>NC_143134.1:116207291-116809583 GCF_059928025.1 Delphinapterus leucas | reverse complement strand
ATTCTTCTGCACCACCTGCCACCCTGGAATGCTGTAATTCCTAGAATGTCTTTGTTGGCCTTTCCCACCAGCCTGTGAACCCCTGAAGTTCAGCTCCATATCCCCAGCTCAGTGCCAGGTGCTCCAAGAATGTGTGTTGAATGACTCAGTGGAGCCTGGACACGTGCCCCCTTGCCCTCCACACAGGAGCAGGCAAGATGTTATCAAGGGACACAGAGAACCTCAGGGGACAAATCAGTGGGATTCAACAAATATTCATGGACACGTGATACTGAACGGCCATCCAGAAAGGCTGTACCTGTTTCCACGCCCACCACAAGTACTGGAGAGCGCCTGTCACTCCTACTGAGCATTCTTGTTTTAAAAAATCCCTGTCAATCTGGCGAGCAAAAAAAGTCTCAGTGTACTTTAATGTGCATTTGTTGGATTGCTAGTGAGGTCACCCGTTTGTCTGGGCCCCTACCTGGCAGGCAGTGTTCTCTGGGGATCCTCAGGGAGGAGCTGGCTGCTAACCCTCTGCTGTGGCTGGCCGAAGGGGCCGGCACATGGCATCCTCAGTCAGCAGGAAGGGCCCTGTGGCTGTCCTGTGACTTCAGGGGCCACCACCCTGAGAAGGGGCTGCTGGGGGCTGCGTCCCTCTTTACCTTTCGCTGCTAGTTGACCTCACTGTCCCTGGTTTAGGGCCTCCTTGGTTTTCTTCCACCCGCTTCCGGGCTTTTGACTTGGGCTTTGGTGCTCCTTCTGCCCTGGGCCCACCTTCATCGGAGAGGCCTGGATTGCAGGGGAGAATCACAGGTCAGAGGGTCATTACCACAGGGCTGCCACAGAGACAGAAAATGCCCTTTTCCTCTTGGTTGGGTATTGGTACATTATTGGGATCGAGGCAGGAAGAATGATGATAAAGTCTATATTTTTAAATGGTTTTCTTGTTGTCTTGTTGGTAGAAGGTCTTTTTTCTTCTGATTAGAACGAATATATGTATTGGGAAAAAAAGAGTCAGAGGAGTTTAATGAAGGAGAGAAAATCTACAGTCCTACCACTGGAAACTGTAATTCTCCAGCTCAGAGATTCAATTTCTGAAAAGCACAGTGGTTTATATAATAGTCGTTGGCAGATCAAGCTTTCTGAGGGTATAGTGGGTTAAAAATAGCAACGCATATGTTTAAAAAATGCCGTGGAAGGCACCAGCTTCTGAAACCAACTGCCTTTGCCAATGTCAAGGCCTGCCCTGTCAGGTGGTCCGAATCCCCTTCTCCAGTTGGTCAGGAAACATTACTGCAGGACAGGCATGTGCCAAGGCCAGCTGTCCTTGCAGTTTTATGCCGTGCAGATGCCAATTCAAGTTTTCAAACCAGTTCTTACTGGTTTGACATAACATTTCCATTTTTCCTCATTTTGTTTTTAAATTCTGAACAAAAATCTTTATAACAGTCTAGCGTTTTCACAATCATCATGGTGCTTTATGCTTCTCTGGTCTGGTCTCCCACCTGTAAACTGAGAGAGGAGGGCACAGCAAAGATCTTACATCTCTACCATCCCCATAGAACTGCCCCACAGTCCAGGGGCTTTGAGAAGGATAACTGAACTGTACCACAGACGTGCAAGAAAACAAAGCATATGGAAAAAAATTAAAAACCCAAGTAAATTAAAATTTTGGATATACGAATGTGAAATGTTATCTGAGGACTTCAGGATATAAACCCTTCTGGACACTTTCCTAGGAAATTAGACATATGTAGATACTTATGTTTAAAAAAGTCATATCAGACTAGACCTACGGTTTTACAAACTGCCGTTTCCCCCCTGAACATGGTTTGGGCACTTTCCACATCAATAAATACAGATTGACACATCATTGTCATTGGGTAAATGATGTATAGTATTCCTCGGTGTAGGTGCACTATAATTTCTTTATAAATCCCTTATGAAAGTGCTCATTGTTTTTGAGGACAGTTAATATCCACAGATAAAACCAGCGGGTATCTTTACAAACAGTGCAAACACAAGAATCGAGAGCCATTACCCAGCAGCTCCCTGCGGGTCCTGCTTGCTATCTCTTTGATCTCCATGCGGGACAGGGACAAGGAGTGAGTGACAGGAATGGCCGCGATGCCGATGCCGATGGAGGTGGGCGGGGTGATGACCTTGGAGACTAAGGGCGATTTCAGAGGCCGCTCGATGCTTCTGCCCACCAGGTTTCTGAGTGGAATCTTGTACAGATTTTTGGACTGAATCTCACCTGAAATAAGAGTTCGAAAAGAACATCAGAACTTTAAGAAGAGTTCATGTTATTCACAAGAGGATAATTCCTGGTTCCTCAACATAGTCAGCATGAAGGAAGAGTTTATGTTGCAGGCTGACCTCCCAAGTCTCATTGGGGGCAATAAAGTGAGGGTGCCCGACGGCTCTGTTTTCTAAGGGCATCGTGTTCATGGGTAAATGGGGAAAAGCGCACCCACTCCTGGTTACAGGAGAAAGGAGTCGACAAGAAAAGCACAGCTGTCCTGCTCGGGAGCTTCAAGCTCTTGTGACAACGAGCCATAGTGACGACTTATGTGGTGAGAAGTTAGGAAAAGCACGAGGCAGTAACCACAACAAAGGCCTGCGGGCAGGGTTCAAGGGTGAAGCCAGGCAGAGTGAAAGTTGGGTGCTGAGTAATGTGTGTGTATGACTATGTCCTTTAAGCTATAAAAACCTACTATATTGTTAACATCCCTGAAGGAAAGATAACTTGCTGGGGCAAGTTGGAATCTCTCTAGCCCTCAGCTCCCTTCTCCCCATTGCAACAACTGTTTTCATAATGGGATTTTTTTGGGGGGGCATTATCACAAGGTTTCTTAAGAATGCAACCACGCTGCAAGTTTTTTTATGGCTTCAAATAGTGAGTTCCTTTGGCAGTAGTCACATGTCAGTATTTGACAATGAACTAGAGAAATCAGAATGGATCAAAACTATCTATCATAAGACAGTAAAAATTGGACTTCACCTTCCCCCAGGGAAGAAGGAAACACTGGAGTATCTCTGCCCGGGGGTGTCTGAGGAGAATTGTGGGCACTGGCCCCCTTGGAGCTGCCTCCGGATGAGACCTCGTTCACAGATGCGGTTGCTGTGAAGTATATATCCGACTAGAGAGAAAGAGAAGGCGTTACTGAGCCACCTGCTGTTACAGGCCCTGCACCCACCGGCCCTTCTGTCATCACTGCAGGGCCCCCAACTGCCCCCCCCCCCACTCGGGGACTGTGGTGCAGGAACGAGCCGGGGAAGCGGCTTCCAGCTCTGCGCTCAGACGCTTCCTGAGCGCTAACCTCACCCACTTATCTGTTTGCTGATACCCAATAGAAAAGAGTCCATTTCCCACACACCTGCTGCAAACACAGACACAACACACCTCCCCGACACAGGTCTCGGGCACCTGGAGGTTAGAACTGGAGAGGGTTTGGGATTCAGTCAGACCATGTCACAGGTGGGGAAATGGGTTCTCATGATTCAGCAAATACTCAAGCACACCCTCGATGAGCTGGTTTTGGGGTAACGGCGGTGGTATGTGGACTCAGGGACACTGAGTTTCAGGGATTTTGCAAGCTGGCTGCTAAACACAGCCATTATTAAACTTAAATTATAAACTTAAACTAAAAAACAAAGGAACTAAATAGCAAAATTCAGCCATTCCTAATTATTTTACTACCTTGAGTATTCTCCAAGCTCTTGAGGTAATTTACATGAACACTGTCTTGGGCGGGTGGGGCGATGCTGTGTAACAGCGGCTCCTAACGCTGTGTTCCATCGTGTCACATGGGAAGCCTGAGATCAGTCACGGGGACTGTTTACACCATGGAAATCGGCAAATGCTACAAATCAGAGCTTGATTTGTTGTTTTGTTGATTGTCTAGACTTACAGTGATGAAGAAAATGTTAATAATGAAGGTTAAAATTAAAAGTGTGTTGAATCTAATGCTAAAATTGAGAGAAGTTTTGGTTTAATGATTTGTACGAGGGTGAAAAACAGTTTAATGGATCACATATCAGATTTTTAATAAATAAATAAATTTATTTATTTATTTTTGGCTGTGTTGGGTCTTCGTTGCTGTGCGTGGGCTTTTCTCTAGTTGCAGTGAGTGGGGGCTACTCTTCGTTGCAGCGCACAGGCTTCTCATTGCGGTGGCTTCTCTTGTTGCGGAGCAGGGCTCTAGGTGCACGGGCTTCAGTAGTTGTGGCACGTGGGCTCAGTAGTTGTGGCTCGTGGGCTCTAGAGCGCAGGCTCAATAGTTGTGGTGCACAGGCTTAATTGCTCTGCGGCATGTGGGATCTTCCCGGGCCAGGGCTCGAACCCGTGTCCCCTGCATTGGCAGGCAGATTCTTAACCATTGCGCCACCCGGGAAGCCCCACACATCAGATTTAATGACAACAAACTTGGAAAAAGAAGAACGGATGGAGATATAATTCCAACCATAAAATTGTGGTTGATCTGCAGCATTAGTTTGGCTACAGAGAAAGGAATTCAGCCAAAATTCACAAAAGCATTTTGTGAGAGCCAGTTGGCTAAATGGACTTTTAAGATAAAAGCATTGTATATTTTATTATTTGTAAATTGTAAGCTATTTATATTTTATAATTAGTAAAATTTGTAATCAACTGATGTCCATATATGTGTGTGTATACATACACACACCCATTTTCCAGAGGGCTGGTGGTGGTTACACACTTACCAGCACCCCACTGGCGCTACGTTAGTGAATAAGATGCTCAGTCTCTGCTCTCACAGAACTCTCAGTGCAGTGGGGAAAGTACGCAGTCACCCACCACCAAATGTGATGCAGGTCAGGATGGAAAAGTGCTCCAGGCGTGCAGCAGGCACCAGCCTGGCCTGGCGAGCCAGGGAGAGGGTGTGGGGCTGACTTGGGGGAGGGGACTAGAACAAGACCTGTTGGATTATGCGCCAGGAGTAGAAGACAGCTTGGAAGATCGTCGTTCCTGCATCCTTCGGTTTTGGTCACATTCTGTTACCAGACGTGAATTAGTCTGTCAGCCATAGTTTGTGGGACACAAATTCAAACTGAGGACAGACAGCGGCAAAGGAAGAAAGGAACATTGCAAGCTCTTACTTTTCTAGACTTGGCCTCTTCTTCAGGGCAACAGTGACCCAGGCTTTGATGGGGTGTCTCTCTTTTCAGCTGGGCGCTCCCCAACTGCCACCAGCACCGACGAGTCTCTTAACACTAAGGAGGCCGTTTTGAAGCCCAAGGGGACTCGCACAGGAAAACCCAACCCATGAGCCTGTTTTCAGCTTTCTCATCTCAACACTCACGAGGTGTTGGCATTGTCAGCCTCAACGTGAACATGTCTGCGCCCGCCTGAAACCTCATGGTGCTGGGGGTGCCCAAAGCCCCTCACACAGAAATAAAAGCCCAGTTCTACTCACCCTGGAGGCCACGAGCTGCAGCTGAGGCACGACGGCCGTGTGGACCAGGTTCCCGTTCACCACCAGGCGGATTTCCATGGAGTCGGTGGTGAAGGCCAGCAGGTAGGGGAATGCACAGACTGCAAGGCAATGGGGCATCAGCTCCCAGCCTGTGCCTGCGGCTGTGGAGCTGCAAGGACCCTCTCACATCCCCCTTGCTCCTCCGGCAACTCCCATCTCTCCCCTTCCTCTGGCTGCTTCTCTTCTTCGTTCACGGGTGCGTGTCCCCCAATTCCAGGAAAGCCTGCCTTAGCTGCCAGGCTTCTGCCCAGGGACGTGTGCACTGTCCCAGCTTCTCCCTGTGCCCTTCTCCTGCTGCAGTCCTGTACCCGATCTTCCGGGGGCGCACCGCCCACCCAGGTCCTGGAGACCTTCCCCCTATGGTCCAGACTGCAGGTTGACATGGGCTTCGCACATGCCTTCCACCCGGGAACCTAGCCTTTACTCCTTCTTCATTCCCTGTCTCTGGGTCACCCTCCCCTATGCTCCTCCTGTCTGTGTGTCTGGGCAGGGACTGCTGAGTTATTTGTTAAACGTTGGTCCCTCTTCTTGAGATCTTTTTGATGACTTCCAGGTGCCATAGCTGCCCCAGTGGCCCTGTGAGCCCATCTTTGTCTTTTTTACCGGCCACTTCGCACTCTCTCCTTCACGCTGGCCCACTCCCTCTGCCCTCTCTCCTTGGCGACTCATCTGTTCTCTTGGCTTCACCTTGACTCTTCCTACCACACCCACGCCTCTAGCCTTGACCTCTCAAGTGGGCCCCCGGTGCAGTGCCGTGGCTCAGACCTGAGAGCCGTTTCCAACCCTTCCCTCCCTTTTTTACCATAACTAATCTGCATCTGAGCCAACCCCATCCTCCGAGTGTCTGGATCCATTCCTCTGCTCTCCTCTCAAAACTCTATCATGTTTACCTATCAACAAAGCCTTCTACTTTGAGGAAAACAGTGCTAAGATTCTTGGCTCTGATCTGACTCTCCCCAGGCAGATGCCCAGCTGTGGATCTTGAATCACAGAAACGAAGCACCACCACTCACGTCCTGAGTTTTCAGTGGCAGGCAAAGTGCCTGAGTTTCTGTAATTCTAGACTTTCAAGCTTCAAAATGTATAAAAAGGACGCCAAGTGCACTGTGCTCCTCCCCCAAGTCTGTCAGAGTTTTGAGGCTGGAGATCTTGTTCAAGATCTACTGAAACTGATATTTAATTGCTCTCCAATGCTCACATGCTCAGGCACTGAGAAGACCTGGGAGGAACAGTGGAAGACAACAGTCCCCAAAGGGGAACAAATGAAAAACAATTAAAGAAGAAAAGGCTCTGAGTACTCACTATACTCACATAATTCATAGCAATTTAGCGGTAAGCCAGTGAGTTTGCCTACATAGGATGGAACAGTTCAGATAAGTCTACTGAGCGGGAAAGAACATGATGATAAAGGGTTTCCTTACCAATCGCACAGGGAGCCTGGTTCCAACAGAACTGGAAATCTGACGCAGAGGGTTGAACCAAAAAAGAGCCACCATTAAACGGGCAAACCTTTTTATAGATGCAACTGTCTGCAACGAAACAAGAGCGACTCATTTTTGTTAGAGACAACACTCAGGTAGCCATAATTAGATAAATGAGAAACAGGCCACAAGAATAGCATCCTATCTGCTCGTTCTTTATGAAAGCCGGGATGAATATCGCCATGATGCCAGATTCTCAGGCGCAGGAGGCAGTCTGAGCCAGAGTGATGTTTCTGCTACAAGTCATCATAGCTGCCGTTTTTGGAGAATTTACTATCAGCCAGGCACCGAGCTTCAAAACATTCTTCCGTTTAATCTGTACAAACTTATGAAGTAGATGCTATTATTACACTCATTTTACAGATGAGAAAATTGAGGCAAAGAGCAGCGAAGTAGCTTGTCCACAGCCTCACAAGTTCTACTTGGGAGAGAACCAGGTTGGCTTGATTGCAGAGGATAAGGGGCACTTGAAGGCAGCCCCTGGATGGAGGAAGGCCTCCTACAAGGGGATCATGCTCTGAGCCTCACTCAGCAGGACATGTGTGATGGGAGCTGTACACCACTCCCCCAACATTTTATTATGAACATTTGAAGCCATGTGCCTGTATCACCTTGGTGAATCTGAGCCAGCATTAAATTAAGGCCAGGTTAATTCAGTTACCCAGTTCCTGGCTTGCTCCGAGCTCTAAACACAAGTCCAGGTGGTTCAGACCCTCTTCGAGTGAGAAAGGTCACGTAGAAACAAAGGCCCCTTTTATTCCAGAAGCCCATCACGTTTTAGCCATACAATCTTATTTTTAAAAACAGCCTTACTGAGATGTAATTTATATACCATAAAATTCATCCATTTTAAGCATTCAAGTCAATGAACTGTAGTGTGCTTATAGAGGCGCACAACATCACAATCTGGTTTTATAACATTTTCATCACCCTCGTAAGAGACATCACGCCCATGAAGCAGTCTCTTGCCATTCCTAGCGTGAGAATCGACAGCTGTGGCCCCTCTGTGAGAGGGCAGAGGTCATGGAGCCAGAGCTGCTGCTGCTGCCCCCTGCGACGTGGGGCTAGGCTGGGGATGACCACCGCTGGCCCACCTGAAGCTTCGGGTCTCCTTTGATGTGACCACTGTGCCTTGTCAAGCAGTTAACTTATACTGTCTCATCACTGTTCTTCTAAGAGTGAGTTATCGGGACAGAAAAACTCACCAGAGTCAGTTCTGTTTCTGCTACAGTGGGCTCACTAGGGGAGAAAAAGCGTCCCCATGCTCAGCCGAAGACCTCGCTCCCTGAGAGAATGCGCGCCCGGATCTCCCCGCAGCGGCTCCCCCAGCTGCTGTGTCCTGCCCACAACTCTGGATGCCGTGGGGTGCAGCTCACCCCCTCTCCACTCTGGCCGGCGGCTTTCTCCCCCTCAGGGACTTCTCCCCTCTGTCCTGCACCGCAGTTTCCCCCTCTCCATCGGATCCTTCCCGACAGCCTTACCCATGCTGTTTATTCCACCTTTTAGAAAACAAAATCCTTCGCCTCTCTTCCTCCTCTAGCTGTTACACCCTTCCTTATTCTTCTTCCCTTAAAGCAAAATTCTTTGGAAGACTTGTCTGGACTCCCTGGCTCTACTTCCTCTTTCCCAATCTCTCCTGACCTGTGCAATCAGGCTTTTGTCCCCACTTCTTCCCCAGAGACACCTGCTCTTGTCAAGTTTCCTAGTGGCCTTGTAAAGCCAAGCGCCACCTCAGACCCGATCTGCCAGAGGCAGACGGCACAGCGGGTCACCATCCCTTCAACACTGCCTCTCAGGGCCTCATCCCACTTTCTCCTGTCCTTCCAGCCACTCCTCAGTCTACTTTGCTGGTTCCTCCTGTCTCTCCCCGCTTCCCGGTGGGTGATCTCTTTAGTCTCAGGACCCTAAAGGTCACTTGCCTGCTAATGACCCCGAGGAAGCCCTCTCCGGAGCCCGCACTTGAACCAGATGATCGCTCACTGTCTGCACTGGGATATCTCAGAGGTCCTGATGGGTCATAACTGGACTTTTGATCTTTCTCCCCAAACTCGCTCTTCTAAAAGCCTCCCTCATCTCCGTAAATGGCATTCTCTGTTCTCCCAGCTGCTCACGTCCCCAGACTGCAGTCCTCCTTTTCTCTTCCCCTCACAGCCACACTTTATTCACCAGCACGTTACCTTGGTTCTCACGTGCAAAGCACATCTAGGACCTGACCACTGCTCAGCGCCTCCCCTGCGGCGGTCCTTGTCCAAGCCCCTGGCGTGCTCGTCAGATGAGCGCGGTCCCTGCCCTTCCCGCTTCCACACCATGGCGGGGGTGGAGCCGCTTTCCTCTTACAGACCCTCTCGCCCCTCTGCTCAAAAGCCTCCAGTTGCTCACCAGGGTGCAACGCAAAGACCTTTCACCTACCGGGCCCTGCTGGAGTCTGGTCCTCTTTGCCGATGTCATTTTTATCCACTCGCACCCTCGCTCACTCTGTTATGAGTCACCTTGAGGTCATCACGGGTCATCTTGGGGTCACCTTGACCATACTGGAGTGTTCCTCCTCAAGGTCTTTACACCTGCCCTCGTCCCTGCCTGAAACACTCACCCTGATACCTTCATGTTCAACACTCAGTCCTGATACCTGGACTCCGTTTGGGTCTTCGGTCCCCACCCCTCTCCCAGCGAGGCCTGCCTTCCTCACCCCCTGTAACTGGTGACCGGTGACCCGCACACCCCACTCCTGCCCAGTCCGGCCCCTCTTCCCCCTTCATTTCCCCTCAGCACTCAGCGCCATTTAACAAACTGCATGTGTTTCTTATTTATCTTGTTAATTGTCTACCTGTTCTCTTTAAAATGTAAACTCCACCTGATGGCTGGATTTGTGCTTATATTCACTGCTGAAACCCCTAGATATCGGAAGTGCTGGGTAAAGATTTGCTGAATGAATGAACGACTCAGGAAGGACACAGCAGCCTTGTGTTTCTAAAGGCCCAGGTCCCTTACACACATCCCCTCTCCTCTCCCCTGTCCCACCTCAACTCCCACTAGGGGAGAGCAACCTGCTGGGGGCTTTGAGGGGCTGGGCTGGAGGAGACCCTGGCCCCTGAGCACAGAGCCTCCTGGACGGGTCGGGTGGCTGTGTTGTGCCTGGGAGGCCAGACCCGGCCTCCACCTGCCTCAGAGGGGATCACGCAGGCCTGGAGGAGGCGACCGGACTGCAGTCCATAGGCGCCCCCCACCGGCCCCCCATGCTTTCCAATGGATAAGCCCCAGGGGAGCAGAGGGCGCTCCCTTCCAATAACCAGTGCTGGTGGCCTCTGCACCCGAGGGGAGGGGCCTCCAAATTAGACCGAACTGATTCAGAAAAGGAAGCGAAGCTGCTTCTCGAACCCCAGAGCTGTGCAGCCTGTTCACACCCATGAACTGGCGCCCATGCCTGCTGTTCCCTGAAGCGTGAGCTCACTGTGTCCCTGGCAGGGCCTTTCACTGTTGTGTCTCGAGAGCCCGACACGGGCCTGGCACAGAGAGGGCCGTCCCTTGTGGTTAAAAAGAGCCGCCTGAACGGGGGCTGGTGCGGGGGCAGGATGCTAAGAAAGTCACTGCCTGGGAAGCAGCTCAGAATCTATGACTTCCCTCCTTTGACTTTCCCCATCCAGCTGGTGGGGAACAGTGTATAGGTTCTAATTTTAAAACAAATTTCTCTGAAGAAAAGCCCCTTTCTGCATGTAGAAAAGTTTTTAACTTATCTGAGATAAAAATTTCTCTATAGAAAACTCTGGGTTTCTGGAAGTTATATTTTAGAAAGGAGCAGACATATGATAAAAATCAGCTTCAAATTTGAGAAGGGTTTAGACAGATCTGTGGATAAAATATCCTAAAAGAGCGATTTATTGGTGAAGTTCTTTCCTTGTGACTACCTTCTCCTGATTCCCCATAAATCTTGAATTTTGAAAGAGGGTGTTTATCAAACAAATTTCTCTACTGAAAATTACCATACTTACTAATCAAAGATTAATTAATCAAAATATCTGCCCCACGCGATATAACCAGCATGACCACTCTAAATCGATACAATTCTAGGCTGAAAAAAATATATTTTATTGTTTTAGTTAGACTGGGCAGGCTTATCTGGAAAATATCTTACTACCTTTGCGTTAAAAAGATCTTTTTGGGCTTCCCTAGTGGCGCAGTGGTTGAGAATCTGCCTGCTAATGCAGGGAACACGGGTTCGAGCCCTGGTCTGGGAAGATCCCACATGCCGCAGAGCAGCTAGGCCCGTGAGCCACAACTACTGAGCCTGCGCGTCTGGAGCCTGTACTCTGCGACAAGGGAGGCTGTGATAGTGAGAGGCCTGCGCACCGCAATGAAGAGTGGCCCCCACTTGCCACAACTAGAGAAGGCCCTCGCACAGAAACAAAGACCCAACACAGCAAAAATAAATAAATTAATTAATAAACTCCTACCCCCAACATCTAAAAAAAGGGAAAAAAAAGATCCTTTTTATTATAGTATCACATTAGCTTTTGAAATGCTGAAAATCCTTGAAGACCCTATTTGATATCTTTGGTCTGCCTGAAACCCACCTGCCACCTGACCCAAACTAACCCAGCTGAGGCCGGGTACGCCAGGTTGAGGCTGACTTCATTAACACCCGAGAAATAACAAAAAGGGCAAGAGTAACTGTGGTTAAAATTTGGGGCAATGGAGTCAAGAGGGCCCCAAATGTGCAGCTGGGCTCTGCCATTTGTAGCTGCGCAATCTTGAGAAAGTCCGTTCACCGCTCCAGGTCTCAGGAGCCTTACCTCCCTCCAGATGACAGACAGTAACAGAAAAAGTCAATGGAACGGTGACCGAGGTGGGTGAAGCACAGCGCGTGGCACACAGTAAGGGCTGCCTAGATGGAAGCCACTGCTATCACTCCCACGTCCCGGAGACACCCCCAGGCGGCCCCTGCACCGTCTTACCAGGAGGTCTGGCGTATTGGGAGAGCCAGGCAGGAAGGCAATTTTTAGATAGGCCCTGGAGTGGAATTAAGGACCCAGGAACGATACATCAGGTAAATCTAAAGCTAAGTCCCTTTAAATTGTCCAGAAAAAACCCAGTTGATTCCAGCAAATAGAGATCAAAACACGCCCCGTACTTACAGTTGTAACACAGGAGCAGACCGGCTTCCCCGTCTTCGTACACATCAATAGCTGCAACGAGATTAACCTGCAATGAGAACGGGCAATGGCGGTGGGCAGGCTGGACACTGACACTATGAAAAGACGCTCTCAAGTTACGGCTTCTGTAAACTCAGGCACTGGGGGGCGTTCCCACCTCACCACCACCCACAACGCCACAGGGGTGGCCACGACTGCAGTCCACGGGGACTTTCGCACCCTCTTTTCCCACGCTTTGAGAAGCTCTGTAGGCAGACATCTCCACTCTCTATTGACAGGCCTCTTATTTGTACAGTGGGCTCAGTCCACAAAAGCTTTTCACATGGGTTATTTGTTTCACTCTCACATCAACCCCTAAAGTACGTGGCATTGCTCCCATTTTACAGATGAGGAAAGTGAGGCTCAGAGAGGTGCAGTCGCTCTAGTGCCTCAGGTAGAAGGGTGCTCCAGCCAAGATCTGAACCGGGTCCTCCGTTCTTTTCCAAGCTTAACACCCCTGCACTTCGGCCACAAACTTCTGCTTCAAACACAGTCTCTGAATCTCAGGATCACCGTGTCTGCATTTCTTTTCCAAGCTTAACACCCCTGCACTTCGGCCACTTCCTCCTGCTTCAAACACAATCTCTGAATCTCAGGATCACCGTGTCTGCACTTCTCTTCTCTCTCCTTCACTTCCAGGGAGGCGGCATGACACGATGCAGAGAGTGTCGGAAGCCCTAGCTCCGTGGCCTGGGCGAGCTCTTCTTCTCCGGCCTCCGTTTCTGCTTTTGAGAAGACCGTTCTCAACCTGTTAGTGTCCTTGGCCCCTCTTGAGCTTCAAAACTCTGACCCTGTAAAAATCTCCTGCTTCTTTCATTGCCTCACTTGTCTTCTCGGCCCTTGTAGTCTGTCCTCCTACACCACCAGGGACACTGCCCTCTCCGAGCACCATGAAGATTTCCTTCTCCCCATCCTGGAGGTCTTTGGCCATAGCTCATCTCTTCATCCAGAGATCCGCAGCCTCTGACATGAGACGTCTCCTCCCTCCCGCCCTCTCTCCCACTTCAGATTATTCTTCCATTTCTTGGCTCTTCTCTCATTTAGAAAAATCCCCACATTTACAGCTTCAGATTTTACTCTGCTCAAAATCTCTAGATCTACAACCTCAGGCACACATTCTCCTCAGAGCTCCAGCCCATATTCCTAAGTCTTTTCTCTCAAACGCAACAGGTTCCATACCCAGGAACGCATGAGGCAGCGTAGGGGAACAGATGGGAGCACGACGCTGGTCAGACAGCCCCGAGCTGCAATCCTGCCTGTACCACTCGCTGCCTCTGTGGCTTGTCGCAAGTGGCTTAACTTCTGGCCCCAGGTCTTTACCTGTGAACCGCTGTAACGGTAATCCTGACTCTGCTGGATCATCATGAGAATTCCATGAAACAAGGCACACGTTTTTGCACAGGGCCTGATACATAATCAGCACTCCATGGAGGCTACTATCTTTATGTCGCACGTGACTAGCTGCCTTCTAAGCCTCCTCCTTGCTGTTAGCAGAGCTAGCCTCAAAGCCTTGGCGGCTCCCCTTCTCACCCAAGTCCAGCAGCATCCTCTTCTGTGTCTCACCCCCTGCTGCACCCCAGGCTAGGCCTGACCTCTCCAGCAGGGGCGCGTGTCCTTGTCTCCCTCTGGCCCAGCTCTCTCCAGCCCCTTCCAGTCTCTGAGCTGCCCAGCACTGCACTGGGGCCCCTCCGCACCCCAGGCCCTCCTCCTCACTGCTCTCTCCCAAATGCAGCCTTCTCCTCTAAACGGTCTCACGACTGTGCTGAAGCCCCGCTGGCCACCCTCAGCCAGGGCCTCTGCCTTGTGTCTGGCAAGTCCCTGCAATGGAACCCCGGCCCATCTCCCACCCAGTATTACCTGGCATTGTACTAGGTGCCATCAAGCACACAGAAATGAAAGGGCAGGGTCTCACCCCTTAAGAAAAAGTCAGAAAAGCATACAGGCACGTAAAGCATGGTATAATGGGGCCAAGGCCAGAACCAAGAGTTGTGGAGCTCTGTGGGGGTGGGAGACGGCGAGGCTCCGAGGTCAAGGGTGCTGATTCTGGGATCAGAGAGACCTGGGGCTCAAATCCCAAATACTTCCCCTGCTGCTGTAGGTCACAGCCCTCGTTTTTAATTATCTGCATGACGTGCGCTGCTGCCCGGTGTTCCCCTGCTTGTTTGTTCGTTTGCTGGCACTCTCCTCCCCACCGGATCTCAGCTCCATGAAGCAGAGGCCTTGCCGACCCGCTCACGTGACATCCTCAGCACCTGGATCAGGGCCTGTCGAGTGGCAGGAGCAGAGTACGTACTTCTCGAACGCATGACCGGGTCAATGAAATCCCAACTCTGCCACTTGAGAGGAGTGGGTACCTAGGTCAGTGGTTGAACCTCTCGGAACCTCAGCGTCTTCATGTGTAAAATGGGAGATACTAGAACATCCACTCCTGTAGGGGCTGAGGATTCCGTGAGGTCATGCAGGGCCTGGTACTTGGTAAACGCTCTATAATGTCAGCTGGTGGCACTATTTAGCTATGGAACCAGCACCAGTGGGGTATATCACGGGAGGGAACAGCCCTTGAGCCCCCTCGGCCCTGGAGGGAACCCTCCCATCCCCAGCACTTTGACTTAAGAGTCACTTCCTCCTCAGGTGTCCCCGTACTTGTCAGTTAGATGACACTTATCTCAGCTAGAGGCTTCGAGCCCTAGAGGGTGTGGCTGTCTGCTCTGCCAGGCCGTGCACTTCCTGAGGGGAGTGGCCAAGGGCTGCCAGCTTTGCAGCCTGGACCTGCTCTCCCCATCACGCTCTGTGACGAGGCTGTGGATGCCACAGGCTGGGTTTAAGGGCATGGCCTTGGGAGCAGGCAGCCTGGGTTCAAGTCCTGATCCTGCTACTTACTAGCTGTGTGCTTCGGGGTTAATGTGGCTCCTCCTTTCGGAGCCTCAGTTTCCTTTTCTGCAGAAACGGGGAAGTGAACAGCACATTCCTGTCAAGGCCAAAATTCAGGGACAGAGACCACAGCATGGACTCAACCACTCCTTCCTCAGGTCCCCCATTGCATTTCATCAGACTTTATTAACACTTAGCAAGGTGAGGCCAGGTTCGTGTGTGCATGTTCCATATACATACAGATGTCGATACAGGTGTCGGCTCCCAGGACAGGGGGGCGGGGGGTGGGCGCTGGCAGGAGTCATTCCTGCAGCAGTTTCTTGACCAGGCGAGGACCTGAGAATTAACTAGGGAGCTTTTAAAAGATACGTATTCTGGGTTCTCGCTCCTAGACATCTAGATATAGTAGGTCTAGGGTAGGACATAGGCACTGGCTTTTTATTTTTTCCTTGATTAAAAATAGTTCATTTGGGCTTCCCTGGTGGCGCAGTGGTTGCGAGTCCGACTGCCGATTCAGGGGAAACGGGTTCGTGCCCCGGTCCGGGAAGATCCCACATGCTGTGGAGCGGCTAGGCCCATGAGCCATGGCCACTGAGCCTGCACGTCTGGAGCCTGTGCTCCACAACGGGAGAGGCCAAAACAGTGAGAGGCCCACGTACCGCAAAAAAAAAAAAAAAAAAAAAGTTCATTTTATTTGCATTTAAAAATAATAAAAGTCATATGTGGTGGTTGTGAAACTTCAAAACACACACTTGTAACAAGTGAAAGAGGTCACCACTGTGAGGTCAGTGTCCAGCCTTCCCACGTGATTCCGGGGTGAGCTCTCAATGAAGCCCAGCTGGGGTCTGGGCAGACAGTCAGGTTGGGCCCAGCAAATAAGCCAGAGACCCAGATCCTGTTACCAGGTCTGCAGTTCCCTCCAGAGGAGTCCTCTGTTTTGGGAAGGAGGCCAGTGCTGGCTGTTGGAGCTGGGGCAGTAGGTCACAGTCGGCCTGTTGGAAAAACGAACTTGACATTGACTTTCAGAAGGCTGCTCTGGTGCTTCTTAAACAGCTCCTCTCTCAAGCTAGGATTGTCTTAGACCCTAAGGTGGGTTTGAAGCCTACAGTGGGAATCAAGGGGTCTTGGATGAGAAGAGAGGAGGAACAGGGACAGGAAACCAGGCCGGCCCGGATGGCCGCACACGGAGCAGGCAGGCAGTGAGGGCAACTTGAGGCACTAAATCTCCAGGACTCAAGGAGGGTCAGCCTCTCTCCTGCTCCACTGCACTTGGGGCTTGTCCTGCAGGAACGTCTTGGTGGGAAGTAACCCTGTTCCCGCAGGCCACTTCTGACCAGCTATTAGAAAGCATGCTCATTACTCTCCTCATTTCTCTAGGGCTTTTCTTCCCAACTGGACAGTAAATTCCTCACAGAGACAAGCCACTGTCTCAGTACCTCTGCCTGCTCAGCAAACACAGAAGCTGCTGATTTACTAGGACAGGCGTCCCCAACCCCCTGTCCGCGGCCTGTTAGGAACCGGGCAGCACGGTAGGAGGTGAGCAGAGGGCAAGCGAGCGAAGCTTCGTCTGCCGCTGCCCATCGCTCGCACTGCCGCCTGAACCGTCCCTCCCCCCAGCCCCCGTCCGTGGAAAAACTGTCTTCCAGGACACTGGTCCCTGGTGCCAAAAAGGTTGGGACCACTGTACTGGGAGGGACTATGCACACTGACCCACTCAGATCCAGCGGACATGCTTAACAACAAAAATATGTTTTTAAACGTTTTCTCTTAGAGAAAAGTTTTGTATCTTTGCTTTAAAAAGCATATCGAAGAAAGGACAGAAAAATTTAGGACTGTTTCTCACAGCTTTCAGAGAAACAAACACAGAAGTCATCAAAGAAAACTTTAACACATTTTTTCCTGGGCCTTCATGAATCTTAAGAGACTAGTTGCCAGGGAAGGATTGATTCAACAAAGACCTGCTAGACCCACCTTTTTCTGTCTCTTTTGTCTGGTTGTACAGAGTTTTGAAAAGCAAGAAGGGGCAAGAACTTTCAAAGGCCAGATTGGACCCTTCCTCCTCAGAAGTCAGCAGCTGGAAGAGATTATAGGTTCCCGGCTGCTGGGATGGACGGGAGTCCTGGCTTTAAGTTAGGGAGAGTTTCAGGATAGATTCCTTCTCCTCGGTCTATATTAGGATCACCTGGGGGAGACTCAAGACCAATTGATTCCCATAGCATACACCCAGGAATTCTCGTTTAACTGATCTGGGTGTATCAGAGCACTGATGTGTTTAAAGCTTTCTAGGCAATTATAGCCAGAGTTGAGAAGCAGCGTGTACCAGTGGTTCCCAAACTTTCCCACATCACCTGGGGATCATCTGAAAATTCTAAAGCCCACGCCACACCCAAGGCCGATGAAACCTCTGTGGGTGGGACACGGGCATCGGTAGCATTTGAAGCTCCCTGATGACTCCAACTGCAGACTAGTTTGGGTGCCACCAGTATATACTTGAAAGGACAGACTACGCTGTAATTGACGACAGCTGAAGATAAGGAGCCCTAACTATATCTAGATGCTTCTTTTTCTGACTTTTCTATTTTTTAAGATCTTCCTTTCATTAGGTGTTAAGTCTTCTTCGTACAGTAATTAGCAATTTTAGTGCATATTTAGGTAGGGCTTGTCCAAATATAAATCGTATTTTTAAATTTCTGATAAAGTATAATTAAATCCCTCAGTCTCTTTGACAGATCTGAACAGGACTGGGGGAAGCCTGTTGGTTTGGAAACTCTCATCAGGAACAACGTTCTCCCTGGAGACAACGTCCTTGTTCTGCTGTGTCCTCGAACCTAAGCCAGAGCGCTGGCCCTGCACCATGCAGTCCTCAAGTGGCTCAAGCGTCATCAGGCCTTGAGCTGCTTCGTGGAGATACGTGGGCTGAAGAGCTCTGTGACCTGCTTGTCTGTGTGGAGCAGCTCAGTGACAGGCACTCCCGGGTGCTGATGCTCGGAACCCATGAGGTCCTCTTTCGTGCTTCAGTGCAGTTTCGGGTGGGCCCTAGATTTTGTCCAAATCCAGGACATGGTTGTTCTCTGTGCAGCTCAGGCCAGGAGGTAAGGACCCCCAGTGCTGATCTGCTTTTTCTCTCTCTCCTAATGGTGTTTCATCCCTTCTTCTTTTCCTAACAGCCTCTAAGGGGATGGAGACGTGGGCTGTACCCTCGCCTGCCACCCAGGCCCCACGCTGTGGGTCTGCAGGTCCTCTGAGAGCAACCTTACTCTCCAAAGGCCCTTCCAGTACGAATTACCAAACAAATGTTCTCATTTACTCAGTTATTTACATTTAGCTTTTTGACTCTTCATTCCTCTTTTATTGGGAAGGATGGAATGGCAGGGGGAGGCCTGGAAAAGCTGAACAGGGCAATGGGCAGTTACATTATACTGAACCATTTGGACCTACAAAGATGGCAGCTTCAGGTGGTGCAGCCTAAACAGTACATCACATGATACGATAAATAATACACAATTTTAAAGAAATCCTCATCACGGCATGACAAAGTTAGAAGACACAACTCCTAGCCTTCTAGGTTCCCACTTGCCCCCATATCTGTCAACTGACCCTGTTGGCCTCCACATGGTGCAGCCTGAAGGCCTCCCCCGTGCTCTCGTTCACCACGTCGAATTGGTGCCGGTAAGCCACGCAGATGAGGTTGTCACTCTCTTCCGATGGCCCATCTACCAAGGTCATCACTGAGGGAGAGTCGGACAGACAGATCTCCTGTGTGGTGGACAATGATGGAGGAGAAAGGGGTGAGGACAGAGCAGCCACCTTCATATCAACCCCCCACTGCCCGGCCCCGTGCAGAAGAGTCCCCCCGCCAGGCCCCTGCAGGGGATGCAGAGGTGGGAAAGGACGGGAGGGATGGTGCCAGACTTCTCCTACAGCCTGTCCTCGAGGCTCAGCCCTCTGTCCACTGCAGAGGGGAGAGGCCAGGAAACAATTTTACAAAAGCAATTCAACAGTGTGGCCTGTGTCAGCCTTCAGACTGTCTGGTCCCGTCCTGTCATTTAATAATAATAATAATAACAGCTAATGTTAACAGCTCCAGGCACTGCTCTCACTGAATCCTCATAACAACCTAATGAAGTAGGTAAGGCTGTTATTCTGTGTTACAGGTGAGGAGACTGAGGCTCAAAGGTCACATGACTTGCCTACAGTCACATAGTTTATATGTGGCAGAGCCAAGGTTTGAACTCAAGAAACCTGACTTCAGAGCTTATACTCCATATAAATGCACATGCTCGGCATAAATACTCATTAAGACGGCTAAGCACTGTATGAGAAGACTAACACCTATTTAAAGCAAGATTGTAACTTGCTTTAACTGTTTTGCTATTCTGTCCCCTGGAATTGCATATTAGCAGAAACTGAAACGCATAATTCAGGCAGCTTTAACTCTAGGCAAAAATAATTTCTCAGCTCACTTATGGGCCTACTCCGCCTTAGTGGCCAATGGTTGACATATTTGACACCTTAATGTACCATGGTTTTTATTATTATTTTTTAATATGTTTTACTTATTTGGCTGCTCTGGGTCTTAGTTGTGGCACGTGGGATCTTCATTGCGGCATGCGGGATCTTTAGTTGTGGCATGTGGCATCTAGTTCCCTGACTGGGAATCGAACCCAGGCCCCCTCCATTGGGAGCATGGAGTCTTAACCACTGGACCACCAGGGAAGTCCCTGTACCATAGCTTTTAAAAAAGCTAGAATGGTAAGATCGGGAAGGGCCTTGATGCTCCAGGAGGCTTCTCTCACAGGCTCCACGCTCAGCCCAGTAGCAAATCCTACTGACTCAGGCAAAGGGGCAGCTTTGTCCACCACACCTTTCCACCTGCCAAGGACCAAAGCTGACCTCATCTCCTGCCAGGGCCCTGCATCAGCCTCTTAGCTGGACTCCTTATTCCACTCTTGGCCCCCTACTCTCTCCTCTGTCCAGTAGCCAGCATGGCCTTTTTAAAACCTGCCACTTCTCTGCTTCAGACCTTCACATGGCTCCCCCTTTTGCTCGGTGTCAAAGCCAACGTCCTTGCAATGGCTTTCAGGGCCCAAGAGAACCTGGTCCCCATACACTGACCCCTGTCTGTCCCCTCGGCTGTAGCCGCCCAGCCTCTTGGCTGTGCCTTGAGCTGGGCCACTGGGCCCTCGCTGGCCGCTCCCCTTCTGCCCGGAGACCCTCTCCCCAGAGACCCTCATCACTCGGTCCCGTCTTTCATCTGGATCTCCCCTCAAAGGTAATCTTTTCTGAGAGGGCTTCTGAGACACCCTTTCTAAAAGAGATCCCCTACCTCCCCGATTCATGATCCTCTGTTTCCTTACCCTACTTTACTGTTATCCTCAGGACTCATAGACTTATTGGCCTATTTCTGTTGTCCTGCAACTAGAAAGCAATCTTCCCAAGAAAAGACACTTTTTTCTTGTTGTTCATTACTGTATCCCCAGGGCCTAGAACAGCATACTTTTTTTCCTCCTTCCAGTTTTATTGAGATATAATTGACATACAGCATTGCATAAATTTAAGGTGTACAATAATGATTTGACTTTACATACACCATAAAATGATCACCACAGTAGTTTAGTGAATATTCATCACCTCATATAAATACGAAATAAAAGAAAAAGAAAACAGAATATTTCCTTGTGATGAGAACTCTTAACTTCCATATATAACATACAGCAGTGTTATTATATTTCTCGTGTTGTACATTACCCCCCTTGTACTTATTTGTCTTACAATGGGAAGTTTTTACCTTCTGACCACCTTCCTCCACTTCCCCCTCCCCCCACCCCCTGCCTCTGGTAACCATGAATCTGGTCTCTTTTTCCATGAGTTTGTTTTTGAAGTATAATTGACTTTAAAACTGTGTTAGTTTCTGGTGCCCAACATAATGATTCTAAATTTCTATACATTTCAAAATGATCTCCACTAGGGCAGCATCTTTGGGTGCTCACTGGTACGAATAAGCTGGATGGAGTCGGAAAAGCCCTGTTCACCTTAGTCTTCTGGGGAAGCCAGGGCAACAGGCGAGGGCTTCCCCAGTCAGTTCCTGAACGCCAGTGGATGGCAGACTCTGGGTGGAAGGAGGGAATCCGCCTCGTGACACCTTGGCCAGGAGCCAAGCGATCTGCGGAGAAAACCTACCCTGATGTACTGGAATTCTTCAACAGGTGACTCGGGCAGGGGAGATAACAGTGACATGCCGGTCACCCCGCTTGGCTTGCTATGTTTCCTCGTGACCAGAAGCAGTTTATTCCGAATGGCAACCACAATCCTCAGCTCTCTGCTATGGTGAGTGTTCATGGCATACAAGTGGCAGCCTGGGGAGAGAAATCAAGGATGCTGAACACGCTACAAGAGGTGGGAAGCCCCCAAGCTTTGACAATTTGGTAATACCTAAGAACCCCGGAAATTAAGCATAACCCAGTGAAATGACTAAGAAACGTTCCCGCCACTAGGCAAAGTGGGGACTTGAAATAAAAATTAGGTTGAATTACAGGACAATTAAGGAAGTCATGTTCCCTCTCTATTAGAGTTTGTGGACTTCGCTTCACACCCATTACATGATATGAACTAAAGTGAAGGGTGATCAGAGTTCCGGGAATCAAAGTCCAAAAGTCTCTTTTCACAGGTTTGCTCATAGAGCTTAACTCATTCCCAAACTTGTCAAACCAGACCTAGAATTTCCTTGAGTCCTCAACCTGCTTTTCTATCGCTCAAGCTGTCTTAGGGAAGTAGTGACGCTGCCTTTGTGATGTTTCCAAGTGAAAACAAATAAAATCAAACTCCCACTCATTTTTCTTTTCAGTAAAATCTGGGCAGTCTGAGAAAAAGATTAATTGTACGGAAACCACCAAAATATGAAGAACCGAGTCACCTTTGGTTTTCTCCAGCTTGTTTTCTCTGCAGTCATATTTGCCCTTCACGGCCTGCTTGCCCTCAATGCCCCTCTGCACAGCGCTCAGCCTGAAGACAAAGAGGCGGGCGTCTTTCCCTGGTGGGATAAAGCAGACAGAGGAGATGGATGGAAAAGTAAGACGACCTGGAAGAACTGAAAGGGTGGATTGTATAGGAAAACCACTGCTCGAGGAATCAGAATTTGAGGTGCTCCAGAATCCAGGAGCATCCCGGCATCGCCTTTATGTAATGATGCAATCAAGGATGCCCCCCCCCAACTCTCCCTCACCATCCCCTCCTCAGAGGACATATAGGCCACCAAGGCCCCTGAGCCCTGGGCACCAGGAGAAGAGACAGCTGGCACCACTGATGCAGCCAGAGCCCCACGACCCTTGTGTCGGCTGCAGGCTACGCTCTTCCCTTCCTCCCAGAAAACGTCACCTGGAGAGGAGTACCACCTTTGTCTGCTCTGAAAATCAGAAGGTCCAGAGCCTCCAGCACATGCATCTGCTTCACGGGCAGAGTTTTGTCAAACACTGGCACTGACGGAAGGTCATCTGGAAGAGGAAACCTGGTTACGCGATGCTGCAACCCAGCCCACACTTTCTAGAACCTACAAAACGTGCCTGCGGGTAGTTTTGGACCCCGGTTCTCCCTAGGTGAGGAAGGAGGACAGTTTCTAGAGCTTTCATAAGGGCTACCCAGAAAGTTCAAGCACTAGTCTCCTCTTAGCTCAGGGAGAAGGCCTGGCATTTCTTTCCCAAAGGCATTCACAACTCCATACAGGGAACATAACGGCAGGGCCCCTAAGCTGTATTCTTCTCCTCAGTGTTCATCAAAGAAAAAGCAGCATCTCCCGATTCCAATTTTTGCTGGGATTATTCCAAAGAACTGAATACCAAGTTTTAAAAAATGCTAATAAGCTTAGCCATTTCTCTTGAGCATTTTCTGACTTTTTGTCATGTTTGAAATCACATCACATCTTAGGTTATTTTGCATATTTCTCAAGAAAGCAAAATTAGAATTTCCTTTCGTATATAAAATAAAAACAAACTTCCTATTGCAACATGCCCTATGTCCATGTCAATAGTAATTTACCTATAAATTTTCAGTATTTCTCCATATAGGAATATGAAATCTCCTTTTTAGACAAAAATAAAAGAAGAGAGAAATATCAATTACATTTCCCAAATAACAGGAAAAAACGAATTTTAGTGGAAACATTTGGGAAGACGTCAGGTAAACAGGTGATTAAAGACACTGCAAATTATACATAGGATTTGTTTTTACGCTTACTTACTGGGATCTTAAATTGCCAGCAATTACTTTGCTCCTGGGGGTCCCTTGGACAAAGAGGGCTAAAAGAATTAAGGCTGTTCCATAAGCAAAGGGTCTGTTCTGAGCTTGACACAGACTCAGGGCAAGGCAAAGATGTCCCAGGATGGTGTAGACATATTAGGCAGAACTGTCTAGCTTACTCTTTACCTGCACTTCGAAGACACTTAGGTCTTCAAGTGTTTGGCTGTGGGTGTGGGTGTTTCCTTCATTGTAATTTAGGTGTGAGAGGCCCTGAGGATCTTGGCTCTTCCAGAAACCTGTCTGTCTGGGAGTTCATCCCTCCCTGGATGGTGCCCAGGAGGGAGCAGAGCTTTTATCATCCCACTCCTGCAGGCCTGTGAGAGCACTGTCTTTGTCAGAGCACAGAGCCTGCTAGGCTCTTACTAGACAGAGGGCTTGGCTTTAGTTGCCCTTCATGATCGGGGCTACTGTAAGTTCTGTGACAGCCCATCAAACACTTTCCTGCTCCTCTAGCCCAGGCCTTCCCAAGGGGATTGATTCTCAGGCTCTTTGTGCTTCTGCGGGGGCAGACTCAATTTTTCAAACCATGAGAAGATCATTCCAGTACCCATCTCTATGTTTGACTAAGCGACTATGCTTGTTTCATTTTGTGAATGACAGTTCACATACACTGAGGGCTTCCTACATGCCAGGTCTTAATGCTAAGTGTTTTAGGTGTCATTTAATGTAGATTTCCCAATGACCCTACTAGGTAGGAACTTCTAATAATCCCATTTAACAAATGAGGAACTGAGGGTCAGAGGTGATAGAAAATTGTCTAAGCTCATGTCTTGAGCTTACGGAACCCAAGTCTGTGCAAGGACAAAGTCTGGGCTCTTAGCCAGTGTTGTAGCCTAAAAACAGCACTGCATCCCTGTGGATTGATGGGGTGAGCACGGGAAAACTGTGCCGTAAGGAATTAATGTGACAGAAGCACTTCATTTTACAGTTAAAACAGAGGGATACCGTGTGGCTGCCTGACTATGTACAGAGTAAATTAGCATTTATTCTCCAGTCTTTCTCAGGTGGCTAAACAGGTTTATATACAGCACAGGAAGGAAGGGAAGGAAAGGATATGAGAAAGTGACATGGATTCAATGACTATTTCATAACATGGTTTCCCTCTTGTAATCTCTTTACGAAGAAACAATCTTTTAGAGCTGGCTTTTCTATTACTGCAAAACCAAAACAAATGGTGATAGCATATTTAATCAGTATTTAGTCTCCCTTCAGAGTAGGTTTTGCTACACTTAGAATGCAAAGAATCTTGATGTTTAATAGTGACCTTGAAAAGAGCAGACTCTCAAGGGGGTAAGTCTAATGAAATTAAGCAGAGGCTAATGGGATAGAGTAGAACTTGGCTTGAAACGAAATGGAGAGATTCACTCACAGAGATAATTCATAATACAATTAAGTGTAGACAAGAAAAAGGTAAACAAAGAAATAACAAGAGAATTATGGCTTAAAAGCACAACAAGGAATACAAAGAAAGCCTTAAGGGTTATTCTCTTTTTAGCAAAGGCAAACAGGGATGCATTACTGCATAACTAGGACATGACAGTAATAATCTGAGTAATACATCTAAGCTGGTGGTGGGTGTATATGGCTACCACCTGTGTTAAGACAATGTCCCTCAAGTTTGAAAGAAAAGAATTTCCTGGCGGTCACAATAATCCTTTTATATCTGACACTTCCATTACATTTTGGATACGTAAAGGTGAAAATTGCAGAAAGGGACTTGGTAATCTTGGTTTGGATTTTACATTTACACAGAAGCAACTCAAACAGAATTTTTTTTTCTGTTTTTAGTCAAGCCTTACAAATAGTCACTATGAAACACACTTTCTCTTTCCTAAAAAGGCAAACAGGTAGAATTTGACATTCTTTTCATCACAAAAATTTTCATAATTATTTGCCCAGGAGTATAGTCTTGGAAATCTGCTTCAAGGTAAAGACAGTAACATTGGTAGAGTTTAATTTAATTTTAATAAAATGTAGTTGGTTTAGTGGAGAGAGCACTGGACAAGGAATCACCTCTGGGTTCTGGTTCCAGATGTGCCACTAACCAGCTGTATGGTCTTGGGCAAGTCACATCATTTCTTTAGGCCTCCGTTTCTTCATCTGTAAAACTAAGAGACTAGACTAAACCCCTAAAGTTTGTTTTTTTTAATAAATTCTTTTATCTGGTTGCACTTTGAGCAAAATCTATAGATTTTGTTACCTTCTGGCAAGTTCATAGGGATAGAGTAATGATGATAGCGACTGTTTGGTAAGTTACTGCTGTGTGCCAGACGCTGCTTTAAGCACTTACAGGTAAGTAAGTAACTTCGTGTAACGTCCGCATCTCCTCCCTTGCGGTTAGGATCATCATCCTTATTTTGTTTAGTTCATCATCTCCCATTATTATAAACTATTCTTTAGCTACTTAAAAAATTACCCCCACTTTAGAGAAACCTGAAGCTCAGAGAGGTTTTCTTCAAGATCACAAAGATTTTCTAATTGTTTTATAAAAGTTTCTAAAATGAAATATTTAATTTAAATTCTGAATTTATAAATTTTAAGTTATCTGGCTTTTAGTAAATTAGTTATATACACAATTATATATGTGTATATATGTGAATTTAAAAAATTATGTTATGGATACAACATTTAAAGATATAGCAAAAATAACAGATAAGGTCAGAAATAAGTCCATTATAAAGTCTTGTCCACCTCTCATCGTCCTACAGGAGGCACCTAGCACGGGGCCGGAACAAGTGCTGAGTCAGGGACTGAGGAGGGAGTAAAGGTTGAGGCCAAGGATGGGAAGATGCTGCAGTTTTAGGCCGTTATGTTACTCTCACAGGAGGTGGCCTTCAGGATGCTCATAAAGCATCACTATGGTAACCAGAGACCGGGCAGCCTGCTCCTGGACACGGAGGATGTGCCCTTGGAAGATGCTGTCTCTACACCTACGGCTCCCTCTGAAGCCCCAGGACATGACTTGCTACTAGTGTTTAGCTCCTTTATCATTCATTAGGAGTCTGGAAGAATCCAAGGGGCCTCCTGCTGGAAAGGACCACACAGTCCTTGAGGCTAAATTAAATCCCCACTCGAAGTTGAATGCCCTCTCCGGCATCCTTGCCAAGGTCATGTCTGATTGGTGACTGATCTGTGGTGACAGGGAGCTGACCGCCTCCCTTGGGGCAGGCTGACCCACCCGGCTGTGTAAAGTTTGGTTTTATATTGAGATGAGATCTGTCTTCCTGTCAAAATCTTTGTTTCTCTATCCACCAAATACAGGTTAAATAAGATTCTTATTGTTTGTTTTGGATACTGAATACTTTTCGAATTAGAAATCTTAAAAGAAAAAAAAAAAAAAGCACTTCAAGAGAGAGCATATCGGGCTTCCCTGGTGGCGCAGTGGTTGAGAGTCCGCCTGCCGATGCAGGGGACACGGGTTCGTGCCCTGGGCCGGGAGGATCCCACATGCTGCGGAGCGGCTGGGCGCGTGAGCCATGGCCGCTGAGCCTGCGCGTCCGGAGCCTGTGCTCCGCAACGGGAGAGCCCACAACAGTGAGAGGCCCGCTTACAGCAAAAAAAAAAAAAAAAAAGAGAGAGCATATCCCTGAGACAGCGGCTCTAAATAACAACCTGCCCTTGTCAATTTTTTTTTTTTTTTTTGCGGTACGTGGGCCTCTCACTGTTGTGGCCTCTCCCGTTGCGGAGCACAGGCTCCGGACGCGCAGGCTCAGCGGCCATGGCTCACGGGCCCAGCCGCTCCGCAGTATGTGGGATCCTCCCGGACCGGGGCACGAACCCATGTCCCCTGCATCGGCAGGCGGACTCTCAATCACTGCGCCACCAGGGAAGCCCTGCCCTTGTCAATTTAAAGTAAAATTTTGGAATCATGATAAGTATTTGCCGCAAAGGAGATTTTCCTTGCAGGTTATTTGATATCCACAGACTAATCGGAAGTGATGAAACTGTCATGCATGCCCGCGCCCAGCCCCCACCCCCCATGGCCCTGGCTTGCCTGTTGAAAACAAGGGAGTAATTTTTAAGGAAATAAAGCTCTGCTAAGGACACTGCTGAGGACCCATTTATCTAAAGGGAGCTGATCGGTGGTCACCCATCTTAGAAGCACTACAAGTTATACAAAGAGAGACATTTGAAGGAGCAGCTACTCACTAACCATCCACTAGCAAGACGCCAGCATCAGTGGAAACCAGCAAGGCCTGGCCCCAGGGATCTGCACACACGGCTTCGTGAGGGAAATTACTGCAGAAACACTGGGGCTCCCAAGGCTGCGAGGCAACCAAGCATCAGAAGGTAAGTGCACCAGAAAGAACACACCGGCCCATCAGGTGGAAACGCACAGCACATCACCACCCAAAACAGCAACACAGATGCCCTCAAACCCTGGGAGCTACAAGGGCTCTGACTCAGTTACCTTCCTTAAGAAGAAAAGTCTCCTTCCAGAAACGCACGCAATAGGAAAAGGCTGGAGTCACATGTTTCTGGCACCGTGACCAGAGTCTATATCGTAATGACACCCCACAGGGGCAATCGGAGCATTGGTAACGTTTTCTAAGCAAACGTTTCTCTTGATTATAAGAGGAAGTCCCACCCAACTCTCTAAACAAAGTCAGATTCCTGTGTTGCTGATTCGGCAAAATTATTAAACCGTACACAATGCAAGAAGTTGACATCGTCTTAACATGAAAATGCTTACTGACCCATTTAAGGCTACAAATCTTCAAGAAAAAAATAACACCTGTTTGTAGGAATATGGCGAGGGCTGTTGATGAAACCCACTCGTGTTCCCCCATGTGACACATTCACATCATGGAACTCACATCCTTAGTTTCATTCCATGTCGGGCAGGAAGAGTCAGCTCCCCCTCACTGCTGCCTCGGAGCTGCGGCCGACGCCTGGAGTCTGCAGGCGCTGTTCGTGGCTTCTGAGCCACACCAGAATCAGGGACATTCTCAACGGAACCATTAATTTCCCTCCAAAGCATGTGGCTTGCCCTCAAGGGACAAGGAAGTCTGTGGAGATTCTCAGGGACAAATTGAAGTCCCACGTCTTCACTTTTACCTGGGGCTGTACAAGAGCCCGTGTGCATGCGTAGGTGTGTTTGCATGGGCCGGGTGAGCACACGCTTGCACACTCAAAGTAGAAGCAATGGCTCAGAGGTCACCTGCAAGGGTGTCATTTGGGATGAGGGTAAACACTGTGTGCATTATTGCTGTCTTAGAGATGTACGCTTTCCCTTTATAAAACCCAACAGCCGCAAAATGAATATTCTAATTGCTAAGATGAGGCTCAGGCTGTTGTGAAAAGATCACACAAAGAATGTGAAGATATTTTATAAACTGAAAGAGGGCTGCACAAGTGCAGGTCATTACTTGCAATGGCAGTTCCCTAAGATTTCTGGAAATTCTGAGTTTGTGACTTAGAGCAGGAGGATATTCAAAAGCAAAGCCAATGTAAATGCCAACTGGGTGACAGACACAGACGCTAGAGCATTAGACACCAAGGTGGAAAGCCAACTCCGAATAACAGAATGTTCTCTGCGTGCAGGACACAAGATCAGAACACTTATGCAGAACTGGGGTTTTTAACCCAGAAGATCTAGGGGCCCTGAAGGATCCAGGGGGGCTTAGGGAGGTCCGTGAAGCCCTGAAACTGTGTTCAACGTGCTGTATAGGTGCCATTCGTAATTTTAATGGGCTGGAGTGTGTGTGTTGGGGGCATGGGGGGGTCCACTGGCTTCACGGGCCCTCAAAGTGGCTGGGGACTGCAAGAGTCTGAGGCCATCACGTAGGAGGTGTCAGCGATGAGAACTCAGCCCCAGACCCACAGACGCTCTGGTCTGAGGCCTGATGGCATTTATCATTGCACTGGACTCCCCGCTGCCATATGACGGGCTTGGTACAGATTCTGAGGGCAATGATGTGGTCTTTGGGCCTTCCTGCCCAAGCCCAGAACTCTTTACTGGCTCCCTGCTAAGGACGTTAACACAGCTCATGAAATGATGGATGCCTAGGAGGCTGGCAATGCCCATGCTCTGCAAGTAGAGCACTCTCGGGAACAGCATGTGGGACTCTGGCCTCTGCGGAGCCAACTGCACAACAGTCCATGAGGGCCTGTCGAGTAGTGCTTCTTCAAGGATGGCCCGTGGCCCACTGGTAGGTCATGCACTGATCCGAAACGCGGAAGCTCTTACTTTGTCGTTTACCAGTGAACAAGTTACTTTCATTTTTACGTACACCTGAGAACTTCTTATTAAGAAGGTTACTAAGTCTCACTGGAATTTGTTATCTATGAAGGGCTTGACAACGCTGCAAATTCTACTGTTCATAGGGACGAGCAGCTAGTGGGAATTTTTGCAATCTTTGGAACCTTTGGAAAAGATGCTTTGCCATCGGTCTTGTCTGAAATTGGCTGTGGTTTTCCCGCATCAGTTGTATTTTGAGCTCATCATTTTCTTGAAACCAGACTTTAAAGTTTGTAGGTTCTGCAATTCAGATACAGGTCATCCATACCTTTATTGCGAAAGTAGAGGTATTCGTAATTCTTTTGCTTTTACGATGGCCATTTCTCCAGTGATGCAATGTCTGTGGATTTGTTCCATTTAACTACATTTTACCTATTCTGAACATAGACATATTTCAGTATGTAGGGTATGGGCTTTACAGTACAAAACCATGCAAACAGTAAGTTTGTACTGCGACTTGTTTTCATTGTTTTCTCTGTATGCTTGATGACCACCTAGTTCTTTTTCCACAGAAAGTGGAAATGAGAAGTAGATACTCAGGCCACAGAATTATTGGTTTGGCTGAATGAACTGTAGAGGAAGCAGTGGTTGCTCAGCTGTGGTCCTCTGACCAACACCATCAGCATCAACTTGTTAGAAATGCGCATTCTCAGGGCCCACTCAGACCGACGGAATCAGAAACTCTGGGGATGATTCTAACACACACTAAGGCTTGAGAAATACCGCCCTAGAGCCTTGCCATTTCGTGTGTCCATGGTCAGCAGCACAGGCACCACTTGAGATCCTGTTAGAACTGTAGCATCTTGGCCCTGCCACGCAGAGCTGTTGATGAGAGCGTGCACTTGGTCAGGAAGTCCAGGTGGTCTGTAGGTGCACGGCGCTTGAGGAGCACTGCTGAGCCCAGTCTGCTTGCCCAGGTCCAGTCTAGCAGCTCTGCTCCTTTAAGCAAAGGCACAGGCACGATACGGAAACAGGGAGGCTCTGACTAGATGCTGCCCAGCTGCAACTGGGGCTTCCCCTGCGGGCTCTGCTGTAGACAAGCTGTTCCTCTCCCACCCCACAAGCCTCCTTCTAAGAATCTCAATAACTTCACTGAGGACAAAGGACATTCACAGTTGAACTTGAAAGCATCATCGACTCACCTCTTTTTTACAGATCCCCGCTGCCACCAAGCTTGATGGAGCATCCCCTCTCACGATGGATTTCAGTTTTAGCGCCTGACAGAACAGAGATCTCTTTCAGTTTATCGGGCAGGAAAACAACAGCAGGATCAACAAGTATGATTTGAAAAAAATTTTTTAATGAAACAGGAGTAATTTCAGGCTAAAGTTTCAGGTTCCCGTGCTGCCCTATCATTGAAGATAAGGAACACAGTCAGCTGGACCTGGTGAAGTCCTCATGACTCCAAATGTTTTCTGTCATTTCAACTAATCAGTATATCAGTACAGTGATTTCCAAACCATCATTGGAAATGATGGTATTGGAAAAAATCCCCAGGTCCCTCCTCAAACTTGATGAATCAGAATCTCTGAAAGTAGAGTCAGGGTATCTTTTGTTTTGTTTTTTTTAATATTTATTTATTTGGCTGTGCCGGGTCTTAGTTGCGGCATGTGGGATCTAGTTCCCTGACCAGGGATCGAACCCGAGCCCCCTGCATTGGGAGCGTGGAGTCTTAACCACTGGACCATCAGGGAAGTCCCGAGTCGGGGTATCTTTAAACATGGACCAAAGTTGGAGGGCCCCAGTAACAGTGCACCTGCTTTGGGAAAAGGTTATCTTTGCCGTTAAGCTTTCCTGATCGCCTTACTATTGGCTTCGACTTTTGGGTCAGAACCTTGTCTGCAGCTGGCAGCTCTCCTCCTCCCTCTTGTGACATGGGACCAAGGCAGAAAGCTGTGTCACCTCCAGAACTGAGAAATACTAATGTCACGTAGGAGCAAGGCAAAGGGGGAATGGCTTCCTCCAAAATCTGGAATAAGATGATGCCTGGGAGCCGCCTCACTGTGACGACTACTTCCAAGCGGTAGGGGGAATCCAGGTCTCCTGCGAGGACACCCCCTATGTGCTGACTCCTGCCAGGGAGGATTTCAAGGTGCTTTCCCTAAATTGGCTCCCCACACTTCAGAAAATTCCCGGGAGGCAGGCAAATGATACGTGCTCCCTTATCAAAGGGAGCCCAGCCTGGGCCCTGTGGCCTCTTGCTCCCAGCCAGTGTCACCCCGCTTCAGCAGAGGGCTTTCCTCTCACTCACACCTGCAGAGAGCTACGCCTACATGGTTATCAAAAATCTCCTTCGTCTAGGGACTTCCCTGGTGGTTAAGAATCTGCCTGCCACAACTACTGAGCCTGCGCTCTAGAGCCTGTGAGCCACAACTACTGAGCCTGTGCGTCTAGAGCCCATGCTCCGCAACAAAGAGTAGCCCCCGCTCGCCACAACTAGAGAAAGCCTGTGTGTAGCAACGAAGACCCAACACAGCCAAAAAAAAAAAAAAAAAAAAAAAATCTTTGTATAAACAACAAGGCCCTACTGTGTAGCACAGGGAACTACATTCAATATCCTGTGATAAACCGTAATGAACAAGGACATATATGTATAACTGAGTCACGTTGCTGTACAGCAGAAATGAACACATTGTAAATCAGTTATACTTCAATAAAATTAAAAAAAATTCTCACTCGTGGTTCCACAATAATCCTAAGAGAAGTGACAGAGCTCTTCCAGGAGTATGCAAACATAACATTCTTTGCAGGCGGGCCATCTGGTTTGGATGTCAGAATAAAACAGGTGTCAGAATAAAACCCACCTGCCCTATTCTAACGAACTCTGCCTGGCGGGCCTCCTCTTTCTTCCGTGCTGACTTGGGCGACTCTGGTAAGACATCACTGAAAGATCGTCTATTAAGCATGTTCTGAAAAAGAAAGACAAGTTATGAATTCCAGAGATGGTTGTCAAATCTCATCCTTCGGCTTCTCTTAGTGCACAAACCTATTTGTCCAAAAGGTCCTACTTCTGCCTTCTCTATTCATTCTCTCAATAAGCATCTATGAGATGAGGCACCACTTAAGTACCCGCCAGGTCTGTGCTAGACGCGAGGGATTAAGGAGCCACAGGGGGAGAGCCCGCCCCGTGGAGGCTGAGAGCACGGGCTCTGGAATCAAGCAAACCAGCATCCCCCCCTCTTACTAACTGCCTAACAGCATGGTCGGCCACCACGCTGCACAGCTCCAAGGATGCCATTCTCAGAGAGGGGCACCCCTGGAACACGACATACAAAATTCTATGTGAACGGTACTCCCTGGAGTTGTGCAGCTCTGTGGCCTTCCGGGTAACTTCAGGCAAGGGAGTTAATTTCTGAGTCTCAGTGTCTTTGTGTGGCTAATACCGGTCTCTGAGGTGTGTTACGAGGACTAAGTGAGGAAATGCATGGAAGGTGTTTGGGCACATACTCAGTAAATGTTAGTTTTCTTCCAAACTGCCGAGAACTGGGTGCACGCATGCAATTAGCAAGTATTGGCTGAGCATCTACTGCTCTGCCGGATTTGGGGGATGCGATGCTCATGGTCTCTGTCCCGGTGGAGCAGAGTCTATGGGAGAGACAGATTAACTGGCTGATTACATGACTGGCACATGGGACGATTTCTATGAAGGGAGGTCCGTAAAGCATGTGGAGGCACTTAACAGGGGCACGTGGCTTCAGCTGGGGGCTGGGGAAGGCTGCTAAGGCAGTGATGTTTCCGGTGAGACCTGAAGGACATCACATATTCCTCTTGGTACCCTCTCTTCACCGTTTCCTGACTTTAAGGGAAAAAGGGAATGGACAGATTGCCAATTATGGCTGGCTCTTTAGGGCCCTGGGGTTGGTCTGGACCAATCCCTGTGAGTAGTTAGGGTGTATCGACCAGCCAGAAGTCAAGGGCACCTGTAAGATGGTGGTGGTCACTGTGCTGAAGGGAAAGGACTGCACGAGCACCAGCTCGTTTTGATGTTCGTCATCTCTCCGGGCGGCCACCTGAGACCAGACACTGCATTTATGTTCACACATCAGTGGCAACGCCTTTTGCTGGAGTTTGTAGTTGTACCGATTCTAGGGAAGTCTCCCCCCTTGTTCTGTGCTTCCTTGTTAAGTTTGGGAAATGCTTCTAAACAACGATGATTTCATTTTGCCTTAACACTCGTTAACCACTGTGACATGTGGCGATCCCGCACTGAGTCTAGAGGCCTCCAAAAAGCATGGGTGCCCCTCGAGGCGCTGGGTTCCTCAGGGAGGTACTGGGTCCCATCAGTGTGGATACACCTTCAGCCTAGGACGTATCTGGCACAAAGTGGATTTTCAGTAAATGTACATGCTTATTTCAGTGCCTGAATATGGGGCTCACCAGTAAATCTCCAGAAAACCTTATAGAGCCCCCAGTCTCTCCCCCAAATCCCCACTTTGCCTGTCTATCAGCTCCATGGCACAGGAAGTGCTGAGCAGTACCCCCAAAGACAGATACCCCAAAAGTACTCTCAAATGCTCCAGGGATTGCTGACTGACATTCATGCCCTCAGCCTGCATCTCGACTTCCACAGGCCTTGGCTTTATGAAAATCATGCTCCTGTATATGGACATTCAACATCCCTTCTTCCCATGACAACCATGAGAGAACATGAGGCCCTGGAGGCCACAGTCCAGTGTTGACAGCAGGATCAGGCGACTCTATGTTTTTCTAACCAGGACTCATCGCTAGGACTTGTGTTCTCAACTCAGACCCCGTGAGAAGGAAAGAACACCATGGACCCAGGGTTACCTTATGCAAATCTGGCATCAAATCCTGGTATAAAGATCGAATCAACATATCCAGAGTTCGTCGACGTTTCTGGGCGAACGTTGGGGTTTCCAGAGTGGCTTTTTCACCATTAATTACTAAAATAAATCAAGTTATAAAGGGAGTTACAAATATTAACAGGCTATTGAATGCCCTTCTCAAGGAAACTCCTCACAGTAAATGTCACCCACTTTCCTAATACTGGTATAACTCTTCTTTCATGGAAGAATGCTTAAAAACTCTATAATTTTCTCTGTACAAACCCATAGTCCATAGGTATGTCTATCTTACCCTTCTTGTTGGATTACAAACTTCCTGAGCAGAGGGTACATCTCATTACTTGAAGACCTAGCACACACCCAACGTGCCCTCATCCACAATTCCACCCACCAACCCACCCATCCCTCCATCCATCCATCCGTCCAACCATCCCACTCATCCATCCATCCACCAACCCACCCATCCACCCACTCATCCAACACATGGGCCAAAACACCAGGATGCCATTCAATGGGATTAAATATATATTTGCTGCATTTTGTTAGAAAAAATAACAATTGCCTAAGCAGAGTACTGGGATTCTTAGCTCAATGAAAGTTTCTTCTGGAAGAAAAAGCCGGTGGTTTAGTGGACAACAGACACCGAGAGTCAATAAAGTGGAAGAGCACAGAATAGAAAGTGTGCAGTACAGTTAGGAGCTTGAGGTCAAGACAGTTATGGGTTTGAATCCCAGCTATGCTGTTATCTGTGCATTTTTAAGCAAATTATTTAGATTCTTGGGGTCTCAATTTTCTAGCTTGTAAAATGGATATAACCATATTTCCTTATAGGGTTGTTGTAAGAATGTTAAGTCATATAATACGTATAAAAGAGCACAGAGCTAGGCATATCAAACTGAATAAATATTAGCTATTTGGTGGGTAGGATGGTAGGTATAGATGAGAACCCAGGAGAGACCTTCACAACACTGTCAGAAAACTAAATACGCTTCTAGTGAAGAATTAACAGAACATGGAATGCAATCAATGCTTAAACAATGATGTCTTCTTTACAGCATCCTGGGAGAACTGGAAGAAATGTATTCTGATGTAGAACAAGTTGCAAAAACATTTCAAAATAGAAACTTACATTTCACTAGCAAAAAGTCCCTGAATTCCTGGTGGTCTGTAAACACTGGTGGGGAGGGCAAGGGTGGGCCAAAGAGTGGTACGCTTTCCTCTGAAAATATTTTCAGCCTGTGTAGAGAACATTGCAGAATTACTTGGTTTTTCTTCAAAGATCACCGATATTTGGATCTTAAATTTGTTCAGTTGCCTACGTGATTTGTTAGGAATACTCCTTCCATAGGAGGAGGGCCTTCTCTGGGCTGCCAGAGCCTTGGCCACCATGCAGCAATCCTATGTGCTTTAGGGCAAAGACCAAGTCTTACTGGATCCTTCGTGGTCCAACCCACCAAGCCGCAGGCAAGGTCAGGCACCCCAGGAACAATAGCAAAGACCACCACTGAGCCCGCACTGCACGCCAGGCAGCATACTTGGTATTTTAAGACATAGCATCAGCTGATTCTCACCAACCTGTCCAGGTAGAATCATTACCTTCACTCCACAGACGAGGCTTGAGGCTCCAAGAAGATAAACACTTCTTTTTTCAAAGCCTCAAAGTTAATAAGTGATAAGAGCTGGGATTCTAACCCAGATCTATTTGGCTCAAAGTTCATGCTCTTTTCACAACATCACGATACCTTTTAACAGATTAATTTTTGAGAACGGGATTAATTTTTGAGAAGGATAAACGGGCAAGAATGTAGCCTAGGAAGGAGGGTACTCTGGTCAAGATCAAACATATCACACTTGTGCCCTCTGTGGAGCACAGTAACATTCCTGACCCTGACCCTTGGGTCTACTGCATGGAGCAACACTATATGCAACAAGCTTTTCCTGAAGACACGGTGGCTTTCAAATCAATCAAAAAATATGTACATCAAGAGTCTCAGGACTTCCCTGGTGGCGCAGTGGTTAAGGCTCCGAGCTCCCAATGCAGGGGGCCTGGGTTCGATCCCTGATCAGGGAAGTAGGTCTCACATGCATGCTGCAACTGAGAGTTCACATGCCACAACTAAGGAGCCGGCGAGCCACAACTAAGGAGCCCGCTTGCTGCAACTGAGACCCGGCGTGACCAAAAAAAAAAAGTCTTAAAATGAATGCCAAATTAACATGTAAACATGAGAATTAGAACAAGCAATCGAGATAAAGTTGTTACCAACCTGTAATTGTCCTTTTGCTGATCATACCTCACTAAGGCAAAAATATCTGTGGTGATGGTTAAGGAAATTAATCAACGACCCCAATTCACACAGTCAACGGCTTGTGCTTTGCAAACCCTGTGTGCAGAATCATCCTGGACCTGCACTCCTGGCGTCAGGGCTCCTGTCACCCATAGGCTGAGATGGAACCTTGACTTCTGTTAAAGACACAGCCCGGGAAGACACAGGTTCAACCTCTGCGTGCTCATCCTTTCGGGAAAGGGCTACTTCTCCAAATCCTTCAGAAAAGCAATATAAATAAGGCTATTAAACAACTAAAACAAAGCAAAAAGATCAGTTCCCTTGCCTGAAAGTATAAACAAGGTCCCAAAATGAAATGAGTCATATATTTCATCTCACACATTTTTGAAAAGAAAAGAAATTTAAATGTTTCCACTGTACACCTTCCTTCTCTCTCCTTCTGGCTTTGGTAGACAAAACAAACCAAAACAAACCAGTGTAGCTGGCGGCAGCCTCTCAGTAGAATCTGCTTTGCTTGTATCGGGCGAGTTGAGTCTGAAATAGTACCACCTCCACCAGCTTTTCTTTCCTTCTTCCATTCCTCCTCCTCCCCCACCATCTCCCAGCCCCGGCTTTCCTTAGCTAGGGCTAAAAACCATCCTCAGTCCCTCAAAGCGTTTCCACTCCTAGACTTAGTGGAAAGAATTTGCATTAATTATCGGCTTGTCCCTTTCCAGAAACAAATATGCCAAGCCTCAAATCTAAAACTCATAACAAAAGGAAATTCTAAAAATAATGATGATCTCTCTGTCACTCTGATCACTTCCCTCCCCCTCCCGGAGAAGTTTTCTTTCTGTTCTACAAGAAGAACCGCTGCAGGAAGAGGGAAATATTAGTCCTACATCAGTGAACAGAGCAAGATACCACTTATTATTAATGTGTACGTGCATATCTGTTTTCTTCCCTGCCCTCATGGCAATTTTGTGAGGCTACAGTGAACAAGTCAAAGGATGCAGAGCAATCTACTTGCAGATGCAATGAGTCACCACGGTTCTATCTCCCAACACTTTCACTGGAGTTTCCAAGGAACATGAACAACTAGACCAGAATTTATTCTGAAAAACGCCTATTAGTTGCCTTTTACTTATTATGTACAACCTGTAGGCACTACTGCTGGGTCTCACTGTCACGGCCAGTGGCCCAGGACAACGGGGCCAAGGCTGGGGATGTGTTGGGCTGACCATGCTCATGTGCCAGGCCTGTGTGACTGAGCTGAGCTTGGACATTACCGAGAACTTCAGCAGGGCTTTGGCAGCAATATGAGCTAAAGAGGGATGAGAGGAAGCAGAGGGAAAGCAAATAAAAATAGGATTAATTCTATCATATCTCAAATGTCAAGAGATGGTAATGTAGCAGCCATTCCTAGGGCTTAGAGTCAACAAAGACACATTATTTTGGCTTTTTATCTTAACTTGCAAGTTTTTATACCTAAAGCAAATTTCTCAGAGGATTCACTAACTATAATTCTTCTAATTCCTTTATTATCAGTGGGTGGGAGGAAGTTTCCCTCATTTCATAGACTACCTGAGGAAAGGGAAGATAGTTCCAAAGTCAAGAATTCTCTGAGAATGCGTCCATCCATTACTGCAATGGATGGAGAGAGAAGAGGGAAAAATACAACACAGTGGGTCTAAGAATCTAGCAACGCAAAACAACCACAACATGCCAGTCAACCGTAACATTTGGTTTGAGGGTCATTTTAAGTCCAGTGAGGCTGACCAACAGCTTGCTAGTGGGAGGGTTCACACAGGCTCAGGATACGTGTAAAGTGGGAGCGGATCATGGAAGGCTTGAAGGCAGGAGAAGGCTCCTCCCCTTCCTGGAACACGATGGTGACGATGTCATTTCCAATGTGGCGCTTCCTTTCTACCTGGACGCAAACATACAACACGTCCCTTGAGAGGTTTGCTCACACACGGTACATTCACACAGTTAAAACACTAACTCGGCACGACAAACCCCAACGCTCACAGAGCCCGGAGCTTCAGTATCTTTGTCTCCTTGCCTCCCAAACTTCACCAGCCCATCTCCTGGCTTCCCTAGCCATCTCCTCCCCTCCTCTCCCAATTCAGGCCTGCATTTCCTCTTGACTACCCTCCCTCAGGAGCCTCCTTAACAGCCTCCTTGCCTCCGTTCACTCCCACTTTACAGCTCTGATTGGGTTCACCTTCACTCCTGCTTCATCTCCTTAGTCTGACATTCAAGGCCCCCAGACCAGAGGCATTGCATCAGAATTCCCTAGACACGGGGCTCAAACATGTATATTTAAAAATATAAATAAATGCCGTCGCTAGTTCTGAAGCATATACTTGGTGAGAACAATGGCCCTACCTAATCTGATCCCAGCTGACCTTTCCAAAATGATCTCCTAGACCTGTGGTCAGTGAATCTTGTCTGTACAGGCCCAGACAGTAAATATTTTTGGGTTTGCAGATCGTACTGCCTCTTTACAACCATGTAGCTGTGCTGTCGTGACAGAAAAGCAGCTATAGACAATACATAAATCAGTGGGCATGGCTGTGTTCCAGTAACACTTTATTTAACAAGCAGTACGCTGCATCTGGCCCATGGGCCATAGTCTGCCAACCCCTGTCCAAGACCTTTGCCTAATCGGCCAAACAGAATGATTCACTGTACCCATGGATCCCTTGTGTGTCCCCTATTCTATACAGTAAGCTCCCGAGAACAGGATCCCTATCTGATTCATATTAGATATTATTCTCATTTTGCAAATAAGGAAACTATGGTTTAGAGATGTTCTAATAATTTCAATTCAATTCAGTTCAGAAAGATTTTTGGCAATTGTTTCTTGGATATGACACAAAAAGCACAGCCAATGAAAGAAAAAAGTACACAAATTCGACTACCTCAAAATTTAAAACTTTTGTACACTAAAGGATGCTATCAACAAAGTGAAAAGGCAGCCCAAAGAATGGGAGAAATATTTGCAAATCATATATCCAATAACATATATAAAGAGCTCCTACAACTCAACAACAAAAATACAAATAATGTGATTAAAAAATAGGCACAGTACTTGAATACACAATTCTTTAAAGGAGATATACAGATGGATAATAAACATACAAAAAGATGCTCAATATATTAATTATTAGGGAAGTGCAAATCAAAAGCACAATTAGATACCACTTCACACCCATTAGGATAGCTATTTTAAAAAAAGAAAATAACAAGTGTTGTTACAAATGTGGAAAAACTGGAATTTATGCATTGCTGGTAGGAAAGTAAAATATAGCCACTGCTGTGGAAAATGATATGGTGGTTCCTCAAAAACACTAAACATAGAATTACCATATGATCCAGCAATTCCACTTCTGGGTATATACTCCAAAAATTGAAAGCAGGGACTCAAACAAATATTTGTATACCAATGTTCTTAGTGGAAGTATTCATAATAGCCAAAAGGTGGAAATAACCCAAACTTCCACCAGTGGATGAATGGATAAAGAAAATGTGGTATAAACATACAATGGAATATTATTCAACCTTAAAAAGGAAGGAAATTCTGACACATAGTACAACATGGATGAGCCTTGAGGACATTGTGCTCAGTGAAATAAGCCAGACACAAAGGGAAATGTTGTTTGATTCCACTTATATGAGATTCCTAGAATGGTCAAATTCATAAAGACAGAGAGGAGGATGGTGCTTGCCAGGGGCTGGGGGAGGGAGAAATGCAGATTTATTGATTAATGGGTACAGAGTTTCAGTTTGGGAAGATGATAAAGTTCTGGAGATGGACAGTGGTGATGACTGCACAACACTGTACTGAACTGTACACTTAAAAGCGGTTAAACTTGTAAATTTTACGTTAAAATAAAAATAAGTAATTTTTGATGTATCAACTGATGAGTGGATAAACAAAATGTGGTGGGTATCTAAAAAATGGGAAATTATTCAGCAATAAAAAGAGATGAGATACAGATACAGGCTACAGCATGGATGAAACCTGAAAACATGCTAAGTGCAAGATGCTGGTTACAAAAGACCACATATTATGTGATTTCATTTATACGAAGTGTCCAGAATAAGCAAATCAAGAGAGAAAGCAGACTGGTAGTTACCAGAGACCGGGCAGTGGTGGAGTGGGGAGTATTGGCTAAGAGAGGGGTTTCTCTTTGGGGTACGAAAACATTCTAGAATTGATCTTGGTGATAGCTGAATAGCCTTGTGAACATACCGAAGTGGGCAAATTGTATGGTATATGAATAATATGTCAATAAAGCTTTTATACATATATATTTTATTATTTTTTTAGATTAATTAATTTTTATACAGCAGGTTCTCATTAGTTATCTATTTTATACATATTAGTGTATATATGTCAATCCCAATCTCGCAATTCATCCCACCACCGCCCCCCCCGCCTTCCCCACTTTCTCCCCATGGTGTCTGTGCGTTTGTTTTCTACATCTGTGTCTCTATTTCTGCCTTGCAAACTGGTTCATCTGTACCATTTTTCTAGATTCCACATATATGCATTAATATACAATATTTGTTTTTCTCTTTCTCACTTACTTCACTCTGTATGACAGTCTCTAGGTCCATCCACATCTCTACAAATGATCCAATTTCATTCCTTTTTATGGCTGAGTAATATTCCATTGAATATACGCACCACATCTTCTTTATCCATTAGTCTGTCAATGGGCATTTAGGTTGCTTCCATGGCTTTTATGTATTTTTTAAAAGTAATTATTGAGCTCCTAGTATATGCCAGGAACAAAGCAGACAAATCTCCCTGCCCTCGTGGGGCGTACACTCTAGCAGGGGGCACAGAAATTACATAGTAAATATAACAAACAAGTGTACTAAATAATACACATAACGTTAGGCGGTAATACGTGCAATGGAGAAAGAGATGGAGAAAAAGAAAGAGAGCCACACAGGGGCCTGGGGGCGCTGGGGGAGGGTGGGTTGCAGCTTTAAATTCAGCCAGGGGTTCAGTTTAACAGCTGACATTTGGGTAGATCTGAGGGCAGTGAGTGAGGCAGCCAGAGTATACCTGGTAGGAGAGAGTTCTAGGAGAGTTCTAGGCAGAAAGAAGGGCAACGCCAAGACCATGACATGGGACAGTATCTGGTGACTCTGGGGAACAGGAAAGGAAGCCAATATGACAGGGAGGGAGGAAATAAGAAGAGTAGTGGGCGATGGGACCAGAGAAGGAACAGAGGTCACGTGGGGCCTTGCAGGCCCCTCTAAGGATCTGGCTTTGACTCTGAGTGAAGCAGGAGCCACTGTTTGGGAAGAGACTGACGTGCATTTTAAAGGATCACTCTGGCTGGAGGACTGAGAAACAGTCTATCAGGGCACCAGGGTAAAAGCAGGGAGGCCAGAGAGGAAGCTACTGCAATAATCCAACAAGAGGTGATGGGGCTCAGAGCTGTGTGGTAACAGAATTGTGAGGAGAGGTTAGGTGTCATCTGAAGGTCGAGCCAACAGGATTTCCTGACAAATTGAAAATGGGATGAGACAGAGAGGGGTCAAGAATGGCTCCAGAGTCATTTTGCCCCAGAAACTGGAAGAACAGAATAGCCATCAACAGAGATAAGAAAGACTGCAGGAGGAACAGGTCTGGAGGAGAGTCGGAGTTCAGCTTTGGAAAGACTAGGTCTGAGATGTCGAGCCCAGGGAAGGTGTCGAGAACGCTGCATATCTGGTCTGGAGTTCCTGCGAGGGCTGGCTGGAGCTGTAAGTTTGAGTGTCAGTGGCATATAAAAGCTATTCAGAACCATAAGACTGGATGAGATCATAAAGGGACGAATGAGTGTAGAAAGAGAAGGGAGCCGAGAACCGAGCCCTGGGGCTGGCGGCACACACGGGGTGTCCAAGATCACAGAGCTAGCTCGTGGCAGAGCTAGGGCTTGGCCCAGATCCGGCTGATCACAGAGCCTGTGCTTTCCTCTGGTCCTAGGTGCTGCTGTCGGGGTCTGGAATGCTGGGAGACTGGATGTTAGGGGTGCAGACATCACGGGACGTTAGGGAGAAGATGAGTCTCAGAGAGCCAAATAACTACACCCCCTCCCCTGCCCCCATTGTGGTTTGGTCTGGTGATGGAGGACAGAGATGGAGGAGTTAATTGTAGTACCAGAACCTACAAAATCTTTGTGAAAGCTTGTTTCTTTACATCAGATTTGGGAATGTGGCTTGGACTGTTCCACTAGCATTCTAGATGCTAGGAGGTCAAAAAGCCACCAAGATTTTATGAGCCACGTTGGCCTCTGACTTTTTTTTTTTTTTTTTTTTTTTTTTGCAGTACGCAGGCCTCTCACTGTTGTGGCCTCTCCCATTGCAGAGCACAGGCTCCAGACGCGCAGGCTCAGCGGCCATGGCTCACGGGCCCAGCCGCTCCGCGGCATGTGGGATCTTCCCGGACCGGGGCACGAACCCGCGTCCCCTGCATCGGCAGGTGGACTCCCAACCACTGCGCCACCAGGGAAGCCCTGGCCTCTGACTTTTGACCATTACCCTAGGCCCCAAGAAACCATGACAGGTTCAGAAGGAGGCTTGCAGTTAGTGGTCCTTCTCTGCTCTCCCACAATCAGGCACCAATAAGGTTCACTGTCACTGTGCATTTCTTTGACTCTTCCCACCTGCTTTATCTTCCTGATAATAGAGACAAGTTTTCTACTTGTGATTTTCTTCATATCTACTGATGCTGGGCAAGTGGAGGGCACTAGCACTACCCGTGGAGCTGGCCAGGACGTTGAGCACACCAGAGTCCATCTGGGAATATTTCAGTTCTCCTGGTAAACGCGTTACATCTTAATATGCTAACAGCCCCCTCAAAAAGATAAGGTTAAGGACTTAGGACTTCCCTGGTGGGGCAATGCTTAAGGATCTGCCTGCCAGTGCAGGGGACACGGGTTCGAGCCCTGGCCCGGGAAGATCCCACATGCTGCGGAGCAACAAAGCCCATGCGCCACAACTACTGAGCCTGCGCTCTAGAGCCCGCGAGCCACAACTACTGAGCCAGCGTGCCACAACTACTGAAGCCCGTGCGCCTAGAGCCTGTGCTCCGCAACAAGAGAAGCCACCGCAACGAGAAGCCCACGCGCCTCAATGAAGAGTAGCCCCGGCTCGCCGCAACTAGAGAAAGCCCGTGCACAGCAACGAGGACCCAACACAGCCAAAAACAAATTAAATTAAAAGAAAAAAGATTAAAGACTTGGGTTGGGTGAAGGTTGAACTGTCACATTGCTTCCTCCTGTCTCTGGCTAGTGCCCTTATCTGTCACAGGACATGGGCAATGTTGGTGAATGTACAGGGCTGAAAATGTCGGACAGAGTTGGGGGAGGAGGAGGATTGTAAAATACTTCAGTGGAAGTTTTTCGCTATTATTGTTGAGATGTAAGAGGTCAACACAATTCATGATGATTGGGAAGGCCAGCTTGGTCTCTCTTCTCCACGTGATCCAAAGATCCTAAGAGCTTCAGCTCCTAAGAGGTAGAGACAGCCTGGTAGCACTAACATAGGTCACCTCAACCACACGAGGGAAGACGCCTTGCAGAAAGTAACTCTTAGCCACTTAAGCAGGTTTCCTGGGCTGAGGCACTTCCTGCTTCTGCCTGTCCTTTACCAGTTAGCCTTCTAAAATCAGATCAAGCTTAAAACCTCCAATGGGTCTCCACTGCCTATAAGACAATTCACCAGCTCCTTATTCCAGGCCCCAAACCACCAGACAGAACGAGCTCTTCCTGACCTCCCCTCACCCCCCACCATGTCCCCAAAGCACCGCTATGTCTCAAGACAACACCGCCATGTTTTAGCCCAATGATCTGCATTGTGTCTTTCCCCCTCACTGAAGTCTTACTGAAATATGGATTATAAGTGTTCAGAAAAAAGCCCTTTTAGCCCATCACATACCCTCTCTAGGTTCGTATTTTTCACAAATCTTTGCTGAACAACTGTCCATTCATGTTTGTGATATTTACTTATACAGATGCCTTCAGTGTGTAAAAAAAGGGACGAGAATCTAATAAAAAGGTAAATGGAACCCCCCAAATCCTTCAAAAACCAGCAGCATGTATCATTGTTATATCTAGATTTCATCAAACTGGTAAGTTTTCTCCTGGAAATGGCTAATCTCTGGGGTGGGTGAGGAGTGTTCTCAGGTAGTTTTTTCCCCGATAGGGCACAGGCCATGTAGATGCTCAGTGTTAACCTCCTGCACTAACCTGAAAAAACACTTGCAACCATTCCTCAGGAAACATAGTGTTACATCTTGGAAAAATCTCATTCTGACAAGACACAAGGCACATGGACAGAAGTCACAGAGAAAAGGCCACGTATATGCAAGATAGTCCCTCAGGAGTGTAGAAAACCACACTCACACAAAGGCGCAGACACACACACACACACACACACACACACACATCCACACAGACGTGTACACGCACCACTGCCTCTGATCCTTTATTTCCTGATCAGTGAGGGTAGTTCTTCCTACGGCTTGTTGAAAGTTCAAATAAACAGACTGTAACAACATCCCCAAAATTGGTGCCTGAAGTTCAGCTCATGTATTAACATCCATAGTCTCTAATTCTATGAAGTCACAGCTATGCTTTCTCCACACTGAGGTCACTGACTATTGAATGGTTTGCGTGTTCACACGTACCTGCTGTTTGTTCTCTTTGGAATATGGCAACATGGTGGAAACATGAAACATGATCTCATGCCCTTGGTAGATGGTATAAACAGAATGAATCCCTGTGGTGTCATCTGTAAAATACAATATACATTTAGTGAGCACAGAGAATTCTGAGGCCGTAAGGAAATAGTCTTTATTTGCAGACTAGAGGAATACAGCAGTTAGTACATCCCAAAGGTCCTATGATCATCCACCTGAGTGGAAGCAACAGTATGGAACCCCCTCCAACTGATGCAAGGCTCCTGCCCACACGGGGGGACCTCTTCACCCGCCTCTAAGCTCGCTTGCTGTCTGATTCATGCCTTGCCTTGGAGCAGAGATCATGAGAAGTCTGGGCTCAAAAGGAGAGTATGTTACAGTTCCTTGCCTTCTAGTACTGCTGGTGCTCAGGACAAAATGAACACAAGATGACATACACACAGCTGTCATGTCCATAAAACAAAAGGAACTATGTCCCTGGCAGCACTGTACAGTGATTCAAAGCATGCGCTTTGGAGTTAGACTTGGGTTCGAGTTCTCATTAGCTAGGTTCCTTTTGACACGTTACCTTGCCTTCTCTGAGCCTCAGTCTCTTAATTTGAAAATGGGGATGAAAACAGTGTCTAACTGCTAGGGATGTCTATCAGATCACACTGGGGAAGGGTGGTGAGGATGATGGACTTGCAGGTACTCCAGGAGTCACCACAGGCACACAGAGCTCGTCAGGGGGGCAGGAGCAGGGGGGAGCTGAGGCCTGACAACTGGGACCGAATACTTCATCTCTGCATCTGCCAGTTAAGTTACTCACAGGGCAGCTCTCACAAATCGCCTAACCTTTCTGTATTCAGAATCTGTGACATGACTCCAACGTGGGCGAGATGGGGCCCCCAGAGGGTCAGGGTACCTGATTTGAAGCCTATCAAATTTAGGCTAAATGAGCCTCATGTCACCTGCCTGGCTTACATCAAGGACTGGCCGTGAAGAGCAAATAAAATGACAGAGGTAAAAGTACAGGAAAAAAACTAGAAATGCTGTACAGTTATGACATAGCGTACCCCACCTTGGGTACAAATTCAAATTCAGATGAGGCTGACTAACAAAAGTTATACAAATCACAGCAGAATGGATCAGGAGGCAACCTTACTTTTGGTGTCCAGACCTCCACGGTAGCCTGTCCAGCCCTTGAGAGTGACTGTGTCACCCAGGAGATTTAAAAATTTTTGAAAAGCGTCACTTCCGATTTCTGTAAGAAGAGGTCAAATGTGAAGAAAGTACAGTGTCCACAAGTCCCCGTTTTCTAACTATGCAGTGAAATCACTTGAAAATTAACTAGGCTCCGCCGACATGTGCAGCAGGCAAACAGAATGAGAAATCGTGCTTCCCTCTTCTTGGAGACTGTACAGGAGGGTCACAGTTCCCAGAAGCCGAGGAAAGGAGAACTACAGAATTAGACTAACCAAACTGAGCGCTGCCAGACTGGGGTCACAAGGGTCTAGTGTTGCAAAATGCAAACATCATTACTGCTCCCATTGATAAGAAACAGGTCCTTAATATGAAAAGTGTGAAATAACAGGAAATAGGACCATTCTGTAATTCTCTCAAGCATAAAAATCCCAGAGAAAAGTCGCCCCTTTGCTCCTGAGATTATGTAGAATGAAATTCTTCAAATCCCCATGTAATTTTCCAGGTAGGCTGTATCCCTGGTGCCAGTAATTTGGTGACCAATAAATATTTGCCGGATGAAGGAAACTGGGCAACTTCTTTCCTATAAAATTTACCCTGAAAATTCACCCTTCAACTTCATAAAGCTACTGGCTGTTTCTTTGCATTAAAAACTCCAACGCAACAGGCAAGTTCAGCTGGGATCATCTAAATTGCAATGAGGCTGGGGCCGGGTGTCAGAAGAAAGGAGACACTCACCATTGCTGAACATGTCATCATCAGTGAGCTGCCCATCTTTGGCAAAAAGAACCCCAAACTTGAAATTCACAGAGCCCTTACAACGAGACAACAAAAGGTGCTGAATTTAATTTTCTCATCAAAGCATACACAGTTATGAGATGTGCTAGTCGTTATTCAGGAATACTACAGTGACCTGAATGACTACCTGGTGGATTGCTTCCTCCCCTCCATCTCAATTCTGACCAATATTAACAACAATCATTCCTTGATTTTCATAGCTTACAGAGGAAACTGTGCTTTTCTGTGAGTTCATTTGAAATTTCACTACTAATAGCGTCTGCAGGATGCCAGGTCCATTCTGCAGCAAAACAGTGCTCAAAATAAATAGCCCACAGGAACTCACAGGACTGGCACCATCCTCTGATCAGCCCAGCAGCAGCAGTCTGGAACCTGGAGAGCTCAGTGTAATTCAAAATTTAACACAACAATCTGAGGCTGATATCTCGAGGACTCTTTTAGAAATAGAACTGGAAACTGTAGGCAACGTATTCTAAAAGCTCAGTTAACCCAATTCCTAAAGCTATTTAATCTCAAGAAGTCATAAAACAGATGTGGGGAGAAAAAGGCAATCAAGAAGTAGTTAGTACAAATGTTCAGTCTACTATCCTCAACTTTAAATGCTGGGTTAAAGTCAGACTCTGTGGGAATGATAAATACCAAATGCAAGATAACAGCTTCCACAGGGAAGAGAGAGGAATGGGATCAGGGAGCTCAACTGTATTTTTAATATATATATATATTTTCTTAAATTGGGTAATAGGGTTATAGGTCTTCATTATATTGTTGTCTATACATTTTTGTGTGCCTGAAGTATTTCATAATTTAAAAAACTCTGAGGTTGGAAAAGAATCAACCCTTGCAAGGCTGTTTGATGGGGGAATTCTCAGGGGTCAGTTAAGGGGCAAAGAACAAAGGTGATTAAAACATTGCCAGTGGGTCAGAGCGGGGAATCAAGGCAGAATGCCTGAATTCAGGACAGCTGGATCTGGGAGAATTAAGACTGAAAATCCAAAGGTCTACGGCTGTACTTCTAAACATTCTTCTGCCCCCAATACACCTGAGGGACAGATGCCTACCCATCAGTAGTAGTAATTTTCTATCTGGTGGTTTCCTCTACGGAGTGAGGAAGAGGGAGGCGGCTCCCAGGCTGTTTCCTCCACCCGGGGCTCCTCCACAGCTCCTTCTACAGAAGCTCTTGCCCACCATGCGGGTCTCAACTCAAACGTCAATTTCCAGAGAGGCCTTCCCTGATCTCCCAACACACTCCCACATTGTTATTCTCCGGCCCGGCAGCTTATTTATTTTCTTAATAGCACTATTCACGCTCTGTAATTCTTTTTATTGAGCTTGCATATTTGTCCGTTTCTCCCACTAGAACTTAAGTCCTGTGAAGGAGGGAAGGTATACATCTTACTTTCCGTGGAATCTCCAGGACCCGCCACTGTGCTGGGTATATTGGAGAGGGTTAATAAATATTCATGGCATAATTGTATGCATAATAAATGAGAAAAGAAACACAAGTGGTCAGATACAACTTATTTTTCACAAGCTGCTTCCAAATGATCACCTCTTCATCACACACCCGTTTTTGGTAAATTTCCTGGGATTTTGTCAAGGATTTCTGTCCACTTCAGGGTTCTATGCTTTTTGTAGCTCTTCTTTCTCTCCTTTGGGAATGTGACAGCAATCACATGTCTCTAAGACTCTGACACCGCTTCCATTCTCAGTAGTCCCTTAACAAGCACCTACAGTAGTTCGGGGTCTGACAGATGACCCTCTTAGAATAACAGTGCAGAGACTAAAGCAGTGGTTCTCAAACTTGACCAGGCATCAGCATCACCTGGAAGGCTTGTTAAAATAAAGATTGCTGGCCCCGTTCCCAGGGTCTCCAATTCCACAGGTCTGGGGTAGGGTCCAAGAATCTGTATTTCTGATAAGTCCGCAGGTGACATTGATGCTGCGGCCCAGGGACCCCACTTTGAGAACCACAGGACTAGAGGAACCAACCAGCAGACGGTCAGGAGGCCCAGGATCAGGTCCAGCTGAGCTGACAGCTAGCAAGCCAAGGGCAGAAAGACTGGGTCAGTGACCAGAGCGATGAGCCATAAGCCATGAACTAACAGCCTGTTAGAACCAGAAGGGACCCTCTGGTCCACTGAATCCATAGCTTTCATTTTACAGAAAGGACAACTGAAGCCCAGGGAAGACGAGACTTGCCCAAGGCTGGTACTAAGTGGATGGCAGGACTGGGGCTGGAAGTCGGGTCTCCTGACTTTCGATCCAGTGCTCTTTCCAACGCAGTGGCAGAGTCTTCTCAGGATGGTTTTGAGTTGAGCGAAGCTAAGAGTTACAAGCAGAAATGGGACCCACTGCTGCCTGATCACTGGCTGAAGCTTTAAAAAGCTTTGTTGGGGCAGCTCTGTGACTGGCATCAGTACCCTTGCTGAGGGTACTCACCCACTTCAGGGGGAGGCTTCAGAAAGACTGGTGTTGCAAGGCCTTGATATGTACTTGAAATTCCTTATGGGGTCTCATTTTGGTAATTTTGTTTCCCGGGCTTCCCAAATGATGTCAATGAATAACAGAGTTTTCTCCTATCTTCAGAAATCAAGGCATCGCTGAACAGATGCATTATATTTTTTGAGGAGATAGTTTTTAGGAGGGGCTATTTGAGGAGGGCATCATTTGATTTGGGGCTACCTGACCACCACGGGTCATATTTTAACGAAGTGTTGAGCCTAACGTCATCAGTGCTTCATGAGGCTGGCTGCCACTTGGGGGATGGGAGGGAGTGCTCAAAGTCCCAAGACCACACCTGGGCCCCTGGAGAGAGGTGACTGGTGGAGGGAATCTGTGGGAACTGGTTTTCTTGGAACTTCAGTCCTGCTCAGACACTCACCATAGAGATGAGGTCATATTTGTAATGCCCACTTGTATGGGACTTTAAATTTTTAAGTTCTAAATTTCCTGAGACAAAACTCAACATGATTATCATCAACGTATAGTCACATTCTTGGGAATTAATAGTATGCTAGGAATTATATTTCTTCTGAAGAAAGTGAAGTATACGGGGGAGACTAATGTCCCATTGATTCCAGAAGACTATTTTGGAATCAAGAAATGATGTCCTGATTCAAAACCGGACGCCCCTGGTTCCTTGTTACTCTTATTTAGGCAATGTCTCCATATTTCTGTGATTCACATGTTCCTACACATCTGTCACCCTCTCCACGTGTGTTTACTTGGGATGCCATGTTCTCTCCTGGCGGGGGCAGGGGGCGCTCTCTACACAGTGGACAAATAAAACTTAGGCTTCAGGACACCAAACAACACTTTACCAAATAGCTAACCTTTCAGAAACATCACTAGAATTGTTTACTGATTTTTCCCCGCCCGTCTTTGCAGCTGATTGTCACTATAATTGGGTGGAACTGAGATAAAGTCAAGAAGCTGGCAGGATTAGAGAAGAGTGCATTGGCCACACGGCTCTCAGAGAAGCTCTGAAGGATGCTGGCCACTGCTCACGCCTCTTCAGGTACATTGTCATGAGTGCTCTTGTTGCTTCTCGCAAATATCCCCTTAGTAAGGAAATAAAATTGAGAAATAAAGAGATCAGCTACTCCTTTGTCAAAATTTGGGAGATCCAAAGAAAAGTGTGAGAGGATGTACACCAAACAGCAAACAGTGGTTCTTCAAGGGAGGGTGGAAGTGGCGAAGTGGGGGAGCTTTCATGTTTTCCATTGATAAATTTCTGTACTGTTTGTCACAACGGGCAGGTGCATGCACTCTTGGGCGCTCAGTAAATATTTGTGAATTAGCAAGTACAGTCATTTTGAGACATAAAAACTATATATAGTATAATCCTAATTTTATATAAAATATAACAAACATATATCAAAATGTGATACTATACCAATACTAGTTTCCTCTGTGATTGTAGGTGATATTTTCTTTATGCCTTTTGTGCATTTCTGTATTCTTCAAATGTCTGTCAGAAATGTGTATGACTTTTATTTTTTGCCTTTTACAAACTACACGTGGAGTTCATGGATTCTTTAGCAAAAAGCATGATTCATACATGGTGAATATGTAGATTAAAATGTAGATGTCTCCTTCTGCCCGCTCTCTGCCTCATCCCACCTTACACTTCCATGAACCTGCCCAAAGCAACTCCTGCCAACAGTCGGCGGTGAAACCTCTCAGCCTCCTTCCTTGCATTTACATCACCATGTTCAGGAATCAGCTGAGATGCCGTTACCTCAGAGAAACCCTCCCTGTTTGGTTAATGTATAAAACCTACCCCTGACCCCACATCACCTACCTTGTTTACTTTCCCCACAGCTATTGGGGCTGTCAACAGTACCGTGTTTATGTTTGCTTATTTACTTGCTTAGTTGGTCTTAGCTCACCAGATTGTAAACTCCATGAAGAAGGGACCTTGTCTTGTTCAGCAATCCCCAATGCCTCAAGTAGTACACGGTTCACCCACAGTCAGAGTTCAGTAAACATTTGTTGAATCAATGAATGGAGGAGAGGAGTGAATGAATGAATACACATAGAAATCTGTGTTTATAAAAACAACTGGGATTATACTGTAAGTATTGCCCTGTGAATTACTTTTTTCTCAGTAAATACTATGTCGTGGAAATGTTTCCATGCCAGTAATGAGGTCTACCTCATTCTTTTTAATGGCATCATAGTATTTCATAATTCATTCAATCAATACATAATTCACTTATTCAACCAACAAATATTTACTTTGTGTCCTCTATCTGCACAGTTCTAGGCTCTGAAGATACAGCAGTGAACAAAATTGAATAAGTCCCTGCTCTCATGGTGCTTACATTCTAATGGGGGCAACAGATAAAAACTGAATAAATGAAATCCATGTGTTAAGAAGATAAACAAAGCAGTAAGAAGGGCAGTGGGTGAGAGGCAGGGTGTGCTATCTTAAACAGGTGACCAGGGAAGGCCTTGCTGAGCAGAGATGCTAATCATGTGAGGGTGTGACCCATGAGACACCTGGGAGGAGCATCCCTGAGGTGGGAAGAGCAGGCTTCCTGAGGAGGTGGAAGAAGAAGGAAGTCAGTGTGGTTAGTGCAGAGCAGAGGATGGAGAGGCGGCACCAGCCATATCACGCAGGCCTTCGTAGGGAGGACCTGGCCTGGCATGTTTGGATACTCTGTGAAAACTAGAAGAGAGGGCAAGACAGGAAGCAGGGAGAAGAGCTGGAGAGCTGCAGAGTCCAGGCAGGAGACGGTGGGGCTGGTGTCGGGGGGTTCGAGCGGTGGTGGTGGAGGCATTGAGACGTGTCCATGGAATGTGCTGATGGATTAGATGGGGGGTGTGACAGAAGGAGAGGTGTCAAGGGTGTTCCCAAGTTTGGCCTGAGCAACTGGACGAATGATACTGCCATTTACCGAGAGGCACAGTGTACACACACTCCACTGATTTACTCAACTGTCTATTGATAATATTTCGGATATTTCTCTATGTTAGTTATGGACTTGGAAAACCCAACATTTTTTTTTTAAAGTGGGACAACAGGAAATGGAAACATGCAAATAATATGGCATTCTGTAAGTCGAGTGTGCTAATAAACTACACTAGCTTTAACTGAATGAAAACAAAAACCTAATTCCTTACCCTGATCATGAGGTTAACATTCGAATATTTCCAAGCAGATTTAAGCAACTTGATTGTTTTTCTATCTTTACGGCTAGCTGCATAGAAAATTCTGAAATACACCCGAGAAAACATGTCAGTGGAGTCTTTTCAGTGATAAGAGATTCTCGCTGTGCAAATCCACAGAGAGGTGTGCCTGGGATAAAGGGCTGGGTTCCTGGTGAAGGGGAAGCTCATTTACAAATATGGAGGCGGAGCGGCACGGCCAGACATCTCGCGAGACTACTTACCTCTTGTTCTTCAAGAACCAGCAAGTCCTGTCAAATGAAGTTCGAAAAGTTATGTCCATGCTGAATGGTGGTCATTTTATGTTGACTTTCTGTGAAAGCCAAGCTTCAGTCTACTGACATTGACACCACTTTTCTGCCCTTCGAAGTGCTTAAAATATTCCAATTTAGCTCTACAGATTTTTATACAATACCTGGTCATTTAGGAAAGGCATATTATACCACAACTATCGGGAAACAAAGATGATGCATAGCAGTGGGAAAAAACACACAGATACCTAGGTTTCTCTAACCACTTAAAGCTAGCTTATCACGTGCCGCTTCCGGGAAGATTTCGCCCGAGAAAAATGTTACACAGAAGGGCAGCAGAAACAGACAAATAATATTTTAAAACAGCATCAGCCACCTTCCCACTTTTGGTGGAAAGATGCCTTCTTTAGAGCGCAGGTGGTTTATTTTCCGTTTACCTTTTGGATCCAGTGTTTTGTAAGAACTCTTTTCCCTACACCGGAAGCCTGTTGCTCGAGCCTTCCTAAGGGAAATCTACAGACACCTGATGGCAGCAGGGGAACTCCTGCTGGTAAGTTGCGCACACACCCACAGAGAATGGAGGGGAAGCTCATGAATAAAAGGGAGAGTGTGAAAGTGTCTTTTGTTTGGTGAAAGGCAGGCATAGAGCTATGATATAAGGAGGCAGAAGGTTGCTGTGTCTCGCTCTCTTGTCCTGCCTCATTTGGTGGGAGAGAGAAAGCAGATAAGAATGGCCAGGCAGGGGTGACCTCTCTGGGCAGAGGGATCTGCTCAGCAGCAAGACACAGAAGGAAGCATCCAAAAGCCTCGTGGGTTTTGGCGCCAGTGTCTGGGGGTCCAGGCTCCAAGGAGGAAGGGATTGAGTATGCTAACTGGTACAAATTAAGTAATAAGGGCACACTGGTACTGAATTTATAATTCTAATTATTTGTTTTTAAGGTGGCTATAAGGAACTACTATTAAGCACATGATGGCTAAAAGTTGCTTAAAGTTTAACCTAACACATCCATTTTTGCCTCAGTTCCTTCTGGGGTTGAGTCAGGGTACAAATACTATTTTAAAAATTAAATTAGAACAAAAGACATGGGAATTCACAATTCTATACATTTCTGGTAAGCTAAGTTGAGAGCCAGGAACTTATTATAAAAGCTAACTGTATCGTGAAGGTATGTACACAAAGATCGCTCACGCTTCCATCCATCCTTCTCATACTGCCTGAATTAGTTCCCTGAAAAGCAGATTTAAGCATGATGCTCCTTTGCTTAAAGATTCTACTGGCTCCCCGCTGTCTCCTGGATAGAGTCCAACCTGCCTCTCCAGCCTCTTCCCGTGTCACCCCACCTGGCATGCCAACTCCTCGAAGCTGAGCTCTAACACACAACTGTCACACCATTAGTGATGGCTGTGTTTATACGTTTCAAGGGGATGATTTCAAAGCGAAATTGATTGCAACTGCAAGACAAAAGTTTGGCTGACATTTTTCTGATGGACTGTTACCTAGTTCATGACTCTAAATTTTTTTTCTCCCAAGGCGGACTGCTTTCCCTTAACAGTAAGTCCTAGGACAACTTTCGGGACATCTTCTATCCTCTGAATTTCTGAAAATGACAGACTCCCAGCCTCTATCTTAGACTGACTGCATCAGAATGTCGGGTGGGAGGTTCTCCATGATGAGAACCACTGGTGATTCTGGTTGGGATCCTAGGCTAAGAATCACTGATGATTTGTCAGTTCTAACACTGTGATCAAATTTATACAATTATGAAGCACAAAATTCTGTTACCTTTTGTATCTCAGGATGAAAAATTTCCCTGGGGCCTTTCTCGAATTTGTCCAGATTCATGGCACTGAAATAGAATGGACAGAGTGAGCCGCAGTGTGGTGGAAACTTAAATAATGTGGAGCCAGTCTCAGGTCTTCAGGAAAGCTAAGTATTATCTCCTAGAAAATCATAGCTGGATTCCCTGAAGGGCCACAGGAGGTACAAACCAACAAGGAGTGATCAATGAAGGAACATATGCGAGTAACCAACCACAGTGACTGTACCCTGAGCACACTCACAGGGTAAGAGAGGGAGGGGGGAACTGAGAGCATCTGTTTCAGGCAACCTTGACTAATCTCCATGATTCTTACTTTTATTTACTAAAAAAGTGATTCACTGACATTTACATAGCAATTAATGATGAAATGTAATTAAGATGACCTGACGTGTCTTTCTTCCTTTGGCAATTCCTCTCCCATTTAGGGCAAAAGGCTGTCCTTAGCAGGATTGTTCTTTTATGTTTTGCTTTGGACAAGCAACGTGAATTTCCTTGAGCTAAGTTCCTCTAGAGGTAAAACAAGGAAATTGGACTAGACGTTGTCTAAGGCCCCTTTCAGCAAGAATCCTCATATTTGTAAATGAAAGGTAAAAATAATAGCTAATATTTACAGAGTATTTACTATATGCCAGGCACCCTGCTAAATGCTTTACATGGATTATCTCATTTAATCTCTATGAGGCAAGTACTATTTTATCCCCATTTTAAGGATGAGTAAATTGAGGCTCAGAAGTTAAAGAAATAGTCCAGGATAACAACGCTGTGAAGTAGTGGAGCCATGATGTGAACTCAGGCTTATCTGACTCCATAGTATTTATATTTTAATTTCCTTTTAAGTTTCCAAGTTCATGATTGTAACAAACAGAGATAAAATATTTTCTTCTGCGCTTCCCTGGTGGCGCAGTGGTTGAGAACCCACCTGCCGATGCAGGGGACACGGGTTCGTGCCCCAGTCCGGGAAGATGCCGCGGAGCAGCTGGGCCTGTGAGCCATGGCCGCTGAGCCTACGCGTCCAGAGCCTGTGCTCCGCAACAGGAGAGGCCACAACAGTGAGAGGCCCGCATACCGCCAAAAAAAAAAAAAAAAAAAAAAAATATATATATATATATATATGGTTTTCTTTTTCTTCTATTGGCAGCAACTGTAGACGTTTTAATATTCGCATCTTTAAAAATACTCTCTTGCTGCAGCTTGCTCTGGCTATAAGTGGAGGACTGAAAAGTGAAGGCCTACTCAGACAATTGAATGAAATTACAACTCAGTGAAATCCCTGGTCTTTAAATATACAGAAGAAAGGAGCTGGAGAAACTTCATTTTAAAAGAAGAAGAAGAAAAAAGGATTCACAGAAATTTAAGCCCATATAATTCAAACTATTGCTCTCAAAGCAAGTTAAGATTTAGAAGCAGCAAGATACTTCTGTGCTCAAGAAAAAGGTTAACCTCTGCACTGATGCCCTCTTAGTTCGGGCTTCAGACTGGCCAGGAGAAAGATCATGGGGCCTGGGGAGAAGATCTGCAATCTGAAGACGAAGTCAAGCTTGAACGTGAGATATGAAATGTTTTACTTCTTAATCCTTGGACCCTTTCATCAGCCAATTGCAATCCCTAACTGACAGTCAAGTTTGTCACTCTAACAGACATTCTGGCAAGTACGAGTCGTGGGTGGGAACATCAAAAACACCACCTCCTGCCACCACCTAGTTGCAGATAAATCAAGACTAAATCACCAGGCCACCAGGATAAGGTCTCAGACTCACACAGGATGGCATTAGTGATTGACAGCCCAAGCCCTGGCATCACACGAACCCAGGTTTAATTCCCAGCTCTGTGGTTTACCAGCTGTGAGATCTTTGTCAAATCTCTTCAACTCTCTGAGGCTCCGATTCCTCCTATGCGGAGTGGTGGTAGTAATATATCTACTTTATGGAGCTGATTTAAAGATTCCCCAAGAGAATGCTTGTCAAGCATTTAGCACAGCACCTAACAAACAGAAGCTACCGTTACTATGATGTAACATCTTAGCTGGTGACAGAGCAACAGGCCGACCGACCTGCGTGGTGGCATTCCCGAGGGGAGGCTGCCACCCGCCATGGGGGAGAGATGAGAGGGAGGTGGAAAGATGGGAGCACGAGAGGCAGCTGAGCACCGAGCAGCGACCGGTTCCTTCCATTCATTTAACTTTCTGCTGGTGAAGAATAAGCACGTTCTTCTCAGAGAAGCATTTGCTGACATCTGAGTTCTATTTCAAACCAGAAAAATGAAAGGAAAAATTTTCTTGATTTTCTTTACGAAACCAAAATATTTGCATGCGTGCCGGAAAAAAGAAGCAGGTGACGCATGCAGAACACAAATGCTTGAGAGCAAAGCTTGGAACCAGCCAGACCTGGACTTGCGCCTCAGTCCTACTATACACAAGCAGTGTGATCTTGGCTTTGTCCTTCCGGGCCTCTATTTCCTCATCCATAAAATGGGGACAATAACACTATCTGTCCTATAGGGCTGCTGTGAAGATTCAGTGAGGTAATGCATGTCAAGAGCTTAGCAAAATGTTGAGTATAAGGCCAAGGTCCAAGGAAATAGCAAGCTGACATCAGAATGATCACAGGAAAAAACCCATTTATGGGTGCCAGGTGTTGGGTTTCTGCTCATTCATACTCACCTTAAGATGGACTTCACAGAGAGCGTTTTTGTGGGGCTGTAGGGAAGGCATATTTTCTGGGTACCCTGGAAAGTCAAAACAGCAAACCAGTGAGAAGTCTGGCAATTTCCAGCTCTGAGAGAGTCTTACCTGGTCATTTAAAAGAAACCCATATCCAGTCTTTCTCATTTTTCTTCATATATATAAATACATTTTATGTTAGAAAAACTCTGAGGTTTTTCTAACATAAAATGTTAGAGGTTCGACAGCATCTTCCACCATTCCCCCCTACCTGGCATTTACGCTTTTTTTTCTTTTTTTTTTTTCCCATTGGGTCTTCGTTGCTGTGCATGGGCTTTTCTCTAGTTGCGGTGAGCGGGGGCTACTCTTCGTTGCTGTGTGCAGACTTCTCATTGTGGTGGCTTCTCTTGTTATGGAGCACAGGTTCTAGGTGCGCGGGCACCTAGGGTGTGGCATGCAGGCTCAGTAGTTGTGGCACACGGGCTTAGTTACTCCTTGGCATGTGGGATCTTCCTGGACCAGGGATCTTACCCTTGTCCCCTGCATTGGCAGGCGGACTCTTAACCACTGTGCCACCAGGGCAGTCCCGGCATTTATGCTTTAAGCATTATTCTTCAGCGTCTGGACTGCTGGGTCCGCTCTGTCTCAGGTGCTGTGATGAGCAGATGAGCCGTCTGAACCAGAGGAGAAGGGGGTTTGGTCTCTGAGCCAAGAATTGGATCAGCCTCAAAGATCAGAAGAAGAAAACTGTCTCCACACATTCAACGGGACCAAAACGTGATTCCTCCAGGTCAAGGAGTTTTTAAACTAGAAATCACCCGATTCTTTCAGAGAAGTTTTCATAATGTGTACTTTTATATTTGTCTGTGTTTACTTATTTAAAGTCTGTTTCTTCCTCTCTGCATGAGTGCACATTGTGACCAACTCATAGGAAGTACTCAATCAATACTGGCTGAACAAAAGGGAATGAAGGAAGGATTGCCTGATGGCTCAGTCCCACGTCTGAGCACCCAGGAGAGATGAGGGCTAGTCTCTTTTACAATCTCCAAGAAAGAGACGATACAGATTTATAATTCACAAAGCATTTATACTACATACTTATTTAGCAAAAGAGATTATGATGCAGTCCACGTATAAAATTCCCTTTCTAACTATGACTAATAATAACATCGGCAGCACAAACAGCTAGAGGAGGGAAAGGACATTCCTTGTAGGAATCAGGCAAGTTTGTTCGTGTTTTCGGGACACATCTGCAAACTCATGTGTCCGAGCCCTGACCAATGGCACGGAGTGGAGTTCCCCAAACTTTTCAAGCCCATGATCTCTTTTGGCAAACTAAACTTTCACACCCAGGGCCCTGGAGAACTGGTATCACCCCTACTCCAGGCTGGGGATGAGTATGTCTTCCCAGTTATGTGTCAGAAGTTGCACTAGGTAGAGCCCTTCTTTTGGATTCTCTACTAGCCAAGGAAATTAGATTGAGCTTTTTCTTTTGTAGTTTGCATTAAGTAGATTTAAAAAAATTTCTACATATAAACATTATGATAGGAATATGCATTTTCAAATTCCACATGACCCACCCACTGAAACCTGAGTTAGTCCTGTGGCCTTGCTTTTTCACCAGCCCCAGCTTACCTCATACTGTGGTCACCTGTGTGGGATGCCAACCCATCTAGAACAGGGTCTTGAATCTGACCTTCTTGCTTGTCTACCTTTTCTTCTCACCAAACACACCAAAGGCAGCTTTTAAGAGAAGACCGGGGCAGCTTTGCGGGGAATGTATGGAATGGGCGAGGGAGGATCAGCCCTGCCTGGGTGCTGGTATCATCGTCACAAGCTGCTGAAATGGATGTGAAACCCAGGGCTCTTGGGATTGTGGATCTGTATTTTTCTTCACTATAAAGGGGTAAAGCTCTTCCTCCCCGTCATTTTCTTTTTGTGGCTTTCCAGGGTTGCTGTTCTAGAAAAAACACCTTCCAGTTCTCTGTTTTCAGTGGAACCAAAAAATGCACAGGGAGAGTCAAGTACACGTGCATATCAGGCAACACCAGGTGAGCAGAGCAGGACACAGAAGTGCATGTCCACATTACCCCATTTAGCGCGTGCGTGTGTGTGTGTGTGTGTGTGTGTGTGTGTGTGTTTACGGACAGATGTCGAGAAGGACACTGCAGTGATTATCACTGGGTAGTTGGATTTTTTTTTTTTGATCCTCTTCTTTTTCACTTGCTGTATTGTCTGGATGGAATTTTTACAAGTGTGAGTCATTTTTTCTCTTTGGGTTTAGAAGGAACACAGCCAGAGATGTGCAAGACAGTTTCTAGCAGGGTTTATACGTTTAGCTGTGTTTCTGTTTAATGAGAGAATGTGAGCTCACGGGCGGAGGGAGGGAGCGCTGAGTCACCTGCATTGTTGGATTCCCCACAGCCTCCAGCGCTGGCTTTGGGCCAACAGGGGCTCAATAACTGACCCTGATGCCGATGTTCTGCTTTGATGTGTTCATCTCCTCACTGCCTTTCAGTGGGCAGCAAACACCTACCCAGCCCTGCACATAATTTAGGGCCAAGAGAAGAGGCTCTGGATTTGGGCATTGGCACTTCTCAGAAGAAGGGGATTAATGCTCCTTCTGCCCACCTCATGCTGCCTCCACGGTGGTCCTGGGTCTCAATCTCACCTCCCTGACTTCTCTCACCATCCAAGAGTCATCCCCAGAAGGCTCCTGTTTCTCTTGTATTTCCTGTTCCTTCTGTCTGGAACGTCCCCCCACCCCTCCCCCTACTCTCTATGTGGCTGGTTCCCTTTCATCCTGTGGGTCTCTTTAAATGTCACCTCCTCAGGAAGCGTTCCCTGGACGATCTCACTTTGGCAGGCCTCCGTATCGTTTGTTCTCTGTCTTCGTTTCCTTCAGAGTGCTCATCACAATTTATAACGTAATACAGACAATATCTTTGGAAATTAAAATAAGTAAAACTTCCCCTTGCCTTTGCCTCACTCTTCCTGCCCCAGTACCTGGCAACTGTCCCAGGTGAGGAGGTGAAGTGACTGTTTTCTGAAGGAAGAAGATAGGACTGAGAAAATCTCTTCCGGAGGGAGGTAGCAGAAGTGCGACACGGACCCTTGCCTCGGTGGAAGGAAAGAAGAGGAAGACAGGGAAGCTGGGGCCCTTGACGCCTCCGTTCCGAGGGCAGGCCTTGATAGGGGTAGGGGTGGGGAAGCACATCAAGGTAAGACCTGGAGGCACCTGGACTAGAGGCTCACTTCCCAGGCATGGCCTTCCAGAGGAGTCATGAAGTCCAGGTAGAGCCTGTCTGAACACAGTGAGGGGCAGTAACTCGGTAGCTTCCAGCATGGATGGCCAGCAAGATTAGAGACCTGAGCCTAAGGCGACGCTCCCGCCTCCTCCCGTCTGACCCAGGGCTGAGAGAGTGCAGCACTTCCGAGAGGCTTGGCAACCAGCAGAGACCTGGGATCAGGTGAGAGCGTTCACATGTACAGTGACTTCACTACACGGAGCAAACGGCTGGGACACGGACTTCAGGGACAGGTGCTCTTCAGTGACCCCCCCAAAAGCCAAAGGAGACCAGTTACACCTCAGTGGTTGCTTTTCCACAGCAGAAACCAGAAAGAAACCAGAGGGCCCCGTGTGGATCCCAGGTCCTCCTCTCCCACCACCATGAGGCCTCAGAGACCCTCTCTTCACATACCCAAACATTTACTTCAGGAGAAACAGGGCTAGGGAACTGAAATCGGAAAGGCTGATTATTTGTCCAAAAGAGACAGAGTCATCCGAAGAGAATATTTAAGCCAGAAGAGACTGTAATAGGCAAACGTAAGAAAAATAAGGAAGAAAAAATGGAGGGGGCCAGAAAACAGCCTTCCTGGTGCAGAAGGTAAGAGGCTTTGGATGAAGGCACCAGCCCTTCTCAGTAGGTGACTAAGGAGAAGAGATGATCACGCGCTTGGGGAAAACTGGCACCCGTTCTCCAGCGTTATCTTCTAAAACTGACGCTTAAACTTGCTTCAAGGACAGCCATGCTGATGGCAAGACTGACCCCAACTGCAGTGGCATAGGGAGAGGGGTAAGGCCAAAACTTGTCTGCAGGAAATAATTCACGAGTAAGACCTAACTATTTTAGATCAGATTTTTACCTTAAACCTGCTTAAAGAAAGAAAAATTTCTGAAACATAACATAGAAGTTTATATAAATAGAGGTAGCAGAGCACACTGGTTAAGTTGGACTTCAATTCATTAATTATTAATCATTTCATGAATTCATTCAACAGATATTTATCGAGCTCCTTCTATGTCCCAGGCACTGGGCTTGCTGGTGGGGATACTGAGGACAAAGCAGTTATGTCCCCTCCTTTCATGGAGCTCACAGGAAAGGGAGAGTGAAAGCATGAGTCAAAGAATTACATCTAGAATTAGTTACGCACAGTGGTGACAGCTCAGCGTGCAGTCCTGGGTTCTGCCTGGTCTGCCACCTCCCTCAGTCATGTCATTTAAGTTCCCTAAACTATAATAACACCTACGCATTTGGAGGACTTACCTGGCATACAGTAAGTGCTCAATAAATGTTAGATTTCATTGTTATTACTAGTACTAGTTTTAATCATCACAAAAAGTTCCTAGCCACAGTTTATTCTGTAGTGGTTCCTGGAAATTCTTCTGGGCTTTTTGAAGTTGCTACTTTATTGCTATATAGGTATGCATGCATGCAAATGTGTGTGTATGTATGTGTGTATATAAAATTACGTTCCTTATGGGGATATATGTATATGTATAGCTGATTCACTTTGTTGTAAAGCAGAAACTAACATACCATTATAAAGTAATTATACTCCAATAAAGATGTTTAAAATTAAAAAAATTAAAAAAAATTTTTTTTAAATTACTGTTCTTTTAAGTTTCTGCTAATTTCTTTTCCAAAAAGAGCTACATAGCATTTTTTTTTTCTTTTTACTGTACGCAAGCCTCTCACTGCTGTGGCCTCTCCCGTTGCGGAGCACAGGCTCCGGACGCGCAGGCCCAGCAGTCACGGCCCACGGGCCCAGCTGTTCCGCGGCACGTGGGATCTTCCCGGACCTCGGCACGAACCCGCGTCCCCTGCATCGGCAGGCGGACTGTCAACCACTGCGCCACCAGGGAAGCCCTACATAGCAGTTTTGATACACTATGTAGCTGAGATAAAAATTTTGATACACTATGTAGCTGAGATAAAAATCAGCATGCAGGGCTTCCCTGGTGGCTCAGTGGTTGACAGTCCGCCTGCCGATGCAGGGGACGCGGGTTCGTGCCCAGGTCCGGGAAGATCCCACGTGCCGCGGAACAGCTGGGCCCGTGGGCCGTGACTGCTGAGCCTGCGCGTCCGGAGCCTGTGCTCCGCAACGGGAGAGGCCACAGCAGTGAGAGGCCCGCGTACCGCAAAAAAAAAAAAACAGCATGCAGAGAAGGCAGACAGCAGAAGCAAGAAGAACTACAATCCTGCAGGCTGTGGAACAAAAACCACATTCACAGAAAGATAGACAGGATGAAAAGGCAGAGGGCTATGTACCAGATGAAGTAACAAGATAAAACCCCAGAAAAACAACTAAATGAAGTGGAGATAGGCAACCTCCAGGAAAAGAATTCAGAATAATGATAGTGAAGATCATCCAGGACCTTGGAAAAAGAATGGAGGCAAAGGTCGAGAAGATGCAAGAAACGTTTAACAAAGACCTAGAAGAAGTAACGAACAAACAGAGATGAACAATACAATAACTGAAACGAAAACTACACTAGAAGGAATCAGTAGCAGAATAACTGAGGCAGAAGAACGCATAAGTGACCTGGAAGACAGAATGGTGGAATTCACTGCTGCGGAACAGAATAAAGAAAAAAGAATGAAAAGAAATGAAGACAGCCTAAGAGACCTCTGGGACAACATTAAACGCAACAACATTCACATTATAGGGGCCCCAGAAGGAGAAGAGAGAGAAGAAGGACCCAAGAAAATATCTGAAGAGATTATAGTCGAAAACTTCCCTAACATGGGAAAGGAAATAGCCACCCAAGTCCAGGAAGCGCAGCAAGTCCCATACAGGATAAACCCAAGGAGAAACATGCCAAGACACAAAGTAATCAAACCGACAAAAATTAAAGACAAAGAAAAATTATTGAAAGCAGCAAGGGAAAAATGACAAATAACATACAAGGGAACTCCCATAAGGTTAACAGCTGATTTCTCAGCAGAAACTCTACAAGCCAGAAGGGAGTGGCATGATATACTTAAAGTGATGAAAGGGAAGAACCTACAACCAAGATTACTCTACCCAGCAAGGATCTCATTCAGATTCGACGGAGAAATCAAAAGCTTTACAGACAAGCAAAAGCTAAGAGAATTCAGAACCGCAAAACCAGCTTTACAACAAATGCTAAAGGAACTTATCTAAGTGGGAGACACAAGAGAAGAAAAGGACCTACAAAAACAAACCCAAAACAATTAAGAAAATGGTCACAGGAACATACATATCAATAACTACCTTAAATGTGAATGGATTAAATGCTCCAACCAAAAGACACAGGCTTGCTGAATGGATACAAAAACAAGACCCATATATATGCTGTCTACAAGAGACCCACTTCAGACCTAGGGACATGTATGTAACTGAAAGGACTGAAAGTGAGGGGATGGAAAAAGATATCCCATGCAAATGGAAATCAAAAGAAAGCTGGAGTAGCCATACTCATATCAGATAAAATAGACCTTAAAATAAAGAATGTTACAAGAGACAAGGAAGACACTACATAATGATCAAGGGATCAATCCAAGAAGAAGATGTAACAATTATAAATATATATGCACCCAACATAGGAGCACCTCAATACATAAGGCACCCGCTAACAGCTATAAAAGAGGAAATCGACAGTAACACAGTAATAGTGGGAGACTTTAACACCTCACTTACACCAATGGACAGATCATCCAAAATGGAAATAAATAAGGAAACACAAGCTTTAAATGACACAATAGACCAGATAGATTTAATTGATATTTATAGGACATTCCATCCAAAAACAGCAGATTACACTTTCTTCTCAAGTGAGCACGGAACATTCTCCAGGATAGATCACATCTCGGGTCACAAATCAAGCCTCAGTAAATTTAAGAAAATTGAAATCATATCAAGCATCTTTTCTGACCACAACGCTATAAGATTAGAAATGAATTACAGGGAAAAAAACCGTAAAAAACACAAACACATGGAGGCTAAACAATACGTTACTAAGTAACCAAGAGATCACTGAAGAAATCAAAAAATACCTGGAGACAAATGACAATGAAAACACGACGATCCAAAACCTATGGGATGTAGCAAAAGCAGTTCTAAGAGGGAAGTTTATAGCTATACAAGCCTACCTCAAGAAACAAGAAAAATCTCAAATAAACAATCTAACCTTACACCTAAAGGAACTAGAGAAAGAAGAACAAACAAAACCCAAAGTTAGCAGAAGGAAAGAAATCAAAAAATCAGAGCAGAAATAAATGAAATAGAAACAAAGAAAACAAAGCAAAGATCAATAAAATTAAAAGCTGGTTCTTTGAGAAGATAAACAAAACTGATAAACCATTAGCCAGACTCATCAAGAAAAAGAGGGAGAGGACTCACTCAGATCAATAAAATTAGAAATGAAAAAGGGGAAGTTACAACAGACATCGCAGAAATACAAAGCATCCTAAGAGACTACTACAAGCAACTCTATGCCAATAAAATGGACAACCTGGAAGAAATGGACAAATTCTTAGAAAGGTATAACCTTCCAAGACTGAACCAGGAAGAAAAAGAAAATATGAACAGACCAATCACCAGTAATGAAATTGAAACTGTGATTAAAAATCTTCCAACAAACAAAAGTCCAGGACCAGGTGGCTTCACAGGTGAATTCTATCAAACATTTAGAGAAGAGCTAACACCCATCCTTCTCAAACTCCTCCAAAAATTTGTGGAGGGAAGAACACTACCAAACTCATTCTATGAGGCCACCATCACCCTGATACCAAAATCAGACAAAGATACTACAAAAAAACAAAATTACAGGCCAATATTACTGATGAATATAGATGCAAAAATCCTCAACAAAATACTAGCAAACAGAATGCAACAACACATTAAAAGGATCATACACCATGGTCAAGTGGGATTTATCCCAGGGATGCAAGGATTCTTCAATATACGCAAATCAATCAATGTGATGCACCATATTAACAAACTGAAGAATAAAAACCATATGATCAGCTAAATAGATGCAGAAAGAGCTTTTGACAAAATTCAACACCAATTTATGATAAAAACTCTCCAGAAAGTGGGCACAGAGGGAACCTACCTCAACATAATAAAGGCCATATACGACAAACCCACAGCAAACATCATTCTCAATGGTGAAAAACTGAAAGCATTTCCTCTAAGATCAGGAACAAGACAAAGGTGTCCACTCTCACCACTATTATTCAACATAGTTTTGGAAGTCCTAGCCATGGCAATCAGAGAAGAAAAGGAAATAAAAGGAATACAAATTGAAACAGAAGAAGTAAAACTCACTGTTTGGAGATGACATGATTCTATACATAGAGAATACTAAAGATGCCACCAGAAAACTACTAGAGCTAATCAATGAATTTGGTAAAGTTGCAGGATACAGCATTAATGCACAGAAATCTCTTGCATTCCTATACACTAATGATGAAAAATCTGAAAGAGAAATTAAGGAAACACTCCCAGTTACCACTGCAATGAAAAGAATAAAATATCTAGGAATAAACCTACCTAGGGAGACAAAAGACCTGTATGCAGAAAACTATAAGACACGGGTGAAAGAAATTAAAGATGATACCAACAGATGGAGAGATATACCATGTTCTTGGATTGGAGGAATCAATATTGTGAAAATGACTATACTACCCAAAGCAATCTACAGATTCAGTGCAATCCCTATCAAATTACCAATGGCATTTTTTATGGAACTGAACAGAAAATCTTAAAATTTGTATGGAGAAACAAAAGACCCCGAATAGCCAAAGCAGTCTTGAGGGAAAAAAACGGAGCTGGAGGAATCAGACTCCCTGACTTCAGACTATACTACAAAGCTACAGTAATCAAGACAATATGGTGCTGGCACAAAAAGAGAAACATAGATCAGTGGAAAAAGATAGAAAGCCCAGAGATAAACCCACGCACCTATGGTCAACTAATCTATGACAAAGGAGGCAAGGATATACCATGGAGAAAAGACAGTCTCTTCAATAAGTGGTGCTGGGAAAACTGGACAGCTACATGTAAAAGAATGAAATTAGAACACTCCCTAACACCATAACACAAAAATAAACTCAAAATGGATTAGAGACCTAAATGTAAGACCGGACACTATAAAACTCTTAGAGGAAAACATAGGAAGAACACTCTTTGACATAAATCACAGCAAGATCTTTTTTGATCCACCTCCTAGAGTAATGGAAATAAAAACAAAAATAATGAAATGAAAATGAAAAATGGGACCTAATGAAACTTCAAAGCTTTTGCACAGCAAAGAAAACCATAAACAAGACGTAAAGACAACCCTCAGAATGGGAGAAAATATTTGCAAAGGAATCAACGGACAAAGGATTAATCTCTAAAATATATAAACAGCTCATGCAGCTCAATATTAAAAAAATAAACAACCCAATCCAGAAATGGGCAGAAGACCTAAATAGACATTTCTCCAAAGAAGACATACAGATGGCCAAGAAGCACATGAAAAGCTGCTGAACATCACTAATTATTAGAGAAATGCAACTCAAAACTACAATGAGGTATCACCTCACACCAGTTAGAATGGGCATCATCAGAAAATCTACAAACAACAAATGCTGGAGAGGGTGTGGAGAAAAAAGAACCCTCTTGCACTGTTGGTGGGAATGTAAATTGATACAGCCACTATGGAGAACAGTATGGAGGTTCCTTAAAAAACTAGAAATAGAATTACCATACGATCCAGCAATCTCACTACTGGGCATATACCCTGAGAAAACCATAATTCAAAAAGAGTCATGTACCACAATGTTCATTGCAGCACTGTTTACAATAGCCAGGTCACGGAAGCAACCTAAATGCCCATCGACAGATGAATGGATAAAGAAGATGTGGCACATATATACAATGGAATATTACTCAGCCATAAAAAGGAACGAAATTGGGTCATTTGTTTAGACGTGGATGGATCTAGAGACTGTCATACAGAGTGAAGTAAGTCAGAAAGAGAACAACAATTATCGTATATTAACGCATATAGGTGGAACCTAGAAAAATGGTACAGATGAACTGGTTTGCAGGGCAGAAATTGAGACACAGATGTAGAGAACAAATGTATGGACACCAAGTGGGGAAAGTGGCAGGGGTGGTGGTGGTGGTGGTGGTGTGATGAATTGGGAGATTGGGATTGACATGTATACACTGATGTGTATAAAATTGATGACTAATAAGAACCTGCTGTATATATATATATATATATATATATATATATATATATATATATAAATCAGCATGCAATTATTTAAATACTGGATTTCAACAAATGTACCCATCAGGTGGGACCACTAAATAATAGAACTAACATGTTCTAAGTGTGGTTTATTTTATCGCTTTTTAAATTATACACCGTACTCACCAATTCAAGAATAAGATGTTTTATCCTTTAGGCACCTAACCAGTTTTAAGATTTGACGATTTGGGACACTGGGTAAATTTTCAAGCAAGATCTCACTTCAGGCAGTCTTGTTAGTGCTCATCACCCTGTGAGCCACAGCCCAGAACTTTCCCCATTTTACAAAGAAGAAAATGGAGGCTCAGACGGCATGAGCAAATTTCTCAAATTCACACAAAATGAGCTTGTTATTGAGGTGATTTGACCCTAGTTTGCTTAACTCCAAACCCTTTGCTCTTTCTAGTGTTGATATGGTCTCTAAAAAATTCTCTAAGAAGCAAAGCAAAAAAGAAACAAGAGAAGAAGATAATGAGAAAAGGTAAAAGATGAAAGACAGAGGTCGAATATAAGAATTAATAGAAAAAATTCAGAACAGGAAAAGAAGCAACACCAATGAACATAAAAAAACTTTCCTGAGCTAAAGAAAGACCTGTGTCCTGGAGTTGAAAGGGCTTGCTTTCAGCCCGCTGTCCCCAGCTCAGTGTCCAGGGCCCACTGTGGGCAGGAGGTACTTGTTAGATCTAGGGTTGCTTTTCTACACCATGAAACTGATGAAAGGAGCTAAGCCTCAAAGAAATCCTAGAAGCACAGCTGATTCAGCAGTTGACCAACTGACTCATGGAAACAGGAGCCCCCAGGGGCCGTGCCCATGTAACAGTATTGTATTCCTCCACCAAATCTTGTTTCTTTTGGTTGAAGGTGTGCCAGCTCATCACTTTCAGTGTCAATAACAGCGCTAATAACATAGTCGTGTATTCCGAGAGGGCAGAGATTGAGGGGAATGAACATGTCTACTTAGTGGCTTATATAGGAAAAATTGCTCTTAAACTCAGAGTGTGAATGTCTCCCCTTTGAACAGGATAATCCCCAGTAGCCAGACTCAAAAACCCTTGTAGAAAAAGGCTGACAATGACACTGATTAAACTCTGGAGTGGTGCTGAAACTCCAGGTGCAGGTCTGATACTCACTGTTTTCCTCCAAAGGATTGCACGGTATTGAGGGACACGCTGATTGTTTTGGTCAGAGAGGGTCACTGACAGGAAGAAGGGGCTCTTCTCCGCATCATTTCCAATGTAGTTCTGATGGACTGGAAAAGAGGCAGGTTCAGAACAGTGAAGATGCAGCCGGCTCCTCCAGGCACTGGGAGCAGTGTGCACGGCAGGTGGCAGCCAGCTCTTCCCACAGGATCAGGGAACAGTAATCTCCAGCCCAGCTCAGGACAGAACCTGGTGACTCTATCTTAATCATGCTCTCCTGTTCCCCTTGCCAGGGATGGGCTCAGGAATGAGCATGTGACCCAATTCTGGCCAATGAGACAGGAGGAAAAGTGTGTCAAGGGGTTTCTGGAAGGGCCTCCTCACTCCTGAAGATGGCCTTCTTTTCCCCTGGACACGGTGGTGTCTAGAAGTGATGCCTGGAATTGCTGCAACCATCTTGTGACCCTGAGGAAGGCCAGCATGGATGACATCACCAAGCCTCTGACTCCACCAACCCCAGAGCTTGCCCTACCTCTGGGTCTCTTGTTGTCTCCCTTATTGTTTAAGCCCGTTGAGGCAGCTGAAGGCATCCAAACTGACGGCACCACTTTTCTCTGAAGTCATAAGTACTCCAGGCACTATGCTTTCAAGCATTTGGGAAGATAGCAACTTTCCCCCAATTTTTTTTTTTTTTTTTTTTTTGTGGTACGCGGGCCTCTCACTGTTGGGCCTCTCCCGTTGCGGAGCACAGGCTCTGGACGCGCAGGCTCAGCGGCCATGGCTCACGGGCCCAGCCGCTCCGCGGCATGTGGGATCTTCCCGGACCAGGGCATGAACCTGTGTTCCCTGCATCGGCAGGTGGACTCTCAACCACTGCGCCACCAGGGAAGCCCCCCAATTTCTTTCTTTATAAAGAGATATGTCTTGCCAAATAAGTGAACTTCTTGGAATAATACAGTATCCGATATTTAAAAAGACATCATTTGGGTCTGCTCACTCTCATTTTATAGCTCAAGTATCACATCTTCTACAAATAGATAAATGCATTAGCCTGATAAGCAATTTATCTAACCCATTTCTAATCCTGCCATAGTGATTATATTTCCATTCCCATTGCCTTCTGTCGCTAACCACGCTCCTGTTTCCCACCTTTCCATATATGTTCACATGAGCCCTTCACTTCAAATGTACATCACTATTCATGACAGAGCTCTTGGTATGTGCCAGGCACCAGGCTTAATGTGCCTCACTGACACTTCTGTTCAAACCTCCTAGGTATGTACTAGTAATACCCCCACTTTACAGATAAGGAATTAAGACTCAGAGAAGTGGGAGTAACCAGTGTTAAGGTCCTATGTTGATAACGGCAGAACCAGGATTCAAAGAGTCTATAGTCTCCACGAGGGCAGGGATCACAGCTGCCTTTGCAAGAGCACATTGCCTGGCACATGATAAGTGATAAACAAATCCTGGTCACCAGAGCCTACAGCGTAATGCCTCTCTGTTCTGCATTGGCCCTGGAGCTCAGGGAATCGTTTCTCCCCCTCACTGCCCTGAACTAAGTGTTCAAGGCCCACTATAGACCGGGTACATGCCTTGTTAAGTCTCAAATTGTTTTGTGCCCTGCAAATTCTTCTCATCTTGCAAATCACTCATTCATACTATCAATCCTCTTTAACTCCCCAGGGACAAAAACAACTAGCAAAAACTAACTAAATAAAAAATTTTAAGATAAAAATATAAAATAAAAAATAAAATATAAATAACAAATTTAAAACGGAGGAAAACCTACTAGGGCTGAATCTTCAAAGCTTACAAATCTACAAAGTTTACAACTGACCTTGAAATGAAATGCCCTGACCTCAGTGTCCCTAAACTGATAAGTTTCACACATATAGGGTACCAGAAATTATACCAACACTAATTTTCATTCTGAATATCCTTTCTTCCCAACCACTGTAATGACATAATTACCTTGTCCTAAAAAATACTTGAAATACCATCTGGTGTGGTATTCTGGGTTCTCTAAGTGCACGTCTGTCCTTCGCCAAGTGCCTGGCAGAGCAGTTGCATTCTGTAATGGAACAAAGTTATGCCATTAAGAGGCTTATTTAGAAAGTAAACAAGGTAGCAATGAACCGGATGCCAAAGAACCAGAAAAGTCACTGTTAAAAGTGTACAAACAGGGCTGTAACCACATGTTCTCATTAGAAAAGACACCTGTCTAAATCCACATCATAGAAACATTCTGAAGGTCTTTGGGGTGTAGGAAGAAGCACCAGGTGAACCAGTAAGTTAAGCGATTTCTAACTTGAGTGTAACTTGAGTTTAAAGTTTTTCTCCGTTCTGGGCTGAAGCTTCCACAACATTTGGGAGTTGGTGCCCGCAGAGGCACGCCCTTCTGTTTGTTACCCTGTAACAGGCACAATTCACCTGGAACACATCTCGGCAGCATCTTATTTGAGTTCATATTCTTTGTAGAATTTTTAAAATTTACTGTAACTCAATTAATGTGGAAAACATGGAAAAACATAACGAATAATCCGAATCCTCTATCCAAAGATATAATCATTATTAATGATTTGATATGGTTTCCTAAAAATTTTCCCCTACATGTACATATGTACTTTTCTTACCAAAATGGAATCTTACTGAATATACAGTTTGAAACTCCGTCGACATCTACATTGTGCCCTGTGTGTAAGACAGACTGCTGGAACATTCTTTTCTCATTCTGACATGCCTCTAGTGATTTACTGGATGCCTGTGGTCAGTTTCTGTATCATGTTGAAGAAGTTCCCTTCAATTCCAAGTTTATAAAGCAGTTTTCTCAGAAATGAATATTGAATTTTACTGAAAGCTTTTTTTTTTTTTGGCAACTATTTAGCGAATAGGTTAAATGGTGAAAATCATAGTTATGTAATAAATTATACCATTGGCTCTTCTTATACTGAATGGTTCTTAGATTTCTGGAAGACACCCTTATAGGTATTCTGTTGATATACTGTATTGCTGGATTTAAAAAAATGACTTATGTATCATATTTGTTGGTGAGATGAATCTGTAGGTTTCTTTTCAGTATATATTTCTGTCATGCTTTCAGGGTTATATTACTTTATAAAGTGAATTAAGATGCTTTCTGTCTTTCTCATTGCTCTGGAAATAATGACGTTCACGGAAAGAGCTCTAAGTGCCAAGTATTAGGCCGCACACTCTACATGAATTATCTCCATAGTATCTCCACCAACTCATGAGATAGAGTCAATTTTATCCCCTTACTTTCAGGTGAGGAAATTGATGCTTAGATAATTTAAGTATGTTGCCTAAGGTTGCAGAAATAATAAGCAGTGGAGCTAAAACAAATCAGTTCCAATGTCAGAGTGTTTTTTTTCTTTTTTAAAATCTTAACCTTACATCATCTTCTGAGTCTTTTATTTAATGTTATGCCTTTTTAATCTATCAAGGGGTAAAAAGTAGGTTAAAATTCTTAGTATTATTGTGGCTTTATTGAATTTTCTTGACTTTAAAAAAATCAGCGATATATATATATATATATATATATATATATATCCCTACACACCCACACCCATTTATATAAATTTTTATTTGGCAGTGATTTTAAACTTACATAAAAGTTGCAAGAATAAGAGGAGTGCAAAAAGCATCTGTATGCCCTTTACCAGATTCACCTACTGCTAACATTTTATCCCATTATTCACTTGTTCACTACTCTCTATCCCTCTACACACACACACATACACACACACACACACACTTTTTCCCAAATCATTTAAGGCTAAATTGCATAAATATATAATAGCCCTTTATTCCTAAATACTTCAATGTGTATTTCCCAAGAATAAGTATCTTCTTACATAACCACCATAAATCCTAACTATTTTAAGTATGGCCTACTTTATAGAGGATTTCAAAGATGCAGAAACTTCCTATAGCATTTTAAGGTGACAGTTACACAGGAACACAGTATTTACTTGACATCAACAAGAATGTTAGGAGGAAATATTCTGATGAGCACATTTTCCAGACAATCAAAGTTTAACATTGCAAACACCCACACTAATTTTATCCCTTTTAGATAATCATTTGCTCAAAGGTATTATGCAGTAATGAACTCAAATTCTTCTGTGTTGCAGATGTGCCTGAACACGCCCACAGGGTTGAATGAGTCTTGAGACTGAGAAATCCTGAATCATTTTTGCATCAAATTCCAAAGCCCACAAAAGCTCCTTGTTGCTTTCCTTGTTTTGTTTTGTTTAACCACATTTATACTTGTGGGATGTGAAGGATGAAGACTGTATATGGCCAGGATATTGTGAAGAGAATTTAATCAAAATCCATGTATAACACCCCCATTTTATCTGAATGTTCTCTAATATTTGACTTTAAGCAGGGAGTCCACACAACACAAGCACTCAGGCTACAAACGAGATCCATAGTTTTATATAATGCTTGTGATTTTTCAGAGTCTCTTCCAGAGTGAGTTTAATTAATGAATGAATGCTTTTAAACTGACTTTCCTTCACTTTCTAGGTTAAATTGCTGAAAGAACACTGACAATAAAGAAGATGGATTCAAAAAAAAACTAAAAATTTTTGAATTGCAAATATAAATATAAGCTGGTTGAAAAAAGTTAAATCATATAAAAATTAAAATGCTTTTTTTCCCCCCAACCCCCATGTCCTAATCTACTTCCTTGCCATATAATAACCATGTTACCAGATTGGTTTGGATAGTCCCAGGTCTTTTTATGCATTTACAAAAATGTGTCTATACATATGTATACACATTCACATACATATACGTATATTTACATACATATGTATATATACACACATAATCTGTTTTCATAAATGGGATAGTTTTATAGGTATTACACTGAAACTTATTTTTTCACTAAAAAAAGAAATCTTAGAAATATTTCTATTAGTACTTACAGATCTACCTTGTTCCTTTTAACAACTACATAGTTTTTTAAAAAAATTAAACACTTCAGTTGAGTATAGATGTGTAAAATATGTAAACATAAAAGGGTAGAAAGTTAAGGTCCTCTAACTTCTTTCCTGACCTCCCATTTCCATTCCAGAAGCAATTACTATTAAATTCTTAGGTAACCTTTTGGAAATTTTCTTGAATATTGACAAGCAAGTTTATCTTTTTTGTTGTGTTTAAGGAAATGGGATGATGTCATACGAATCATTCTGGAACTTGCTTTTATGTCTAGCACTGTATGGTAAATGTTTTTCTATGGTATTACATTTACCTGTACCTCATTCTTTCTAACAGCTACTAAGCATTCCAGTGTCTAAATCATAATTTTCAAAATCATTCCTCTACTGATGGAAACTGATGTTCTTTCCAAGTGTTTTTATTTTTTTATTTTAAAATAACGCTACAATACACATCCCAGCAGTAGAACTGCTGGTCAAATGGTATACACATTTTTAATGATTGCTAATTGCCTTCCCCAAACTCATTTACATATCCCCCAACAGTGTGTAAGAGAATCCTCCCCATGCTAAGGAAGAGATCTATAAAAAGCTGAAAGATCGTCCCCTCTGCTCCACCATATACTAATTGATACATACAAGTAAGCTGTAAGGGAGGTTTCCAGGGATCTACCCGAGGGTCACAGTCATTTTAATTAATAATCTGAATGAGCACACAGATGGCAGGATAAGCACATCTGAAGGTAATATAAAGATTCTCACTGGGTTAGCTAATAGGACAGGTGACAGAATCAAGATGTCAAAAAAACCTCTTGACAATTAGCAATTACAGGACACTCTAACGAGATTAAATTCAGTGTGGACTCTGCAGAATCCTACATTTAGGTACAAATACAAATTGTACAAGTAAAGGGTGGAGAAGGCCAGGTGCTACAAAGTAGGAATTCTCTCTCTTTTTTACCCAGTAGGAGATTGAGGTTCCATGACATTGAGTCATAAACTGGTAAGTGGTAGAGCTGAGGTCTGAACCCAGGTTTGCTTGACTCCAAAACTGTCTCCACTATACCATGATGTTGCCTCACAGCTAAATAACAGCACATGTGAAAAAGACTGGAGTTGGGGGTAGCACATCGTGGGTTCGTAATGAGTCCTCGGGCTTCATGAAAAGAGGAGCGTGTGCACAGCAAGGAAGGGGATGAGCCGGCCTCACTCTGTGGCCGTGAGGCGCACCTGGAGCCAGGTGTTCACTTCCGAGCACTTCCACCTAAAAGGTCCATTAACCACCTCACATGTGTCTAAGGAGCAGCAGGGAGTGTGATGATAAGTGGAACTGAGTCCATGTCTTAGGAGAAAAACAGCAGATGTCTTGGAATGCTTAAAGGCCTACCATGCTGAAGAAGGCTCAGCCTTACACTATGGGCTCCAGAAACCATAAATAGAAACTCTGAGTGGAAAATATAGACAGATGAGTTCTGTTCAATAAAAAGAACTTTCTAGCGATGAGAGATGCCGAAAAATGGAAGTAACTTTAGGGCTGTGGTATAATGGGAAATTTATATTTCAGCTTTGTCTCTGGCTCCTGGCACAGAACTCCTAAAACCCTTGGCATTTCCTGAGACATAAGGGTGACAGGAACATCTTTTGCTCCAATGAGGCAACGCTTGGTGGGCCCCTAGCTAGCTTCAGGATGGGGCCGGTAGCTAGAAAGACCAAGCTTGATTAGAAGCTTGGCACTTTCAACCCCACCCTGCAACCTTTCGGGAGGGGAGAGGGGCTGGAGATTGAATGAATGAATCAACCATACCCATGTGAGCTTCTGGGTTGGCGACTATATCGAGGTGCTGGGAGGGTGGTGCGCCCAAAGAGGGCAGGGGAGCTCTGTGCCCCCATTCCCCATCCCTTGCCCTCTGCATCTCTTCCATTTGGCTGTTCCCAAGTTGTATCCTTTGTAATAAGTGGGTATGGTAAGTAAAGTGCTTTCCAGAGCTCTGTGAGTCATTTCAATGAATTACTGAACCCGAGGAGGGGGGTTATGGGAAGCCCTAACTTTGCAGCCCAGTTAGACAGATGTGTGGGTGCCCTGGGGACCTGACACTTGCCACCGGTGTCTGAAGTGAGGGCAGCATGTGGAGCTGAGCCTGAAACCAATGGAGTCTGACGCTAGCTCCAGGGGGTTATGGTCAGGATTGAGCGGAATTGTAGGGGACTTAGTTGGTGATGGAACTGGTTGGTGTCCCGAGGAAAAAACCTATCAAGGGCGGAGCAAGTTTCCCTTCGCTGGAGATATATTCAGGCAGGGACAGAGGAGCTAACTGTTGGTAAAGTTGTTGCAGGGGTTCATGCCTTGGGTGGAGGATGGGCCTAGATGAACTCTACGGCAGGAAGGTGTGGTCCACAGATGGCTGCTGATCTGCCAACAGTCTGTGATGAAGTAGACAGCAGTGGAGAGCAAGTCTTAGGGGATTAGCTTCCCTAAACAGAACCCAGACCAATCCAGATGTTACTGATTTTGGTAGTGAGTTGTATGAGGGGGTGCTGCAAACCGGTCATACATAGTAGGACCACAGAGAGTCCTGCAACAGATTGGAAATAAAAAAGCAGGCCCTTCACCACACACAGTCTGAGAAGCACTGCTCGGAGCCTGGGCCTCACCGTGACGTCCTTATGACACGCCCCCTGTGTGTTTTCTCCACAGGAGTTACCAGAATTTGCAATCATCCTATGTACCTGTGTTATTTATTGGCCACTCTCCTGCCCGTCTGTGAGCCCACGGGGGCAGGGACCTTAGCAGTCAGCAGTCTTATTCATTCCCGCATCACCAGCGCTCAGCCGGTCTGGCACCGAGAAGTGATCCTGCGTGTGGGCTGAATGAATGACTTGATGTATTATAGGAATAGCGCTCCTGATATAACTTATGTTTTTGGTAATGGTGAGCTAGGTTATTCGACCAAACCTCCCACTGAAGAAACTAAAAGCATTAGACAAATATTAAAGTCATCTCCTTAAAAGCACTGGAGAGCTTACAAGGTAGTAAGGAATTACCAGTCAAAACAAAGGCAAGTGGGAACCCGGAGAGGTAAGTGGAGCATGGAAATTCTCTTTAGCTTGAAGATATCTATCGATCCTGGCAAAATTACTCTTGGGTTTTGGTGACCTCAAGAGGCAAGAGGGCAAAGAATCAAACCCCCAGGATCCACTGAAGTAGGTAGGTCTATAGGAGACCCATACCACATTAAGCTGGGACCCCAAAGGGTTACACATTCAAGAAAAGAGTGAACCGGAAGAAACCACCTCTACCCCAAAGACTCCAAGGAAGCCTGCCACAGTGCTGAGTGGAGGAGTGTCTCTGGGGTGCTGTGACCACAAGCCAGCCTCATGTAAAGTTGCAGCTCCATCCTGTATCTTGGCTTAAAGGGTCTGAAAAGTTTCAAGCTGGAGCTTTAGTTTAAAGGTGTCTGGCAAAAGCAAATGCAAACCCTCCCTCTGATTCTGACACCAATTCTAATATGTGGTTTCCCCCCACACCACCAAGCAATTCTCCGACACCAGCTGGGTGTCCTGTAATTCAACTCAATTCTGACACTGTCTACCTGGAGACAGTGTCGGATCCCACAGGTTAAGGGCTCAGTCCTACAAGACTGCTTCTGACGTCTGCAACTTCCGCTGCAAACTGCAAATCCTGGTGATTACCTGTGCTTCTGATCAACTGGCTATAGATTGAAGGTTCCCATGACCCTCTCCTTGGGTTTGATTAATTTGCTAGAGCACAGACCTCAGAGAAACACTTGACTACTTAGATTACTAGTTTATTATAAAAGGATATAAGTCAGGAACAGCCAGATGGAAGAGATGCATGGGGCAAGGTACGTGGACGTGGGAGGGGGTGTGGAGCGCCCATGCTCTCCGAGCCGGCCACTCTTCTGGAATCTCCAGGTATTCACCCATCTGTAAGCTCTCTAAACGCTGCCCTCTCAAGTTCTTATGGACGCTGTATCCCATAGGCACGACTGATTAAATCATTGGCCTTTGGGGATTGAACTCACTCTCCAGCCCCTCTCCCCTCCCAGGAGGCTGGGGCTGGACTGAAGCGCTAACCCTCTAATCACGTGGTTGGTTCCTCTGGTGACCAGCCCCCATCCTTAGGAAACTTAGGGGCTTTCCAGAAGTCACTTATTAACATAACAAAAGACACCATGATCACTCTCATTACTTAGAAAATTCCGAGGGTTTTAGGAGCTCTGTGCCAGGAAGAGGTACGAAGACCAAATATGTATTTCTTATTATAAATCACAGGATCACACTCTGTACCAAAAGGCAACGCATCCTAAGCCTTATATTATTCCTAAAAAAGTCATCTTCAAGAACAACAAACAGCACCCAATCAGGCAGCCAAGCACACAGAGGAGCAGAGTACATCATGAGAATATGCAGGAGAAAAATCTAACGGACAGAGGGCCACAAAAGCCCTCACATATTGGAATTATCAGTCACAGATAATAAAGCCGTTATACTGACTATGTTTAAAGAAATAAAAGACAAATTTGACATTATCCGAAGGGAAGAGGAAACTCTAAAAAGTGACCAAGCAACCCTGGGTTAGGCAATGGTTTCTTAGATACGCTAGAAGCACAAGCAACAGAAGACAAGAGAGATGAACTAGATATTAGCAAATTAAGAAACTTTTATGCTTCAAGGGACACAATCAAGAAAGTGAGAACACAACCTAAGGAATGGAGAAAATTTTGGCAAATCATATATCTGATAAGGGTCTAGTATCCATACTGTATCAATGCAACGATAAAAGGAAAAATAACTCAGTAATGAAATTGCTTTGCAATTTGTTCATGGGTTTGAAAAACTTCAAGCAGCGTGTTGAGCCTTCTAATGCACTAACTGCTTTAACAAACTCAGAGCAAGCCAGGTTTTTTTCCTCTGAGTCTCATGTTCCTCCACCGTCTTACACCAGGCTGGGCGCTGGCACTGGCCAGAGCTTTTAACTGAAGACCATGGATATAAAACCCAGCCAAGGTGCTCCTATGGAGCACTCATGCTCGGTGGCTTTGGTGGAAACAAAATTTAAAACAGTATTTGAGCCCACAGAAGCAATCTGAGACAGGACTGTGTTTTGAATGCAACAGACCACAAGGATTTGTTAAATCAGTAACTCCACCAAATGGTTCTAAAGGTGTTAAGTGAACCGCCCATGGCCACACTGTTGGTGAGTTGTGGGGCCATGATTTGAACCCCAGCAGCCTGACTCTGGAGCCACTGTTGCCCATGATCCGCCACAGGTGATTTCTAGTCCCTGACCTCGTCCTCTGGCATGTGGCATGGCCAGGTGACAGGGCCAGGCAGGAGTGTTTGATAACCAAAGTGCGTGGTGATCCTAGGGCTGCATGAAGGCTCCATTTATGTTCTTCTGGGGAGCTGTGGATTTCCTCTAGACACTGGTCTTGGCAGGGGCCAGAGTTGTGCTTATGTGGGGTGGGGAAAGCCAGTACAGTTTGTTCATTTCGGGCTGGGCTGAAGTTCTGTAAAATTTTGGTAGCAGAAAGATGTGCTGAGGTACAGCAACCTCTGGTATCTTCGGTACTTATGTGCTCAAAGTAGATACTCGGCCTGGCGGCTGCTAGCTTTCTGAACACTGGAGAATGAGGACTCGATGCTTCTGCTCCTGACTTAGCTCCTGGGACACCCTTGGCTGCTTGAGTCTGAGAGGATAAGACTGTCTTGTCTCAGGAGCAGGACCATTTGGGGAGGGCTGTTTCTAAGCTTCAGAAGCAAATTTCCCTGGGAGTTCTTTCTTCTATGAAGGTCAGTTGACATCATTCTGGATAAGAAGTATGTGGGCACCTATTTGGGGGTCCAGCTCAAGGTGGGACTGCCCCCTTTGCCTCACAGCAATGGTGAGGGTACCACGTCTGGGTGAAGGGCTTTGCTAAGTTAAGGCAAAGGTGAAGATGAGCAACAACTTCCTGAATGCTGTGGCTTTCAAGTTAAATCCATAGCCCATCACCAAGAACGTGATTAAGGAAGTGGTCAGGAGGGCAAGGCTGGCCATACAGCACCACTTATGGGAACAACAACAACCATTATTACTATTACAGCTCTCGCTCACTGAACTCTCACTATACACTGGGCAGAGCGCTAATAGCTTTAAAAGCTTAGCTCACTGAATCCTCTCGATAATCCCAAGACCGTTTCCTCCTTACAGATGAAGAACCTGGGCTTCAGAAAGGCTGATTACTTGCTGAGGGTCACACAGCTAGGAGGTGCGGGAGCTGGAACTTGAACCCAGGCTTGCCTGATGCCAAAGCTGGGGGTGCTGAAGCACTGCAATGGGCTGCCTCTCAGAGAAGCAGCAAAGAAGAAAAAACTGGGGGGGCTTAGATAGCACTCAGCAGTTCTGGGGGTAGACTCCAAGGGATGGAGCGGGCAGTGGAAGTTTTAACAAAGAAAGGCCAGCAAGGCGAGTCCCTGTGGCCTATAGCGAGGATGACCAGCAGAGCCCAGAAGGAGGGCTTGGGCCCAAGCAGTGGCAGACAGGAATGGCCTCCTTTCTTGGTGTCTTCTCTGAATAAAGATGACATTTTATAATCAAAGTAAATTGTTGCGTCTCTCTCCTGGACCCTGACATTGCTCACACGGCAGTTCCAAGCCTACAAGCCTGGCAAAGGGTAAGAGCTAGGGTTCCAGGGGCCATTCACAAAGGGTGCTGTGGCTGTGAATTTGTCTTCGGTCCCATTGCTGGCAGACCACCTTCATGTGTCTACCTGGCTTTATTACAGATCTTTCAAAGGGTACGCGTCACTCTATTAATAGCACCTTCCATACAAAGAATGATGGCACTTTCCCTTCCTGTTTGCTTCAAGCAAAACTCTGAAGAGCCCCTCTGACCCCTTCCTGGGCTCCACTTAGGCAGGTCTTCTGTGGGAAAGAGGGTCACAAGCTGCTCACGGCTGTATCACAGGCACCATGATTGTGGGCTTGGTGCTGACACAGACTTCCTTACCTCATCTGAAGAGCCATTTTCCACTCTGAACCTTCCAGCCCTTTGGATGGCTCCATCGGCATCACTAGAGATAAGCTGGGGGACAAAAGAGCACTCAGTTAGGAATCTGGGTCACCATTTGCAACGCCCCTTCCATCTGTCTGTATCTGTCTACGAGTAAGTCAAATCCAGTGAGAGCTGGAGGGCCCAGCTTAGAGCTAACAGTCTTGGAAGCTCTATCAGCCACGCCCTCGTACAGGTGGGCCCCACAGTCTTTAGGAAGCTGAAGGGTGAGGAACACCTAACCCGTAAGAGTGGAAAACAAGAGCATCAAATCTAAATTTGAACTTATTCCAATACTGAAGCATTGAGGTGATGCTCCCTACAAGCTTAACCCACGTCACACGCGGACAAGCGTAGCTCACAGATGGCAACACCGAAAGCCGAGTCTCAAGTTCAGCTGCCTTCACAGGAAAGCCTAAAACACAATTAATGGCTGGCAGAAACTCAAGGCTCTACTAACATCACAGAAAGCTCCTGTACTTCATTCAGTTTCAAACAGTTTCCAAAAGGCCAATTAGTCCCTTCCAAGGCTGCCAGACTGTATTTTAGCTCCAGCAATGCGATGCTTGCAAATAGGCAGTCTCCATTCAAGGAGCTCGGTGCTAAAAAGAGATGAGTTAAAAAGAAATCAGTGCTTGGTGCATCAGTCCTAAAATCACTGACTCAAGATTTAACTTACTTTCTCCTAAATCTTCTAGATTTCTCAGTAGCAACTTAGGAAAATGACATGTCTTTTTTTAACCTTTTAAATCTGCCCACAAATTTGCAGCAAAGATCTGCCAACAATTTCCATATCCCAGAAATTCCATTAGAACACACTTGCCCGGAGGGGCACTTCTCAAGTCTTACCCAGTAAAATGATACACAATTTCTTAAGAATGATTATCTCGTATTTTTACTCGTGTTTCAGAGATATGAAAGTGTGAAAATAAATGGAAAAATTTCAGGGAAAAACTCTACAACTTTTCCTAAGGAAAATTGTTTGAAAAAGATTGATAAACTTTTCCCGTGATAAATACAAAAATAATAGTATCTAATATTTATCGAGAGCTTCTACATGCCATGTACTCCTCTGGCCTTAACATGTGTTATCTCATTTAATTCTCATAAAAACAACACAAAGTAGGTACTATCATTATTCTCATTTATGAGTGAGGAAACTGAGGCAGAGAAAGGTTAAAATAACTAGGCAAGGTTACATCTAAGTCAGTGGTGGGCCTGGGATGTGAACACAGGCAGTCAGGTTCCGGAAGCCTGTTATCCTCATCTGGCCACTACCCTACTTAACCCTCCTCCATGGAATGTCCATGATAAGGTCCTAACTTATATGTATACCTAACCTATATCCTGCAAAATAATTTCTAAAAACAATTACGAAGAAGATTTTTATGTATGTGTTTAGCTTTTATATCATCAGATCATTACACTGTTGATAGACTGAAGATGGGCAATAGAGGCTACAGAGCAAAGAATTTAATTTGCCCAAAGAGAGGTCTGACCTTTGCTCTCAGCTCCTGCTAGGTGATCTCTAAGCCCTGGGAATGTCCTGCATGAGTGTCTGTTTGCTTGGGGACTTTGAGCCACATAGCAGAGTATGGTGGGTGCTTTGGGTCACACGGTATCAGATCTACCTCTGGACACCAAGACTGAGAAGGGTTTCCCTGGTTGGCAATACTCCATGTGTACTGTCACACGTTGTTGCCAGGAGCCGCAATCGATTACTAATGTCTGCCATAGGCGTATAAAGAGAGAGGGTGACACACACATCCCTGTATTAGAGGTTGGTAAATATAGTCCTCACTATAGCCAGTCTCATGCAGGACTTAAAGGCTTGGGAGAAGAGCTGACCATCATTCACTGATTCAGTCATCCATTCACATAACAAGTATAAATAGTGGTGGACTATATTCCAGACACTGCTAGGCACAGGCTATGATTCCATTTTCCTTTGCTGAGATTAGAACAAGAAGTTTATCGCTTATCTTGATTGAAAGGTTCAAGAAGAAGAAAGGAAGGACATGTTTAATGATTTGATGGTTAGAAAGAATTTAGCTCCCTCTGAACTATAATCACAAAATCCATGAAGACCCTGACCTCCTGCCTTAGTCTAACATGTTTAACTCTATCACCGTCACCATCGCCACCACCACCATCTCCATCAGGTCACTCATCTCTCCCCTGGGTGACTGCAACCATCTCCTAACTGGCCTGTGCATCCACCCACCATCGCTTCTCTCCAAACCACTCTTCACATCAAAGCGCACGGGATTTTGGCAACTGCGAATCTGATTGTCCCACGATCCCATCTCTATCCTGGCATCCCCCTCCTTCCCACCAGAGGACATGCACGCACGGGACCCCCTCACCTGGAAGGTCTTCCTCTCCCCGCTTCCCCTCGTGAACTCCTTATCATTCAATTTCACCACAGCCGCCATTGCTCAGACACCTTCCTTGACCTCACTGCCCGGGAAAAGCTCCCACTGCAAGTCTCAGAGAGGGCCTCAGTGTCCTGATTGCCATTCCTTTGTGCCATCACCTGATTCATGCCTGTCTCTCCTCACGCACCCCCTCCACTCTCACTGAGAAGCTCCAGGAAGATGATGGTTTTCTCACCACTGCATCCCCAGAGCTATGCTCACTGCCTGACATAGTATTGATACTCACTAAATATTTATTACACAAGAAATCCATGAACAGATGAATGCCAAATCCCTGTGGAAATGACCAAAGGGATATAAGACTGGGGGAAAGATCTACTCTAGCCCCGGAAACCAAGAAGGTTCATTACTCACCCAAGAAATTTCAAAGAGATTCTACCAGGTCTATGATGAAAGAAAGACCAAGGTGAAGGACGGACCAAATCACTTGAATCACCATTTGCAAGGGAAAGGCAGCCTGAGTAGTAACTTAGTCCAACTAAGGTCAAACTAACACTCCTGAGCTCATGCTGGCAGGGCCTGTCTGAGGTGAAGGTGGGTATTCGGGCAGTAGGTGGGAAAGAGACCTACCAGTCACACTGGGGAAGTGACTCTCGCTGGCAAGTGGAATGGCAGCCCCAGGGCTCCCCTGCCCCGCACCCCCCAACCCCCAGCTGGCTCGGGCAGCTGGCTAAATAAACCAGAGGGTGCCGTGGAGGCTGGTGCTGATGAGGACTGGCTCACCACCTGATGTGAAAGCGGACAGTGCTCCAGCGAATGAGGGGCTGAAAAAAATAACACTCCAGGAAGAAAATATCCTTTTAACACAGCAGAGAAGCTGTTTCTATCAGTAGTTTTCTTTCTATTATTCCTCATAAGCCTTTGATCTGGCCAATTAAAACTATTAAAAATCTATAAACTCTTCGCTTTGTTGGAAGGAGATTTGACTCAGGAATGACACAATGTCTACTAGAACCCATCTGAATGTCCAGTACTGCACAACCAAGAAGCCCTCTCCTCCGACTCTTTCCACGTGGTACAGAGTTCTGGTTGCCACCAAAATCCATCCTCACCATCTTCCACAGTAATGGAATTGTAGCCGGACACATGGCTAGACCACAGTTCCCTCAAGGTGGCCATTTGACTTCATCTCCCCACTTGCAGGTGGGTCAAAGTCCCAGGGGCATGCAGGGATCCCAGCCCTTTAGAGAGGGGAGGTGCCCCCACACGTGCTCTTTCCCTCCACTGGTTAAACCTCAATGACCAGAGACACCTCGAAGTCCATATTGAAGACAGTGGGTTCATCCCAAGCCTGAATGTGTGGGGCACAGCCACCCAACAACTTAAAATGCTTGGCTCAATGTGACAGAGAAATACACTTGTTTTTAACTGCATTTTGATGTTCTAAGCCAACTATATACCCTATAACATACCCTACAAGGAAGAACAAAGAAAAAATCATTAAACCTATGACAAGTCCATAATTTAAAATGTGGAAACTGACTTGAGGTATATGAGCAAATGTTCTAGGAAATATAATTTACTACAAAAAGCACAAGGAAATTTTAGGCCATCATTAATTGTAATAATTTGGGAGGATACTTGATCTATGAATATGGAACAATCTGTGATCAGCTTTCTGATGTAAAAGCATGGTTTCTGAATTTTGAAATGTAGACCACATTTCACAGTGACCACAGTGAATTCAAAATTAGACAGTGAGAAGAAAATACCCCCAAAAGAGTAGATTAGAATATCAGTTTGAGATAAATAGAGGAAAATGATTATCAAAAACACAGAGGACATACCTGAGAAAAATGCAAGGAATAATGGACTGGGGTGTTAAGATGGTCTTTGGGCAGAGAACCCAAGGCCAACCAAATCATTCCGTAGACCAACTACCCTCTGGTAAGGTCCCCTACTAATGAGCTAGACCACAACTAGAGAATGCCTTTATTTACTGCAGACCAGCCCGAAAGGTTTAGAAACAAAGTAGAGAGCAAGGCAATCTGAGATCTCACCCCTCCAAAGCCAGCAGAGAGGAGGGAGTCAGGCAGTCTCCTCACACAGGAGTATACCTGGCCCTTTGTTATTCTTCAGGAGAAATGTCCAAAAAGGACATTCCCACATGTGCTCTGACCTTTGCAAGTGCTCTGCCTACCCAGGAGTTCAGTGATCAGTAAGATATTTTTTATCTGATCAGTCCAGATCTGTACTCCTAAAGGATGGAGTGAGGGAGAGGGGTAAAATGAGGAAGTGGATAATGGGGAGTCTGGAACACCTCCTAGAGGTCATTGGAGAGAACAGCACAGATAATTACAATAAATATCAATGGGCTACACTCCTCTATTAAAGGAAGAAAGACTCAAGGATTGGAAATACAAATGAAATCCAACTAGCTGCAAGAGATAATAAAATAAAACAATACAATAAATACAATAAGATAATCCTGAAAAAGAAAGGCAAAGTAAAAAATATTCATGGTAAGTTGGGGAGAAAATGGTGAGGGAATAATAAAATCAGATGTAGAACTTAGGAAAAAAATATCATTAAAAAAGTTACAGGGGCTTCCCTGGTGGCGCAGTGGTTGAGAGTCCGCCTGCCAATGCAGGGGACACGGGTTCGTGCCCCGGTTCGGGAGGATCCCACATGCCACGGAGCGGCTGGGCCCGTGAGCCATGGCCACTGAGCCTGCGCATCCGGGGCCTGTGCTCCGCAATGGGAGAGGCCACAGCAGTGAGAGGCCCGCGTACCACAAAAAAAAAAAAAAAAAAAGTTATGGTACATGGATAGATAGATCTACTCACTCCCAAAATATAATAATTATAGGCACTCATTATAAAACAAAACTCTTATAAATAGATGGAGTTTCTAAAATTATAATTATAATGGGGGATTTTAGTATATTTCTCTCTGATAGGTCAAGGCAAGAAATAGTAAGGAATTATAGAGGAATCAAATAATAAAATTAATAAGCATGATTTAATAGACATACACTGAATTTATCAAGGTACAAACAGAGAATACATACCTTTTAAGAAAATCTATTAAAGTTTAAAAAGCTGATCAAATATTGGATAAAAGCAAGCATGAATAAATTCTGCAAAACAGAAACTATACAGATGATTTTTTTAGTATAGTGCAACTGAATGAGAAATTAGGGTCAAAAGGATAAAAAAGTGGGAAATTTTAAAATATACATCTGAAAAAACTCTTGGGTCAAGTAGGAAAACTAAAATTGGACACTATCCAGACATCAACAAGAACAGTACCTATCAAAACAGATAATGCAATAGATGCTGTATTTACAGGAAAATTCATATCCTTAAATGATTTCGTCATTAAATAAGAAAGAATAAAAACAATGAACTAAAGCCTTAACTGCTAGAAGGTACAAAAAGAACAATGAAATACACCCAAGGAAAGCAGCGGGGAGGAATCAATAAAAGATCAGAGCAGAAATTACAGATTTAGAAAGGCAGTAGAATTGACATCCAAGAGATGGCCAGCAAGTCTGATTCTAAAAAGCAAAGAGTGCTCGCTTTGGCAGCATGTATACTAAAATTAGAACGATTCAGAGAAGATTAGCATGGCCCCTAAGCAAGGATGACATGCAAATTTGTGAAGCATTCCATATTTTTATAAATTAGGAGTTTGGGATTAACAGATACACACTACCATGTATAAAATAGATAAACAACAAGGACTTACTGTATAGCACAGGGAACTATATTCAATATCTCGTAGTAACTTATAATGAAAAAGAATCTGAAAAAATATATATATACCTGTATATACATAAATGTGTATATATACACATATATATAACTGAATCACTTTGCTGTACACCTGAAACTAACACAATAATGTAAATCAACTATATTTCTATAAAATAAAGAAATAAATAAAAATCAAAGACAAACACAAATACACAGAGTGATAATAAAGAAAATATAGTTGCTAAGAAGAAAAGAGATTTTTAAAAGTGTGAGAGAATACCATGTGAGACTATGCGACTATTACCAAAAACTTCAGTGAAATGGAAATTTTCTAGGAAAATATACATAATGAAGATTCTTTTAGGGAGAAGAAGAAACCTGAATACACCAATAACTGTAGAACTGGAGAGGTTGTCAGAACAACACCCCACAGAGGCAGTCCTGGCTCAGAGGGTCTTCAAGGAGGGGAAGGGCCCCATTTCCACCTGCCAGCCACACCCTCACTCACCAGGAACACAGGGGAGAGTTTCCCTACAGAAGATACAAATAGCAGAATTCTTCTGAGTTTGTTTTGGTGCAGAAGTTCAGGGGAAGGGAATTAACATATATTTAACATCAGTAATGCTAAGAAAAAAGGACATGATTTTTACGTTATTTTATTTTGTCTAACGTTTCTAACCTGGTCATACGCCAAAGGATCGGTACTGAGGAGGACTGCGCCCAAGAGAGAAAAGGGAAAAAGCAAATCAAATCATCACTTGGTTAGGATCTGCCTGGTCCTGTGAGGAATTCCTTTAGAGTTCCTGCATTGGTCAATACTGGAGCCACTAGCCCCATTTAAATATAATTTTAAATTAATTGAGATAAAATAAAAAACACTCAGTTCCTCTGTTGCGCTGTCTGTATTTTAAGTGTTCAGTAGCCACAGGTGATGGCTACACTGGACAGAGCAAATGACAAATTTCCACAGTCACGGAAAGTTCTACTGGACAGGACTGTCACATGCTGGACCTTGACGCAACTCTGTGTGACCAAGATCCATTAAGTTTCTCAGGCTGAAACACCTTCAGTTAGTTAAATACACTAAAAACGGTGGAAATTCATGTAATTTAATATCTGGAGTAGAGGCTTTCTAATTTCAGCCAAACTGTAACTGATTCATTTAACACTAAACAGTGTTCAGTGCCTTAGATGTTTTATTTCTGGGAAAAAGTAATATCTAAGCAATAATATCCATCTGTATGATTTAACAAATTAATGTAAAAGAAAAAATTTAAAAAGGAAGAATAAAGTGTTATTCATTAACTACTGTAAATAAAAGTATTATTAGTTTAATATTAGAGGCAATTAGATGAGAATATTTCCTAAATTAATACAAATACATAAATTTTCAAAAACAAAAGGCTCTTTCCTCTCTACTGAATTGCTTTGTTTCTTTGGGCTGGTGTCTGTTTCCATACCTTAAGCAGCACTAGGATCCCTGCGATCTCTGCTTATCATGCACTGGGTACTTGGCATTCAGGTATATATAAGTCACAGAAACAGTATTTTAACTTAGGAAAAAAAATCTTTTAAAATTTGTGTAAATTATATCTTTAAAAATAATATTTCAGATTTCCATTCCCCGCCCCTATCTCCTCCCTTTAAAATGAGTGGTTACAAGTGTGGGTTTTGGCACCCAACTGATCAGGTTCAAATCTCAGTTCCACACTTACTAGCTGTGTGACCTTGGGCAAATCACTTAATTTTTCCTCTCTAAATTTCATTTTCCCTATCTCTAAAATGAGGAAAATGATTGTAGCCACTTTTAGGCTTGTGGAGAGGATTCAGTAATATAAAACAAGGGCTTCCCTGGTGGCGCAGTGGTTGAGAGTCCGCCTGCCGATGCAGGGGACACGGGTTCGTGCCCAGGTCCGGGAAGATCCCACATGCCGCGGAGCGGCTGGGCCCGTGAGCCATGGCCGCTGAGCCTGCGCGTCCGGAACCTGTGCTCCGCAACGGGAGAGGCCACAACAGTAAGAGGCCCACGTACCGCAAAAAAAAAAAAGTGATAAAATAATATAAAACATGGAATGAGCCTAGAATAGTTTCTGGACATAGGAAGTGCTCAGTCATGTTATAACAATATGTATTTTAATAATAATATGACAATGATTAATATAAAATGCCATGACTATTGTTAGTATGGTTAAACCATTTCAGTGCTGCATTTACACTCTTGGAAGGTCTGTTTAAACATTTGTCACTCTTCCGATATTATTGAGAACTAATTTCTCAGGGTCTGTACTAACTGCTGGAATTAAAAAGACAAATGCAACATGATCCCTACCCTGGAGGAGCACAGAGCCTACTGGGAGAGAGAGACACACACATGTAAACAGATAAATCACACATAACCTGGTTAAATGCCACAGCACAGAAGTAAGGATGGGGCACTGGGGGCGGTCAGAGGCTGGAGGGACAACTCTGCCTTGGGGAGCAAAGGTTTTGTCGCTATAATGCAATTTATTCTGGAAGATGTACAGGACCTTTGAGAAATGATTTCCAACATAAGTAGATTTTTAAAACTACAAACACTGGTCAAGGAGACCATTTGCATATGCAAATCACAGACATGTAGACACCCTGACACACAGCCATACCCCTGACTTAGAAAGCATGGCTCAGAAAGGAAGAAAGAAAGTTAAAATGTTTCCATCAAAAAAAGGTGGGGAGATAAGGCCTGAACATGGGTGGAATAAGCCATCCCCTGACTGGCAAGTACTGCTCCCGGGCCCCTGGTTCACTTCTCCTGGTCAGTCTGGTTCACTTCCGCTGTCTGCAGCGAGAGGCAAGGGAGTGGAGACGGGGACCAGAGGAGATGTTTTCTTCCTCCCACTCTTCACCTCCATCCTCTTCTCCCTGTGCCATGGGGTGGAGAAAAGATTTGGGAGGTTGGGCAGCTGGAGTGCTGAGCGCCAGGGCACATGTCAGAGAACCTGAATTGGTTAGAAGATTCTCCAGCTAGGAAGATAATTGTTGGCTAAAGAACAACCAAGGCCTCGGATCTGGGCTCAGACTTATCATCCACATCTCTGGCCAACATCCTCAGCAAACTCAACGTCCATCACAATGATTTATCTGATGTCTTGAGCTCACGTCCTTCAGCTGTCTCAAATCTAATGACCTCACTTAACTCCATGGCTTTGTCATCCACTACTAAGACCCCAAACCTGCTCTCACCCACACTGGTATAGATTTGTCATCACAGTACCTGACTTATAACCCACACTGGCTCTTTCCGGTACACATTCTAGCTGGGGATCTGTGGTTAATCACACCAACACTGCATTTACTAACACATAGACCTTCGTACTGTTGAGTTCTACTCAAGCCCACCAAGTCAAGTCCCAGTTTTCAATCACCTCCTACCAAGTAAACCCTCATGCTTCCCTTCTGTGTTCAAAGAGACATGTTTCCATATGACTAGGCCTACGCCAAGCTCATGCTTCTTGACCATGGCTAGATCTTCACTACCACTCCCCAGTTCTTTTATCCATTCCTTTTTCACTTCCCATTACATGTCCCATCTTGGCCCTGACTTGTCAATCACCAAATCGCCACTCCGGAAACACCTTTTCTTCCAAGCAATGACTTCTCCACCTATTCTACTGAGAAATCTGAGGCAAGTCAGGATGAGTACTGTCATCTAACCCTCCATCTCAAATGCTATCCATCTTGGTTTCTTCATTAAAATAACATCTGACTAGTCCCCGATACTCAAATTCCCAGTAAAATATTTGTGAAGATTCAGCACAAAAGATGACAATTCATGAGTCTGAAGACTGATTGATCACCCAATGGCCAAAATATCAGGACATTTTCTACCTACTGTATGGCCAATGGAGAAAAGAACTGGGAAACATATTTGGTCACTGACTTTGTTGCTCAAAACAGAGCAAATCTGTGGTCATTACAGAAAGCTGGATGGCAGTTTATTTTTCTCTTCACCACCTCCTTTGGGCTAAGAAACACTGGGTCTATATGAAGAATAACAATAAAACATCGGGCATCATCCTTTTACTGCACAGGTACTGCATCTTAAGGTAGCCCCAGCCATTCCAGCACCTCTTCTTCTCTCCAAGAACACATTGGGCAAGGTGTGGGGAGGGAGGGAGACAAAGTCCACGTTAGAAAATGCAGTCTTCATAAGCAACGTGCCATAGGTAGGGAGACAGACCGGAAGGGTCCTGGTAGCAGAGCACCCTGGGGAACATGGTTTTGTCAATATGCCAAGCTGCTGGGTGCACCAAAGTGTGGTTGGGATGGGGGGAGATATAACTTTCTTAATCTCCATCCTGTTCTTTAATCTACACAGATGGTATTTTCTCAAGCTTATGTAAAGAGCTAAGCAAACATTACTTTAATACTCCTCTTCCAACCAGACTGCTACCTGGAGCCCCCTAAGTCCTGACTATATGTATAAATTCTCGAGCTACTCATTCAGAGCAGCAAAAAGCCAAGCACAGAGAACATCCTATCTCATTCCAGCAGAGCTTTACAAGATAAACGCTAGCTAGATTCTGGATATTGATCAGGGAGCTTTGCACAACCACTGGCCATCCAGATGTTTGGTTCAGAGAAGCTGCAGTACCCAAAAGGACAATGAGGGCTCAGGCCATTGTACATTCTGTCTGTTGAAAATACAAGGTCTGAATAGCTCTTTGTTTTTGTTTGAAGATTCTGTAAAAAGGAAAAAAAGAATCACCAACATGGGAGTTATGAAAAAAAAAAAAAGCTACATATGATCCTGAAAACTAAAAAAGGAAGCTCATCGTTTTTTACTATGAAACCAAAATAAAAGTTTAGAAAAGCAGTTGTTGTCCTCAATAAGACAGAAGACAATTTTTGCAACAAGCGTATAAAGCTTGTGGAAGCGGGCAAGATAAAAGAGGACAAAATATGCAAATGTAGGATTAAAATCCTCATTGGAGGAGGAAAGCAAAACATTTACTGTAGAAAACAGAGACAGTAGGATGTTTATCATTTGAGATGCCTTTCCAAAATGAAAAGGCACAAAACAAAATGAAAATAATGAGAAAGAAAAGACAGCTACAGAGGACAGAAAAAAGATCTTCCTTATCGTTTCAAGGGGAAAAAATGAGCAATAATCAAAGATATATCTGAAGAAAATATTCATCCGTGACGTAAGACCTGGGTCCAAGATTTGCAAAGATGCAATATTTTGGGAAAAATTGGCGAGAAGAGAAAGACACAGAGAAACTATGGGAAACATTTTTAAAATAAAAGAATAAAGAAGAAGGTTTGAGACAGATCCAGGCAGAAAAGGTTTCCGAGAAAGAAAATAAACTAAACTGTCTCAGGCTTCTTTCTGAACACTAAAGGTTAGAAAGTAACTGTACTGGCTTGAATGGTGTTCCCCGCCCCCTGCCGCCACTTTACATCCACCTGGAACCTCAGAATGCGCTCTTATTTGCAAAGAGGGCCTTTGTAGATGTAATTAAATAAGTAAGATGAGGTCACTGAATTAGGGTGGGACCTAAGTCCAATGGCTGGTGTCTTTATAAGAGAAAAGAGGGAGACACAGTTACAGAAATGCAGGTCAGGAGGCCATGGGAAGCAGAGATTGGAGTGATGCAGCTACAAGCCAAAGGATGTCAGGGATTGCTAGTAACCATGGAACCTGGAAGAGGCAAGGGAGGATTTCTCCCTCGAACCTTCAGAGGGAGTGTGGCCCTGCCAACATCTTGACTTCAGACTTCTAGCCTCCAGAACTACGAGAGAATAAATTTCTGTTGCTTTAAGCCATTCAGTTTGTGGTAATTTGTTACGGCAGGCCTAGGAAAACAATACAGTAACAGATCAAAATTTGTGAATTTTTTTGAAAAATAAATTTATTTATTTATTTTCGGCTGCATTGGGTCTTCGTTGCTGCGTGCGGGCTTTCTCTAGTTGTGGCGAGTGGGGGCTACTCTTCGTCGTGGTGCGCGGGCTTCTCATTGCAATGGCTTCTCTTGTTGCAGAGCACGGGCTCTAGGCACGTGGGCTTCAGTAGTTGTGGCACGCAGGCTCAGTAGATGTGGCTTTCAGGCTCTACAGCACAGGCTCAGTAATTGTGGGACGTGGGTTTAGTTGCTCCACGGCATGTGGGATCTTCCCGGACCAGGGATCGAACCTGTGTCCCCTGCATTGGCAGGTGGATTCGTAACCACTGTGCCACCAGGGAAGTCCCCAACATGTGTGAATTTTTAAGAGAGAAAGGTGATGACTCAGAAATTTAAAAACCAACCAAGCTGCTCTTATGGAAGGCATAGCTCAAGACGTTCTCAGACACACAATGATTGAGAAAAGATAACCCTCACATACTGCCTAAAAAACTTACCTGGAATTGCAGGAGAAGGATGCCTGCAACCATGATATTTACTATGGTTCTGGAGTCCTAGCCAGTGCGTAGCCAATCAGACATACAGAAGAAATAAGAGATTTAGATGGAAGAAGACAAAGTTGTTTGCGGAAGAGTATCTATGTCTTCAAAAAGAGGCTACTTTGTTTTTAAGTAAAGAAGCACAAAAAAATTATAAAACTGTTTTGTATATAAATTTAATTACTAAAGGGACACACTAAATCTTAATAGTGATTATCCATAGGTGGTAGGATTACAGACTAATTTAATTTTCTAGTGCTTTTTCACTATATTTCAAATTTTCTATAATGAGCATGTATTCCTTTTATAATCAGAAAAGTATGTTTAAAAGTATATCGGCATGCATGTGCACATACACACACAGAGGCTGGAAAGTAATATAAAAATTTAAGAAAAGAAAAAAATTGATCAGACACCAGATTTTTAGCAAAATTGATCTTTTAGCTAATACATAGACATTTGGCAGTGAGCTAGATGCCACTGGGGATACAACTAAAAAGAACCATGAGTTCTGCCCACTGAAAAGGTATAAGAAATGCACACAAATAATTTCAGTGTAAAATATGACAGGTGCCATAGAGAAATGCAAAGAATTGCAGGGTTCTAAAGAGTGAAAGATGATTTTCCCATAGGGGAATCAGGTAAGGCTACATGGAAAACAGCCCTGGTAGAGGCGTATTTCAAGAAGGCATTTTAGAAGGACTGAGAGGCATAAAAAAGTCCCAGAGGCCTGGGTGACGGTGAGTAAAGGCCTATTTGGCTGGATCATGGGCCAGAGGCGTGAAGGCTCCAAAGATTGGTTGGAGGCATTTTTGGAAAGCTAAAAGCTCTATTCCATAAGCAAAGGAGAGATGTGAAGGCTTTGGCTTTTTGTTGTTGTTTTGTTGTTGTTGTTATTTGTTTGAAAGCATAAGTATGATGCTGACAGAGTGGGACATTTGGGAAAGTACTCTTTGTAGCATTAAGGAAATCATCCCCCAGAATCAGGTTAACTACAGCTGAGAATTCTGACAAACTGGATGTTCTTATCAAAACTTGTTGAATGGAATCTTTGAGAAGTCAGGGAGACCAAGAAAAACTGCCGGAAGCTCAGAGAAGGAGGAAATGACACAAATGTCACTCCAAAAAGGGAGTTCATAGAAGCAAACACGCCTGTCCTTTTCCTATTCCTATCTCCTTAAGAGATCAAATGAGAAACATATAAGGAATTAAAAGTCACTTTCACAATGGAAGCTTGTAAAAAAAATGCACACTATTTGGTTCACTCCAGACATGTCAAATCAGAGCCTGAATGTTAAACAAATTCCTCAAGTGATTTTTATGCGCCGTAAGGTATGAGGGGCACTGGAGCGCAGCCTATAACAATGGGGAGATCACAGAACTTTTAAATAACTACAACCTACTGTGCATAAGACAGGGGGACAAGCTCTGTAACTTACTAGTTGTGTGACTTTGGACAAGTTAATCTCTTTGAACTTCAGTTACCTCATCTATAAAATGAGGGTAACAAAAGTATCTATACCTCATCAGGTAGTTGTGAAATTTATATTAGTACATATACATAATACATATTTCCATGCATACATATATATACGAATATATGTCTATCTATCTATCTATCTATCTGTCTATCTATCATCTCCTCAAAAGACTGTCTGGCATTGTGAGTGCACATCCATGTGAATAAAAGCAACTTACCCATGAAATCTGTGGAGAACATATAACCAACAGGATTTGGTAAGAGACTGGATGTGGGCTATGGGTGAGCTCCTGGTTTCTGATATTAGCAACGGAAGAAAAGGTAGAGCCATTTACCCAGTGGTGTGGGTGGGCAAAGAGCAACGACGGTGAGTTCCGTAGTGGGCGTTTTAAGGTTCAACTGCCCATGGCAATGTCCAGTGGACATTTGGGCAGGTGGTCCTATATGCTGTGGACAGAGACCTGGGAAGAATATATGGATCTGTGAGTCACCAGCCTAAAGACAGTACCTGAAGCCATGGGGATAGGAAAGATGATGAGGGAGAGCAGACAGAGTGAGAAGAGAACCCTGAGGAGCAACCAAATTCAAGGGCCAGGCAGACGAGAAGAGCTCCCTAAAAGAAGCTGAGACGGTGCCGTAGGGAGGTAGAAAGAGAAGTACGGGAGAGCAGAGGCGCAGACGCCAAGGGGGGGGAAAGTTTTAACAGGGCACATGTGCAGAGTGGGCCCGTGAGCTAAAGACTAAACGTGTCACCTGGATTTGGTAGCAGAAAGGTCTCTGGTGACTTTGGCAAGAGCAGGCTCAGTGGGAACAAGAAGGGGAAGCATCCAAAGGCGAATTTGCAAGGGAATTTGTGGAACTATCGTGGGGATCAAAAGGAGAATTTAGAGTGGCTGCAATGTACTCCCAACGTAATTAAAAAGTCTTCACATCTATTAAGCAAACACAGCCTGAGATTATATTTTAAAAGACTGCAACACAGTGATAACCACGAAAGACCAATTAAAAAGCTGAGGCCAAAAAGCATACAATCCTTTTCTTACACACAAAGGAACCCAAAGTAACTGCTTTAATTAAATATGTAAAATAGTTCAATATAAAAATAAGAATATTCGTTGTGGCATGAAACTGGGAGCCCTTTTTGGTAAGTCAGTCACGGCAGAGGCTACACTGGATTTGGGCATGACTTTCCCTAACTTCACCCAGTGGGGGAAAAAAGGGGAGCAAATTTTAAAACCACAGATATTCTCCTCTCCTACAAAGAGGGTGAAGCTGCTCCAACCCACGGAATGGATGTGTACCCCAACAAAATAGGGACTTGCCCCAAGACAGGAGAAAGCCGAAGACAAGGGTCTCAGCTTAGAGGTGCTGAGACAGACCCGAAAGAAGCCTCAAATGCTCTGGGTCCCATCCCCCCGGGGAAATTTGTCCCTAGTTGCCTACCAGAGGGCAGCTAATAAGTTAAAAGCATTAGACTTGGTTCTGAGGGTCTAACAAAGAGCTATGACTGTTCAGAGCCCACATGGTGAAAGGTTGGCAAAAAAGTAAGATTCATTTTCAAGGTAACAGCACTAAAAGGGTGTTTTTCAAATTCTTGGGTCTGTGTTCATGGCTGCCAAGTACTACATTTTTGATGGTAGGCCTGCCTGAATTCAGAAGTAAACACGGGTTCTTAAAAATACCTTTCAGAAAACTGAAAATATTTTGTATTCATAAAAGCAGTATACAAAGGTATATAACATTCTATATATATATATATTTAAAATAAATTTATTTATTTATTTATGGCTGCATTGGGTCTTTGTTGCTGCACGCAGGCTTTCTCTAGTTGCGGAGAGCGGGGGCTACTCTTCATCGTGGTGCGCAGGCTTCTCGTTGTGATGGCTTCTCTTGTTGCAGAGCATGGGCTCTAGGCATGCGGGCTTTGGTAGTTGTGGCATGCAGGCTCAGTAGCTGTGGTGCACGGGCTTAGTTGCTCCGCGGCACATGGGATCTTCCCAGACGAGGGCTCGAACCCATGTCCCCAGCATTGGTAGGCGGATTCTTAACCACTGCGCCACTAGGGAAGTCCCAACACTATATATATATATATATATATATATATATATATATATATATTTGTTTGTTTTGTCGTACGCGGGCCTCTCTCTGTGGTGGCCTCTCCCGTTGTGGAGCACAGGCTCTGGACGCGCAGGCTCAGCGGCCATGGCTCACGGGCCCAGCCACTCTGCGGCATGTGGGATCTTCCCGGACCAGGGCACGAACCCGTGTCCCTGCATCGGCAGGCGGACTCTCAACCACTGCACCACCAGGGAAGTCCCCAACATTATATATTTTTGCTCAAGCTTAAAATTTATTTTTGCTACAACTGACGATACATACCACTGAGCCTGGTCTGTCTTACTAAAAGTTGAGCTGGGCACGTGACAGGACCTGGTGTAGGGCAGAGGTCACTTTGGCACAAGTAAGTTGTGAGAGACAACGGATATTATCAAGCAGACACTTAAGAAAGACTGGGTGTTTGAGACACACTTGAGAATTTTACCTCCAGAGTATACAAGAGACCACAATCAAGATAGAAAACTAGGTTTGCTGTGAAGAATTAACCAATAAACAATATGTTAACAGTTTGTAGCTCTGCGTACACAAAATATAAACTGTTGTACATTGATCAAAATTTGAAAGTTTTTTATTTTTCCGGTACGCGGGCCTCTCACTGTTGCGGCCTCTCCCGTTGCGGACTACAGGCTCCGGGCGCGCAGGCTCAGCGGCCATGGCTCACGGGCCCAGCCACTCCGCGGCACGTGGGATCTTCCCGGACCGGGGCACGAACCCGTGTCCCCTGCATCGGCAGGCGGACTGTCAACCACTGCGCCACCAGGGAAGCCCAAAATTTGAAAGTATTTTTATAGTCCAGCAGAGTACTATATTCCACCAGGTGAAGACCACCGGAGTCACAGAACAAAGACCCCAGGGTTCCAGCAGCAGGTGTAGGAGCCAGTGGTCATGAGCTGAGCTGAGGGCACCGCAGCAGCAGAGAGGGTCACCCGGAGGAGGACGTGGGGCCGCACAGGAACAGGAGACTTGTGCAGGCACGAGGAGCCCAGCGTGAGCTACCCAGGCCCGCCGCTACCCAGGAGGAAGTGGAGCGTCTGCAGTCCTAGTTTTGAAACTAGAGAGCATGCTGGTGCCAAATATCATTGAAATGGCTGTTTCCAGGGTTGATTTTGCCTGGAAAAGTTGGAGGACTTGTCTGGTATTCTGATTACAGTGTGTGTTTAGCTAGTTGATTTGGAAGACTTTTGGACCCCAATTATCCAGACCATTAACACAGGGCTCAGTGCTCTAGGTGGTCACCAAACGGCTGAGCAGGTGATGCTAATTCTCCCCAGGTGTTGTTGATCTTAGGAAAATAGTTCATGAAAGCACTAATCAAAAAGTAGGGTAGGGAGGAGACAAGGGTCAAAACCATTCTGTAAACTAAGCTACCATCAATGGGGGACAGAGGATATGCTGTTAAGGGCTAGAAGCTGAATACAGATTTTTTTTTTTTTTTAATTTATGCTCTACCTTATTCTTTAGAAGAGATTTAAAGCAGCTTACTGAAATGTATCTCACTCAAAGGAGAAAATTAGATACAGAACAAATTCAGAACAAGGGAAAATTAGGTGTGGGTAAATAACCTGAAAACAAGAGAATAAGTTTAGGCTGCATGTTATAAAGTCCTTTAAGGCTGTTAGAAGCAAGCCATAAATAGGGTCCTGAGCTTCCTAGAGGCCAATGCAAAGAGGAAAAAACCCAGCCAGCCATTTAGAGGACTCCTACTGCCTATAAGGTTAACAACAAAGCTGCTTTTTGGTCCCGGGAAAACTTTTCTCATAGGCCCTCTTAAAGGAGACACTATGTGACAGACAGTGAAAAATCCTTGAGAAAAATCCTTAAGACCTTCCTGCAAGAGACGCACCATCCAGATCCATATGGCTCTTTCCTGCTCTGTCCATCAGTGCAAGTTAAAGGCGTAACACCGAGGCACAGATCAAGAAAAGCAAGACTAAGAGGGGCCAAGAAAGGCAGGCCAAGTGTTTGCAGCTACCTTATGGTTGGGCCTAATCCAGAAATTAAATTTAAACCATTTATGGCATGGACATCTCTTAGGTAATTCTTTATGAACATTCTTCTTAAAATCAAGCTTTTGTTAAGATTTGGACCTAACAGAGTTTCAAATTATGTATTTGAGCTAAAACCTCAAGCAGAGCTACTCTATGCTATTGATTAAGGGCAGAGATGTTTGCTCTAACAATCAATCCAATTGCCTTAGGAAACAGCCTATACGTGGCAGAGCTATGACAGCACAGGCTCGTAGACTGAGAGATTAAGCACAGGGGCTCTTGGAGTCAGACAGACCTGGGCTTAAGTGTCACCTCTACACTCACTAGCCGTGGGATCTCTCTGAGATCGTCTGATAAACGGGAATCCATTCAATGTCCACAAATGTCTTCTGAGCGTCCACAGTGTGTGGTGCAATCAAATAACATCTACTGCCTATAGTCGTTTGGGAGGATTAAATAGGTAAATGCGTCTAAAGTATTTAGCCCAGTCACTGGTACACAGTAAGCATTCAGTAAACAGCAAAACTAATAATAATAATAAAATAATAATCATAATAAAAGATTTCTGGTTCCATTCTCATGCATAAATAATTATCTGAGTGAGGTCTTAAAGTTCTACATTACCGAAAATGGTTGCAATAATTTTAGCCTGGAAAATGTTCCATGTCGGCATTACTGATCATCCACAAAGGCATCAAAAATATTAAAAAGAGCACCAGAGTTTTTAACCACGTTAACTCACCGATAACTCCAGATGAATATTATACCTTGCAGTACCTACATGAGTCAACCAGCTATCAAAGCCTTAAATATAAGACAGTTAAATATCAGAGAACATCTGCCAAAATTATGATTCTAGTTGTAGAATGTAGAAGTCTTGATGTTTTGATGTTCCTAAGGGAAATATGCTGGTACCTTCACTCATCTCTCAATTTAGTGATACTACATAGAATATAATTCTGCCATAAAATGCCTCTGAAAACAAAAAGCCTACTCAACCCTGGAGAGTATTAGGGATGCTGGGCAGGCAGCTAGCTAAATCACTCATTAGCCAAGAGTCGTGTTTCTGTACAATAGTCCCACAGGCGTAATTCAAGTTTGTGCCTGAGCAAAAATACAAATTACTACATATCAGACTTCAAAGATCTTCACATAGTCAAAACCTCAAATGTTAAAATCTGCAGATGCCAACCAAGTTCATGATAAACCTCTCTTTTGGCTGTGCTCAGTACAGCCAGACGTCCTTTGAGGCCACCCTGAGTTCATAATAACAAACCCATGCTATCCTCACAGAGTCGCATTTATATATGTCTCTCTGATATGCCAGGGGAACATGCAGCTGATCCAAATGCAGGCTTGAGTCATTAGGGTACAAGTTTTAAAAGGAATGGACAATATACCACCCTGTTTCATCCAGACCTTCCCCAGAAGTATCCAGATGTGGGGTTATATAAGGCTCAGCAGCTGGGCTGGGCAGCGGAGAGGTCCATATCGCGCCCATAGCAGTTTCTTACCCATTGAGTCAAAGGCCAAGGAAAGATCAGTAAAAACTACAAACAATCTTATCCTGACAGATTTCGATATAAAGTAAAGAAGAATGGTCGATGGGGTAACAGCTGTGCCTTGCTTAGAATGCTGCCACGACAGACCAGACTTTCAATTCATCAAGAAGAAAAAACGGCGTATGTTTCAGACAGAATGCACTGCAAGCTGACGAGTCTGTACTGGGGAGGGGGAATCAAAGAAGCTCGTTTTTCCCTCTTTATTTTTGACGGGTTAGGCTACTCTCTAATTCCAACCAAATCGAACCATTCATTCATTCAATTAGTATTTACTAAGTTACTAATGCTAAGCATTGTGGTTGGTATGAGGGACACAGTGGTAAATAAAGAGCCTTGATTCCTATTTTTAGAGAGTTTATAATCCATATCATTGTTTATGGGATTAAAAAAAGTGTCAGGGATAATAGTCCACTGGCAGAGGATGACATTTTAGCCAGGTGCTTTTAGTTTGAGCTTTTAAATCATCTATTAGAAGAGGAAATATTGCAGACACGTGTGAGGCCTCCTTCCCAGCTTATGCTCTTTGAAACTGATTTTTCTCTATATCCTTTTCAGAGAGAATCTGCCCTATCCACAAACTTTGCTGAGGATGTGGGTCTAGGAGGCCGCGTTTATACCACATGATCCCACTACCCTGAACTCAACTGTTTGAATCAGGGATAGATACCTGAATCCAAGAAATTAGGGTCCAAGAATGAACCCTTCACCCTATGACTATAAGGGGCGAAAGGGCTGCAAGACCAGGGGATTGGGGGACTAGAAATCAATTTAGTAATAAAAAACAGTGAATGAGAACTTTGTATGTGCCAGGGCCTTGCCAGGGCCTGGGAATCCAACAATGAATAAGGGAGACATGGTTCCCACCCTCACCTCTAGTGGATGAGAGAATAGTTAGTAAACAAATGAACACCAGTGGTGGGAATTCCCTGGTGGTCCAGTGGTTAAGACTCCGCTCTTCCAATGCAGGGGGCCCAGGTTTGATCCCTGGTCAGGGAACTAGATCCCACATGCAGTAACTAAAGATCCCGCATGCCGTAACTAAAAAAAATCCCGCATGCCGCAACAAAGATTCCGCGTGGCACAACTGAGACCCGGTACAGCCAAATAAATATTTTTAAAAAATCAATTGTGATAAACACCATTGAGAAAATAAAGAGGATGCTGAGTTAGAGAACAGCTCGAAGAGAGAATAGTAAGTGCAAAGGACAGGGAGGAACTCAAATTGTTCTAGAGACCAAAATCAGGCCACTGAAGCACAGTGAGTAGCATGAGAGACAGTGGGAGAGGAAGGTAGAACAGGGATCACGCAGGATCTTGTAGGGCTTTGTAAAAGGTCTGGGCTTGCAGTGCAATGGGCCACAGAAGGGATTTAAGAAAGAAAAGACATTGTATTGTCAACATTTTAAAACATCACTCTGGCATAAGGACAGACATATAAATCAATGAAACAGAAGAGAAATCCTAGAAATTAACCCTTGTATACATAATTGATTTTCGACAAGGATGCCAAGACCATTCACTGGGAAAAGGACAGTCCTTTCAACAAATAATGCCGGGTAAACTGAACATCCACATGCAAAAGAATGAAGTTGGACCCTTACCTTATACCATATACAAAAATTAACTCAAAGTGGATCAAAGACATAAATGTAAAAGTTGCAACTATAAAACTCCTAGAAAAAAACATAGGTGGAAATCTTCATGACATTGGATTTGGCAATGATTTCTTGGATACAAACACCAAAAGCACAGGCCACAAGAAAAACAAACAGATAAACTGGACTTCATGAAAATTTAAAAACTTCTGTGCATCCAAGGGCATTGTCAACAGAATAAAAGTACAGCCCACATAATAGGTGAAAATATTTGCAAATCATATATATCTGATAAAGGATTAATATCCAGACTATATTAAGAACTCCTAAAACGCGACAACAACAAAACAAACAACCCAATTTAAAAATGGGCAAAGGACTTGAATACCATTTCTCCAAAGAAGATATACAAATGGCCAATAAGCACATGAAAAGATGCTCAACATTATTAATCATTAGTGAAAGGCAAATCAAAACAACAATGAGATACTACTTCATACCTGTTAGGATGGCTATTAAAAAAAAAAAAAAAAGGAAAATAACAAGTGTTGGTGAGAACGTGGAGGAACTGAAGCCCTGGGGCACTGCTGTGGGAATGAGGTAAAGTGGTGCAGCTGCTCTGAGACTAGTTTGAGAGTGCCTCAAAAAGTTAAAAATAGAATCACCATAAGATCCAGCAATTCCACTCCTAGTTAACATACCCAAAAGAATTAAAAGCAGGGACTCAAGCACATACTTGTGTAACAATGTTCACAATAACATTATCCACAATAGCTAAAAAGTAGAAACAACCCAAGCATCCGTCAATAGGTGAATAAACAAAATGCGGTATATACACATGATGAAACATTATTCAGCCATAAAAAGGAATGAAATTCTGATACATGCTACAACATGGATGAACCTTGAAAATATTACACCAAGTGAAATAAATCATACACAAAAGGACAAAAATTGTATAATTCCACTTACATGTATATGTAGAACAGGCAAATTCAGAGAGACAGAAGATAGAACAGAGGTTGCGAGGGGCTGGGGAGCGGGGGGAATGGGGAGTCATTGTTTAATGGGTACGGTGTCTATCTGGGATGATGAAAAATGTTCTGAAAGTGGATAGTGGTGATGGTTGCATAACCCTGTGGATGTACATAATGGGCCTGAATTGTACACTTAAAAATGGTAAATTTTATGCTGTGTATATTTTACCATGATAAAAAGAAGTATTAAAAAAAACCCACCGCTGCTGGGGAAAAATGGACTGGAGAGAGGCAACTGTGTTTTCGGGGAAGCTGGCGTGCAGAGAGGAGATTGGTATCGACACGCAGAGAAGAGTGAAGCTTAGAAATCACAGGGACTGGAGAGAAACGAGAATAGCTGCTTGATGGCTTCCCAGTCACATGGGGCCCAGCTGTGCTTCCTGCACTGCATTCTGGGGAGATTCACCCACACCCTTTCCATGCATTACTTTATACCTGAGCTGGACCCAGTGGATCTCCCTTCTTTGCAAGGAAACCATCCCTGATTAAGGCAGGGAACACAGCTGGGGCAGCTAAGACACACATGGCCTGGAGACTCAAAGTTTGAGGCCGTTGGTTTCTAAAGGTAGACTATCTCCAGCTCCAGGAGAGCAGAACAACTGGTTTTTTCCTTCTCCCGCAGTGCCCGGCACCGTGCCTGCCCCATGGCGGGAGACTTCAACACACAGCTGTTGAATCAGGACTGAGAAACTCTCCTGTGAGTCAGTAGAGATCTGAGCTCCACAGTCTCTCACCAAATGTATACCCAATTGAAACCTAGGAACCAAGCCCCTGTATCTGCCCTCATTGCTGATTTGAATGGCCGATATCCTTCTTCACAAGGACGTCTACCTAATTTCCTGAAGGTCAGAAGAAGTTTATGCTAAAATTTCAATTTTACAGAATCCTAAGGACCTCTCTACAAAGTCTGAGTTCCAGGACACCCAAGATCGATTGGGTTCCCAACAATATTCATCAAACCAGGTGTAAGAAAAATTAAACTCGCTTTCTCATGAACTTAGGACGCATAAAATTTTTTTTTTTTTTTTTTTTTGCGGTACGCGGGCCTCTCACCGCTGCGGCCTCTCCCGCTGCAGAGCACAGGATCCGGACGCGCAGGCTCAGCGGCCATGGCTCACGGGCCCAGCCGCCCCGCGGCATGCGGGATCCTCCCGGACCGGGGCACGAACCCACGTACCCCACAACGGCAGGCGGACCCTCCACCACTGCGCCACCAGGGAAGCCCCGATAAAATGGTTTTTAATTTAATAATACTCTGCTGTTCATAGGCGAGAGAAAATGTCTCCTCCCTAAAACACTGGAGTCAGAATTTCAAGAGATCCTCAGATGGCAAAACTGGAACTTGCTCATTGCATCTTTCCCAACCATTGCAGCCTCTAGCGCATGTCATTTCTAACGCGGGGAAACTAGAAACAACCTGATTTTACAAAAGGAAGGAAACTGTTCCACAGATAATTGTTTATCACCTTGTTGGGCCATCATGCACCGATTAAAATGGTAACTTCAAAGACTACATGACAAGAAGACAGTTACAAAATACAGTTAAATGAAAAAAGAGGAATGCGAAAGTAAATGTATAATTTGATTACAGCCATGTAGAAATGGCTTTGGAGCTATAAAAATTGGAAGGTACCAAAGGAGATGAAAATACTTGATTCAAGGTGGTGAAATTACACATGGAATTTTAAAATGTATTTAAAAGTTACTTTATAATATTTAAAAAGTTATAAACACACACACACACACACACACACAAAATCATGGCTCTAGAGTAAAAACCTGAACAGATGGATTGAAGAACTTTTGCTCAATGAGCTGCCTCATGAGGCTGGGGATAACTGATGCCTAGTCAAGGATTCAGTAAGGCAGGGTTTCTTCAAGGGTGGTCCTGCCACCAGCGGCATCAACATCATCTGGGAGCTTGTTAGAAAGTGCAAAATCTGGGTTAACCCCGACCTACTGAACTTGAAACTCTGGGGGTGGGATCCAGCAATTTGTTTTAATAAACTCTCCAGGTGATTCTGATGCCTGTTCAAGCTTGAAAGTGCTGCTCTGAAGTACGTTCCCAGTCTGATATTCTGTGATTTCCATAAGTCTATAAAGGGTTCATCCTACACACCTAGGTTGTCTCCCCCAGACACCACTCTCATTGTTTACAGAGCTCCATACTCATTAGATCACGTTCAAGTCTTTACCTAAGAGTCAAGGTCCTACTTTTGCTACCAAATTTCATCTTTGCTGCTATAGCTAGTTAACAGGGACTGTGCTTATGTGCATCATCTCATTTAATCCTCCTGACAACCCTCTAAGGTAGATAATATTAATAAACCCCATTTCATAGATGAGAAAACTGAGGCTCAAAGAAGTTCCAGATCATACAACTAGTAAATGATGAAACAAGAATGAACTCAGAGCACAAGCTCTTAGGCACCCCTGGGGTTCAGAGATGTTTACAAAGATAATAACTGATGGAACTGGTATGTGAATGCAGGCCTGTCTGAGTCCAAAGCCTAGCTGTTGTGTAACCACTATGCTCTGCTGCCCTACACTCTCTGCTGCCCTTCGAGTCATCACTGCCAAGAATCTTGCTGTGTGCAAATATCTACTGTCTGTCTTCCTTGCCACCAACCCACATCCCACAGCCCCCATAAGGCCTTCCAGGCTGCTTCCCCGAGATGCCTGGCTAGAATGGGTTGCTCCCTCCTTTTCCCAACCCCACCAGGCCCTATCTGTGCACTTCTCGCAATATTTACCAATTCCCACTCTGAATTATAGTTATGCACACGCTCTTTCAGGAGAGGTGGTGGTCTGAGTTGGCACGGTGTCACCAGTGACTCACACAGAACAGGCATTGATTGAATCAACCAGTGCATCTTTTACGTGACCAAATTCATTCTTTAGATATATTATGTATGTCTTATCTGCCCAGCTGGAGGACAGTAAGCTCCCTAAGAACAAGGACCAAATCTTAATGCATATTTTCAGGAATATACCTGGGGCAGGTACACAGTCAAACCTGTAATATATGCTTGAATTCAAGTAGAATGCTACTGGTACATGATTCTGGCATATTTTTTTTTACTTTTTAAACCCTGCAAGAATGCAGCTTATATTAATCGGGGATAACTGGGTACTATACAAATGGATCCCATCAACTCAGTTTTTGTAAATAGACAGAAATAATAAATTTAATGTTTTAATAACCAAAAGAATCTTATGAGGACATTTTCCTGAAAATCTGTTCAAATTTCCATGCAATTTGTTCTTTTCTTGTGGGAAAAGAACTCACAATTCTGTCTTTTAAAAAACTGAGGCTATGATATGCCTTCATTATGCCTCTTTTAAAATGAAAGCATACAATTAAAAAAAATCATAACACAATCCCCAATCTCTCTCATTAAAGAAAATATGGATATTTTCATTCCAGATATCTATTACCTATCACAGTCATTTATCTAGCCCAACACATATACTTTTAACAGGAAAAAAAAGAGCTCATAAATATTCTAACTTCTATCACATACCCAGAGAGCAAAGGTACAGAAAAATCAGAATATGTATTACAATAATATTTAAACCTCAAAAACTAGATTTAGAAACTTTTAGGAACCAGATAACATAAAAACAAATGCTACCTTTCTTAATTCATAAATGATTTTATTTAATTATATAACACCATTAACAGAGAAAAATACCAAGCCACATGTTTTAACACACTGAAAGACACAGATTAAAAGTACGTAACAGTAAAAACACACAGATAAAGATGATCAAATTATTATAGCCCTTCAATAGTCATTCATTCCCATCCAGTCCTTATACTGTACTCACATGGTCTAACAGTAAATATACAACAAAAGATCTGAAGAGCTTGGCGATCCTCTCTAAATCAAAATCAATGTTCTACCACTGAACAGACAGTGTAAACTTACCAGCTCCACAGATCCATAATGTTTCCTACTGAAATCCCCACGTCTACAGCCTAGGTCTTCCGAGACAGAGCTGGAACAAAAATGCTTCATCAGTATTATACATAGCGATCTGGCCACAAACCTTCTGCAAAAATCCACTACCATTTGCAAAAAGGGCTGCTATGGAACAGGCTTGCCCAGCTCCTCACTGCAGGGGAGCCTCCTTGCAACAGACACAGTCCTCAGCAGCCATTGCAGAGCCGGGCGTTCATGGAGCCCTCAGTAAGAAGAAAAACACCCGAGTCATCCCTGGAAGTATAGGCAATGATTGAATTAAATATTTAGTCATTTGGAATCGATTGACATCTCCCAGGCTACTGGTGGTTTATAATTTCATTTTGTATAACCAACGAGGAGAGAAAAACCTGCAGTAAACTTGAGGCAAGGGACAAAGCTTGCAATTATCTTTCGTCTAAGAGAGGCTCTTTGTCCCAAATATTCAGCATAAAAATAACCGGCATTATGGGATGCTATACAGGAGACATAAACTTTAAATAGGAGGGAAAAAAAAACTTCAAAATCCTGGTAGGCCCCACGCCCTCCCCTTTAATTTATGACAACATGACAATATGGAAACAGACTAGGACTAACAGAAAAATGTAAAATTCCAACTTCCAAGTATATTTAGTTTTTTTTACATGGCAGTAGCTAATACTTTCCTACCCCCTCCCCTCAAAAAAGGCTTAAATCAGATAAGAAAAATCACATGCATTGTTGAGGAAGAGTAATTAAAACAAGGGCAAAATTGTTACTGCATTTGCATCTTGAATGCATAGTTACACATTCAAAAGACACATCTTATTGAATAGTTGGCATATATAGGACCTCAAGCAGTACTCATGAAACCACCGGAGATCCACAAATACAAACAGTTTTAATAAGTTGGTTCTAATATGTCATGCAAATACTCTAATAAAACAGAAAATAAAATTCCCCAGGAATTACGTGTTTAATATATCCCAAATATTTGGGATCTAACATGCAAAGAAAGGTGCATTTAGTACCTTTTCATCCTTCCTTAAAAGGTAGGCTACATTTTCTAAATTACAGCCCTGTTGGCACGTTCAGAAAGAGACTGACTCTCTGCCCTGTCACTATTTGATAGGCTCCAAGAAGGACAGCAAGGGAGAAATGAGATTAGAGAGTCTAATGGTATTCCGCTTCCTCCATTTCACAGGGATGGCTGAGTTCATCGTATTGGAGAGATTTAACCTTTTGTAGTCCTCACTGCCTTAGCTGAAACCATGTGACAAATTAATGAATGCAGCTTGGAAGGGTGTCCTAGATATTTACCCAGGCTACCTTCCTGCTTCTAGTGACATGATTTTCTACCGAAAAATCTCTGAAAGAGATGTAAAAACTTCCCTCCGTGGCCTGCTCCAGGGTTAGCTATGTCCTCTATGCCCATTTTCTTAGCCCTTTTTGAAAACGCTCCTGGAGAATACTTCCACTGCCTTTCATAACAGTTTCAAGATCCTTCCCCAGCGCCCCGAGTTACCGAGAGGGAGTGGGCTCCGGGGAGGGAAGTGTCCATGGGCTTGGACAGAGGTCGGGCACAAAGCCGATGCTCAATGGCTGTTGACTGAGCGCTGTCTGCCCAGACCTCAGCCCACCTCATCAGTTAAGCCAGGCCCATGACGCAGTCACCAACCGCAGCAGCAGTGGCTTCTAACCCAAATGGCCAACAACATGAAAAAAGCAAGGATGCCGGGCTCTGGGTCCCTCCCTGTGCCGTCCTCAGCACCACAGAGGGGGGTCCAAGACACAGTGCCAGCTCCCTAGCTTTGCCAACAGCCAGAAACAAACACAATAAAGGGTGACGACCCTACATCCTGGAGCAGCCACCTCCTTAGAAGCCTCATAGAGGGAAAACAACTTCCTAGGAAAACAACCAAGAGAGAGATAAACAGAACATCAGCCATCGGCTGCCCTCTTCCCCTCTAATTACATTTCATCCAATACACTGCAGACAGTGCTTGCTAATGGTGGCTGGCAGGCTGAACTATACAGGATGCATTTCTAGGGCGGCAGGAGGCACTCAAACCAGCCATGTTAAAAAACCCGCCCCACTCCCCTCCTCTGTCCCCAGGCTCTCTGGCCCCTTGGCACCCAGCAGCACAAGTGTCGTGTTTAGGGGGGTCACCCCGAGCTCCAAGGGGAGTTTTGTTCTCCTCCAGGTCCCCAGAGTCTGGCCCACTGCTGGGCACAGGGTGGACACGCAGTGAACGTTTGTTGCGTCTGTGAAGATGTTTGCACATCTTTCAGATCTCACTGCTGCTGCCTGAGAGCGTCCCTCGTGAGCACCCAGGCAGGCCACCTGGTGACCTTCTTCCCGATAAACCCCCGGACGGTACTCCATCAGTCCAGACAGTCCTGGCCCAAGAGGCAGATGTGCCTACGTGCACACCAAAACCTACTTCCTGTTCCTCTGGGGCTTGTCACTAGACTACATTTCCTAGCCCCTCTTGCAGTGACTGTGACCATATGACTGATTTCTGGCCAAGAGAATACAGACCAAAGTGATGTGCCTGTGGGATGCCATGGGAAGTGCCTGCCCTCCTTCCCTGCAGCCAGCAGGGTGAAGAGGACCATGAGGACCCAGAGGAAGGCAGAGCTCCAAGAAGGAAAAACCCAAGTGGAAGGTCATACCTTTAAGAACATCTGTATTAGAATATGCTGTGAGCAAGAAATAAACATTTAGTTGTGTTAATCATGTAGAGTTTGGGTTTACCTGTGAAAGCCGCTGTGCTACCTGAACTAGCACAGAAGTCGGTATCTTGCAGTGGGGTGCTACTACCGTGGCAACAACCTAAAATACGTGGCACAGGCTTCACAGGCAGGCAGCAGCCAGGGAGGAAATGCATCTCAGAGGCTGGAGAGACAGAGATCTAGGTTGTAGAGTAGCAAACTGGTGATAAAACTTGCACCTACAGTAACTGAGGAGGTGGACCTGTGCCTTCTGAGCCTGCAGCTCCAAGGAACGTGGCTGGACACGTGGCTGAACCCGTGGGCTGGCTCCTACTGGCTGACCTTAGCAAGGTTTTTTCAAGGAAGAGATGAGCCCGGGCTAGAACTGGATGGATTTCAAGCAAAGACAGAAGGGACTAGAGAGAGTCTCGAGACCAAGGGCCTCACAGGCTTGAGAAATCACTGTTTCTGGACCCCAAACAATAAGAATTCTGGCCAGTGAAATGTGGGTAGAAATGATGGGTACCTCTTCCAGACGACGCCCATACAAATTTCCCATGAATAATCCTTGCTCTCTTTCCTCATCTGCTGGCTGTGAGGACCAAGAGGGGTGAAGCCGCACCACGAAGGAGCCCTGGTCCCTAAATGACCACAGAGAATACCCTAAGTAGGCACACCCTCACTGGACTGTGAGATGAGAAAGAACTTTTATTGCTTGAAGCCACTAAGATTCAAGGTTTACCTGTTACAACAGGTGATTTTAATTTCATGGGCACAGCTCTCTGCAGGTAACAGAAAGTAGTGTAAGAATAAGCCCCACAAAAAAGGGGCTGTCAGAGGGCTGGTGGGCCAGGATGACTGCGGGGGTCAGCAAGCTCTGGCCTCTCACTGCCTGTTTTTCAATACTAAGTTTTATTGGGATACAGCCACACGCTTTGGTGATAGGCTGTCTGTGGCTGCTTTTGGGTTTCAATGGCAGAGTCGAGGAGTTGCAACAGAGACCTGTAGGGCCTGCAAAGCCCAAACTATTTACTCTCTGGCCCTTTATAGAAAGACTGCCCAACCCCTGCCCTAGAGCCTCACCAATCCCTTTTGCTGGTTTCAGGCCTACCCGTAAGCTGTGATTAGTATGCCAATGAAAATAGCAGTGTTTATTAGAGTCCATCAGAATCCCCGGGGGTGGGGGGGGGAGCTTTCTAAAAATGCAGATTCCCTGGCCCTATTCCCAGAGGTTGTGATTCAGCCTGACTGCAATTTTAATAAGCAGTGGTGGGAATTCTGATGCACGGGGTTCACAGACAATGTTTTGAAAAATACTGCTCTTCCAGATGACTCTGGAATCCCTGGGAAACCTGTTAGCCATTCTGCGGCACTTTTATAAGGAAGGACAAGGCCTTGATCAAGTTTTCCATGAATGGGAGGAGGTGTCATATAGTCCCTAAGGGCAAGTGCTTCAGTCACAGATGTGGGTTCTTAATCTCCCTGGGCATTAGTTCCCATATGTATAAAATGTGGTTGATAGTATCACCTACTTAATAGGGTTATAAAGAATAAACTAAAAAGAGCAGATAAAAATTTATTCTAAGCATAACATCTATTACATGAAAACTACTCAATAAATGTTAGCTATTATTATCGCTCTTTTTAGTATGAATTCCTCTCCGGTTGTTAGAGAGAGCCCTGGGAAGGGGCGTGCAGCATACATGATTACCAACTTTTTAAAGAATTTTAAATAAGGTGCCTTTTTTTAAAAAAAAAAACATCTTTATTGGAGTATAATTGCTTTATAACGCAGACGTAGAGAATGGACTTGAGGACATGGGGAGGGGGAAGGGTAAGCTGGGACAAAGTGATAGAGTGGCATGGACTCATACATACTACCAAATGTAAGATGCCTTTTTTTCCCCTGTGGTGGAAAGGGAGACCTGTGGCCAAGCAGCCTCCTAGGGTGGGGCTAAGGGCAGCATCACAGCTCAGCACGACATCCCCTCCCTAAAAGTGTTGGCAGTGTGACCTCACCTAGAAAATACTTGGGACCCAACAGCATGTCACCAGAACAAGGCAGGTGCAAAAAAGAATCAGAGGGTTCAAGTTCTTCACAGGGACTGTGGTCTAGGCTCTAAATAGAAACTCTTTCTGTTTTAGTAAATTAACGTGAGAGGATGCTGGATCACGCTTTGTGAGCATGAACAGAGCTGAGGACCATCATGTTAAATCTCTAAAGAAGGCCTGGATGAGAGCAAAGATTTCCAGCTCCACACAGAGGCTAGAAAAATTACCATTATATAAGTCAGAGACCCGGAAAGCAGCACAACTCCCTCCAAAGGGTCGAAGTTATGGAAACTGAGAAAGGGGGAAAAAAGGAAGCTGAAACTCAGTGATACAGGTCCTTACTCAAGTGGCCCAGAGATTAGTGACTGACCCTAACAGCTGGCCAGACCCCACTATTCCAGGCCTCAGTCAACTCCAGCCCTGCTGGAAGAGTTAAAGCCAATGGAAGCACGGGACTCCTCCTGCATCAGCAGAGAATTTGTGAAGAGCAACAGGCTTACCGACAGCAGAGCTCAATGTCAGGAGCGCCAGGACAACACCTCCGCCCCCTTGATAAGCAGTTTGTAATAGACAGATGGAAGGGATCCCCCTATTTGAGGGACAGAGAAGCTGAAAAATGTGCCAGACTACAGATTTAGGCTTGGAAGTAGCCCCGGGCCTCCTAACAACAGGAACGAGAATAGCTTATTGCACATAAGGGAGCAGTTGTCTCTCCTTCTGAAGATAAGTGACACAAAAAAGCAGAGCTGCAATTATACATTAACTTCTAATGACGAAATGGAAGAATCCTGTCCTCTTTTGAAGAGATTTCAGACACTAGGAAGTAGGAAGTAAGCAAGAGGATTTCTAGAGTGTAAGGGTCCCAGGAAATCCGAGCCCCTGGATTCTGGCTCCAGACAGCATCTTGTTCCCCAACTGTGCTTCTGGGGTCACAGTACCAGGTGCTCCTGTACCAGGATCTTAAGTTTACCATCCCTTAGCAAGTTCCACCAACCATAAGGTGGTCAGACATGCCTGGATTTGAATGTCAGCTCCATGGCACTCTAGCTCTGTGGCCCCAGGCAAGTTACTTATCCTCTCTGAGCTTGTTTCCTCATCTGTAACATGGGCTTAAAATAACATCTGTCTCTGTGGGAGGATTAAAAGACATCATAGGTGCTTAACACAACACCCGACACGTAAATAAATGCTGGTTATTCTAACTGTCAGGGACCTTACCGACCTCGGTCATGACCCTGTCCCATGTGTCTCAGAATGCCTGGCTCATAGCAGGCTGCTCCATGAATATTTGTTGAATTAATGAGTCATGAATTAATGATAACCTCTGCTGGCCTTTGCTCTACTTGAACGCAGGTGGGTTCCTGCCCCCTTTTCTCCTTTCCCTCCTCCACCCCCTATCTGTCGTTAGATATTCTGACATATCTTTGGGTATATTTAATGTTACCTCCCACCATTAGTCAGTCATCTTTCTCATTCTAATCCTCACTTCTCTAACATTCTAGAATGCATTCCTCCTACAGTATTTATGTATCTACTAAGTTTCTGGACAAAGACAGGTGTCCCTGGCACTTACCAGGTTCTCTGCTATTATGGTAATTCATTGCAAGGCTCCTTTCAATAATGATCTGTACCAGTGCCCTTGGAATTCTATCTCTAAATAAAAAACAGCAACCATACCAAACTTTGGCGAAGGCATGGAGCAACTGGACCACTTACAGACCGTGGGTGGGGGCTTCCCCGGTGGTGCAGTGGTTAAGAATCCGCCTGCCAATGCAGGGGACACGGGTTCGAGCCCTGGTCTGGGAAGATCCCACATGCCGCGGAGCAACTAAGCCCATGCGCCACAACTACTGAGCCTGTGCTCTAGAGCCCGCGAGCCACAACTACTGAGCCCACGCGCCACAAGTACTGAAGCCCGCGTGCCCAGAGCCCGTGCTCTGCAACAAGAGAAGCCACTGCAATGAGAAGCCTGCGCACCACAACGAAGAGTAGCCCCCGCTCGCCACAACTAGAGAAAGCCTGCGCGCAGCAACGAAGACCCAATACAGCCAAAAATAAAAATAAATAAAATAAATAAATTTATTTAAAAAAAAATATATATATATAGACTGTGGGTGGGAATGTGCAAGGTAAGCCAAGCCTCTTTGGAAACCAGTTGGCAGTTTCTTATAACATTAAATATGCAGTTACCATATGACCCAGCATTGCACTCTTGGGCATTTATCCCAGAAAAATGAAAAAATATATTCACAAATACCTATACACAAATGTTCATATCAGTTTTATTCATAATAGCCCCAAGCTAGAAAAAGCCTAGAAGTCTTTGGAAGGGTGAATGGATAAACGAACTGTGGTGCATGCCCACCACGGAATATCCCTCCCAGGAAAAGGAACACACTACTGACAGATACAACAACTTGGATGAATGTCCAGGGAATCGTGTGGAGTGGAAAAGGCCAACCATAAAAGATTACTTACTGTGTGATTCTATTATACAACATTCTTGAAATGACAAAATTATAGAGCGAGGTAGGTGTGGTCATAAAAGGGCAGCATAAGGGACTCTGTGGTGATGGAGCCATGTCTGTGTCTTATCTGTGGTGGTGGAGAAATGAACCTACACATATGATAAGGTTGCATGTGACGCTGGGGAAATCTAAGGCCAATGGATTTTATCACTGACAATTTCCTGACTGTGACTGATACTTTACTATAGTTATGCCAGATTTTACCATTGGGGGAAACTGGGTAAAGGGTACCTGGGATCTCTCTGTGTTACTTCTTCTAACTGCATATGAATCTATTATGCTCTCAAAACAAAAAGGTTAATTTAAAAAAAACCTGTATCTGAGTTGAAATTCATTCACTCATTCCATAAACAGTTCCTGAGCACCTGTGAGGTCCCAGGTGCTGGGCCAGGTGCTAAACCTGAGACGTGTGCTCCCTGCTGTCATAGCACTTATGGCGCAGTGGGAAAATATAAAGGACATCGGACTTCACAGGAACAAAAACTTTGTGCAAGCACATCACACCTGTGTATAGCAAATTTGGTAAACTGTACAACAGCCTCTTTTGTCTCCTTCTTGAGTAGCAGATGCCATCTTGGGATATGAGAGGCCTGTCACTCTGCTCAGTTCAAGACCCACCATCCAGAAACCTGGAAGCTGCTACCTAGAAAATGATTCCTACAAAGTGTACTGTCAGCACATCTGCTCCCTCCCTCCCTAATCTTTAGCGACCTTGGCTTCTCCTTTCCTATAATGTCAAGACTGAAGGGATTTCTAGCTCAGAGTACATTTGGTTTGGGAAACACTGCTCCACAGGATACCTGCACATGCATGACCACAAAGTGTTAAACAGAAACGTATTTAAGGAAAAAAAATCAGCAGACAACATATGTTGCTGCGTACCTCCCTGGATCACCTGTCGATTTAACTTCTTTGGAGAAATCTCTCCAAAGTGTGCCTTCCCAAGTTCTCAAAGCTTCTCTCCTGAGATTCCCAGACTGCCCCCAACTGTACCCAGACCATGAAGGGAGGCATGCTGTCCAGAGTGGGCACTTCCGAACAGTCCTGTCGGCAGGGAGAATCCTAGAGAACACCAAGGTCATTCCGACCCTCGCTACTCAGAGTGGTCCTTTTCCCTGAGCTGATTAGAAATGCAGACCCTCAGGCCCCACCCCAGACCTAATGAGACAGAATCAGCATTTTAACAAGATCCCCTGAGGATTCAAACGCACACTGAACTTTGAGAAGCACTGACTCTGGTTCTCAAAACCTAGCTATATGTAAGAATCACCTGGATTTCTTCTCTAATTTGTCTTATTTCTTCAAGATGCAGAAAAATAAAGAATAATATAATGAACATTACAGATACAGTTGAAACCCCTGTGTACCTCTCCTTGATCTCATTTTCATCTCTCTCTCCCTTGAAACAATCACTAAATAATTTGGTTCACACTCCCTGCTTATTTTTTATATTTGTACTATGTAGTCATAAACCATATGCAGTACCGTTTAGCATGATCTTAAATTTTACACAAATGTATACCATACCGTGACTATCTCCCTGCAACTAGCTTCTCTGAACAATTGGCGTTTGAGATTTGTACACATTGACACCTGTATCACTGACAGTGCTGTGTAGTCCCCTGCTATATCACTATCCCACTGCTTCTCCATTCCCCCATGGTTGGACATTTCCTCAGTGATCATCTCCCATATTTAGCCAGCTTAGTCCTTCATCTCACGGGTCCTCACTATTTGATACCCAGATCCCTACAATAGCCTGGTCAGTCTTCCTGCCACCTCAGCATAGGATCTTAGGGTAGAAGAGACTTCCAGAGATGTCCAGAGACTTCCAGGTCCAGAGACTTAAGGGTCATTTGGTGTCCAATCTGGTATCTGTGATAGTGTATTCTTTACCAGATACTTGAAATATAGCCAGCAAGTCTCTACTTACAAACTATTAGTGATAAAGAAACAGTATGCCGCAGAGCACTCCATTCTTCCTGTCAAACAGTTTTTCTACATTGAACTGAAATCCATCACACTTTAATTTCCACCAGCTGGTCCTACATCTTCACCCTTTCACTTCTTCTGAATTTCCTTACCATCACTTCCACACCCCCGGGCAGCTGTCCTGTCTGGCCCGCTCGCCCTGTCTCAGCACTCCAGCCACAGTGCCCTTCTTCATTTCCTTCAACTTGCTGAGCATCTTCTCGTCTTATGACCTGGAATGAGCTCTCCAAACTCCTTCTTCTTCCTGACCCCACCTCCACCCCCAGATTAGAAATTACAAAGAGGGTATTGGATTAACATCTGCCTCCCCTACTAAAATATAAGCTTCACAGTGACAGGTTCTCTGTTGGTTTTGTTCAATGCAAAATCCTTAGCTTGTAACATAATACCTGGTACAGAGTTAGCTCTTAGTGGGGTTTTACTTAATAATGAGTGAATGGATGAATGAATGAAAGCAAGCCAGCCAACTCTTTGGGGCCATATAAAACAAGATCACCTCTATAGGAAAGCCCTTCAAATGTCTGAGGAGAGCCACCATGTCCCCTAGGGCTTTTCTTCTTTACCAGGGGCCAGGAGTGACACAGGAGGGTGAGGCCAGCCATACTAGATGGGTACCTAGAGAAGGGGCAGGGCAAACACAGGGACCACTTCATAACTTTCTCTAGGATCAGGCCTGGAGAGACACCCCCAGGTGCTCACAAGTCCACTGTCAGCTGCTGCTGGAAGTGAACTGCATTACACAGCATATTCATGAAATTTGTTTTTGAGTCAGACGTGAAAATACTATAAATGTTGCATCAGGTTAATCTCAAAAAATTCACTTCAGAGGTTAATACAATGCCAGTAATATGAGCAAACAAAGAAAATGCTGTGGGGGCCGTCACAATGAAACGCATTGTGACATCATTCACCAGCCATTAGTTCATGATGAGGCTGGCATTCCCTATGTCTAGAGATTGGCACCTTTCAATAAATAGGCAATACAATTAAGTGCAATGGATCAACACTGTAACATTAAAAAGTGAACCATCTGCAAGTGTCAAACTCATCCAACTGTGAACTTAAGATTCTTGCATTTTATTGCCTGTAAATTATAGTACAATAAAAATTTACTTTAGAATGTCATACAGAGAAAAAAAAAAAACTCTGATCCTAAACTTAAATAAACTAACATCTATATGTATAGAGAAATCACATGTACATAAGTGTTGCCTGATATTTACTCAACTCTGTCTAACCCACCACTAATTCACGGCCTGATTTTAGGCAAGAAACAGCCTTTCGTGGGCTCTCAGTTCTACAACTGTAAAATGGGGCTTGATTAATGAATTAATTCAACAAATACTGATAACCATGGGACAATCCTCATAGGGCTGTTGCATTTAATGAGAAAATACATATGAAGCACTTAGCAGGTGAATAGTCTGAGCACAGTTACTATTTGAAGAAACAGAGGTTATGTATGCATCATTAGGAAGGTGTGTGCACGTGAAGAACACCACAAAGAAGAAAAAGTCTCTTTGTGGAAATCTAGAGATAAGCTAGATTCTCCTGTAATCTAAAATGCGCTCACTTTAGGAAGTACCTGTTAGGGAGGAAAAACTTTCCCTTTACCCTCTTATGTTCTGTAACTGGTACCTGTGAATTAAGCTGACAAAAGACAGATTAACAGGAGAAAAGGCATACAAATTTTATTTCTAACTTTACATGCACAAGGCCTGCACAGAAAAGAAAACCCAAAGTAGCAGTTAGACTCAGAGGTTTATATACTATTTTAACAAAGGGCAATAAATTGTGGAGAAGTCACAAGACAAAAGAAAAGAGATTTGGGGCTTCTAGGAGTGGTAAATCACAGGAAGGTAGATATATGGGGGAAAGCAATGGTAGATAGGGTTATTTAGTAAGGTTTTTTATGTAGACTCATCTTGGTGCCTTCTCTGTCTCTGGTGATAAGGACTGTTCTCCTCCTCTTGGTAGAGAGAGGGGAGGGGGCACTTTTACAAAGAGAAGTTTATGCCCTGCTTTTAGGCAGATCGGGGGAGGGCAGAGAGTTCTTCCTGTGTCTGCTTTTCCTCAATTGCCTTCAGCTCAAAATAATCCTTATGTCAAAGTGGCATATTTTGGGGTGGTATATTTTGATCCCCTTTATAGCCAATACCAGTATGTGAAAAATTCTTAGTTTCAAGCATAAAAGTATATAAATGCTGTGGAACTGAATGAATTATGTCTTGAGGTAACCTAGGAGAGGGGGGAAGGCCCTGACTGCTTTTTAAATGGCCTCTGTATTGTATTCTAATTTTCTGAACCAATTTAGATCCACTTCATCCTTCTCTGTGTCGTGTTTTTCTCCAGGTACATTCAGACCACGTAGTGGATGAAAAGCAGCTTACTCTGTGCTTTTAAGGTCAAAGTATATTTGTGAAAGATTTTCTAAAATGTTTATTTCACCAAGGTAGTCTGATCCTGAGACAGTCTACAAAAATGAGGCTTTGAGACCAAGGATGAGGGAGAGTGTTGAGGGAGGTGGAGAACATTCTTCAAAGAAAGCAAAAGACTAGATCAACCAAACTCACAGAAGTATAGGAGGCAAAAGCATTTTAACTAAGAACACTTCTTACTATAGAAGATGACAGGAAAGCAACCAGCCTGCATTCAAAGCCAAATGCGATTTATAAAAATGAGTGTTGGCTTAGGTGAATTTAGGGCAGGGCAGCCTAAACTATTTCCTTTTGCCTCCTAAAAGCAATGACTAAAAAGAGTCATACTCTTGGGGCTTCCCTGGTGGCTCAGTGGTTGACAGTCCGCTTGCCGATGCAGCGGGCGCGGGTTCGTGCCCCGCTCCGGGAAGATCCCACATGCCGCGGAGCGGCTAGGCCCGTGAGCAATGGCCGCTGAGCCTGCACGTCCGGAGCCTGTGCTCCGCAACGGGAGAGACCACAACAGTGAGCGGTCCACGTACCGCAAAAAAAAAAAAGAGTCATACTCTCTAGTCACTATTTATAGTGTGTCCTTATGGTGTTCTGCACTGTACTTTGAGATGAGGTGAGCACCAAAAATGGGTTACTGGCCCTTGAGGACTATAAAATTTGTAACAATAGACAACGCGAATAGTCAAAGGAATAGAGTTCTTAGTAATGGCATAACCTCCTTGAGGAAGAATGATTGCTGTTACTGATTATTCCTCCAGGGGATGTGGAGCTCAGTGGTGCAGCTTCTGTTCCCAGAAAAGGACCAGGATGTCCTGGCAGAGTGATGCCATACTCCTCCCTGACTTAGACCACACAGAGCAGCAACTCAGTGTTGAACCCTACGCCACCCTTGAGCAGTGAAGATCCACATTCCTCTCCCTTCCATTCAGGCCACTCACCTCCCTGGGGACCTCACTGCTCCGGCACCTTCAAATACTACCTCTACGCTAACAACTCCCCAGACCAAATCTCCAACTCAATCTTTCTCTCCAACTGCAAGTTAAGACTTACAGCTGTCGGACATGGTTCTGCAGACACCCTCGGGGGCCGCTAAAACATAACATGCCCTGAGTCACCCTCACTCCCACTCCTCACTCATATCTGAGTCAGCAGAGCTGCCGTCTTCTTCCCAGTCACTCGAGGTGCAAGTTCAGAGTCATCGCCCAGGTCCTCTCTCACATACAACATCTTAATCAGTCTCCAGGCCCCGGTACAGGCCCACACAGTGTTGCTTTTGACTGTTGTATGTTTGTATCTGTATTTCACTCTTTGAAGAGGTAAAACTCACTTGCTTCAAAACTCACAAGAGTCCAAAAGGCCATACAGGGGTAAGTCTGTCCTCTCCTCCCTCCTCGGCCCCTCATTTCCTCTCTTCACCAGCAACCTCTATTGTTTATTGTGTGTCTGCCAGAGATGCTGTATGCATTTACAAAGAAAGAGAAATACATATTCCCTTTTGCCTTTGGTAAATGGTAGCATACTATACACAACTCCACTCCTTGTTTTTGTTGTTTTTCTATTTAATGTATCTTGGAGATCTTTCCAAATCAGTACCAAAAGACCCTCCATATTCTTTCTTATGGCTACATACTACTCCACTGAGTAGATGTACTGTATTTTATTTAACCAGTTTCCTAGGTAAATGGTTTTCAACCTTTCGCTACTACTAATAAACTGCAATGCATAACCTTGTATACGCCATTTTGCATGTGAGGATATTTCTAGAATTCCACCATGTCTTTTAGTCCCTCGCCACTTCTCCCCTTTCCATTTTCACGTTCTCTGCTTTAGCTCAGACCTGCATCGTTGCAGGAGCCTCCCTAACAGGCATCTCTGCTCTATTATCTTTAACTTACCCAACAAGTATTTAGTGAGCACTTTCTATGTGCCACATACTCTGCTACGACAGGGAAGAACAAGAGACTAAAAAACAGAACAAAACAAACCCCCTCCTAACCAGACCCACACAGATCCTAGCCTGTCTCACAATTATCTGAGCTTTGGGAGCTTTTTAATAAATCAAGCTGCTCTCTTCTCTGTGTTTGGAACCGGTTGAGAATTAGAGACAGGAGTCAGGCGAATGGAAATCAAGACATCAGTTGCCTCACTGTCAGAGTTTCATTGGCAAATGTGGCTGAGCCCGACGGCCACACAGACTTCCTACTACTTCCCCCAAGTTTAGACCTGGAGCAGCCCACTTGCGGGACAGCCTGGTCTGCAGAGAGGCAGCTACTCGCCTGAATGGTTGCCGAGGAATCACTGTCTCATGACTGTCGAGCTCCAACAGGGGATACCGAGGCAGGTGGGCCTCCACACCTGTCTCTAGAAGACGCAGGTGTGTTTTTCCATGTGGAAACAGGAGAGGAGCTAACGCACAAGCTCGGTGGGCAACCAGATCGCAAAGGTTAAGAGAGGAAAAGAGGAAGGGGCAAGTCAGCTGTCCAGCCTCTTTCCTCCATGGAACTGGAGGAGAAGTTTCTTCCTGGAAACAATAGAATTTCCCCAACAGTAAACCCAAAGGCTTTCTCTCCAGCTTTGTGTTTTAAAATCAAGTAGTCCTTTACTCAGGAGCAAACTAGGTCTTTTGAGGCTTTTGGAAGCTACTTTAAAATGTCTAAATACGAAATTGCCTGATATTTGTATCACGCCTTGATGATAAACTCTTTCAAATACGTGGCAACTTTCTCCAAAAGATCAAAAAGCAAACCACTGCTAATTCAGCCGAGTGAGGGAAATTAAGTCTGAATTATACTTTTTCAGAAATCCAACTTATTGGTAGTATATTGTAATTAATCACAGGAAGGACTGATGGGAAAAAAGAATGGGCAGGTAATTCAGATGGAATTAAAAACTTTTCAAACTTTCTTCCTTCTGTTCCTGGCTGACATCCGTTTAAGGCAGAACACCCCTCAAATAACCAACTTTCCAATAGCTTTCCTTTGTCTTTTCCTAATGTACTGAACTAATGAGGAAACTTTGCCTCTTGTAGGGTCGGACATGGCCCTGAAAGGAGGTTATGAATGAGGAGACGTGAGGATGCAGAGAGACTCGCCATCTGCCTTCTGCCCTCCCTTCCCAAGTGAAACGGCGTTTTCAGAGGAGCCCCGTGGCTTCCGAATCATCAAATTCAATGGAAGATTTTAGTTTCGATCTTCAAACTTTCTGTTATATTTGACACCTTCAGCCAGATCCCTGGGTCCCACCACTAAGGGTTCTAATTAAATAGGTTCCATGATCTATATTTTTGAACAAACTTCCTAAGTTATTTTTGTGACCGGTCAGAGAGCGCTGCCCTTCTTGAAACTCCTCCACTGGCTTCTCTGACCCCTTTGAATTCTGTTCTCCTACCTCCTGACCACCCCTGCTCTGTTTGCCAGGGCAAGCAGAATTACCCCCTCTGCCCCTGGTAACAGACACTCCCCCACAGAACCAGGAATGGACATGTGACCCAGGCTGGGCAACTATAGTCCTTCCCCAGGTTCTTCTAACTGATGGGGAAGATTTTTCCTCTCAACTTGCAAGTCTGTGAGAACATACCCCATGCTGCCTGAGATCACACCCACAGCTGCATGGTGAAAACTCATGGATGGTAGGAGACAGTGAGGTCAACAGGCAGAGAGAAGCAGGGCTAAGGGGTGGAGGTTGAGGGCGTAAGAGAAGAATGGACTGACTGTTGCCAGTAGAGTCCCTGGATCCAGTCACTCCCTGAAGCGAGCGAGATCTGTCCCTTCCTGTAGTTTGGTTACATTAACCTATACATTCTCCTTTTTCGCCTAAACTATTTTGAGTTGGGTTGCTGCTACTTACAACCGAAGAGCCCTTCCCTAGTCCATCTCTTAATTGGCTTCCTGGCCTCCTCACTGTACATATCAGTGAAATTAACTCTTAAAACTCAGAGCTCAAACCATCACTTGTCTGTCTCAAAAGCCACTCAGACTCCCAATGTCCTGGCATTAAGTACAACACCTTTCACGATATGTCCCCCAATTTGACCTTCCAAACTTCCTCCTACTTCACCATACAAGTGGCAAACCAGGATCCGGCCATCCAGAATACCGTCCTCCCCACCTCTGCAAATTAAAATCTACTCAAGAAAAAGAAAAGAAGGAAGGAACGTTCTTCCTCCTTTTTCAAGATCCACTTCACATTACTCTCTCTAAGAAGACTTTTCTAAGAACTTCCTTCCTCCAAAGATGTAACTGTACCCCTCTTCAGCCCCCATGGCAGTATCTAATGATCTCTGTCCTATTCCTCACCCCACCACCCATGCATTTACCAGGTCCACTCTAACCTTCCTCTTAAATATTTCTTAACTCAATCCCGTTGCTCCTGCCACTCATCAGAACACTTAATATCTCCTATCTGGCCACTCTGATAGGTCTCCCTGCCACCAGCCTTATCCTCCTGCAATCTAGCTGCCCACTGACACCAGTTATCTTTCCAGTATGCAAATCTGATCATGCTGTGCTCTGGCTGAGAGAGTTAAGACCAAACTTCCTAGCAGGCAGTTTAAGCCCTCCCACTCCCCAGTGACTTGGCTTCTGTCTGCCATCCCAGGCTCACCACTCCCCAGGAAGCTCCAGCTGGACCAGACTGTTTGTGGTTCCCCTCAAATCCAGAATGCTTTAACGCTGCTGGCCTTTGCACAGACAGTCTCCTCTGTCTGGGGAGGCCTCCTTCACATCTGCCTGGTAAAGTTCCCACACTTCAAGTAGTCTCTCCGCTGAGAAATCTTGGATTGCCCTAGGTAACGGCACTTCCATAAGCCTCGCTTAATCTGGAAGGAGATGCTTCGTTTGCATACCAGTGCTTAGCACAGGGCCCAGCACAGCACACAGGTGCTCAGTAGGTTCTTTCATAGATACCAAAAACCTTTTCTGGTGAGAGTAGGCCTTGTATGACCGAGGGACCTCGCACAAGGTCCAACTTTGTGCTTGGTCAACTTTATTGGTGTCCAGTCCGGTCCTGCTATAATCTTCACCCGACAATACCAAGTCACCCTGTGGACACTGACATCCCATAAACACTTTGCTCCTGATGGCACCGCTGAGCACACTGAGATTAGGAGATGCGCACTGGCGCTAGACTGATGTAGGTTCAAATCCCTGCTCTGTCACTTACAAGCTGTGTGACCTGAACAAGTCTGTTAACTCTTCTGGACCTCAGCCTCGTCATCTGTAAGATGGAGCCTGCAGTAGTTATCTGTTTTTTTGTGAGGACTAAAAGAGAAAACGCATTTGGGATGTTTGCACAAGCGCCTGGTACACAGGTAATCAATTAAGTTTGCTGAATGAATGAGTTAATGAATGAGCAGCCCGCAGAATGGCAGCGGTTCTTAAAAGACGCATCTTTCTAGCCTGTTTTCCAGAAAACCCAACATCTGGTTCCCGGTGGAATCAGTTTCAAGTCCGGCCCCTGAGTCTGGGGTGCAGCCCTTGGCCGGACGCCGCCCGCCCTGTCCTCACGGCAGCTTCGCTAGCCCTGCGGCCGCCAATCACCAGGGCCTGGTCCCACTCCTAACCAGATTCACCAATAGGACCCGGAAGGCGCCACCTCGGGCTGCTTCCGCTGCGTCTCATAGGCTTCCCGGCAGTCCTGCCCGCCCCTTTGACTACGTCATCCGCGCGGCGCACTGTGGGGCTTGTAGTCTAGAAAGAAGCAGCGCTGAGAGTCCCGCCTGGAGCTTCAGAGGAAGGAAGAGTGGCCCTTCCCCCCACCCCACCCCCACCTACCCCCACTCCCCACCCCCCCACCCCACCCTCCACCCCCGCTCCACCTTTGGTAGATAAAGCCCAGGCTTCCCTGCCCTCCTTTCTAAACAGCTGGAGCTGCCCACACGCGGGTTACCAGCGGCCCCCAAGAAACAGGAGCATTTCGCCCAGATAATTCAGCATTCACTGAAATTTTAGATTTCAGTTTCAGATCAAGGAGACATTCAATTCCCATATTCTCATAAGTGGACCTACCGCGCCATGGTGGGGGGTATGGTGGCAGCTCTGAAAAGGCAGCGGTGACTCCAGACTTCTCTAGCTTCCCAGAAGAACCCACTGCAAAACCAGCAGTCGTGAATTTATCCAGACCCTGTGAACCTTGTCTATTTCAAATTGTATTATCGTTTAAAATCAGGCAAGCTATCAATGGCTCCTCATTGCTAGAGATATAAAAATTCATACCCCTTAGCTAGGCGTATAAGGTACTTCATAACTATTTTGTATTTATTTTTGTGTGGTTACATTTTTAAAAGCAGCATTTCTCATTTGCTGCACAAGAGAATCCGCTGGGGAGCGTTATAAAATATTGGTATTTGTGTCCCCCCCTAGACCTGGGACTCTTGGGCGGATGGTGCAGGCTTTCATATGTGTTAAAGCTCCTGGGAGGATTCTCCTGTGCCGCCAGGGTTGAGAATCACTGCTTTAATGCCTGTCAGCACTGCTGGGACCCACTTTCATGGATCCGCGCCTTTGCTCTGCACTTTCCTCTGTTTAAAGTGGCTTTCTTCCCCTTTCCTGCCTGGCGCGATGGTCATCCTGCCTGGGTAAGAGCAACTGCTCCCCGTTTTCCTCCCGGGCCTCCCGCAGATCCCCTCCTCCTATAGCACATTATACATGCTTCTTTTCTAACAGCGCTGGAGTTATTTGGTTACTTGTCTGCCTCCCTGGAAAGGCTGTCCCTGAAGAGTCCTCTTTCACCCACTCCAGAGCCACTGAGTCAGAATCTCTGGGGTTGACCTTAGGTACAGTAAAGCATCAGTAATATTTGTTGCATTGAACTGATGAAGCATCTCATTTGCTTTGAAGGCAATTAGATCGTTGCACCTAGTTGCCTTTGATTCCCCTGGAAAGCTAAGCACCCCTGTGTTGTAGTATCTTCTTCATTCATTACTTATTCATTCATCCAACAAATACTGTACACCATAACAAAGCCCTGGGGATTCAGGAGTAAACAGGAAAACATAGTTACCACCCTATGGGACCTGGAATCTATTAACATATTAGTTATAGCATAGTTATTATCATTTCTTCTGAATAATAATTGGAATCTTCCCCCCTTCTAGATACTATTTGATATTCATGGGTGAGGAGATGTCATATTCTCTTATATCCCCAGTATGTTACTGGCACATTGAGGGCATTCTGTAAATGTTTACTGAATCAAGGTACCACATTTCATAGCACTTGTCACAATTTGTATTTATTTGTATGATTCGTATGATTATTTCGTACTTGTCACAATTCGTATTTATTTGTATGATTATTTGATTAACGGCTATCTGTTCCATGAGCTGTAAATCCCCTGAGGACAGGAACTGAATCTCTTTTGCCTGCCATGCCTGAGACAAGGCCTGGCCAGAGCAGGTGCTCAATGAACATTGCTAAGTAAATAAATAAATACACATAAGGCACCATTAAGAACAGAAATGAAATCTCCCAACCAAATATCCATTCCTCTCTCTCTCATTATTCTTCCCCACAAAGATAATTTTCTTCCTGAGCATTAAGGGATTTCAAGTTAGAGTGAGCGTGAGCCCCAACTGAGATGATGCTTCTCTTACTTACTTACAGGTTGACCTGGGCCTCTACTTCAGGGTCTTTTGTTGGCCACGTCTGCAGGGGCTGGATGCCAAAGGAGAGAGACGACTTGGCTTTCCATAGAAGGGTCTGTGCCTTCTGACTCCCACTGGACCCTTTCGTTAGCGGATCCATCAGTGGGCCTGGAGGCTGCAGTGCTGTACTGAAACAGAAAGAGTTGGGAAAGGCACTGAGAACAGAGAAGAACAAGGGCCCATCGCTGGCCCATTCTGGCCACTCCTCCACAGGGGCCAGCCCATCAGTAATGAGGAGGGGGTAAAGCCAAGGCCCTCCCAAGACCCAGGTGCCCCACTAAGACAGCACCACGCCCTTCCTGCACACTGTGGCCTCGTGGCCCTGGAACCGTCCAAATCCTATCACATCCCTCAGCAATGAGTGGAGTCCTCCACACTCTCAAGTCAGCGGGGTCAAAGGTAAAAGGAGGAAAGTGAGCATGTGAACCATCACAAACTTGTTTAGAAAAAGGCAACATTCACTGAGGAAGGGAAAGCTCTGTCTGGATTACTTTCAGAAGATGGACCTCATGGCCATTGGTGTTTGGTTCAGGAGTGCCTGGTTTATCTCCCAATTTCCATTTAAAAGAGCCAAGAAAAGCCATAAAAAGAACCTACACTGGCAACAACACTGTAGACAAAAGGACCAAACCCACATTCAAGAGTAATAGCATAAAAAAAAAAAAAAAAAGAGTAATAGCATAGAGGAAGTAAGCAGTAAATGCTTGCTGAATTAACAAATGGGAATAAATTGGGAAATGCACTGCTGAAACATGCCTGCTTCTTTCTCTGATGACACAGCGAGGAAGGAAGTAAGGTGATTCTGGGATGAAGAAGGGTGGCTTTGTTAGGGAAATGTAGGCATCCCTGCTTTTTCTGATTGGAATTACTTTCTGAGCCAATCAGGAGCATTCTTCCCCCACCTCTACCTCAGGTGACACACAAATAAGCAAAGAAAATCCAAATACTTGGAAATGGGAAAATAAAAATAAAAAGCAATCTTAGATAACACCTACGTCAAAAGGGACTCTTTATATTGTCTTCTTAATAAAACGCTGTGACAAGGCAAAAGACAAAAGACCTAGTGGTCTTATTAGTGAGGAAGAGGCATCTGCACAGGGAGCCACCATCCTGCTGCAGGGTTTGGATGCCAAGAGAAGTGACTCCATACAGCCTGGGTATTTGGAGCCAGATGGGCACTGCCCACTCCCAAGCTGCTACAGTAGTACCAATTATAGGCTGCAGGCATGTTGCAAAAGAAAAAAAGGCCACTCTTGCCAGGTCCCCCTGGTATTCCTCCTTTATAAGTGATGACCCATCCTCCCCCATCACCTTACCTGGGCCTGAGAAGCCACAGGCTGCATATCTGACCCAGACTGCTGGATAATCTTACTCTAAGCTGGCTTCAGGCCACTTATCTTGGCAGAAACTCTATAGACATGAAAGGCTCAAGCCTTCCACGTACGACAAATGGCAAGAAGGGAAGGTTCTGCTATGATGTCAGTTGTTCTTTACTCACTGGAACCTCAAGTCTTCTGCAACCCAGTGTCACTAGAGTTTATGGCTGCCTTAGCAATAAACAAACAAATAAATAACAAAGCAGGGCTTCTGGATGAAAGACATATTTTTTCTTTGAACCCTCTAGATTTTTTTTAAATTACAAAAATAACACTTGTATGCAAAACATTTATTAAGAAAATGTTCCTTTCTTAATCATGCAAGTTAAAAAAAAAGGAAAGAAACTGCTCCTAAAAGAAACCAATAAGCAGGACAGGGAGGTGAGGTTTCATTTTCAGGCAAAGTCCTGTGAAGGTTCAGCTTCAACTTGAGTGGAGCTGGGCTGTCCCACGCGGCAGCCATGCGCCACCTGTGACTACTGAGCAAGGAAATGGGGGCAGGCAAAGCAAGACGTGCGTGTGTAAAACACACACCGGACTTGGAAGACTTAGTACAAATAATAAAGGATGCAGAACGTCTCAATAATTTTTATGTTGATTACACGTTGAAGATAAAGTGTATTAGAATTGATTTTAATGTGGCTACTAGAAAACGTAAAATCACATACATAGCTTGCTTTACAATCTGCTCGAGGTTGGTTACCTGCGAAGAGGAACTGAGAGCCCCGGGTCAGGGTGAGGGCTGTAAAGTCCCCGGGTACTTGGCACTCTCTGCACAGGTGGGCAAAGCAGCTGCGGTGAGCAAGGGCAGCCCACCTAGGAAGAGTCGCCACCCAGGTGTGGGTATTGGAGAAAAAGTGCACTGAAGAGGGGAGGGGAGAAGATTCCAGAAATGGTGAGGGGACCCGATGGCAGGCACGACATCCCCATCTCCACTCCCTTTCCTCTCCCAGTTAACGGTTTGGTATTATTCCCATCACTCCTCTCTCTACGTATTTGCAACCTTTATGTGACACACATACAGAGAATATATAACGCTCTGTGACTTGCAATTCTCCCTAAAGCACAGTCTTAGACATCTTTGTAAATCAGTAAATAAGGTACATCTTAACATGGAACATTACAGAATGGGATAACCTCATATGCTGCTTACATTTTTTTAATCTTTAAATACTAAGATTATTTCATTGTTTTAGTGTGTTATTGTCTAGCCCTTTCATCTTTAAAATTTGTTTAGAAACACTTAAATGCTAGTTCCTTTAAACCTTTCCCACCATTTAATTTTGTCTTTTTGCCATATCTTTACCCTTAGAGTTTCTGAGTTCTTTTTTTATACTTTCATCTAATTCTTTAGCTTCATTTTCTAACTGTTCAGATGCTGTCTCATCACTGTTAATTTTAATCATTTTCCTCATTTCTATTATCTTTTCTAGTCTTAACTTACTAATTTAAAAAATGTACATTCCTCTTAATCTTCTGACATATTTTATCTTTCTTGTCTCACTATTTAAAATATTCAGCAGAGGAAGAACTTCTTGGAAAATGGCAGAGGAAGTGCTCATTTGCATAACTCCTTGGAACCCATGGAAATAAGAAAAAATAGCCCAATACATAGAAGAAAACTCACTGAAACAAGAGAATGACCAAACTCCATGCTATAATTCTGAAGATCTGCTGTATACAATTAATCGTGGACAGACTGAAAGCGAACATCAAGGTCTATCTAGTTTATATAACGTGAGGGAAATGGGCAAGAATGTCCTAAAGGCCGACAGTGCCCGATCTGGAGGGCTGAGGCCTGGAAGCATGGGCAGCACTGGGGCAGAAGCTGTTTGTTCTTTGTGTGTCACTGCCCCAGCTTTTTAACAAGAAGGGGTGGCCTAATCTGAGGAAAAGCTGAAGGAGAGAAGGAAAAGTATATCTTAAGAGCCATCTGAACCTCTTGAAAGACATTACCAATTACATCTGAACCCACTAAAAGAAGGTCCACGAAAAATTGGAAATCGCACTGAACCAGACCCTCTTTGGAGCAGGCTGTCTGCCCTGAAGTGGGGGGGAGGGCTGAAAATTTAAGGAGAGTCCTGCCACGGGGTCACATACACCACAGGCACAGGGGACTCTGCAGACAGGAGGGCAGGCATGGGGAGAGAGTAAAACCAGATGGCACATTCCCACTGTCTCTGTCCCACTTCCCAAGAAGCATCAAAGCCAGACCTCCAGCACCAGCTCTGAAAGAGAAGATTCACCATCGCTCAGAGAGACAGGGAAAGGAGTCAAGGTGAATCTACCCATATTATCAGTGGGTAAACACAGACCCAGACAGAGCTGCTTCTACCCCAGATGAACATGCAGGAAAAAACTAGCACAGGACCTATGAAAAGAGGTTTGCAAAAGGCAGATGACGAGTATAGACAAGATTTTTAACAGGAATCAGGTGAAACATAACAGCTTTGTTTTCTCAAGAAAATGAGAGAGTAAGAACTCAAAACAAAAGATCAAATAATACATAGACAGACTTCTCAAGGTTCTAGGATAAAAATCCCAGAGTGTGACAGGAAAAGGGTTGATTCACGTCGTGGAGGTGCTTTCTGGGAGGGGAGTGGGCCTGAAGGGGAGGAAATGAGGGCCTCTGTGAGTGAATCTGGGGGGGGGGCTGTGTATGTGTATGGTTTCTTCCTGGCCTGGGGGCAGCCCTCAGAAGCACACAGCTTACAATTTTCTCCTCTGTGACTCCCAAGCCCTCAGGGCAACTTGAGTGTTCATATTGTGAGTCTAAACGGATGGGAGTAAAGAGAAATGTGGCCTCCTTCACAGTTAGTCCTCTGATGATGGCCACGAGGACGCAGTCACTGAGAAGAACCGTCCAGGAGCCCCAGATGGGGACCAGCAACTGTGGGGGCCATAGCCAGGCCTGCTGAGGCCCAGTGATGCAGCGAGAAACAGACCGCGGGGAAACACAACTGTGGCACAAGTGCTGTCTCTCTCATACACTGGTAGGTAGACCCCTGAAGGCAGCAAAATGGCATAGAAGGTAACAAGGTCTCAGTTCTGGCTCCTTCGATGTGGCTGATATCTCCCCTGGTGAGGGCTGCATGGATCACTGAGCTGCAGCCATGATTCCATGAGGAACACGGGAAACTTCTGGGAGCCACACCCACTCCCTTGCGTTATTTATCTTGTATCCTCGTTCGGATTGTTGGCTGAAAACAACCTTAAACCAAGCACAAATCATCATTCTTGCTTATCTGCAACCAAGATCAGCATTTGGGGCCTGAGCTGGCTCAGTAGCCAAGGGAGCAGTAACCCCTACAGAGCTGGGGTCAGCGGGAAGACAAATCCCTTCTGTCCCCAAATTGAAACTGTCCCTCCCGCACGCCGTCACTCCCCATCCTGCAACATTCTTCCTCCGTGGCACTCACCGCAACTGGAGCCTTCCCAGTTATGTGTTTGTTTACTGGTACACTGTCTGCCTCCCGCCCTCCCTCCACTGGAATGTTAGGTTCATGAGAGCAGGGGCCCCATCTGCCTTGTTCACGGTCTACGTCCAGTGCCTAGCTCAGTAAATATGTTTGTTTGTTTGTTTAAATAAATTTATTTATTTATTTTTGGCTGCGTTGGGTCTTTGTTGTTGCACGTGGGCTTTCTCTAGTTGCAGCGAGTGGGGTCTACTCTTCGTTGCGGTGCACGGGTTTCTCATTGCGGTGGCTTCTCTTGTTGCAGAGCACGGGCTCTGGGCGTGCAGGCTTCAGTAGTTATGGCATGCAGGCTCAGTAGTTGTGGTGCACGGGATTAGTTGCTCCACGGCACGTGGGATCTTCCCGGACCAGGGCTCAAACCCGTGTCCCCTGCATTGGCAGGCGGATTCTTAACCACTGCGCCACCAGGGAAGTCCAGTAAATATATTTTGAATGAATAAGTGACTACGGGAATGCCGCAAAAATATGAGGAAAGTGTTCATATGGAATAGAGAGACTTTGTCGGGCTGTTCTGGCCCTGTTTGAATGAGGTCGCTGGTGGCCCCAGTCAGACCGCTATGGGACCTACTCTATTTCTTTATCAACCTCTGGCAGGCAGCTGCTCTGTGAGGACTGTGACAAGTGGAGCAAAGGCAATCCATCTGCCGAGCATCAGCCCAGGCCTGATATACGGCACTGACGCTAGGAAAGACTTCATGGCTGGCAGCTCTTCTAAAGACACTTGTCTCTCTGGTCATAAAATGCGAGACAGGCATTTATGTCCTAACTTTCATTTGTGTTAAAACTATGCAATCACCGACACTTAACTGTTGGAAAATCCACTTCACGCTGCCATCTGAGTCTTGATTTCCCATTTTTACCTCCTCGCCCGCTAAAACGGCTCCAAGATAGGCGTGCCAGGTATGTAGCCGCACACCAGTGTATGCTACCAACTTTGGATCAGTGTGTCTTACTTACGTTTGCTGTGATTGAAGAAAGATGCTGTCTGTGGCAGATATTTTGGAACAACTTGCAAAATTTGGAAGGCTAAGACGTAATGTCCTAACCTGCTTGACAGTTTAGAGTTCTGGACATGATTTAGAGTCCACGTGCTAGATCAGATGCACTCATGAGAGACTGGTGGGGAACGGAGCCAGGCAGATGAAGCGAGAGGACAAAGGGCATCCGCTTGCTTTTACAGTTCATGCCGAGCTGTTGTGGTCCTGGAGTCAGCGGCTTCTTGATTCTCTGGCTTTCTGAGGGAGCAGGGGCAGCTTTGGGGATCAAAGTAGAGTTGGTGCTGCTGTTGGCTTAGGTGGCAGCTGCTTCTTTTTTTTTTTTTTTTTAATAAATTTATTTATTTTATTTATTTATTTTTGGCTGCGTTGGGTCTTCAATGCTGCGCGCGGGCTTCCTCTAGTTGTGGCGAGCGGGGGCTACTCTTCAATGCAGTGCATGGGCTTCTCATTGCGGTGGCTTCTCTTGTTGCGGAGCACGGGCTCTAGAGCGCAGGCTCAGTAGCTGTGGCGCATGGGCTTCATTGCTCCGTGGCGTGTGGGATCTTCCCGGACCAGGGCTCGAACCTGTGTCCCCTGCATTGGCAGGCGGATTCTCAACCACAGCACCACCAGGGAAGCCCTGCAGCTGCTTCTTGATAGATCAGCTTCTTGCTATGCAGTGGCAGCCTCCCTGATCAGTGCAGAGAACAGTGGTTCTGGGGGCAGGAGTTGTGACTGGAGCTCAGACTAGAATCTGCTCTCCGGCCCTGCCAACAATTCTGTAAGCACTTAATTTCCATATCACTATTATATCTCATTCTGTTTCTACCAGGTAAAGTGGATTCTGTCGTCTGCAACAGATTACTGACTGATAGGCCTTATATAGTGATGTCTGTCCAATTGGGTTTTGAGCTTAACAGTTCGTGTGACCCCGTGCAGAGTGCAGAGTATGCACACTCTTTTTCTGGTGGGGGCAGTGGTATAACCTCCAGCGGCAAAGAAAAAGAGACTATGTACTTTGATGGGAAGACATTTTGCCTTGTGAGTTTAAAAGAGTGCGTGCTCAAAGCACTAGGCATTTCTGTTCCAATCAGCAAAGAGGTGCTGAAGGGCAACCAAAAGAACACACACTGGGGCTTCCCTGGTGGCGCAGTGGTTGAGAGTCCGCCTGCCGGTGCAGGGGACACAGGTTCGTGCCCCGGTCTGGGAAGATCCCACATGCCGCGGAGCGGCTGGGCCCGTGAGCCATGGCCGCTGAGCCTGCGCGTCCGGAGCCTGTTCTCCGCAACAGGAGAAGCCACAACAGTGAGAGGCCCGCGTACCGCAAAAAAAAAAAAAAAAGAACACACACTAATTGCGGACACTTCTAAGGTCACTGCTACGCTGGAGCAGTGACTGTGAGATCACTACCCCCGACCTGCTTTTGTGTAGTCTTGAGCCTTTCCAGGTGTGTCACCTAAAACTGTTGTATCCAAAAGTGCACTGAAAACACAGAACAGTTGAGAAATACTAGTCTAAACTATAGATGCTTTAACCTCCAGTAATAAAAATTTTACTGCATCTTGAAGTAGCCATGTTAGCTTGGGGCACACTGACTGCTGGAATGTACTTTTCGCGTACTGAGTCCAGTCTGTTGTATTATCCCTCGTACCCACTGTGATTTTAGGTCTAGCCCTGGGCCATTGCACAGAGTGGGCCTGATTCCTTTTTCATACGACACCCTTTCAAATGTGGGAGGGCAGCTTTTATATCCTCTGTGAATTTTCTCTTTTTCAAGTAAAACACCCCCTCTCCCTACTGAAATCTTTTTTTTCTTTACTGGACCATTCCCATCAGACATAAATATCTTTATAAAACAAAAGCAGAACACCCCAAACCAGAACCAAATAAAACAGTTTTTCAACTCACATCCCTTCCACCCCTGCGAAAAGCTGACTCGGTTCACTGTTTCCAGTTCCTGTCCTTCCATTATCTCTCAAAGCCAGTCCAGTGCGACTTTCATCCTTACTGTTCCAAAGGACAGCTATTGTCAAATGCCACCTATGACCCACATGATGCTAAACCAATGGTCAATTCTTGGCTCTCCACTGGGTGACCCAGCAGCAATATTTGACACAAAAAAATCATTCCCTCTTTCTGTTTTTTTAAAAATGTTTATTTATACTAATTCCTCCCCCCCCAATTAAATTATATCATGTATCCATGACACAATGGTTTCACATATAAGCTTCAAAGTCTAACTTTTACTTGGGATTTATATGAACAGTTAACCTAAGTCCATCAAATCATAGTCATCCTTCCCACTAATAGTTTATTTATTGATTCCCTCTTCCTAAAGTCTCCTGATATCCCATACGTTTTTTCTCACATTTTTTTTTACCTTTCCCAATTTCACTATGATTCATAGTCACATTAAAAAACAAAACAAACACCTGGATGCATTCTTTCAAACATTTCCTACCTGAGGGTCCACATCTACACTGTCCAATAAGGCAGCCACAAACCACACGTGGCTCTTGAGCACTTAAAATGTGGCTGCTCTTGGGCTTCCCTGGTGGCGCAGTGGTTGAGAGTCCGCCTGCCGATGCAGGGGACACGGGTTCGTGCCCCGGTCCAGGAGGATCCCACATGCCGCAGAGCGGCTGGGCCCGTGAGCCATGGCCGCTGAGCCTGCGCTCCACAACAGGAGAGGCCACAACAGTGAGAGGCCCGCGTACCGCAAAAAAAAAAAAAAAAATGTGGCTGCTCTGAAATACAAAGTATCATGAGAGATTACTACAAGCAACTCTATGCCAATAAAATGGACAACCTGGAAGAAATGGACAAATTCTTAGAAAAGCACAACCTTCCAAGACTGAACCAGGAAGAAACAAAATATGAACAGACCAATCACAAGCACTGAAATTGAAACTATGATTAAAAATCTTCCAACAAACAAAAGTCCAGGACCAGGTGGCTTCACAGGTGAATTCTATCAAACATTTAGAGAAGAGCTAACACCGATCCTTCTCAAAGTCTTCCAAAATATAGCAGAGGGAGGAACACTCCCAAACTCATTCTACGAGGCCACCATCACCCTGATACCAAAACCAGACAAAGGTGTTACAGAAAAAGAAAACTACAGGCTAATATCTCTGAAGAACATAGATGCAAAAATCCTAAACAAAATACTAGCAAACAGAATTGAACAGCACATTAAAAGGATCATACACCATGATCAAGTGGGGTTTATCCCAGGAATGCAAGGATTCTTTAATATATGCAAATCAATCATTAATTAAGGAATAAAAACTATATGATCATCTCAATAGACGCAGAAAAAGCTTTTGACAAAGCTCAACACCCATTTATGATAAAAACTCTCCAGAAAGTAGGCATAGAGGGAACTTACCTCAACATAATAAAGGCCATATATGACAAACCCACAGCCAACATCGTTCTCAATGGTGAAAAACTGAAACCATTTCCTTTAAGATCAGGAACAAGGTAAGGTTGGCCACACTCACCACTCTTATTCAATACAGTTTTGGAAGATTTAGCCACAGCAATCAGAGAAAAAAAAGAAATAAAAGGAATCCAAATCAGAAAAGAAGAAGTAAAACAGTCACTGTTGGAAATGACATGATACTATACATAGAGAATCCTAAAGATGCCACCAGAAAACTACTAGAGCTAATCAATGAATTTGGTAGAGTAGCAGGATACAAAATTAATGCACAGAAATCTCTTGCATTCCTATACACTAATGATGAAATATCTGAAAGAGAAATTAAGGAAACACTCCCATTTACCACTGCAACAAAAAGAATAAAATACCTAGGAATAAACCTACCTAAGGAGAAAAAAGACCTGTATGCAGAAAACTATAAGACACTGATGAAAGAAATTAAAGATGATACAAACAGGTGGAGAGATATACTATGTTCTTGGATTGGAAGAATCAACATTGTGAAAATGACTATACTACCCAAAGCAATCTACAGATTCAATGCAATCCCTATCAAACTACCAATGGCATTTTTCACAGAAATAGAACAAAAAATCACACAATTTGTATGGAAACACAAAAGACCCAGAATAGCCAAAACAATCTTGAGAAAGAAAAACAGAGCTGGAGGAATCAGGCTCCCGGACTGCAGACTATACTACAAAGCTACAGTAATCCAGACAGTATGGTACTGGCACAAAAACAGAAATATATATCAGTGCAACAGGATAGAAAGCCCAGAGATAAACCCATGCACATATGGTCACCTTATCCTTGATAAAGGAGGCAAGAATATACAATGGAGAAAAGACAGCCTCTTCAATAAGTGGTGCTGGGAAAACTAGACAGCTACATGTAAAAGAATGAAATTAGAACACTCCCTAACACTATACACAAAAATAAACTCAAAATGGATTAAAGACCTAAATGTAAGGCCAGACAATATAAAACTCTTAGAGGAAAACATAGGCAGAACACTCTATGACATAAATCACAGCAAGATCCTTTTTGAGCCACCTCCTAGAGAAATGCAAATAAAAACAAAAATAAACAAATGGGACCTAATGAAACTTAAAAGCTTTTGCACAGCAAAGGAAACCATAAACAAGATGAAAAGACAACCCTCAGGACAGGAGAAAATATTTGCAAATGAAGCAACTGACAAAGGATTAATCTCCAAATATACAGGCAGCTCTTGCAGCTTAATATCAAAAAAACAAACAACTGAATCCAAAAATGGGCTGAAGACCTAAATAGACATTTCTCCAAAGAAGATATACAGACTGCCAACAAACACATGAAAGAATGCTCAATATCATTAATCATTATAGAAATGCAAATCAAAACTATAATGAGATATCATCTCACACCAGTCAGAATGGCCATCATCAAAAAATCTAGAAACAATAAATGCTGGAAAGGGTGTGGTGAAAAGGGAACCCTCCTGCACTGTTGGTGGGAATGTAAATTGATACAGCCACTATGGAAAACAGTATGGAGGCTCCTTAAAAAACTACAAACAGAACTACCATATGACTCAGCAGTTCCACTATTGGGGCATATTCCCTGAGAAAACCATAATTCAAAAAGAGTCATGTACCACAATGTTCACTGCAGCACTATGTACAATAGCCAGGACATGGAAGCAACCTAAGTGTCCATCAACAGGTGAATGGATAAAGAAGATGTGGCACATATATACAATGGAATATTACTCAGCCATAAAAAGAAACGAAATTGAGTTATTTGTAGTGAGGTGGATGGACCTAGAGTCTGTCATACAGAGTGAAGTAAGTCAGAAAGAGAAAAACAAATACCGTATGCTAACACATATATATGGAATCTAAAAAAAAAAATGGTTCTAATGAACCTGGGGGCAGGACAGGAATAAAGACACAGACGTAGGGAATGGACTTGAGGATATGGAGATGGGGGAAGGTTAAGCTGGGACGAAGTGCGAAAGTAGCATTGACATATATACACTATCAAAAATAAAATAGATAGCTAGTGGGAAGCAGCTGCATGGCACAGGGAGATCAGCTCGGTGCTTTGCGACCACCTAGAGGGGTGGGATAGGGAGGGTGGGAGGGAGACGCAAGAGGGAGGAGATATGGGGATATATGTATATGTATAGCTGATTCACTTTGTTATAGAGCAGAAAGCAACAGAACACTGTAACGCAATTATACTCCAATAAAGATGTTAAAAAAAAAATGTGGCTGCTCTGAACCGAGATGCTGAAGTGTAAAATACATACCAGATTTCAAAGACAGTACTGAAAAGAAAAGGAAATTATCTTAATTGTTTTTAATATTGATTACATGTTAAAATGATAATATTTTGGATATATTGAGTTAAACAAAATAAACTATTGAAATTCATTTCATTTTTTATTCACTTTTTAAAATATGGCCCCTAGAAAATCTTAAATTCCATACGTAATTCTACACACTTGCTATCACCAGAAGAAGCCACTTACTTCGTTTCACTAAACATCCATGAACATCCTAGATATCTTTCCCAGTCAGAATACAGATTGGTATCAGTCTTTTTAACAGACGATTAGAAGCGTATTGACACGTTCCTGATGGACTTTTTTTTACACTTTTACAAGCAATCCTACAGTGAACAGCCTTCTATATACAGCTTCTTGGGCAGCCACACCTCACTGCTAACTCATATTTGCCTCCTGTCCTCTAAGATCGTAGCTCTAGAGACAACCACATGTGTGGTTCAGACTTTCCAACACCTCTACACTTGCGTGCTGCTTTAAAATTTTTTTCCCCAGGAAAACCAGCAGTGAGTCTCACTGTACAGGCCAAATCTCCTGATTTTCCTACAGCATGGTTTGTCAGACTTCATCTCCGTTCAGATCTTCAGCTCTGGAAACCAGACAGCCAAATATAATTTCTCATATTAACCTTCTAAAGCAAAACTAATTTGACTATTGTCTTCCTCCAAGAAAGGAATCTGGTTTGTATTAACTCAAACTCTTAGTGAATAATAAAAGTCGTTTTTTTCCCTTCTCTTAGGAGAACAGACATAATATGAAAATTAATTTTCTCTGTTGGCCCTAAGAGCCCATTATGTCAGCCCAATACAAGACAGCTCCCAATAGCCTTTCTCAGGAAGACTGCTGTTTTTCCAAAAGAAAATTGACAGCTGCAGATCTATTTGTGATTAAATACTTAAGGGCCTGACACACAAAAAAAGAATAATGACATAATATAGAGGGACAAAGGCTGTGAAAACAGCTCACATTAAAATGCTTGTTTACAAGCATCGGGGAAAAAAAGTCTCCTGAAAAAAAAAGAAAAAGAAAAAAAAAAAACTAAGAATCTAAGAGTCAGGAGAAACATAAGGAAGAAGAAAAGAAGGCAACCAAATGCATAATGGATAACTGTTCTTTTCTGATTCTGTCTTGGCCTGGAAAGCCATCTTTAGGAACACGAAAGCATTTGTCTTGGCATCAAATTTGTTCTCACAAGGCGTGGGTTATATGCATTACTAATAAGGAAGCCGCTATGTAGGAAGCAATATCTGGGAAAGTGGAAAATATGTTTTCCATTTGTAATTCAAAATCTTCTGTCTATGTAGGGCTCTTCCCTCCCTGTGGCTAAACATAGTAAGCATAATTTAACCACTCAACTAAGGTAGTCTTTTACAATGAGTACTAAAAAATGCAGAAATCCCATTCTGTGATTCTAGGGTGACATCTGGGTATCTATAATCTGGAAAGTTTCCCAAATTTAATGGCACTTTTTTTGGGCAGGGGGGCAATCCAGTATCCATTCCCCTTCTTCTGGTAATAGTAATATGATTTTTCCTTTGGGGAATCACTTCCTTGTGGTCTCTATGAAGTGATCTAACCCCTCAGTTCTGGGTCAGGCACATGACCCAGGCCCAGCCAATTAGCATGTTTTACCCCCTTCCGGCCAAAATGACTGGTTCACAGATGAGCAGAGAACCCAAGAGATCCAACGAATGTCAAGCCTGGGATGTGCTCTAGAACCTTTGAGAAAGAGGTAATATCTTTCTGCTGGGATTATCCATTGATAGAAAGTAATCGTGGACTCATTCATTTTCTTTGCCTCCAAGAGGAAAGACCTTGAGGACAAGGTCAACCCAGAAAATGAAGAAAGATTACTGATGACATTATTTGAGCACCTGGATCTATCCTCTCCTAAAGCTTGGTCTCCCCCAGCATTCTGCAGTTGCATGAACTGATGATTCTCCTCTGCTTGCCATTCATAGCCTTTGATAATCTTTAAAAAAATTTTAACAACTGGTAAGGCACTAATCAGAAATGGTGCAATGTGTTACTCGTCCTGCTTGTAGCTGAAGGAGAACTGTTCAATGGTGATTACAACTAAGTAGCCAGGAGTAGGAATCACTTGACCACAATCCAAGCCACCACTTTTCACCTGGTATCAGAGCCATAGGCATTGCCTACTGCAAGTGGCTATGAAAGCAGAATTATGAATGATGGCTGGTAAGTATAATGAGGCAAGATTTGACTTCACTATTAGGGAAAGATAATAGAGTTGCCCAATAACAAAAAGGCTTGCAGTAGTGGGTTCCCTGACCTTAGATGTAATAAGCAGAAGCTGGATGACCAGCTGCAAGTGTTGTTGTTGTAGAAAAGATTCCTGTATTATCCTAGAGGAGTGGTTTTCAAAATATGTCCCTGAGCCAGCAGTACTGGCATTACTTGTGAGCTTGTTAGAAATACAATTCATAAACACAAAAGAAGGAAAAGACCTACAATAACGAACCCAAAACAATTAAGAAAATGGGAATGGGAACATACATATCGATAATTACCTTAAATGTAAATGGACTAAATGCTCCCACCAAAAGACACAGATTGGCTGAATGGATACAAAAACAAGACGCATATATTTGCTGTCTACAAGAGACCCACTTCAGACCTAGAGACACATACAGACTGAAAGTAAGGGGATGGAAAAATGTACTTCATGCAAATGGAAACCAAAAGAAAGCTGGAGTAGCAATTCTCATATCAGACAAAATAGACTTTAAAATAAAGACTATTACAAGAGACAAAGAAGGACACTACATAATGATCAAGGGATCGATCCAAGAAGAAGATATAACAATTGTAAATATTTATGCACCCAACATAGGAGCACTTCAATACATAAGGCAAATACTAACAGCCATAAAAGGGGAAATCGACAGTAACACATTCATAGTAGGGGACTTTAACACCCCACTTTCACCAATGGACAGATCATCCAAAATGAAAATAAATAAGGAAACACAAGCTTTAAATGATACATTAAACAAGATGGACTTAATTGATATTTATAGGACATTCCATCCAAAAACAACAGAATACACATTTTTCTCAAGTGCTCATGGAACATTCTCCAGGATAGATCATATCTTGGGTCACAAATCAAGCCTTGGTAAATTTAAGAAAATTGAAATTGTATCAAGTATCTTTTCCAACCACAACGCTATGAGACTAGATATCAATTACAGGAAAAGATCTGTAAAAAATACAAACACATGGAGGCTAAACAATACACTACTTAATAACGAAGTGATCACTGAAGAAATCAAAGAGGAAATTAAAAAATACCTAGAAACAAATGACAATGGAGACACGACGACCCAAAACCTATGGGATGCAGCAAAAGCAGTTCTAAGAGGGAATCCTAGAGAAATGGAAATAAAAACAAAAATAAACAAATGGGACCTAATGAAACTTAAAAGCTTTTGCGCAGCAAAGGAAACCATAAACAAGACCAAAAGACAACCCTCAGAATGGGAGAAAATATTTGCAAATGAAGCAACTGACAAAGGATTAATCTCCAAAATTTATAAGCAGCTCATGCAGCTTAATAACAAAAAACAAACAACCCAATCCAAAAATGGGCAGAAGACCTAAAGAGACATTTCTCCAAAGAAGATATACAGACTGCCAACAAACACATGAAAGAATGCTCAACATCACTAATCATTAGAGAAATGCAAATCAAAACTACAATGAGATATCATCTCACACCAGTCAGAATGGCCATCATCAAAAAATCTAGAAACAATAAATGCTGGAGAGGGCGTGGAGAAAAGGGAACCCTCTTACACTGTTGGTGGGAATGTAAATTGATACAGCCACTGTGGAGAACAGTATGGAGGTTCCTTAAAAAACTACAAATAGAACTACCATACGACCCAGCAATCCCACTACTGGGCATATACCCTGAGAAAACCATAATTCAAAAAGACACATGCACCCCAGTGTTCATTGCAGCACTATTTACAATAGCCCAGAGATGGAAACAACCTAAGTGTCCATCATCGGATGAATGGATAAAGAAGATGTGGCAAATATATACAATGGAATATTACTCAGCCATAAAAAGAAACGAAATTGAGCTATTTGTAATGAGGTGGATAGACCTAGAGTCTGTCATACAGAGTGAAGTAAGTCAGAAAGAGAGAGACAAATACCGTATGCTAACACATATATATGGAATTTAAGAAAAAAAAATGCCATGAAAAACCTAGGGGTGAAACAGGAATAAAGACACAGACTTACTAGAGAATGGACTTGAGGCTATGGGGAGGGGGAAGGGTAAACCGTGACAAAGCGAGAGAGAGGCATGGACATATATACACTACCAAACGTAAGGTAGATAGCTAGTGGGAAGCAGCCGCATAGCACAGGGAGATCAGCTCGGTGCTTTGTGACTGCCTGGAGGGGTGGGATAGGGAGGGTGGGAGGGAGGGAGACGCAAGCAGGAAGAGATATGGGAACATATGTATATATATAACTGATTTATTTTGTTGTGAAGCTGAAGCTAACATACCATTGTAAAGCAATTATACTCCAATAAAGATGTTAAAATGAAAAAAAAAAAAAGAAATACAATTCATAGACCCACCCTGACCTAGGAAATCAGAATCTGGGGGGTGGGGGTGGCGGAGGGGCAGAAAACAGTCTTAAGAAGCCCTCCTGGTGATTCTCATATATGTCAGGTTTGAGAACCACTATATTAGACTTGAGAGCACTGGTTCTCAAACACAGTTTCCTAAGCCCCCAGCCCCAGAGATTCTGATTGAGTAAATTTAGGGTTGGGCTTGAAAATTTGCATTTCTAACAAGTTCCCAGGTAATGCTGACGCTGCTGATCCGGGGACCACACTTTAAGTACCACTGTCTGAGAGGCTGACCTAAGAGATGTCTAAAGTTCCATTCAATGTTGAGATTCTTTGATCTTGAGGATTTATGCTGCAAATCCAGTCCTACTACGTAACCCTGTTAATGCTTTGATTCACATGTGGTCTGGCTCCACGAAGTGTTGTAGCCAAAATGACACAGCTCAGCAAGAGAGGAGTACTTTAAAATAACTCAGGTTCATCACAAAGTCACAAAAGATAACAGATATATTTCTTAAAATATATCTTAGAGCAACAAAAACAATAGGGAAACCTATTAGCCACACTCAGACAAAGTAGGTGTTTCTGCACCCCCTACAGGTTTTTATTCAGGCAGTCCTAACCAGTGCCCTATGGACCTATTGTCCTTTGCCTCAATTCCTCTTTTCCTAAATCTACAGCTCAAAAAACTACAAGAAAGCAAGGCAGGACCTTGCTCTGAGGGCAAAGCTAGAATTTTAATGAGGCATGGGAAGGGAAAAGTTGAGAACCTTCACATAAACATTAATCATTTTTGTCCATAACAGTTATGATTTAGTAATACTTTGTGCCAGACACTGTTTTTAGCACTTTGCACAAATCAGTTCACTTAAAGCTCACATCAATATTGTGAGAGCGGTGTTACTGTCATTTTACAAATGAGTTAACCAAGGCTCAGAGGGGTTAATCAACTTGTCCAAGGCCACACACACAGCAAGAGAAAAGTCAGAAACCTGAGCCCAGGTCTGTGTCGCTCCAAAGCCCTTGTTCTCGAACACAGCCTGATATGCCTTCCTACAAAATGAGGACAAACACATCTAGGTCAAGCGGCTTCACAGCATCAGCGTCTGGCCCTTCGGCCTCCAGGTTTCCCAGCGAGTCCTCCTCACTGCCACCCGCTCGGAGGCCTCTTGCCTGGGCCCCTGCTTGCTCCTTTGTGTTCATTATGTGTTGTGTCTGCCTGCCAGTTGTCGGAGCTGATACAGCACTGGTCCCCAACCCCCAGGCTGCAGACCGGTTTTGGTCCTCGGCCTGTTAGGAAGTGGGCCGCACAGCGGGAGGCGAGCGGCAGGCGAGCGAGCAAGGCTTCATCTGCTGCTCCCTGTCACTTGTGTTACCACCTGAACCATCCGCCCCAATCCTAGTCCGTGGAAAAATTGTCTTCCACGAAGCTAGTCCCTGGTGCCAAAAAGGTTGGGGACCACTGTGATACAGGATAGTCAGCAAAGACAGTTGCCATCCTGAAATAATGCCTTTTTTTGCCTTGATGTCACCAAGATGATTGAGTAAATATGGTTAAACCAGATTCTGAAAGGCCCTAAACACAAGGCAGTGGCATTTAAACTTGACACAATAGGAAATGAGAAGTAGTGGAGGACTTTTGGAGTGAGGGAGGCTAATCTGGCAACACGCCCACAAATTAGGCCAAGGCTCTCTCCCCTGGCTGTTCATCACGATCACCTGCATCCCACACCCCATTACCACCCTGGACTTCCTGGAACAATAGGCCTGGAGGAGGGACCCACACACTTGTATGGTTAAGATGTTTCACAGGTGACTGTTCTTCGTTGGCCCTAAAAGTCCACGATGTCAGCCCAAAACAAGACAGCTCTTAATATTTCTCACTTAAAAGTGAGATGATTTGGATTAATGGATTAAAGAGGTAATTTTTTTTTAAAGCAACAGAAACATTAGGAGAAACTGTAGATGAACATTTATCTTTTCAAGTCAGGGAGGCCTTTTCTAACTAAGCATAAACAGGAGAAATAAATTAGTAGATTTGACTAAACTTAAAAAAAATGATAATAAAGTCTATCAAAAAAACACCATAAAGAAAGTTAAAAGGCAAATAATGAAGTACAAAAAATATTTGCTACAGAAGGTGGAGTCAAGATGGCAGTGTGGGAAGACATGGAGTTAGTGTCTCCCCACAACTAGGGCGCCTGCTGGCCGCTGGTGGGAAACTATGACATCCAAGGAGATGGGAAGAACTCCAAAGTGAACTGGTAGGACACAGGGGGACTGACGGGGGAGGAGAAGTGGAGGCCAGACAGGATCTGCACCCCTGAGGCTGGGGAGATCAGGAGAGGCAGGTGTGAGAGGCCCTCCCAGGCCGGAGGAGCAGGAGAGGAGAAGAGTGCATTTGCCCCGCCCACTTGAGCCCAAGGAGCCTGCTGGGCTGCCTGGTGAGGTCCCCTGCCCTCTGAGACCAGGGGTGGGGGGCATGACTGGGCCCCTTCTGTTCCTTGAGCCTAAGACCCACCCCCCACAGTCCCCTGGGCCTTTTCCAGCCCCGTGGGTCCTAAGCATAGGCCCTGCCCACCACCCAAACCTTGCAAAAAAAAATGTAACACATGAAGGAGCAAGGTAAAAACCTACAAACTAAATAGATAAAGAGGAAATAGGCAGTCTACCTGAAAAAGAATTCAGAGTAATGATAGTAAAGATGATCCAGAATCTTGGAAATAGAATGGAGGCACGGATTGAGAAAATACAAGAAATGTTTAAAAAGATCTGGAAGAACTAAAGAACAAACAAACAGAGATGAACAACACAATAACTTAAATGAAAAATACACTAGAAGGAATCAATAACAGAATAACTGAGGCAGAAGAATGAATACGTGAGCTGGAAGACAAAATGGTGGAAATAACTGCCGAGGAGCAGAATAAAGAAAAAAGAATGAAAAGAATTGAAGACAATCTCAGAGACCACTGGGACAACATTAAACACACCAACATTCGAATTACAGGGGTCCCAGAAGAAGAAGAGAAAAAGAAAGGGTCTGAGAAAATATTTGAAGAGATTATAGTAGAAAACTTCCCTAACATGGGAAAGAAAATAGTCACCCAAGTCCAGGAATCACAGAGAGTCCCATACAGGATAAACCCTAGGAAAAACACACCAAGACACATATTAATCAAACTAACAAAAATTAAATTCAAAGAAAACATATTAAAAGGAGCAAGGGAAAAACAAAAAATAACATACAAAGGAATCCCCATAAGGTTATCAGCTGATTTTTCAGCAGAAACTCTGCAGGCCAGAAGGGAGTGGCAGGATATACTTAAAGAGATGAAAGAGAAGAAACTACAACCAAGATTACTCTACCCAGCAAGGATCTCATTCAGATTCAATGGAGAAGTCAAAAGCTCTTCAGACAAGCAAAAACCAAGAGAATTCAGCACCACAAAACCAGGTTTACAACAAATGCTAAAGGAACTTCTCTAGATGGGAAACACAAGAGAAGGAAAAGACCCACAAAAGCAAACCCAAAACAATTAAGAAAATGGTAATAGGAACATACATATCGATAATAACCTTGTAAATGGATTAAATGCCCCAACCAAAAGACACAGACTGGCTGAATGGATACAAAAACAAGAGACCCACTTCAAACCTAGGGACACATACAGACTGAAAGTGAAGGGATGGAAAAAGATATTCCATGCAAATGGAAATCAAAAGAAAGCCAGAGTAGCAATACTTGTATCAGATAAATAGACTTAAAATAAAGACTGTTACAAGAGATAAGGAGGGGCGCTACATAATGATCAAGGGATTCATCCAAGAAGAAGAAATAACAATTAAATGTTTATGCACCCAACATAGGAGTACCTCAATACATAAGGCAAATGCTAATAACCATGAAAGGAGAAATCGACAGTAACACAATAATAGTAGGGGACTTTAACACCCCACTTACACCAATGGACAGATCATCCGAACAGAAAATAAATAAGGAAACACAAGCTTTAAATGACACAATAGACCAGATAGATTTAATTGATATTAATAGAACATTCCACCCGAAAGTGGCAGAATACATTTTCTTAAGTGCGCATGGAACATTCTCCAGGATAGATCACATCTTGGGTCACAAATCAAGCCTTGGAAAATTTAAGAAAGTTAAAGTTGTATCAAGCATCTTTTCTGACCACAATGCTATGAGATTGGAAATCAGTTACAGGAAAAAAAAACTGTAAAAAACACAAACACATGGAGGCTAAACAGTGCACTACTAAATAACCAAGAGATCACTGAAGAAATCAAAGAAGAAATTTAAAAATACATAGAAACAAATGACAATGAAAACACAATGACCCAAAACCTATGGGATGCAGCAAAAGCAGTTCTAAGAGGGTAGTTTGTAGCAATACAATCTCACCTCAAGAAACAAGAAAAATCTCAGATAAACAAACTAAACCTACACATAAAACAACTAGAAAAGAACAACAAAGAAAACCCAAAGTTAGTAGAAGGAAAGAAATCATAAGATCAGAGCTAAATAAAGGAAATAGAAATGAAGAAAACAATAGCAAAGATCAATAAAACTAAAAGCTGGTTCTTTGAGAAGATAAACAAAATTGATAAACCCTTAGCCAGACTCATCAAGAAAAAAAGGGAGAGGACGCAAATCAATAAAAATAGAAATGAAAAAGGAGAAGTCACAACTGACACTGAAGAAATACAAAGGATTTTAAGAGACTACTACAAACAGCTATATGCCAGTAAAATGGACAACCAGGAAGAAATGGACAAATTCTTGGAAAGGTACAATTTTCCAAGACTGAAACACCAAGGATTAGAAAATATAAACAGACCTATCACAAGTAATGAAATTGAAACTGTAATTAAAAATCTTCCAGCAAACAAAAGTCCAGGACCAGATGTCTGCACAGGAGAATTCTATCAAACATTTAGAGAAGAGCTAACACCGATCCTTCTCAAAGTCTTCCAAAATATAGCAGAGGGAGGAACACTCCCGAACACATTCTACGAGGCCACCATCACTCTGATATCAAAACCAGAGAAAGGTGTTACAGAAAAAGAGAACTACAGTACAATATCTCTGATGAACATATATGCAAAAATCCTAAACAAAATACTAGCAAACAGAATCCAACAGCACATTAAAAGGATCATACACCATGATTAATCCCACGGATGCAAGGATTCTTCAATATATGCAAATCAATCAATGTGATACACCACATTAACAAATTAAGGAATAAAAACTATATGATCATCTCAATAGATGCATGAAAAGCTTTTTTTTTTTTTTTTTTTTTTTTTTTTGTGGTCCGCGGGCCTCTCACTGCTGCGGCCTCTCCTGTTGTGGAGCACAGACTCTGGACGCGCAGGCTCAGCGGCCATGGCTCACGGACCCAGCCGCTCCGCGGCATGTGGGATCTTCGCGGACCGGGGCACGAACCCGCATCCCCTGCATCGGCAGGCGGACTCTCAACCACTGCGCCACCAGGGAAGCCCATGAAAAGCTTTTGACAAAATTCAACACCCATTTATGATAAAAACTCTCCAGAAAATGGGCATAGAGGGACCCTACTTCAACATAATAAAGGCCATATATGACAAACCCACAACAAGCATCATACTCAATGGTGAAAAACTGAAAGCATTTCCACTAAGATCAAGGATGTTCACCCTCACCACTCTTATTCAACATAGTTTTGGAAATCCTAGCCACAGCAATCAGAGAAAAAAAAGAAATAAAAGGAATACAAATTGGAAAAGGAGAAGTAAAGCGTCACTGTTTACTGATGATATGACACTATACCTAGAAAATCCTAAAGATGCCATCAGAAATCTACTAGAACTAATCAATGAATTTGGTAAGGTTGGAGGATAAAAAATTAATGCACAGAAACCTCTGGCATTCCTATAAACCAACAACAAAAAATCAGAAAGAAAAACTAAGGAAACACTCCTATTTACCATTGCAACACAAAGAATAAAATACCTAGGAATAAACCTGCCTAAGAAGGTGAAAGACTTGTACTCAGAAAACTATATGACGCTGATGAAAGAAATCAAAGATGACATAAACAGATGGAGAAATATACCATGTTCTTGGATTGGAAGAATCAATATTGTGAAAATCACTATACTACCCAAAGCAATCTACAGATTCAGTGCAATCCCTATCAAACTATCTATGGCATTCTTCACAGAAGTAGAACAAAAAATTTTACAATTCGTATGGAAACACAAAAGACCTCGAATAGCCAAAGCAATCTTGAAAAAGAAAAACAGAGTTGGAGGAATCAGGCTCCCTGACTTCAAACTATACCACAAAGCTACAGTAATCAAGACAGTATGGTACTGGTACAAAAACAGAAATATAGATCAATGGTACAAGGTAGAATGCCCAGAGAAAAACCCACGCACATATGGGCACCTAATTTATGACAAAGGAGGCAAGAACATACAATGGAGAAAAGACAGCCTCTTCAGTAGGTGGTGCCAGGAAAACTGGACAGCTACATGTAAAAGAATGAAATTAGAACACTCCCTAACACCATACACAAAAATAAACTCCAAATGGATTAAAGACTTAAATATAACACCAGGCACTATAAAACTCTTAGAGGAAAACATAGGAAAAACACTCTTTGACATAAACCACAGCAAGATCTATTTTGACCCACCTCCTAGAGTAACGGAAATAAAAGTAAACAAATGGGACTTAATTAAATTTGAAAGCTTTTGCACAGCAAAGGAAACCATAAACAAGACAAAAAGACAACCCTCAAAATGGGAGAAAATATTTGCCAATGAAACAACAGACAAAGGATTAATCTCCAAATATACAAACAGCTCATGGAGCTCAATATCAAAAAAACAAACAATCCAGTTAAAAAATGGGTGGAAGAAAAAAAACATGGGTGGAAGACCTAAATAGACATTTCACCAAGGAAGACATACAGATGGCCAAGAGGCACACGAAAAGATGCTCAACATCACTAATTATTAGAGAAATGCAAATCAAAACTACAATGAGGTATCACCTCAGGCCAGTCAGAATGGCTATTATCAAAGAATCTAGAAACAATAAATGCTGGAAAGGGTGTGGTGAAAAGGGAACCCTCCTGCACTGTTGGTGGGAATGTAAATTGATACAGCCACTATGGAAAACAGTATGGAGGCTCCTTAAAAAACTACAAACAGAACTACCATATGACTCAGCAGTTCCACTATTGGGGCATATTCCCTGAGAAAACCATAATTCAAAAAGAGTCATGTACCACAATGTTCACTGCAGCACTATTTACAATAGCCAGGACATGGAAGCAACCTAAGTGTCCATCGACAGATGAATGGATAAAGATGTGGCACATATATACAATGGAATATTACTCAGCCATAAAAAGAAACGAAATTGAGTTATTTGTAGTAAGGTGGATGGACCTAGAGTCTGTCATACAGAGTGAAGTAAGTCAGAAAGAGAAAAACAAATACCGTATGCTAACGCATATATATGGAATCTAAAAAAATTAAAAATAAAAATGGTACTGAGAACCTAGTTGCAGGGCAGGAATAAAGAGGTAGACATAGAGAATGGACTTGATGACATGGGTTGGGGCGAAGTGAGAGTAGCATCGACATATATACAGTACGGAACGTAAAATAGTTGGCTGGTGGGAAGCAGCAGCATAGCACAGGGAGATTGGCTGGGTGCTTTGCGATGACCTAGAGGGGTGGGACAGGGAGGATGGGAGGGAGGCTCAAGAGGGAGGGGATATGGGGACATGTGTATTCATATGGCTGATTCGCTTTGCTGTGCAATAGAAACTAACACAGTATTGTGAAGCAATTATACTCCAATAAAGATCTATTAAAAACAAATTAAAGTAGCTGAAAAAAAAGTTGCTACATATTTGACAAAAAAATTAATTCCCTTAATAAATAAAAAGTACTATTCAATAAGGAAAAGATAAATATTCCAAAGGAAAACTGGGCAAAGTACATTATATATATTCATTTGAAGAAGAAATACAAATTATGAATAAATGTGAGAAAAAAGTTTCACCTCACTACTAAACATGGAAATTCAAATTAAAACAAGGTATCACTTTGGCAAATGTTTATAAATGATAATGCCTAGCAGTGAGGATGAGAAAAAACAGGCACGTTTATATGCTCTTGGGAGAACTATCAACTGGCACAACTTTCTGGTGGGCAATTTGGCCTTATGCTTCAAAAGCCTTTAAAATGTTCATTTTCTGGGATCCAATAATCTCTATCACTTCTATGAATTTATCTTAAGGAGATGATTGCCTCTTACAGACTCATACACAGACTAATGTACATGGATTCAATGTGTCTTTAGTACGAGCAAGAAACTGGTAATAAACTGCATGTACAATAACAAAGGATGGGTTAAATACATTGTCTTCCAACAAAATAATTATTTTTATAATCACAGAAATGGTAATCATTATTTCTATGGTTTATATAATAATATCATGGAGTGTTAAATAGAGGGAAACACCTTTGGAGGCTAAGAAGTCATTTAGTCTTTCAGGTGTAACAGCATGAAGACAAAGGAGGGGGTGGTAAAAAGTGAGAGTTCAGAGGAAGAGAGAAATTTTCTAAACCAGTGCTGTGCAATATTGGAAACATTAGTCATATGTGGCTATTTAAATTTAAAGTTAAATAAAATTTAAAATTCATTTCCTTAGTTGCATGAGCCATATTTCAAGAGCTCAACACCCACAGGCGGCTAGCGGTTACAGTATCAGACAGGATGGACTATAGAATGCTTCCATTATCACAGAAAGTTCTATTGGACAGTGCTGCTCTAAACATTCTACCTCAGGCCTGGATCCAGCTTTTGACTCATCTCCTCAGCCTCACCTCTTGGTGCACTTTCCATCCTTCATGTTCCAGCAACAAGAGTATAAGCATCAGATGGGCGGAGACCATATTTGCCTGGTGCTCCCGGTCTAGTGGGGAGAGGGGTTACCCGGGTAATTATACACAGTGGTGTGTGGACTAGCAGTCAGTGTGTAGATTGTTGATACAGCACAGAGCTCAGGCCGGGGTTCAGGGAAGACTTCCCAGAGGAGGGGTCGGCGTTACCCAAAAAGTAAAGACAAGACTATTCTAAGTAGAGAAAAGAGCATGGTATGAGTAAAGGCACAGATGAGAGATAGCACAGCATAAGCGAATAATTACCAGCTGGTCAGGCATTTATTTACTCAAGAGATAGTAAATACCTGTGATGGGCCAGGCCTGAGCCAGCCTCCGAGGACAGAGCAGTGAACAGCTATGGTCCCTGTCCTCAGGATGCTTATACTCTCATCAGGTACTTCTGAAGCACCAAGGGTGAGGTGAGGTGACAAGGGCCTGGCATCTCATAGTAAGGGTCCCGTTTTTTATCCTAGCAATTGAACCCTCTTTTCTGCCACAGGGAGGGCCAGAGTCCCACTTCCTATCTTTCTCCCCTTCCTCTGCCCCAGTCCCCATCGCGGCCCTGGGAGATGGAGAGCTCCTGGGAGGGGGGAGGGGAGGTAAGGCATGGGAGGGGCACAGTGGACAGTGCAGTAAGACTCTTCCAGCGGCCACTGAGAATGTGGATTTGAGACGTGGAAGAATAAAGATGGGAAGTGTAGTTGGGGGGCTGCTGGAATATTCTAGAAGGGACCAGGGACTGAAAAATGGGAGGGCCCACTTCAGCGACGTTGGAGCGGGAGAAGACGCTCCAAGTTAAGGAAATGCCCTCTGAGGGAAGGGATCTCGCCGAGCAGAGGGAGCGCCACCGAGCACGGCGGGGGAGGGCGTGTCTTCCGGGCAAGGTTCCAGGGAGAAGAAGGACCCGGACACATCAGGCGAGTTCCCCAAGCCAAGGAAGCGGGCGGGAGGGGCACGGGCACCCCTGGCAGAGGAACGGCATCGGCGGGTCAGAGGGGCAGGAGGGGCCGGGCATGTCGGGGGCCACCGGCCAGGATGGGCGGGGCCATGATGCAGCAGGTGTGCGTTACCTGGGGAGCCAGGCTAGGAAGGCTGGAGCTGGCCTGGGTCCTGGGGCAGCTCAGAGGGACTCCCCGGGGAGGGAGACCTACCTCCCTTGGACTTTAGGGGGCCTATTTCCCGACCTTGTCCTTGAGCATTTACAAGAGGCGGGCAGGGCAAATTCTCCACAGCCCGAAATCCGCCTAGAGCCACGGCTTTGCTCGGGGCCTGACAAGGGACCGACGCTTTGGGGGCGTCTCAACGACGCTTTGGACCCGTCCAGTCGGGTCTGGATTCCCGACTCCCGTCAGGTGCTTCTCTGGGGCAACCCCCTCCCGCACCTGCCGCTCGGACAGCCCAGCCCCCTTCGACTCCCGGCCGCTGTGCTCAGGCTCCTCGCCAGATCTCTTCAGACAACCACCCCAGCCGAGACCCCTCCCCCAGCCGCGACCTCGCGGCCCTCGGTCCCTCAGACGGCCAATCCCCACGTGGCCGGCTCCCCACTTCCGCCCCTCCCGGCCGCACCCCTCCCGGGCCGCTGTACCTGGGGCTCTCGAAGCTGCACCCCCTGCGCCGCAGCGCCGCCCTCTTCTGCCGCAGGAGCGCAGCGGCCGCCCCGCCGGGCTCTGGCTCCATCGCCCCGGGCGGGGGCCGCGGGCTCGGGCGCACTCGGGTGGGCTCGGGCCTCGGCGGGGCTCGGCGGGCCGCTCGGCTCGCGCGCCGCAGCCCACACCCCGCCCCGCGCGCCTCTGCCCGGCCTAGGCCCCGCCCTGACTCCGCCCCGAACTTCGGTCCGGCCGCTCCGTGCCCCTCGGCGGGATCTAGGCCCCGCCCTGGACACGCCTTAAGGCTCAGTCCCGCCCACTCTGTGCTCCTCAGCCAGGTCCAGACCCCGCCCAACCCCGCCCCGAACTGCGGCCCAGCCCACTCCGCGCCTCTCAGCCAGGTCCAGACCCCACCCCAGCTCCGCCCCGCACTCCAGCCACGCCCCTCCCACACAGACCTCGCGGGGTTCCGTGTGTGGGCTGTCAGCACCTCTGCTAGGCCCACAAGCCTAAAATGCCACCCCGTCCTCAGCTCCGGACAGTCCACGGCCCTTCCCCTCCCGCTCCGTGGCCCTCAGCACCGACCCAGGCCCCACCCACGTACCCTCCCACTACTGAGCGCTCGCGCGCGGCCTCCGCCCTCACCCCAAGGGTCGGCTCCTCAGAGAGTCGCCCCTCCACATCTCAGTACCTCTCGGCCCTTTCTAACGTAGCACCGCCCCCTCTTAGGGCCGCCTTTCCCCGTGCCCCAACCATAGACAAGGCCCTGCTTTTTCTCTCTAAAGCGCCCCCTCTCCCCGCCTCGACAGTGCCGGCCAAGCTCAAGCTCCCAGCCCCGCTCCACCCAGCCCGGACAGTCCCCGCCCACAGCACCGCCTCCGCATGTGGCCCCGCCCACTCACCTCACCTCCGCGGGTGCCCTGGCCCTGGCCTGTTGGCTACATTCTCGGGTATGATGTCGGCCCTCGAGGCTAAATAGGAATTCTACCGTAGAGTCTGCGTTAGCTCGCCGATCTCTCCATCCATCAAAAGGAGGTACTGCTTTCTCCAAGTGTTGTTTGTGGTGCCTATCGCAGTGAGGCTGAGGGGCTGGAGCTTTGCAGGCTTGAGCTGTAGTCTTGACTTCATCACTTTCCTGCACCGTCAGATGCATCCATCTCACAGCCCTTGAACACTGCCCTGGAGCTGAGGGCAGCGACCCCATCCGGGTAAAGCTGTGGGTCACTGTACCGTCTAAGTCGTGAGGAGCAGGTGAGCTAGGGCCCCTCAGCCAGCGGGGCTTGTCATAGCTAGGGAGGTGTGGCCATACTGGCCCAGAACCGGGGTGGTGGAGCAGAGGCTGCGGAGTGTGTGTGCAGGAGCCTGAGCTTGGAGAATCGGCCACTGCAGCTTTGCAAGGCACTAGCTGGGAAGCTGAGGCAGGCGGGGCCAGGGGTCCCCATGGTCATCTTGGATCATGTCACCCCCTGGTGCACACTCCCTCAATAACTTTAAGGTGCTTTCCCAGAAGGCCTGGACTCCTTCACTGCCGGACATTCCAGCAGAGAAGCCAGTCTGGAGAGAGAATGTAGGGGAGAGAAAAGATGTAGGGGGCTTCTTCCCATTTCTCCTTCCTGCCCCTTGAGACTTCACCTTCGTCCTCCCCTCAGGTTTCCATGGGACAATCCTTGTAAGACAGTGCCCCCTCTTCTCTTAAGCAAGCCAGAGTGGGTTTCTGGGTTTTGCTTAGCATCGTGAACTCCCCTCAACGCATCTTTTCAGACTGGGATCCCACTGCTCCCCCAAATCCTTTACTCAGTGAGACTGGGTTGCTTGTCTCCCCAAATTATCCTGCTCCTTCTCTTCTGTCTTCCTGCCTCTCCCACCCACCATGTGTTCAGCGATCTCTGCAATGACTCTCCAAATGTCTCTGCCCTCTAAAGCTTCCCCCAATCCCCCAGGTGCCTCCCCGGAGTGCCCACAGCACTGACTCTGTCCCTCCCTGAGGGCACTGCTCCTGTATGTCATTTATGTTCTAGTAACCTCTTAGCTGAGCGCCCATACCTCCTTCACGTCTGTGTCTGACACAGCAACTGTTGGCTAAATAAACGCACGTGACTTTAATAAATTGAGCAATATTCATTGGAAAACACATTTAATTTCAAAGTAAACAAAAATGTTTACACTAAACTATTTAATTAGTGAAACAATTATCAGTGTAACAAGCTGAAAAATACAGCAACTTGATACAAGACTGAGGTAACAAAATACTTCACCAAAAATCTAAAGAATCCCACAGAGGGCTGATGTTCAGTGGTTACTGTGGATGAGACAATTCACAAGAATTAGGGAAAGTCCTTACACAACTGCATGCAGGGGGTCTGCCGGGAAAAAAGACAGCCCAGGAGAGTGCGACAGATTGAACAGGAGACAAATTAAAATGTAAAAACTGATTTTCAACTTACTTTGAATAATACATAAGAAATTGAAAACTACTCTCTATGCAACATTTTGAATGCTAAGTGGAAAACCATGCATTTTGGCACAGAATTTATTGAAGATTATACCATACTAATAAATTAACCACTATTGTTTCATTATTGAATGGTCACAGTCATTCAGAAATGGATAAAGAGATGAGTGGTTATAGAACTGACAGACGATCCATCGCTGCTGCTGCGAGCAGGGGTTTTGGGGCTGCCCGTGGCGCACACACACTTGTGCAACACCAGCGCCGAGGTGGTCCATGGGACGAGTTCTCGACACCCAAGGAGATGCAGCTCTCACTCATGCTGTACTTGTCTTTAACATTGAAATTAAAACCAAAAAACCTCTGAAGTAAATGCTGTGAGCATTCTGACCCTACCCTCCGGCTCCACCTCGGAGTCCTCACTGTGTTCAGCCGTAGCTCTGTGCCTGGCTGCTCTGTGCCAGCCAGTCGCTGGGACAGCAACTGGACTCTTCAATCTGTTGAGCTCTTTGAAGGCTTTTCTGGAGGAATCCGCACCTGGTTTCTACCCTGTGCTAGGAGGGAGGCAGGGTCTTGCTGGGAGAGAGGAAATGGCATGGTGAAGGTTATTTGTTCGTTGAGGGGTCACCTCCATGAGGGCAGGGCTTGGGTTTGTCTTGTTCTCAGACATTTCTATCCTGGGTGGAGCCTGGCACACAGGAAGCACTCACAAGAGATGAGAATCAATGGATGAATGGGTGGTTTCACACAGAGGATCTGTTATTTCAGAGGGACTCTTGTAGTTTGTTTTTTTTTTTTCTTTTTAAAACATGAAGTCACCCAACAGGCAGAATAATGTGGGGCTGATTAAAGTGCTTCATGAAAGTCACAAAAAATAAGTTAGGTTGTGTTTTTAGCAATGTTCACCTGGTTCTAAGCAACAGTAACGTGGATCCAGAGCTCTAGACTCCGCCTGTGGAATGGAAGCAGACCCTGCTTGCGAATGACTTCCTGTTTCCATGGACCATTTTTCCACCTGTACAGTGGCATCCTAAAAGATACACTTCTTGGGCTTGGGAGGTGGGAGGAAGACGATGAAAGAAATACTGGCCATATTGGTAAGAATAAAAAACACTTTATAAACTCAGTTGGCAAGAGAGAGCGGGTTCTTTCATAAGCAGAATCCCTTCAAGTGTCTTCTCTTTAGGGTCCACAGGGGACAGAGTGATGAACGGGCAGGCTTCTTCAGGGAGGGAAGGGAGGCCACACTGTCCCTCTGGGCACGCTCAGAACAATATTTCTACTGCTTTCCACCAAATCTATCCTCCACGAAGTTTCAGTTGTCAGAATGCACTTAGCTGACCTTGCGTTACAAAACGTGTTGGACTGAGAGAGGTGAAAATTACTCCCGGGGAGAGGGGAGTGAGCTGTGTGGGCGGCATCATGAGGATACCTGCTACCTACTCCACGGTTTGTAGATAGCATTCTAAAACTTTCATCCTGGGGTGCCATGATCTCTTTGCTTAACAAAAAATGATACAACATATGCATGCAAGACACGTCACCTTCAATGTTTTCACAGACATTTGTGCACCATGGCTAGTCAAAGAGCAAGACCCAGAAATGCTACCTTCCAGGGCCAGAATCTACCCGGGGACTTTCCCCTTTGGGGTTTTGTGCCTGTCCCCCTCTGTCCCTGGCTTGCAGGCCTCCTCACCTGCAGCTTGAGGGACAAACCAACACTGGAAAGACAATCAGCACTTAACTCACATGCCTGGCCCTGAGCCCCTGCTGGGAGAGAGCCAAGTGCCTTACAGCCTCATGTGCAGGACTCTTCTGGTAAGTTCAAGGTTCTTACCAGTTCTATGAGAATCCAAGCTAGGAATGTTTCCGGGAGGGGACATGGGATCAATCTCAATTTTAGTGAGAAGACCAGACACTTTGAAAAGAATTGCAATTGTGCTATTTCAAAATTAGGCTCAGAGGAGAACATTTGTAAAGACAAGGAAAATGTGTAAAGGGCAGGAAAGTACCTGATTTAGTGTGAGTCTGAAATTTTGAGGTTTTTGGATTGGCTTCTATAATTTCATGTCAGAAAAGCCAGGAGAGTCTGAAGAGTAGAGAAATTCAAGGAAAGTAGTCTGGCAATTTCATTCAAACTTAAGACTTAAAAAAAATTAACAGGTAGAATCATTTTCAATGTAGGTTAAAGTGTTAACACTGCATGGTTCTGGTGAGAGATGTCCGGAGTGTCTGCTGTATTCATTTGGCCTCCAGATGCTAATTTGAGCAGTTGGTTGGTATGGATTAGGTGCATGCATTCGACCCCAGCTGCGTGAGGGTGTGCAAAGCACCGATGACCAAGGTTTGCTGGTCTCAATTTCACCATCTGGAGTTTCTCCTGGCACGAAAGTATTCTAGATTTTGCTCTGAAGGAGGGTTAGTTACGGAGCATAGTAAGACTCAACCACAAAATAAGACCTGATGACAATTACTTTCCTCACCAATTCATCTGAATTTTCAGAAAAGTGGTCACCGTTTGATCAAAATACAGTGGTGGGTCCTTTGGTAGTTCTTAAGTCGACCTATTTTTATAGTTTATTGGTTAAGATGTTGTTTTGAAGCATCTTGCTCAGAAACTCTTAAGAGTCGTTTGGTGTCTGATCAGTGTGAGCTCTGAAACCACAACAGCAACAAGGACCCAGAAATTCAGTCTCTTTCAGAAAATCATTAAGAGTTTCCTTCTCAGAATTAGGACACCCAGATTAAAAAAAAAAGAGAGAGGGGGAAAGAGAGGGAGGGAGAGGGAAGGAGAGAGGGTGGGGAAGGGCTGAAGGGAGAAGCTATGGTGATAAAAGCTACCATAAATAAAGCTAATTTTTATTCATTACTTTAAATAAAAATGTATTTGTGCAAAATAAAAGTCACTTAAAAGTATGACAAGGAGTGACAGATGAAGGACATTGTTCACCTGAAGAGCTCTCAGCCGAAAGCAGAGCTCGGACTGTCCCCTCCCCAGGGCTTTGCTCTCGTCACCATGGTCGTCAACAATTGTGCCCTTGGACTTGGATGATGGAGAACTTGCTGGTGACTGTGTTTGGGGGCAAGAATGGGGGAGCTTAAGGCCTCAGTGTCACTCAGCTCCCCAGTGTAATCAAGAATCCCAGTGGCCCTGCCCTGGCAGTGGAGGCAAAGGGGTGAGAGGATGGGAGCAAAAGCCTTGCTCGGGGAGAGGTTGGTGCAAAGTAGCTTCTGAGCAGCCGGTCAGGTCACCGTGCGCGCAGGCGGCCTCGAGAAGCTGGCAGAAAGCGTCACGACTTCCCATGCTGACCCGGGGGCGGGGGGAGGGGCGAGAAGAGCGGGGCCTTCAGACCCTGCGGGAGTGGGGCTGGGAGGAAGCAAGCAGGCCAGTGCCGGCCCAGTCCACGGTCCCGAAGCTGGGTCCTGCCTCAGAAGAGCTGACGGCAACAAGGCCTGGGAGGGCCCCAGGGGCCCAGGGAGCAGGCCTTCCGGATGAATAGCACCCATAGGAACAGAAAACAAGACACAATTTAAGGCATTGTTTGTTTACAGTAAAAGAATGCGAGGGACCCTTAACACAGAAGGAATCTGGGCTCTCACTCTGACCTTCCTCGGTGGACCAGCCTATCGCTTAAGGTTAAAGCAGGGCCTCAAAGAGAATGAAGTGTGTGATGTCACGAGTCTTGTGCCAAAATGCATGTTTCTCGGAGAGTCCACGCTCGCTCGCTTGCACGCACACAGACACGGCACGCACACGCAGAGGACGCTTCGGGGTTGTACAAAATCTGAGGCAGCCCTGTGGGCGAGCGACCCGGCACACTGGAGCCAGTCCCCGCCCGTCCCTTCCCTCCAGCCCTCACGCGGGGGGACGCTGTCCACTCTTTTGTGCAGGAGAAAGCACTGGGGACCCAGCGTGGGACGGATGCTCTCTGGTCGCAGCAGCAGCTGGTGGACGGATGAGGGCCCAGGGAGGGAGGATGGGTTGTACAGTCTGGGGACCCATCGTGGACCCGTGAGGCGGTGCTGCAGAACGGGGGTCATGGGGGTGGCTGGGCATCGGCAGGCGGACCCCCGCACCGGTGGAGCCCTCTGGACTGTGAGGCCTCGGCCGTGTCCCCTTGAGTCCAGCTCTGAGTCTCCCAGCACCCCACCAAAGGCCTGTGCCCCGGACACGCGCTTCGCCACCAGTCCCAGGCCGGCTCCCAGAGGCCTCTGAAGTCACGCTAAGTCCTGCAGAGACTTATTCAAATGACATAAGGTTTGCAGGTACCTAGAAGAGAAAGCTCAGCCTCTTGTCAAAGTTCTGACCTTTCAGGAGGGGACGGGGGTGGTCCCTAAGGGAAGGGTTCAGGCCTCTCCCAGTCAGTCTGTGAATGAGTGGGTGGTGGGGGAAGGGGAGAGGGCACAGCAGTGGTACCAGCCACCACGTGTTACGGGGCTGCTATGTGCCAGGCAAGGCCCTGAGTACCGCATCTGTATTGTGTCCTGAGTCCTCACAGCAACCCCAGGAGGCAGGTACTGGAATTGTCCCCATTAAAAAGATGAGGAAACTGAGGCTTAGAGAGGTGAAGTACACAGCGGGTGAGGGACAGGGCTAAGACACCAGCGCCCACGCTCTCAACCTCTATCCTTGGGTTAAAGCACAAGTGATTTTGGAGTGGAGAGCTGACCAATCCTGCAGGGTAAGCACATGCCTCTGGAGAGGCGAGGGGGTGGTTAGCGGGTGGCAGGAGTTGGCAAGTGGAAGCACAAGGAGAAGGGGGAAATTTGGGGATATCGGGAACCCCAAGGCTCCCCATGCTGTGTCCCCAGGCCCAGATCCCAGCTACCTTTACTGGGGGGACCACCAGCCCCAAGGTCAGGGTGTTTCTCCTTCCCCTCAAAGCTGCGGACACGCCCCCAGCCCCAGGCCTCCTCCCCCAGCACTGCCGTGGGGTTCCAGGGAATTTGATGAGAAGCAATTTCATCAAAAACAAATCCATCTTGGTAGCAATTTGGTCAAAATGATGAATTGGAAAAAATGCATCTCCTTGCACTGGGAGACAGTTATAAGAACGGTCACAGCAGCACTGTTCAGAATAGCCAAAAGCAGGAAATTATTCTTGGGATCACGGACAGAAGAACTGATAAAAAAAAATTACAAGTAAATGAATGACAGCTATGCACACTGACATAGAGGAATCTTAGGAACATACTGTAGGAGAAAAGCAAGTCACAGAAGAAACTAGACAGTTATGGTTCTATTCTTTAAAAAAAAGTTTTAAAAAATGCACCCCAGACAATACATTAAGGAACCAAATACATGTGTTCACATTTTAAGGGAATGGTAAACAAACAAATCAGGAGAGTGGTTATGGGGCATAGGTGAGCGGGAGGGAGACAGAATTACGAAGAAGCCCTTGGGAGGGAGGTGTTCCGAGGACTGGGGAGGTCCTGCCTTTAGACTGGGTGGTGGGTACACGAGTGTTTGCTTTATTGCTGTGGTTTACACCTTACGCATATGCTATCAATAAAGTTGATAGCTAGTATTCAGTGCTAGCACACACAATTTTAAGAAATGCAGTTCCACAAAAAAGAAAAGTCACCTTAGTCACTGAGATTTTCTACAGGAGTAGATGCATTTCTGTAATGCCCTCGTCGGAGCCCCATGCCATCACATGCAGGTAGTGTGGCTTATTTCAATAATCCTCTGCTGTGGAATATTTAGTTTTGCCAATTTTTTCTTATTACATAAAGCAGAGGGTGGGAACATTTGTTTGAAAGTAAATTAGAAATAAAAAGGGAGAAAAGTAGAAAACATAGAAGACCGTCTCCCTTAGGTCTAAAAACTGGACAAAAATACTTAAACGTTGCCAAAGCTTGTCATGGTATACCATGTTTGCCAGACGTGAAATTCAGTCCATTTGTCTTTCTGACCAAACACCTCCTCTACCAAGTGGGTTTGACCCACTTCCCTGCTACCTGCTGCACAGCTGCTGCTACCCTCAGGCTGCCTCCACCCCCAGAGAGCCAGAGGACACTTGCTCAGAGCAACCGTCCCTGCTCCCGGCTGCCCCCCACCAGGGCCACGACTGTCACTGTGGAGCAGACACCAAGGCCCTGCCTCTCTCTGCCCCCACCATCTGTGTGGCCCACCTCAGTCCTTGTCACTCCTCCGGGTCACCTGTGTGTGGCAGGTGAGCTCCAGTGCGATGTGCTCTCAGAGTGGCCCTCAGAGCTAAGGAGGGGCCCCAGGCATGCACAGAGTGACCAGGGCGGAGGAGGTCAGGACGCTCTTCCTCTCTTAACGTGACCTGAGGCAGCACCTTGTTCATCGCCTTGAGGTAACCATCAACCAAAGACCCTGGTCTCCCCATCGTGGAGATGGGCAGTTACATTTGCTCAAGCACAAAATACAGTCTAGAGACCGCAGAGCTGTAGTTCTCTTGTACGTCATTTTAGACATTTTATGGGCACCGACACGCATATAATAAATATGCACGTGTATTTTAATACAAATGAGATTGCCCTTACGCGTGTTTTTACACTTTACTTTTTCACTTATGTCTTGGAGCCCCTTTCAGGTGATCACACACAGATCAGGGGGTACACAGTAGGGGTTTACTGAGGGTCGCCGAGTTTCCACGTGCTTTTTTTTCCTCTTTCTATTAAGGACAATGCTGCAGTGGACATTCTCACCCATACACCTGTGTGTGCATGTGTGCGCATATGCCCCAGACAAATTTCTAGCAAGTGAGTTGAGGGACTCGAATGCAATTTATTTTCAGTTTCCCTGTGGTGCCTCAAGTTTACCCCTTTATCAGTCTTGTCCTACTGTTTTAGTTTGTCAAGGACTTTCTGCTAATTTCGCCGTCTAGCTTCTTATCGTGTAGAATTTGATCAGCTTGTTACATATGCCTTCATCGATGTTACAGATGAAAATCCTGAATAGGCCCAAACTGAGCACAGAATCATGGGACACACCACTAGAGACCTCCCTCTGCCTTATGAGAGCCGCTTTGAGGGGCCAGGAAGTCTGTGACTGTGTTGTGACCAGCACCACTGCAGCCCCTGCCCTCCCGGCCTCACACGCCTGCTGTGAACTCGGCACTACCTTCCTCCTCCTCGAAGCTGCCACCGTCTATTCCAGCCATGGTGCTCTCTCTCCAGACGGAGGAGAGGGACCCAGCTCCCCAGCCCCTCTTCCAGCTCATCCCTGGGGAACATGTCAGGGAAGCTCAGGGCTCCTGGCCCCAGCAGCCCACCTGCTGCCCGGGCTGGTGTGAGGGCTGAGCAGCCACCCCTCTAGCAAGCCTGGACAGCAGAGGCTGTGCTTCCAGGCCTCTGGCTCGATGGCAGGAGGCTGAGCAAGCCAGGTCCCCGCCCCCCGCCTCCCCCCCAGGAAGCATGCGGCGGGAGATCTCCGGGCCGGCAAAGTACAGACTCTGGTGTCAGGCAGACCGGGGTTAGATCTTACTCACCGTGGGGCCTTAAACAAGTGTCTGCCACTTTCTGAGCCTCAGTGCCCTCAGCATAAAACGGAGACAGTATGGGAACCTACCTCACAGGGATGTTGGGAGGATTCGGCCAATTCCTGCACGTAAAGCATTTCTCCTGAAGCCTGGTCCTGGGAGGGGCAGCAGTGGGGGGCGGGAGCAGAGCCTCAGGCAGGCATGGCGGACCAGAGGTCCTATTGGTTCAAGCATGCCAAGGGGCCGTACAGCCCCACTCACCAGCAGCACCATGGTTGCTTCTCAACAAATGAGCTATTATTATCGTTATTCCTAAGGGTTGTCGGGGGCAGGGAGGCCCTTTTGTCAGGTTGGAGTTTGCCCATGAATCAACTTTCGGGGGGTGACCTCAGTAGATGCTGTGGCCTGACCCTTGGGGCACTATCCCACCTGTAACCTATCTCTGATGGATGTTTCTGTGGCGTTTCCTTTAGTAGGAAAGACACAGGGGCCAGATTCAAAGTTCTAGTCTGAAGCTGGGCTTAGTTCCAAGAGGGGCAGGGGGTGCCCTGTCTCATGGGAAAAGGCTGATCAAAAGAGGGCACCTGGGAGCTTAGCTGATAGGCTCTGGGGGAAGGAGGGAGGTGTGTTTTCTATGGACCCTTAGTCCCGAGGGTGGGAGAGGGTATTTTAGGTAACAAGCAGGACTTTGGTGACTTTACCTGAGGCCTGTTGCTTTTACATGCGTCATCCAAATGCTTGTGCCACAGTATTGCATGAAACCGGGAACCAGTCTGGAACTTGTAAACATTGCCTGATGGGTAGAAAACCACTGGTTAAGAGGAAGGTCACGTGGGAGGGTCTGCCTGTGACTGTGGCGTGAAGATAAACGTGGACCTGGGTAACTAAACTAGAGAAAGTCAGGAGCAGCCCAAGGCAAGCTCAGGGCATGTAGAGGAGGAGGCTCCCGTGCTCCCCGCCTGTCTCTTTGGACCAGGGCTCTTAACCATTTTTCCGGCCATGGCGCCTTTGGCTCTGGTGAAGCCTGTGGACCCTTCTCAGAATTATGTTTCAAATGCATAAAATAAAATACAAAGAAAATTAATAATACTGAAATACAGTTACCAAACTGCTAAAAAATAAATGAGTGATATCATTCTCTACGTGCTTATTTATTAATGCGCTAATGACAAGATCTGGGGGCAGGTCTGATACTGTACTGTAACTGCAAAGAGCTGAACAAAAATGCTATTCTAAGATATCTGCAGTAATGCGTGATGTGAAAATATCCGTGGTTTCTCTTGCCGATAAAATCACAGGTATTGTGAACATTCTAGTTAGTAGTTTAATACTTATAATTAAAGGAATTAGAGGTCATGGGAAACAGAGATGTGATCTTTTTGCCACCCAAGCTCACAGACCTTTTGCATTCTATCCATGGACCTTGGCCACCTGCTGTGTCATATTTCCCTCTGCTTGGGGACAGTGCTTTCCTCTGGGCTCAGCCCCGAGAATGGCCTGTGGACCCCATGACCATACAGTCTTTAAGTCAAGCTGGTATAGGTACAACCTTTACTTCCTAAAGAAACCGCCTCTAATCTGGTCCCAGAGTCTTGCGGAAGAAACTCAGATGGTAACCAGCCTGAGGAAACACTATGACGTGTGCGTAGCCGTACGTGGTTCAATCACTCAGAAGCAGAGCAGAGGACTTGGCTCTCTCCATTCCCTGGGCTCCTTGAGGCTCTCACTTCTTTAATTCCCAGCTAACAACATTCAAACCCTGACCCTCCACCAGCACGGTCATGTGCATTACCTGGGTGTTTGTTAGAAATATAGAATCTTGGTCTCCACCCCAGATCCACTGAATCCAAATCTGAATTTTTACAAGATCCCTGGGCAATCGTATGTACATGAACCCTGCATTAGAACATTCCGGTGAAGGTGTGAAGATGCTCAGGGGCTTTACAGCTCCAGTGAACTTGCCTAGCTAGGAGACCCAGGAAATCCAGGGTTTTGTCACGTGACATAGGCTGCCAAGGAGGTTAGCATGGCCTGTTCTGAACCTCAGTGCAGAACCTCTCCTTCTTCTCAGCATGGTCATGGGGGAAGAATAAAACCAGGAGGAACTGGGAGATGACTGGGCAAGTGAAAGTTGGAGCTTTTATAGAAGGGTTCTTCTCTGATTTGGCCTTGGAGCAGGACACTGCCAGAGTCTCACGGCACAGGCAACGCCGGGGTGTCCTTGAAATCTCCCAACACCCAAGACTCCTCCAGCCGCATAGTCACTGCCTCATCCAGCGCTATGTTATTCATTCCAGGACCCTGAGGCTAGAGTTCCAGGGGTGATGGGCCCCGGTAACCATAGGTGAAAAGGATTCCGGCTGCCACGTGCCATGCACACCGCTCAGTGGACACACCCACCACGATCTAAGCAGCTTTTGTGGACCAACGAGGGACCCTGTGAACATCAGAACCTAAAGCACAAGGAAAGCAGCAGCCTCAGAAGGCCCTACTGTTTCAAAACGCACATTTAGCAGCAGAAGAAAGAGGGCAGAGAGAAGCTGCAGGCTCCCAGCGCTGGCCTGCTGCCTACCTTTGTCGGGGTTATTCAGCTGGAAGATGTCCGGGTGCTCGGGGTCATCGGGCAGCTGCACCATCCAGCCCACGACGGAGACCTTTTTGCCAGGTGTGGATTTATACTGCAGAGGAACAACAGCACAGCCGTGAGGCCCACACCCTCCGCTCCCCGAGGAAGGCCGACCTGGGCCAGGCAAGGTTCCTTCCACTCCCGTCGCCTTGCCCGCTTCCACCCACCCCGCTGCACTTCGCACCAAACGAAGTGGCAGCACAGAGAGGCCTTTCGTGGAACGTACGTGTTTTCTGTCTGTGCCCCTCAAGGACTTGGCTCCGTAGTACAGGAGGGTGGATCCTGAGAGTATGACCCAGTACCTGGTCCACGAGGACAGCTGCAGAGGCAGAGTGACAATGTCACAAGTGGAGGGGCAGAGTCCCCCACTGCCTGACTAGAGACCCAGCTACATGGGTGGAACAGGGGGGTCCCTCCTCCCGAGCGGTGCCAGCGCAGGCCTCATCTCGTCCCTGCCCGCCACCCCTCGGTGCCACTCCTCCCAGGGCCTAGGGGAGGGAGACTCCTCAGCATCTCAGCAGCCCTAAGCCCTCCCTCTCCTTTACCCCAAGAGCCTTTCCTTTTCCCACCTTGTTTAGGGCAGTGCCAAGGCATAACTTCTATGTATTCAGGTGACCTGAACCCAAGAATGTCCTGGGGAAAAAGAGTTTCAAAACATGGACAAGCTAAACCATAACCTAGAAGAACCATAATGTCTGCAATGGGGTGCTCTGGCTGCAAGCGGATGGCAGCGCTTTGAAAGCATTTATGGCTAGAAGAGGGGATGCCTGGCAGGGCCAAGCTGCAGGTGTGGCTTTTGTTCCTCTAGGCATGAAGTAGACTGCTCTGCCTCACGACCTACAAGGCTCCTCTTCACACTGGTGGGGGGCGGGGGACGGGGCGCGGGGTTGGTGGGGGAACTGCGTCACCTCAGATGGTGAAAGCACTGGCTTTCAGACCTTTTTGATGACATCCACAGGTGTGTACAACACATGTGCATGTGTATGTTGAACTGAAAGAAGCTTCATGAAACAATATTCACTTTTACTATGTGTAAGAAACTCCGACATTTTCCAGTCTATTCTATCCTACTCAGAAATATGGGTCATGACCCCCTGGATTAACTTCATCGCTCACCAGCGGGCCAACCAGCATCTGGACAATAGTGTCTCACTCTGGCCTCAGAATGACTGGAGCCTGGACCCGGTACAGCAGGGCAGCAAGCAGGTCTGTACAGCAGACCAGGTATAGGGCCTCATGTCACAGGACGCTTTGTGACACTCTGGGTCCAAGGGACAGAGTGTGGCCCAGGGCTGGGATGAAGACTCCTCTCCTCACCCAAGAACCACCAAGCACCCGAAGACAGGGGAGCTTCTAGAGCAGCACCTGGGCTAGGGGCCTGGCATCTTCACACTGGGCGCCGGTAGGAGGGGGCATCTCCAAGTGGCTTTGTGGGCAGTGGACAGGGGCAAGCAGCAGCCAGGGCAGGAGAGGAAGGCCAGAGCAGACACGGGCAGACGCTGCCTGGAGATGCAGCTCACAGGCGGGCTTGCAGGCATCTTGCCGTGGATGCTCCGTAGAACAAACAAAGAGGTCTTGGCAAGCGGCTGAGGGGTCACGGAGCCAGGGACATCTGGGTTCAGCACGTGGTGACCCGGTGGCTGGTGGGGGAGCCTGAGAGGCCTCCTGATTCCTTGTCCCTGTCCCTTCCACCACGCGTTTCATGATGCTGCCGCAGGGGGAGGGGATCTGCATCGGGATACCACCCAGGCCGTGCTGCCCGTCTCAGGCACAGTACCCACCCTGACTCCCAGGGTCTCCAGGCCTCCACCTGCCCTCAAGATAATCGCACAGTCCCATTCACCGCCTGCTCAATGTGTGCAGGGCCACACACGTGACAGTCCTGCCAAGTCCTCCAGGATGTAGGGACTATTTTATCCCAATTTACAGATGTGGAAACTGAGGCCCTGCCCACTCAGTGGCACAACTGGACTGGAACCCCGGTTGGCCGGTCTCTGGAGCCCATGCCCTCCCTGCTGCCCATGCCGCCTCTAGACAGATGTGCCTCTGCACTCACCGCGGGCTTCCGTCCTTCCTTGAGCAGAGTTTTCCTTCTCAGAGGCCCCTCCATGGTGGGGACCGCTGCCGAGCTCCCCAGCGTACAGATGCACGGGCCGGTGGGGCTGCAGGGGAGACCACCAGTCAGACATCGCCTTGGAGCAGCTGAGGTCAGGCACCCTCTCACCCACTGGGGCCCACGGGTCCCCCACTGCCGGGTCCATAATGGTGCCACAGGACAAGGACTCAACAGTGCTGGGCAAGGCTAGGGAGGGGAGGGCCCCGAGGGCCTGGAAAACCTGAAGGACGGTGGCCTTGGGCTCACTCACAGCTGAGAACTTGCACCTCCCTCGTCCTTCTGAGTGCTGAGCGGCTCTAGGCTTGGCGCCCACGCTCCCTGTAATCCAGGCCCCCAGCAGCACCCGTGCCCTATCCTGGCTTCCTCTCCACCTGCGGAGCTTGGGGCCTGCGCAGCACCTCCTCCTTCCTGTGTTGGCAGGAGCAGCGAGGAAGTGGGAGTGGAGGGGATGGAGTAAAAAGGGGGGCAGCGGCCCCAAACCCCCATGCCCTGCGCCTTTGCGGCAGGGCTCCTTTCTCCCCCTCTGCCATGGGGATTCGGGCGCCACCTACAGGTGAAGAGTCCAAGTGCAGCACAGCCCAGGCCGCTCGCCTAAGCACCCGCTTCAGCTCCCTGGATAGGCACCTCCCGTAGACACCTCCCTCAACCCTGCATGAAAGCCGAGCAGCGCTCCCTCCGCATCCCAGTGGAAGGCATCACCACCCACTGGCTGAAGGAGCCAGAAACCTGGGGGTTCTCTCCTCTCGTCAGTTCACCCCCGAAACCTCATCAATCCCAAGGACTCATTGATCCCATGCCCTAAATATGCCCATCTCAGCCACCCCACTCCCCCCACCTCAGGCCAGAACTTGGTCATCCTTTGAACGACTGCCCAATACTCTCGCCTGACCTCCCTGCGTCCACGCTTGCCTTCCTCCCACGCGCCCTGCACACCGTGGCCAGCATGACCTGGCTCTGCCAATACCCTCCCCCCACCCCCAGGCAACCCCTCCAGTGCCTTTGAGACCACCATCCTCTCCCCCTGCTGGACGTGGCTCTGGCCCCCCTCTCTGGCCTCACCTGCCACCCTCTCCCCCGCTCATTTCTTACAACGAGGACTTTCCTTCACTCCCCAAATCACCCAGCTCTTCCTGCCTCACGGCCCCATGGGCTGTCCCTTGGGCTGCAGGTACTCTTCTTACCCCTACACCTCTCTTCACTTTACTTGGCTGACTCCTATCACTCTTCCAGTCTTTTCTCCAGGGAGGCCTCCTCTCTGGACCATCGGCACCCGTGATTTTCTGTTCCGTTTCTGCTTTCCTGAAGCAACAGCCCTACAGGCTGAGGCAGAGGCTGAGTCCGTCTCGTCGGCAGCATCAAGCACAGTGCTTGGCACCCAGCAAGCACCATAGAGCTACTTGTCGAATAAATGATCACATGAATAAATGAATACCTGTAGACGCAGCTCCGGGTTCTGGGAGAATTCCGAACTGGAACCCGCCAGTTGGGCCCCAGCGTGGCATAGAGACGTCCCCTGCTTCAGAGGAAAAGGGTTGAGTTTTAGCAACAGCCTGGAAAGACCACTCCTGAAGGAGGCGAGGGCATCGCAGACTATGTGGTCATTAGCTCAGGAAGCCTCAGCCCCAACTCTTCCCCCAGCCTCCTCAGTCACACTGCAAGCACATCTGGGGCACATCTGGAGCTGCTAGGTTAGTGAACACAACACCCCTGGAGCCTCCACCAGGGCGAGTCCCCAAGTCTCCAGGTAAGTGTTTCCTTAACCTTTTAACTGAATGTTCACCTTTCTTCCAGTGTCAAGGGGATGACTAAAATCCAGGCACGCCCCTTATCCCAATGTGAGGTTGACAGAAAATGCTGTGTAGCCCAAATATTCCATGGTCAATCCAATTAAAAGCGCACAGACACGGAATTGTGGGCTGTCTTGCATGTTGGCCCAGGGTGGGGATGGGGTGGGGCATGTGTAGCATCATTATTCACCCGGGCACTACTGAAATCCTCCGTTTGCTACGTCTTCTCCATCGGACAGTCTCTTTGCTGGCCCCAGATGGTTCCCTGCAAACCTGCTCTGTGACCTGCTGCAGACTCCAAGAATTGGTGCTCCAGGACCTCTCCGTGGGCTGCCCATCAGGCCGCTCTCTCACCTGTAGTTCCCCAGCAGTGAGCCTTTCCAGGGGAAGACGTAGCTTCCAGGGTAGGTGGGGATCTTAACCTATGTGGGGGAAGGCTTCCGTCTTCCTCTCCTCTCTTTATCCTTTTCCTCTCTTGGCACAATGACTTCCTGTGTCTACTTGATCCTCCACCTTCTCCCCACCCCTGCAGCATGGTCTATCCCTGGGCTATAGCTTTCCATTGGCCAAACAATGATGCAACCCAATTTATAAAGCCAGACAAGGTCCAGACGTCCTTTTCAAGTGTTCCCTCTGTTGTCCACTGCCAGTCCCAGGTTGCCACATGTTCCCCCGTGGCACTGGACACCTGGGGGGTGGTGTGGGGTCATCGTCATTCACTGCAGCAGGTGTATCGCGCCGTCACCGAGCTCAGGCCCCTCCAAGAGGGGGCTGCGCTGCTCTCTGCCCCTCCATCCTCCACTCAAGAAGGAACTGTTCTTGATGACCATCTTGGGTTTGCTGTCCAGAAGCCCACGTTCAGGGCTGGTGGGAGTCTGATGGTCCTCCAGGTCGACTGCCCCGGGACCCTGTCCCTTTCGTCCATCAGCCACTCCCCTTTAGGTGACAAAGAGCTGCAGCATGTGCTTGGTCCCCCAAGTCCTCGAACGTAATGGGTCTCAGCCCATTCCCCACCCAACCCTCGTGACAGATGATGGTCACAGGCCCACCCCACCCGCACCACGAGCCGTGGCTCAGAGGTCCCGACACGCTCAACTCCCAGCCTACAGGCCACACTGACTCCTCCCTCTCTTCACGGCTGGGCATGACACCGCGGCACGTCACATCCCCATGCTTGAGCAGGCTGTGCAGAGCGCCAACAGACTGCCTCCAGGGACGCTCCCCCCCCACGCCGCCCAGCTGTAACCGGGATCGCTTATGAGTCAGGGCAGGGTCTGACAGTGAGCGTCTCTGTGCCCGGAGGATGTCTCCTCATTTGATCTGGATTCCCGCTCTGAGCCGCCGTCTGTTTGGAGTTGGAGATGGAGCCTCCCTTGGCAGAGCTGGATCCTCCGGCCCCTCCTTCTCCACCTTTCTTCTCATGAGTCTTTGTTCCTGGTACCCCAGGACAATGTGTGACGACAGTGGACTGTTCCACAGACGGGGCGATGTGGTTGGTGCTGCTACCGTCTCTCCGTCATTCTCTCCGCTTATTTGAGACACTCCATGGCTGCACACTTAACAGACGTTTGGCAGGACTGACGTTTGTTGACAGAGAGCTTTAAGTCAGCGTCTTCCAACCAGTCTAGGCTTTTAAGCAGTCTTTCCTCACGCTCTTCCTAAAGGATTGAGGTGCTCCCAAGGGCAGTGGACTGCTGGGGGGAGCGCAGGGACGCCGGGGGTCACAGGGCGGCTCACGGGAGAGTCACTAGTTAATGACCGCTCCTATGTGTCAGGCCATTGATTATCTCACGGGAGCTTTGTTTCAGCACCATCATCCTCCCCAGAATGGGGAACTGAGGCTCAGGGATGTGAAGACACTTAACCGAGGCATGAGCCAAGTAAGTCAGGATTTGAACCCACAGTTTTCAGGGTGGGAGAGAGGTTGAGTTGTCACATGGGGAGGAGTCCACCATGGGGACAGGGTCCTTGTTTGGAGCCAGCACCATGTGGGCGGCTTCCTGGCGTTCCGCTCTCAGAGGCACCCCTACTCACAGGTTCCTGCTGCAGCTCACACTGGGCGGGCTTTGTCAGTGTCTGTGAGGCTGGATGGCCACAGATTTGTAGACCCTGGATCTCCTGGGCTGGGGCCACCTCCCAGGTCCCTGGTCCCTTGACTCCCCCGATGGAGTCTTCTCCTGGTGGTTCTGGCTGCCTGACATTTAAGAGCAGCTGCCATTTATCGCCCGCTCATCAGGAGGTGGCTAAGCGCTTTCACACACCGTTCCTCCCAGCTCTGTGAGGGGCGCTGTTCTCACCCTGTCTTAGACGAGGAAACTGGGGCTCAAGGAGGTGAAGCCACCCACTGGCCTGTCACTAGGGATGGAGACACAAGTGCTCACATAGGGAGGATGTCTTTTCCACATGAGCCAAGGGCCTGCATCAGTCAAGCTACTCCAGGTAGGGGAGGTCAGAGCCTGCTCCACCTGGAGCCTGGGGAGTAACGCTGGCTTTGAAGTGCAGTGTAATGGTGAGTTTTCCCCAAGGCCAGCTTTTAGGAGACTATAGGCAGGGTGGTGGCCAGCCTTCCCTCCCAAGGCAAGCACTGCAGGGCTGGAGGAGGGCTGTGACAGGTGGGGCGGCTCTGGCTGGGCCCAGGCGGGCTAGCGTCAGCACAGAGGAGACAGGATCTTCAGCCACTGGAACCACTTCCAGTGCTTTGAGAAGATTTGTTATTTGAATGTTCACGGCCAGAAAATGCAAAATGAGGGGGCAGTGGTATCTGGTGAACTCTAGAAATAAAGGCATTTCTCCAACCGACGGGGGCTCCCAACTCCAGAACCACAGACACCTTTCCCAGCAACATACTGGGAACAAGTGGCTGAACAGAATGTATCCCAGGAGGGCCATTCTACTGCTCCCTCTCAGGGACAGATCTTGAGGAGGATCTGGGGGAAGAGGGCTGCAGCAGGCCACTCTCCTCATGGGGAGTCTGGTCTGGGGAAGCTGTGGGCTGGCAACCAAGTAGAACGCCTCAGTCCCAAAGCGAGTTCAAGAAGAAGAAGAAGAAGACGATGATGGGGATGATAAAGATGACGATGACGGGGATAGGGTGGTGACGATGAGGAGGATCAGATGACGGGATGATGGTGATGGCGGAGAGGATGGGTACCAGGCAACGTGCTAAGCAGTACTCGTTCACTATCCTATTTAATCACACAATACTGTGGGGCAGGCACTGTTCTTATCCCCACGTTATAGACAAGGAGTATGAGGCTTAGAGAGGTGGAATAACTTGCCCAAGATCACAACACAGGGAAGAGGAAGATGGTTGGTGCCGTTAAGGTGGAAGCAGCCAGGGTCCTGCTTAGGCCAACAGCATCATGAGAATTCAGACTGGCTGAGGCAGGTCTGAAAGGCATCTTCTCCTCAGTAGTTTTCTAGGTACACATTAGGTGGTAGGTATCTTGGGGGTTAAATATCAGAAAGCCCTGAGTCTCTGTTGCTGGTCCAGGAGTGGGGAGCAAGGAGAAGTCTTGGATAGTAATTACATGAGGCCTCAGTAATCTTGTCTTAGCAGAAGTACCAGTCCCCCCACCATTCTTCTATCTCAAGGGCACAGAGCCCCTGGTACGACTCTACCTGTGGAAGGGTTCAAGTGATGCTGTTCATCAACAGTGTCCACCTGTACCAGCAAACCCTTGCTGGGAAGCCGTCCCATTGGACCAGGTCTCGGTCCTTGCCGCTACCTAATGACTTACCCTCATCTGCAGGCAGGAAGCTGCCACCCTAAGTTCTGCTGGGCCTGGGATGTCCCTTCCTGCAGTACTTGTTAAAGGACTTCTGCTGCCTGGGAATCACATTTTTCTCTGGGTAGCGTCCCTGATCCACTGAGTGGGTCCCTAGGAGCCATATCTGCACTGCATGCTTAGCTGAGGGGACAGAACCACCCTTGATCCAAGCCAGGTCAATCAGGTTTTCTCTCTTGGCAATTAAGAACCAGATTCGAGGGCTTCCCTGGTGGCGCCGTGGTTGAGAGTCCGCCTGCCGATGCAGGGGACGGGGGTTCGTGCCCCGGTCTGGGAAGATCCCGCATGCCGCGGGGCGGCTGGGCCCGTGAGCCATGGCCGCTGAGCCTGCGTGTCCGGAGCCTTTGCTCCGCAACGGGAGAGACCACAGCAGTGAGAGGCCAGCGTACCGCAAAAAAAAAAAAAAAAAAAAAAAAGAACCAGATTCGAGAGGCTGACAGTCAGGCTCTGTGGCTCGCTGAAGCTATAACACGTAAACTTGGGAGCTATGAGGCATCAAGCTTCCCCAGTGTGAGCTGAGAGGTCTAGAAATCTGGGGTGCAGAAGGAGAGGAGAGCATAGCAGGTATGCATAGAGAAGGGTCAACACCAGATGGAAGGAGGGTCCTGTCCACCTTCTAGGACCTGACTCTGAGAGGTTGTAGGTGCTGGACAGAGAGGTTGTGGGCAGAGATTTCTCAGCTACCTGTGAAGCCGCAGCAGCTAGCAGACAGGGCCCAGCCCTTGTCTGTCAGGGTCCAAGCACAGGATCAAGCAAAAGGCCAGGGACTGTTGCCCGCTCTTCTCTCCCAGAGAGGCCTGAGCTCCTGGGTGGAGCCTAACTCACCAGACGTCAGTGTCTGATGCTGACAACAAGGCAAGAGATGTCATCTCTGGGGGAAACCAAAATCAGAAGCTTGGCACATCACCCACCTGGGCTGCCACCCAAGGCAGAGCAGCAGAATGGAGCAGCGGGATGGACCCGGGGAACCAGACTGAGGAGCAGGAAGGGGAGGGCCACCAGCCTGGGGGGTTCCTGGGCCTCAGCCACAGGGGACGGGGGTGGGGCAGTGAGGCTCTCTGTGAGGGTCACCCTGAGAACAGCCACCCTCATGGCTGCACTTCAGTTGAAGTGGACCCCTTACCTCCAGGATCACCCCCAGAACTTCGCCTCCCTCTCCTAACATGCCACAGAGTTTGGGGCCCAAGAGGCACCCTTGAACCCTGGCAATCCCAAGGCATCTACCAGAGTCCTCTGACCTTCTCCAGGAGGAAAAGGAGTGTTTTAAAGACTCTGACTTGTGGGTAGCAGGCCTGGGGCTCCGCTGCCATGACTCCACTTTCCTGGGGTCTCCCTAAGGATGCTAGAAGATTTCATAGGCTAAAGGCAGCACAGTGCGGAAACTGTGTCACCCAACCTCCTCTGCACCCCAGAGCACCTATAGGCCAACTGTCGACAGCACCCTCTTAAAGGGGCCTTCCCTGCAGTTCAGAGTCACCCTGGAGGCCAGCAGGGCTGGCAGACACTTGCCTGCACTGTAGCCCGTCCACCCCATGATGTGAGCTGCCATGTGGGAAATTTTCTCTTCGTCCCACCCAGCCTTAGACTCCGGGATCTCTTGCTTGCTGGCGAGAAGTTCCTACTGAGTGAAATTCATACACATCCCAAAGTAAGTTCCCCGCCAGGAGCAACTGCACCTATGTGTCCAGTATTTCCTGTGAGCATCCTGCCTGTAGAGCTGGGGAACCTGAGGCTCGGAGAGCTTGAGAGACATGCCCAAGGCCCCTGAGAGAGTAGGCGGCCCTGACCTCAGCCCTGGCCACCCCTCCACCCCCCAACGCTGCTGACAGTGTCCAGAGGTCACGACGTCCTCTCTCTGCAGAGGCACGTTCAGAACTTCAGAGACCAGGGCTCATCACGGAGCCCACCCCTCCTGCAGAGACTCAGGGACACGCAGCTTCCCTGGGCCACCTCTCCCCTCCTTGGACACGACTCAGGCCTCGCAGCCTCCTCAGGTCCCAGGACCCCCCTTGAGGGCCCACTGTGGTCCTCTTCACCCAATGTCCTCGGCTTTTGCTGAACCAGAAGCCACCCATGAACCCCCCAGTCTGACTCGGGCCCCCCTGCTGGGCTTTCCCGTCGCGTCCTCTTCGTGACCCCTTGTGCACCTGGCATCGTGGATTGAATCTCTGTCTCCCACCTGGTCTGTCCGTGAGCTGTGACCGGCCCCCCGATGCAGCTCGACCTCCCCAAAAAGGAGGGTGAACAGCTCTGGTTCTGAGGGGGCTGGTGCATTTTCCTCTCCTGCTCCCTTTCCCTCTCCCACCAGAGGGGTTTCCTCCAAGGACCCCTCGGCCTCCTAGTCTCTCCGCCGCCCATGGTTTGGCCTGTCTGTCACGTGAGAAGGCCATTCTGCACAGCCTGGCAGCGTCAGGCTAGAGCAGGATGGCTGAGTGTTTCGGAACGCACCTTGTGGCGTGCTTTCATACTCACGCCTTACAAAGTGACCAGGAGATATCTCTGATTACACCCTCTCTTAGAAAGTTAAATGTTGCTTTTTTCCTGGGTGAAAAAGAAACATTTACCCATTGTAGAAAATTTGGAGAATACAGAAAAAGAAAATAAAGAAAGTCTCTCGGTAACTCTACAAGCAGAGACAACCAAGAGGAACAATATTATGTACCTTCATACATACACACATGTGTTCAACCCCATAAACCGCTTCACTCTGTAAAAACCTCATTTAAAATGTTTAACTCCTAGGCTGAGGTTCTTGTTCTCACTTCAGTGCCAACGCAGGCGTAAAGAGGCAGCCGTTACCTCTTACCGACAGGCCCGACTAACGCTCCCCGCTCCCCGTGCCATTTCTGAGGAGGCTGAGGTTTGCTTGAGGCCAGCCTGGTGCAGCGTCCACAGCTCCCACATTCTACTTCATCCAGGATGCACTGAAAATGCCTTTCCGGGGCCACCTCCCTGCCTCCCTGGGAAAGCAGATGTGACACAGGGCTCTCCTGCCTTCGTCCCACTCCCAGGACCAGGTGAGAAAACACCAGGTCAGGGACGTGAGGGGCGTCCCACCCTCGCCCCCTCCCCTGAGACTCCGGCCTCTGGCTCCCCAGGGCCCTGACCCAGGACCACCACTCTGTCCTCATTCTGGGCTCTGAAGACAGGGAGGGTCTTTGGGGGCCGCCTGGGGGCTGAGAAATGACCAGCACTGCCCAGGGTCTGGCCGCCTCAGGGCTCCCGTCTCTTCCCGTCCCTCCTCAGCCCACGGGCCCTGCGACCTGCTGAGGCTGAGCTGGATGAGGGACAGGAGGGTGAGAGCAGCGGCAGAAGGCCCAGCAGGAAGAGTGGCTGGGTGCGGCCACTCTGCCAGAGAGCAGCCGGGCGGGTCCCGGGACTCTGGGGGCTCCAAAGCGGGTGCTCTTTAAGGCTGGCCACTTCAGGAACCACTGGGCACAGCCTGAGCTCCGGCTGCCACCCAAGGACGCCTGGGGGCCACAGGGCTGAAACGTCCAGGGGAGTGAATCAGGGAAGGCAAACTTGCAAGATGGGCCACACGATCGCACCCTCGGCCAGACAACGAGAACCGTCCTACCTCCCTGTTCACAGCAGCACAAAGGCTGACTATGATGTGCCCTGAGACCAACAGAGGGGTGTGTGCCGGCGGCCGGGTCACTGGCCTGGGCCTCCCGGCCCTGCGTGCTGGTATCTGGCTCCATGTCTCTTCCTGGCCAAGGCCAAGCTTGTCACCAGGGCTGGGGGGCTGGTGGGCAAGTCAGTTGAAGGTTGTGGCCTGTAAGCTTCAGGGCTGTGGGGCAAGGTGCTGCCCCCCTCTCCCAGCCTGGCCTCTGGGGACTGGAACAGACAGGACCTCTTCCTCTGTGGGGACTGGCCCAGCCCTCTCCTGCACCCTTGTCTCTGGTTCTGACGCCACCGTCCACCCATGCACGTGTAAAGATGCAGTGAGAGCGGGTTCTTACAGCGTTTGCTGGGAACAGTGGGCAGGGGGTCTGGGAGGGGAGGTTCCTTGGGGGCAGCCGCTGGCCTCTGGGGCCAGGAAGAGTGAGGCCCGGCTCCCGGGGAAGAGGGAATCTGCTCCCCTTCAGTGAGCAGCGGAAACGTGGCACGCGGGAGGCCGGCGTGGACAGAGGTCCCGTGGGCCTGGGCTCTGGGCGGGCGGAGGTTAGGAATAAGGAGGCCCAGGCAGCAACAGGAACTGTGGTCACTGAACTGTGAGAGAAACGAGTAACATTTTACAAAGATGTTAAAGCGTGTGAGATAAATCCCCTCCAAATCTCCCGTGGGGTCTTCAGGAAAGTCTAGAACGCTCACATGCTTTTGAGGGAGTGGACTCTTTCTGGGGGACATGAGAAGAGGCCAGTGCAGGACGGAAATGGAGACTGGAGGCTGGGCCGCGGGAGCTGGAGGCCGAGGGGCAGCTGGCGTCTGGACCGTCAGGACCGCCCTGGGTCTCGGAAGGTGCCAGAGGGGACATCCTAGCCCCGCCGGCATCCTCCAAAGCAGGTGGCCTCCTGTTCCCCTCCGCAAGAAGGGGCCGGACTGGGAGCTGGGTCCCGAGGAGGTGAGGGACAGGCCATTCTCCTGGCGGTGGAGCTGGACACCTGCACAGGCCAGCTGTCTGTGAGACCAGCGCTTGCCAGAAAGCCCACCCAGAGTCCTGTTAGAGACATTCAGATGGAGAGCGGGTCTAATGCTAGATCCTAAGTGAAAGAGACAGAAGAGAAACGCTACAGCGTTTGGTGTTCCCCCTGAGTGGAGCACAGCACCGTCTCCCTGAGCGGGAGTTCTCTCACCACCTTCCTTCCTGGTAGCTCTGATCTCAGTCGTGGGTGGTTAGTAGGCACCGTATCTGCCACCCTCAGTGACTGGCAAGGTGTCTGGCAGGGAGCAACCTGCTTAATAAACAGCTTTGAATGAATGAGTGAACGAAGGAATGAACGAGTGGACACAAGGAATGGGTGAGTGAACGAAGGAATGAACGAGCCATGAGCAGGTCCAGGTGTGGATACTATTCAGGATCCATGTCCTCTTGTTGGCCCGTGGTTGGGGAGGTGCTGGATTCTCCGTAAGCCCCCTTCCTCAGGGCTGCCCCAGGAGTCCCCTGACCGGTGCTGAGAAAAGTCAAACTTCCGCTCGTCAGATCAGAGTCTGCCCAGTGCCTGTCTGGCTCTCACCCCTCCCTGGGGTGGGCAGGGAGAGGGCAGTGGGGCCCGTTTGCCTGTGCTCCCCAAATCAGAGCAAACATCCCTCCAGGAGGCCTGCGGCGGGACAGAGGGTGGAGCTCCGAGGGCTCAGGGCGTCGTCCCTCCCCCTCTTCAGCCCCCTACCTAGGGTTTCACGAGGACAGATGGACTGGCTGACCGACGTGGGGCCAGTCCCTGCAGTGTCGCAGCGGCTCTGGACAAGGCATGGTGGTGATGAAGTGGGCCCCATGATCGGGGGAGGTGGACGTGGGTCAGCTCTGCCCACCAGGGGCGGGTGAGGCAGGACCGCCACGTCACCTCTCCACGCCTTGCTGTCCACAGGCACGAAACAGGGACATTTTACGAGTAACCACCGCGTAGCTAGGTCTGAGGATTGGGAGAGACCACGACAGTGCCTGGTACACAGGGAGCGCTCAGCAAAGCTCACTTATCCCCACATGACAGCACTCTGCCCTGTAGGGATGGCCGGATTCACCCCTTCTCTGGTCATTTATGATTGTGGAGGCTGAGGAGACAGGCGGCTTCAACACCAGAGGAGGAGTGTGTGTATATGTGTGAGAGGCATGTGTATGCCTGCATAGTGAATGTACACCCAAATTTGTGTGAGCGTATGTGAGTGTGCATGTGTATGTGTGTACATACACACGTACGCAGAGGGTGTAGCGTGTGTGTCCGTGTGAGTGTGTGTGTGCCTGTGCACACAGGCTAGTGGAAGGGCTACTCTGAGGGACGGTGCAGACCTGCCTCTGCATCACTGGGTCTCCCTGGCTCCCCTCAGAACTTAAGTCGCCACGATGCCCTTCACCTTCGGCGGCGCCTAGGCTGTGGGAGCTCCCCGTGCAGAGTCCCTGTCTTCCCAGAGCCCACCTGGTGCCTGGCGCAAAGGAAACGGCAGCAAGTGGAGTAGGTGCAAGGGGTGAATCCCCGGGGCAGACGGGTGGGCTGCAGGGAGCCCAACCCCGGACCAGGGTCCCCTTCGTTCACCAGTGCCCAGCATGGCAGGTGTCGGCCCAAAGGCCCGAGGCCACGGGGGTGCAGCGCACTCAGACCCCACCAGGCGGAGCCACAAGCCCGTCTCCAGACGAGGCCTGTTCTCAGGCGTCTGGTTTCCAGAACCCTCATTTCAGACCAAATCTGCACCCAGGTCTCCTCGGGTGCTGGCCTCAGACTCCCAGGCCAGCTCTGGACCAGGTGATACGCAAGGCTGCCCAAGCAGGGGCTGGGACGCCCGTCCCATGCCCATCCTGCCCAGCGGCTGCCTCGGCAGCCCCGACCGCGGGCTGCGCACGCTGCCCTTCCGGAGCCACAGGGCAGCCTCACCAGGCTGGGCCGCCGGTGAGGTCGGGGGGGCTGGTCTCCAGCTCCCCGGGCCCTGAGCGAGCCCCTGGGAAGGAGGCCGAGCAGAGGCCACACTCACCTTGCCAGCCCTGAAGACGTCTCTTCACTAAACTCTGAGCTCTCACTACTGCCTGCAGGAGGAACACAGATGGATGAGTGCGGCGGCCTCGCAGAAGAGGGCCCACCCGGAGCGGCCCGCTCTCCTGGGCCACCGGGCCCGGGTCCTGAGCTGCACAGACGTGCCGGGGCGACAGCTTCCTGGCCCTGTGTCTGTCAGCATGGCTCGGCTCCTGCTTTGCTGCTGCTATTTCTGACTCTCGGCCCATCCCGTCCCGCTGTTTTCTGCCCCTGAGGGTGGGTCCTCCACTCCCTTTCCTGCCCCTGAGGGCTGCAGCTGCCTGCCCACCAGTCCTCTGGGGTCTGGGCCCTTAGGCCTCTGTCTTGGCCTGGCCTGGCTTCACCACCGCCTCCCTTCTGGCCCAAGTAAAACCAGTGTCAAACAGGCCTCACCTGGTGAAGACAGGGGCCAAACGAGCACACTTCTTCCTCCGAAGGTCAGGGCTCGACTAGACGCTGGTCAGGGAGCAGCTGCCTAGCAGCAGACAGAGGCCCCGACGGAGCGCCCCTTCAGATCCTGGGCAGTGTCCACACAGCGGGGCCCAGCCCTCCCCCAGGCCTGCCCCTGTGGCCGACTTGGACTCTCCAAGGCCCGGCTTCAGCCACGAGGACAGCAGAGAGATTTTCTCGGAGAGGCCTGGGTTCCACACTCTTTGCCTGGGCTGCCTGCTGACACCACAGCTGGGCAGTGCGAGGGGGAAAAGGAGATCTCAGGTCCCTTGGGAGTTACAGGACAGAGGGGACCAGTTCAGCTCCAGACAGGGCACGTGCACATACGGCAACGTGCTCCCAGCCTTTCAGCTCCAAACGGAAAAACATGTGAGTTTCCCGAGTAGAAGAGCCGAGAACCAAACTGCCTGGCGATCTCCCGCCTGGATACTGGACAGCATTGCGTCTGACTCAGTTTTCTGTCTCAGGAATAGAAAGGCCTGGGCTCAGGCGCAGCTCAGAAAGTTTCCTGGATGTAAAACAGCCGCTCTGCTGCCCAGCTGAATGCTCTTGGGCCAGCATTTCCCAGACCGGTTCCTCAGAACCCCATCCCAGAGGACTCTCCAAGGAAGATGGTTCCTGCCCAGATAACGAGGGAACCTGCAGACTCCGCTCCCTTCTGGGAGACCCACAGAGCCCACAGGCACGTTAAAGTCTCTGGGAAGAGACCTGCCTACGTGGTTTATCCCAGCCTTTCCCCAACACACAGACCCTGAATTCTTTCCCCAAGGCACACCCATGAACCGCAGGCTACACTGTCCTAAGCCGGTATAAACCCCTGACCGGGTCCAAGTGGGATGACCTCCTTCCTGGACAGAAGGCAGACATGGACCTTGCTTGTCACAGATTTTCCAGGAGGTAGGAGACAGCTGCCCCCTGCAGTGGCACTGCCTCGGAGACGGGCCTCATTTCAGGAGGACGTGGGATGTGAGATTCCTGCCCGATTGTCCTGTCCGCACCACCCTCTTCCGTCCCATGCCCAGGGGCCCTCCACGCTACAGGCCTCCGACTAACCTGCTGCCAGCCCCGGGAGGGCTCCCTGTTAAGGGAAGTAGACAGACACACAGACTACAGAAGCATGGGCACACTGAAAGGACACGGCCAGTGGAGAGTGCGCTTGTCTGACAGCAGAAATGACCTAGGTGACCTGGTCAGGTGACCTGGACACTGCAGCGGGACAGACCTGTGACCAGAGCTCAACGCCATCCTCAGCTCTGACCCCTCCCCTCCTGGCCCCAGCAGCTCAGTTTCTGTCCTTCCATGGACATAAGCACCATTTCTGGCTGAAGTTCAGACATATGCTTTCATCCCAGATCAGTTTTTTACCCTCCCTCACTCTGGCTTCTCAGTGTGAAGACAGGGGCACAGTGAGCACCTGGTGGCCGCCCCGCTGCCGTCCCTGGGCAGCACCTCCTCCTCTGCCCTACGTGCGGGGGCCGTGGCTCCCCAGGGATGGAGCCCCGCGGGGGCAGCGACCAGGCTTCGGCAGTTGCCGGCCAAGGATGGCGGGTCTCAGGTCCTTGTCCAGCCTGCCTGCCACTCTCAGGGCCACCAGCAGGATGAGGACAAACCCAGGGCATTTCGTGAAGCCTCGGAGGCCAGGAAGCAAAGGCCTCCCTAGCTCTGGTGACGCCTGTGGGGAGCCCCCTCTGCAGGGGGTGAGGGGCCACCAGGCACTGCACGGTGACAGAGACAGACACACGCCGGGCTGTGGCCCACCCGCTGTGGTGTGCAGGCCGGAGACGCTTACCGAGGGCGAGTCCATTGGTGACGGCAGAGGAGGAGGCGAGGGCGAGGCCCCTGCGGGGGCTGCGCGACTCCAGGACGCTGTCGTCCAGCAGGTGCCTCGCTTTCTCCGATGGGAATGTCGCACTTTTACTCTCAACTACACTCAACTGACACATCATACTGGAAAATGGAAAGGAAGAAAGAGGCAAAGCTCCTTATCTAGGGGGTGACAGTGGTTACACCTGCCCTGGCGTCCAGAGCAGACGGCGCAGCTGCAGGAGAAACACCTCCACCCAGAACTGTGGTCTAAGTCCAGGCTCTGCCCTATCTCCCCGTGTGACCTTGGGCAAGTCACATCCTTCTTCTGAGCCTCAGTTTCTCCATCTGTCAAATGGGGCCTTACGATACTTGCCCTGCCTGTCTCCCAGGATGACTGTGAGGCTCAAGTGAGCGGATGGTGCTGGTGAGCCACGGAGCCACACAAGCGAAGGGACAGTGTGACCCTGCGGTCAGCACATCTGGCTCTGGAGTCACAAACCTGGTCCAAATCCTCACTCCAGCCTTACTCCACTGCAAGGTACTTCACCTGTCAAACCTCACCAGCCTCGTTCTTACAATGTGTATCATATAGCGCCTAGCTTGGAGGCCTGCAGGGGCTCAGTGAGAGAATGCTGGACAGGCATGTAGCAGAGCATCTAGCACAGAGCAAGCCCCAAACACTTGGAGAGCAACCCTTTCTCCTCCAGCCTGTGAGTGACTCCAGGACTGGTCTGGGCTGGTTGAGGCTTGTGTCTTAATGGTGGGAGGAAGGAAGGAAGGAAGGAAGGAAGGAAGGAAGGAAGGAAGGAAGGAAGGAAGGAAGGAAGGAAGGAAGGAAGGAAGGAACGGAGGGAGGAAGGGAGGAAGGGAGGAAGGGAGGGAGGGAGGGAGGGAGGGAGGGAGGAGGGAAGGGGGGAGGGAAGGGGGGAGGGAAGGGGGGAGGGAAGGGGGGAGGGAAGGGAGGAAGGGACCCAACTGCTCAGGATTCTGTGCCCGACACCCTGGGGACATGGGCATGGCTGCCCTGGCCACGCTGAGGACCATGCATGTCCCCCAGCTGTCAGCCCCACACAGCTGGGTGAACCAGCAGCAGGCTCACTGCTCTGCAGGCTTTCTGCAACAATTCGCAAGCAGAGACTCTGAGCCCCAGTACCCAAGCACCATGAGACACCTACTGCTCCCTGGATGACAGTCATGGTGTCCACTGGACTCTAGGGTTTTCCACAAGGAGGCACTAACCGAGCTTGGGCAAAGCTCCTGGAATCCCTCCACTGTTTCCCTGCCCTTCCCCGCACATTTCGTCCCTTGGCTGCCGAGCCCGTGAAACCCAGTCACCAGTTCGCAGACGCCCCCACTCTTCCTGAGCACGTGCCAGGCCTGAGGAGAGGGCACCAGCCCGGGGCGCCGAGAGTGCCCGTCAGTGACTCCCAGACAGGCAGGGGAGGGCCCGGTGGGCCGGCATTCCCAGCAGCCCTTCAGCCCACGCCCCACGCTCAGCCCAGTCTAGACCCGGGGAGCAGGGGGTGCTCGCTCAGTCACCCACTTGTTGCCCAGGCTGTGGCTCTTCCTGTGTCTCGGAACTGGGGGCGTGGGGAGGCTGCCAGCCACAGATGCGTCAGGACAGGTGGGCCGCCGGCTGAACCTCGCAGAACTGGAGCCACCAGCGGGGGCTGTGAACAGAGCAGAGAGAGTGATGGTGGCGCTGCGGAGGCTCAGGGGAGGGGGGCCGGGTTTGGGGGAAGGCACCTGGCCCGGCTGTCATGGGGGGCAAGGTTCTCCCACGTCCCGTGGGCTTCCACTCGCGAGACCCTGACCCCTCCCTCCCTGCTTCCAGGCTGACAACCGACCGTCAGGAGGGCCAGTGTCCTGCTCTGCGTGGTGGCCCCCTGACCGGGCAGCCCTGCTGCTCATACGGGGGAGAGTGCCGTGGACAGACGTGGGGTTGGACGCGGGGATCAGCATCCGGCCTATTTCCCTGCGGTGAGACTCTTCGGGTGGCAGAACTGAGCCCTAACAGCGTGACTTCTGAGTCCAGGTCCAGGGCCCTTACCCTGTGCCCTTCCACGGCCACTTTCTGTTCTCAACCACACATCCGACAAAAAGGGATGTATGGAGGGCTTATTGGGGAGCAGCGGATTTAATGAGAGGAAGCACAGCTAGGTAGGCAGGGGTTCAGACCCCTGGCCTCTCAGCTATTGCCTAGGTGACCTTGGATGGGTTACTTACTCCCAGAGCCTCAGTTTCCTCATCTGAAAGGTGGGAATAATTCACTCACCTGGCAGGTGGTTGGGAGGGGTCATGTAGTAATGTGTGCAGTTCACTCACACAGAGTTAGCGTTCACTCTGGTTTTATTATGATAGTATTACCTTGTCCTCCTCAGCCCCAGTCATGGGGCCAACAGGAGGTCATCAGAGCCAGGGGGTTGGGGCCACAAACCCCACTGAGCCGCACATGCAGAGACGGAGGCAGAATCCTTCATGCTGGCCATGTCCACAGCTATATTTTGTGGGGTGTGGCCTGGACCACTGTGGTACTCTTTAGTTTCTGTGGCTTGGGAAGGGAGGTGTTTAAGGTGTTACGAAGACGGGTTCTTGGACTCTAATCAACAGAAACTGATAAGAGGTCAGACGAGGAATTCAGGCAAGGCTTTATTCGGACTCATGCTCACAGGGGAGCGAAAACAAGTAACAGGTTCCCTTGCTCACTCCCTGAAGGGGGGCGAGCTGGTTCCTTTCGTGGGGTCAGGTCAGGGGTGGATGGGTGGGTCAGGCTGCAGGGGTGGCTTAGGTGGTGTGCCCACCCCTTGGGGGTGCTGTGTGCAGGGATCACGTGTAGTACCCTGCTCAGAAGTGGCAGTTGGGTTTTGGCCTTTTTGTATCTTATTGTTCATAATTTGCCCCAACTGCCCATGCCCGCAGTTATTTTTAGTCCCTTATAGTTTCTCTGTATCTGTTGCTGGAGGAGACGTTTGTCCAGGTGCAAGCCCTGCAGCAAAGGGCCCCAGGTCCCAGCCTGTCTCAAAGGGACATGACCCCAGATGCCAACTTAGCCTTAGCTACCTGGGCCAGACACCAGAAGTGGGGGCCAGGGTTTCCACAAAGGGGCTGGGCCACTTCCTGCGGAGCACATCAAACACCCTGCAAACCAAGGGGCTGCTGCCTGGCTGTGCTGGGGAACGTCCCGGAGGGCCTATGAGGCCCGAGGTCCATCCAGGACTCCAGATCCTCCGCCACAAGATGCTGCAGATCCACAAGTGACCTAAGGGTTCCCATGTCCTCCAGCATGCTTGGTTCATTCTTATTTTAGTGTCCAAAACAATGACCCCTGTCCCCAGCCTGTCCACTGCGGAAAGTCTAGCTCCCCTCTGGCACTTCGGAGGGTTCACAAGGCAAGGAGCTCACATCATCTTAAGCTCTGAATTCCTGCTCCCAGCTGCCATCCCGCTCCCTGCACCCCCTCCACGCCGCACCCCCACCCCCACCTTCTCCTTCCCTTCCCCAAGCTCCCGCCGCCACACCCTTACTAGGTCTCTGCTGTTGCGTTCAACAGCTATTCCCCAGGAGTCTCCTCCCTCCTTCAGCCCCCTGCACGACTCTTAGACCCCCTCCCCTCCAAAGGATGCCACCCTCCTGCCATGAGAAAACTGTGCTTGTCAAGTTTGATCTTCCTCGTGTCTGGCTCTGCAATTGCCACGTGCACCTCCGTCCACGCCAGCCTACCTGCCAGGCCTGGTGAGCCGGGACCACCTCCCAGCCCTACTGTTCCCTCTGAGAAGTCACCCTCCCCCCAACTTTCCCCTTCTCGCCACTCAGGCCCCTTCCCCAGCCTGTGCACACACTCTAGTCTCTCATCCGTGAAAAGGTCTCGCGGCCCCGGCTCTCCTCTCGGCCCCGGCTCTCCTCCCGGCCAGCCACGCTTCCTCAGACAGAGGCCTGCTCCTCCTTACTCCGTTGTCGCCCCCTCGCTCACTCCTCAAGTCGCTGAACCTGGTTTTCATTCCTGATGACATTCCCACTGACCTCCTTTTGGCCTAATCGTTGAATGCTCATTGGCCTCCTCACCAGCACCCTTGGTGTCTGACGCTAGCGATCGCTCGTCGCAAGGCTCTACTTCCTGGGCGCCTGTGACGTCACGCGCTCCTGCTTCTCCCTGTGCCTCTTCAATTGCCGTCAGTCTGCCTCCTCCACGGGCTCCTTATCCTCCAGCAGCTGGTGTTGTCTACACAGGCCTCCCTCTTTGGCTCCTGGTTTTGATTTGATTTTAACTCAGCAGATTGGCTGATGACGCAAGTCTCTACTGCCTTCCTCTTTTCTGAGCCTGAGACCTACATATTCACCCGTTGGCATGACATCTCCATCTGAACTTCCCTAAGATACCACAAGTTCGGCCAGGGTTGAACCTGGACCCTCCTCCTGTATTTCCAGCCTTGGTTGGAGGCCCTGCTGGCCACTCAGTCACCTGGCCTGGAAGGAGGGGTCGTCTTGGCTTCTTCCAGACGGTGACTGGCTTTGCTCTTCTCACTTGCTGTACACGATCGCCAAGGCCCCTAGGTTTTGTACAACCCCTCCCTGCCCATCTCTCTTGTCACCGACTGGTCTGGGTCCCCACACTTTATCTTCTTCCTGCAACCAGTCTAATCTTCTCAAATCCAACCACCATACAGATTCATGAGTGTTTGATAAATGGAAAGCTGACCATGTCATTTCCTTGCTTGAAACTGTCAGGGGCATGGTGCTCTATCCCTGCCATACCTGGTCATTTCAGCTGATCTTACAATCCTGATGGAAGAATAAAGGGACAAAGTAGCCAAGACAAATCCTAAGAAGAATAGTACAGGACTTGCCCTACCCGGTATCAGACCCGAACACAAAACAACAGTAATTCAAACAGTCTGGGGTTGGGGCATGGGCAGAGAACTGTTCAGTGAATCAGAAGTGAAAACCTGGACTTGCTTCATGGTGGTGGCGGCATTACAATTCAGAGGGTAGGGAGGCTCTTTTCAGTACGTGGGGCTAGAACCACTGGGTTCCACGTGGAAAAAGATGAAATTAGAGTCCTCCTACCTTATATTATACAAGTGGATTAATGCCATAAATGTGAAAAGCAAAAATGCAAAACTACTGGGAAAAAAACAGACAATCCTTATGACCTTGGGGAAAGGAAAGAAACAAAAGGCATAAACCCTAAAGGAAAAGAAATGAATAAATTTGACTACATTTAAAATTAAACATTTCTGCACCCAAACAAACAAACAAATAAATAAAAGACAGCAAAAGCAATGTTAAAAGGCAAGTTGTAGTCTGGGAGAAGGTATATGTCACCCACATCACCAGCAAAGGGTTCATGTTCAGATTTACAGAGAACTTCAAATACCAGTAAGAAAGAGACAAACCCACACCCCCAGAAAACTGGCAAAGGAGACAAACGGGGAAATTCACAAAAGAGGAAATGACCCCAATGACCAATAACTATAGGGAAAGATGCCTTAACCTCACTGGTAATAATGGGAATGCAAATTACAGTAAAAAACGAGGTACATTTTCACCTCATTAGACTGTAAAAAAATAATTAGCGTGACAATATCAAGTGTTGGCTAGGTGTGGAGGGACAGGAATGCTAGTCTGGGGCTCATCTGAGTGTCAAATACTTGGAAAGCAATTAGCAATGCTGAGTAAAGGTGAAGATGCCATGCCTTCATGGCATCACCGTGACCCTGGGATTCCAATTCTGGGTGTCTGCCCTCAGGAAACTCTTGCATAGCGCACAAGGGGACACGTTTACAATGATGTTCAATGTGGAAACAGCCTGCATGCCCCTCGGTAGGGAAATGGATAAGTGAGCTGTGGTCTATTCATTCAACAAATTCTACAGAGCAGGAAAAAATGAAGAAACTGGATCCACAGGTATCAGTACGGATAAAATCACAGAAGCATATGCTAAGTTGGAAGAGCAAGTTGCAAAAGAATGTTTATGTGGATGGCATGATGCCATTTATGTAAAATTTTAAAAACATACCCGAAAATGGTATATATGTTTGTATATAGGTATACCTGTAGTAAAACACAAAAATTTACACAGGGTAACACAAACTGTATCAGAACAGTAGACACCTCCATAGGGAAGAAAGGGAAAGGATGGGGTGAGAGGGACTTCTGCTCTATCTGTAATTAATTAAGAAAATATAAAGAAAGTATGGCAAAATGTTAACTTCTGTTAAACATGGGTGGGAGGTACAATGGGTATTCTCTATGTATAAATGTTTCGTCATTTAAAATGAGCATACTTGAAAAATGAGTGGACACCCCTTCTGTGCCAGGCATCGTGCTAAGGGGCTGTGTTGGACTCCAGATCCGTCCTTCTCCACCCTGTGCCATGAACTGGGGGCTGCACTACGGGGCCTAGGTCAGTGGGCTCCCTTCCGTCTGGCTCCTGGTCAGCTCAGAATGATGGGGAGCCCGGGCCAGAGACAGGGGAAGGGAGGACAGCGAGGCTAGGGCACCACTTCCTGCAGCTCTCTCCTGTGGTCACCCCTGAGAGGTGCAGTCTCCAGGCCCCCTCTGCTCTGGTTTTGGTAACCGCTGCTTCCCTGCACCCTTGCAGGCCTAGGGGCAGTTACAGTGCCCCACTGTTTCTAGCCGGGGGTGCTGGGCTGTGCCTTGGGCTTCCCGACACCCTCGTTCTGACACTCTCCTCCGATCACCCCATTTGAGTGTCATCTGTGTCTGCCACAGCCCTGCAGTGCCTTCACATTTAACCCACACAACACCCCCTGAGGCCTGTTATTAGCCTTGGTGCACAAATGGGGAAGCAGAAGCTCAGGAGGTTAAGCCTCGAGGACAGGGGGCTGGTTGTCGTGGAATCCGGTTCAAGTCTAGGCCTTGTGAATGCACAGAGGGGGCACCTGGGACCACCTGCCCAGCACCTTTGCCAGAAATCGCCCATCCCCCGATGGGGGTCACAGGGGAGCCAACCCCAGACCAGCGCCACTGTGGTCCTGCCCCTGACCTCAGCTTGGGGGAGATACCTTCCCCAGGATTTTCAGATTTGGGCCAGGAACATGTCTGAGGACAATCTCTCTTTGGGATGAGAAATAAAACCTAGATACGGTTGATGGCCATGTTTCCCTGCCTGTGGAGCAGGCGGGTGGGTCTACGGTGAGAGAGGCTCACGGTTAAGGCAAAAAGCGAGGTGGAAGGGAGTCCCAGTAGCCCCTGACCTTCCCTGGCCTGGCTGCTCAGCCCTCCCAGCCAGAGTCTGCCTCTGTTGTTTGCAGCCCAAAGAACCTTCTCGAGGAGGCCCCACCACATCACGCCGCCTCTCGGCCAGGTGGCAGGAGAGGGTGCTGCCAAAGCAGCTCCAGGTCTTTGCTCAAAACCCATCAACCTCCTCTGTTAGCAGGAGTGTCCTTGCTCAAAACTTGCCAACAGCCCCGATTCTAGCAGCAGTGAACATAAATCTTTAAGTTAAAGGGTCCAGAGATGATAAAGGAAGCTACACACACACACACACACACACACACACACACACACACACACAAAGAAAAAAACCACATGGAACCAGCTGGGACCAAGATGGCACGAAGCTGACTTCCAACAGACCCTGAGTCTCATTATATGTTGATCTGACTACATTAGCACATTAAATGATACATCTACTGGTGGCCGGGACTGGACATTAAGGACCAAAGAAGGATAAAAAGGGGGTGGCACCCCACTCCCTCGAAAAAGCCCCGTCCCTTCCCCAGCAGACTAATGCATCCGTCTCCCCATCATTAGCCTCACTCCTCCTCCCTTTGTCTTTACTCTTTAAAATTAATTGACCTGTGAATTTAGTTCCTGCTTCTCCATTCTTTGGCCACTGAATAAAGCTTGTGCTGTGTTGATCTCAGCTTCTGTTTCGTCATTTGCCCATTGGGACCCAAATGGAAAAAATAACCCTCTTCTGCAGAGACAGAGAGCTCAGGCTAAGGCTCGAGCAGGGTCCACACGACGTAATTCGGTAACAAGAGGGGGTGCTGTCTGAGGCACCACCAATTCCATCCTGCATATGGCATCTCAAGAACGGGGCTCTGACAGACCAACCCATAATAATGAAGTCAGAGAGTCGTGGCCTGGACTTCACCAACCCTGGGAGGGTCCATGGGAGCCAGCGAGGACTGTGGCTAAGCTTCGTGTATGTGTGCATTTTCCTGTGAGGGGTTCCACGCCGCCATCAGCTTCTTCGAGGTTGTCATTCTTAACCAGGGCATGTTTGTATCAGAAGCATCTGGAGGGTGTGTGAGAAATGGAGTTTCTTGGGCCCATTCCAGGAGGGTCTGATTCTGCTGGCCTAGGGGAGGTTTGGGGGCGCTGATCTCCAGGTGATTCTGACGGGCACCCGGTGAAGAACTTCTGCTCAAAGCGATGGAATGAAAACAAGTTCTGTCCCAGGTGAAACATCTCGTGTAGCTGCTGCAGGGAGGAAAGGCAAGCATGGGAGCATCCGGCTTTGTTTCTGTTTTGCACATATTGCTCAATAAATGTATCCGTGCGGAGGGTGGAATGCGCCTTGTTTGTCAGCTGCATGTACGTGGGATTACAGTCTCATCGCCTGAGTCACTCTGGCTCCCACCCCAGGTTCAGAAATTATGATAAAGGTCAGATCGCCTGGCTCCTCCTCGTGGTTTGAACTGGTGGTGTCGTAGGATTAAGAATGGTGATAACTGAATGCTGAGGGCCGGGCCCCGTGCTGTGGGCGGGTCCTCCGAGGAGGGCCGATTTGCAGGTAAGAGAGCCAGGGCTTCTATATCTACCACGCGCAGGACCTGGGCCCAGGGCTACACCACTGTGCTGGTCGTGGCAAGTGGGGTCCACGTGGCGGGGGAGGAGCTCTAGCAGTTCAAAGGTCAGGCAACATGTGGAAACCTGAGGAAGGAGGAACACGGTGACACACTTGAGGTGATCTGATAAGCAGGAGGCACTTCCTGAAGGCAACATGTGATGGATAAGGTCCAATTGCTACTCCCGAGGAAGGGAAGGTGAAGGAGGCTGACATCTATCATGCAGCAACTGTGTGCCAGGCTTGTGTAAACACTTCTGTGTCTGAATTCGATGACTCCTGTGCAGTTGATACTTTGACTATCCTCGGGTCCTCGTGTCGGAGGCACACCAGGTCACGTGGCAGAGGCGTGCTGGGTTTGCTCCTTTAACCGGCCGTGTGTGCAGCAAGAGCCGTATGCTCTGAGGCTCTTCTGGGAACTTCCTCAGCCTCTGCTCACTCCTGATCCACTCCCTTCCCCACCTGTCTCTGGTGATTCCTGCATCCTGGCTCTGACCCCCAGTTCTGGCTCTCCCAAACCTCCAGACTCGCCCTTGGTTTCTTCCACTCAGCTCCTGACTCTCCCTCCAGGCCGAGGCCCAGATCCGCCCCCCTCTTCTCCCTGCTTTGGACGGGACGCATGCCTGGCCTCAGATGCCCCTCCAGCCAGCTGAGGGAAGGGTTGGGGGGTGGGGGGTGGGCGCAAGCAGAAGAGGCTGTGATCTCCCTAAGCCCAGGCTCCACGCTGAGGTTGCTCAGACTGCCCTGGGTCTCAGACACTCCCATCCCTGCATTGCGGACCAACAGCCCGGGTTTGACACCGAAGCAGAAGAATTTCCATTCAGCTGGGACCTAGGGATGGAGGTGGCCTCTCTGACTGTTAAGTAACACTCTGCTACTGAAAGGCCTCACGTTCCTGCCCCAAGGCCTGGGGGGGGGCGGGCACCACGTGACAGCACCAGGGACACGTGTCTTCTGGGACCGGTTCTGAGCGGGTGGCTAGCAAGTTTGTTTTTCCCTGTCCTCGGGGCAGGGGCGGTGATAATGAGCCTGGCCCTGGCCTGGCTTAGCAGAGTGTGGTCCCCACTGCCCAGCCCGATATGGCACGGACAGTTGGAAAAACTGACCATGCGGCTTGACTATCTCAGAAGATTGCTCTATTTTTCCTCTGCAAAATTTTTCCATGAATAATCTTTAAGTGGCTGTTTCTTTAGCAGTTTTATTGGAACATATGAGAACTGACAGTCACTGGGGAACGAGATATCATGAAAGAAATCTGGTTTTCATTACATTTCTCTCAAGAAACTGACATGCTGCCCAACAGACCGCTCATTGACTGGAAGAGAAAAGAGCACAGGGCCCTCTAATAGTGGCTTTGGAGTGGACGGGATTAAGGATGATGAAAGGCGACAGCAAAGAACGTGGAATCCAGAGGCAGACAGGCCTGGGCTCCCACTGGTATCTGCCACCTCCCGGCTGAGTGACCTTGGGCGAGTCACTCGTACCTCTGAGCCTGAATTCTGCATCTGAAAGACGGGGGCAGTGGTCTGGCCTGGCAGGTTGCCTGTGAGGAGGAAACGACACAGCAGCCTCCCGCCTTCCTCAACAACCCCCGGGCCAGGTGCGGTACGGCCACTCTGAATTAGAGCTGATGTTCTGCCTTCATGCAGTTACACTCAAGTGGGGGCAGAGACAAGCAACCAGATAACTACACCCAGGAAAGACACATGCTTGGATAGGAAAAAAATAAATAAATACGGTGATAGCAAGAACTATTCAATACATCAATTGAATAACTACCACGACCATAATGGTGGTGGTGTTGGTGATGGCTGACATTCATCGAGCACCTACAAGGTTCCAGATGCTGTGCTCAGTGTTCTGTACACAGGATCTGATGCAAGCTTCACAGTAACACTGCCTCGCACGCCCTGTGGGCATCTCAACGGTGTGGGCCCTGCGGTCGGAAGGGTCGGGCGAGGGGCTGCTGAGCAGTGGAGCCATGATCAGGGCACCTGAGAACACAGGAAGGTCAGAGAGGACCCGGAGGGTCTGACCTCCAGACTGGCGCAGGAGTTCCAGCAGGGGCAGCCGTACAGGCAGAAGGAGCCCACGACAACAGACACAGGACCTACTCGAGAAACTGCAGAGAGCCAGCCAGGCTGAAGAGCTGAGGGTGGCGAGAGAGAGTGTGTGAGAGTGTGTGTGTGTGTGTGTGTGTGTGTGTGTGTGTGTGTCAGCGGGGGGGTGGGCCCAGAGGGGCCTAGAGCTCAATGAGGGGAAGGCGTGCAGATTTTTAGGAGAGGGGGTGATATGCTCAGATTTGCACCCTAGAAATCTCACTCTGGTCAAGACCACAGGCTGGGAAGGAGAGATGGGAGCCACAGGTGTCTAGGAGGTGGACCAGCTGAGTGGCATGAGGGGGATTCGGGGGTAACCATCAGTGGAGGCTAGTGCTACTCACCAAGGAGGGAGCAGGCTGGGGGGGGGCCGATGAGAAGCTCAGTTTGGGATTGATGTCCGCGGGCCACTGGATAGATGGGTGAGGTGCTCGGGAGATATGGCAGCTGCGGACAGGTGTGCGGGACTTGTCAGCACAGGGGTGTGTGGAGCCCCGGGAGTGGGCAAGACATCCAGGCTGTAAGTTCCGTGGGATGGGGGAAGGCCTGGGACAGAAGGCGGGAAATCAGTGTTTGTGGGAGGAGAAGAGAAAGGCTAAGAAGGAACATGTGTGAAACCAGGATCAACAGAACAGATATTTGAGAAAATGATCATTTTAAATTCACAAAGTGATCTCGTGCTTCGTTCATATTCTAAAGGAAGACGGCTCAGAAGTGTTGCACGATTCTGACTGCAGCAGCCCCTGGTCTCAGCTGTCATGTCCTCCTCTTAGAGGCGGCCTTGGCCGGCCAGCCAGCACCAGGAGCCTGCCAGGAGCCAGGGGCCTCTTCTAACCATCAGCGTGGACCACAACAGACAAGCCCAGAGCACCCCAGAAATGACCTCCTGTTCATCCTCTACGTTTCTCTTGGGAGGGAAAGAACTGCTGGTCTTCTCCCACCTTCAGGGGTGAAATTAGACACGGGCGAGGGCTTTCATTGAGATGCAGGGCCCAGCGCTTCACAGAATTCAGGTCCCTGAGTTCTCACAAAGAGGGCGGCAACCCCGTCCTCCTGGGCACGTGTGGCCTGTGCCTGGCCTTCTTGGCGCCCATCCATCCACCTGTGTGTGATCTCCCGCTGACCGTCCATCCCCACCCCCGCCCGACACCAGCCCCGGGAGGAAGGGACCGTGTCCCCAGTGCCCAGTGCAGGCCTGGGCGAGCAGTCGGAGCGCCGGCCAAGTGTGCCGAATGGCCCAGCGCCGTGCCCACGGCTGCAGAGAAGCCGGCTCTGCAGAGGAGGACACGTGGCCGGGATAGGGAGCCTCGTTCCCATGGGTTCCAGCGGCATCAGAGCGGCCCTGTCCCGGGTCAGCACTGCCCGATTTAAGCAGCCTGGCAGCCCTGCCGCCGCTCTTGGGGCTGTGCTCCAAGTCTCACACATTCGAAATTAATGGGAGGCAGCTGTGTCGGAGGGAAACGACTCAATCTGGAATCACAAGACTTGCATTCCAGTCCAGCCTCTGCCTGGGCTGAGCTGGGAGCCCGTGGTCCAGTCTGCTCAGGCTCCGAGCCTCCGCGTCGTCCCTGGAGACCAGGATGACAACTGGCACGATCCGGAGCCATCGAGCACCGCCCCGAGCGTCTGGGGTGCAGCGCCCACTTTCGCCCGATTCCAAGGGGTTCTGTGTCTTTTGGGTTCTTTCCTGCATGGGCTGAGAGCCCTGTTCTCAGGCCGGGGCCCTCCCTGGGTCTGCCAGAGCTCTGCGGCCCTCCAGGGCCCGGGGGCCCCTCTGCACAGAAAGTCTGTTTGTGTTGAAAGCCTTCTCTGGCCAGGTTTCATGGTGGAGCCTGGGAGCCGGTGACTTTTACGTTCACACGCGTTCTTTGTTTCTCATACATGTAGCTCTTACAGGTCCTTACTGTGAGCCAGGCTCTATCTCCCACTCACTCAGTTTGCCCCAGTTCATTTCCTTCTGAAAAATGGCATCTGATCACCCTTCAACTGCGGTGAGGCCCAGACGCTTTCTCCTCAGAGCCAGAGGCCCAGATCCCCAGACCCCAGCAGGCAGCAGGTTTAAGTCTTGGCTCATCTGTTTGACCTTGACGCTGACGGGCTACTAAGATGGGAGACTCCAGGGACAAGTAGGTGTGAACTCCAGGGTGAACTGGCTCCCTGGCTCTTGAGTCCCTCATTAGGAGCCCCTACCCACTCTGAGAATATAAGAGGGTGTCGGGGGGGGGGTCCTCGTCCCTCACTCGTGCAGTGCTCTCTCACTCTCCTCAACCACAGTGAGGGGTCTCCAGGCCACTTGAGGAGCTTGCTCTATGTCCCCCAGCAGCTGGGAAACCCAGGGCACTCCCAGTGCCTCACTCAGGCCTGGAGCCCACATGGCTGCAGCCAGAGGACAGTGGTGGCCACACTAGGGTTAGCTGTGCTCACAGGTCCATCAGTACCAGGACAGGTACGGCCTCCCATGGACCAAGGTGGTCCCTGTGAGGAGAGCTGGCGTGGAGCTGAAGGCTTGAGGGGATACCAAGCAGCAAGAAGCTGGCGGTGGGCACAGACTGAGGGGCCATGCAGTGGCCCCTGGAATAAATCTGCATCTGCCTGGGCCAAGGGACTGGTGGAATCTCTGCAAAACCCATGGAAGTGCCATGAGAGGAAGAAGCATCTGGAGTCAGCACTGTGCCCGCACCGTTCTTGGCACCCAGACCCTGCAGTTAGCAAGCCGAGGAAGGTGGAGACCCTGCAGTTAGCAAGCCGAGGAAGGTGGAGAAACGCCCAGGGAGGGAGAGCGGCCAACACCCCTGCTCTCTCATCACAGGTAGTCAGGCCCCAGCTAGGGCGAGAGAAGGAGAGTTAATGCCAAAGCAGGTTTGGAGTTCTACTCTTACATGGAACCAGCCTTCTAAGGACCACGTTGGGACAGCCTGCGACTCCAAGTGTCTGTGGGAAAGTCACAGATGTGCCAAGGTTGTCACCAGAAGCAGGGTGCTTCCTGCCCTGCACAGATGATGGGGACAGAGCCCAGAGTGCTCTGGGGCCCTCAGGCGCATGCATCCTGCTTCTTCCACGTGTTGGGTACAGGTGACAACCAGTCCAGACCCCTGGGCTCAGCAACTGGCTCTGCCCCTTCCTCCAGGCATAAGATGGGGGGTGAGGGCGTGCACCCCAGCACCTTCACCTATAGGATGGGGATGATATTGCACACACATGCCCCCCCACCTCACAGGGTAGGTGTGAGGCTCACCAAGTGAGCACATGGGATGGGCTTAGAACAGCGCCTGGTAGAGAGTATACCCTCAGTACGTGTTAGCTGCCATTACTATTACGATTACTATTATTATCTTTGCACCCCTGTTTCCCTACCATGAACCAAGTGGAGAGGTAGGGCCTGGCAGGCCTTTGTAGACTGCCTTGACCTACAGGGTGTGGCAAAAGCAAGGCTATGTGACTTCCGAGGTAGGTCACACCGATGCCATGATGCTTTGGGGACATCCGCTTTCGGGGAGCAATGCCATGCAAGAGTTATGAGACTGCCACGTGGCAGGGGAGCCCAGGCCACACGAGAGGCCACATGTATGTTCGTGTTCTGCCCCAGATAACCAGCCAGCACCACGCATGTCCAGATGGTTCCAGCCCCCAGCATCAAGTCCCTCTCACCCTTCAAGTCTTTCCAACTGAGACCCCAGATATCGTGGAGCAGAATTTGGACAGGCTGTTTCCTGTCCAGATTCCTGACCTGCAAATCTATGCATAGAATAAAATGGTCGCTTTGTGCCGCTAGGTCCTGGGCTGGCAGGTTACGCGGCCGTGGTACCTGGCGTGGCTGGTGAGTGGTGAGCTGGAGCTGAGGTGAGGGCACTCCAGCCCCCCGTCCAGTGCTCTGCTGGCTGTGTCACGCTGCCCCTCCAACCGGTCAGCATCAGAGCCTGCCTGCGAGGGCCAGGAGCTAACATTCCTGAGTGCTAAGCGCGTGCCAGGCCCTATCTAAGGGCTTTTCCGGCCCAGCCTCAGCCCTGTGAAGTAAGCCTACGTGAAGTATTTATTCCTATTCCCATTTCACCAGTAAGAAAACCGAGGCTCAGAGGGGCTACGCCAATTGCCCAAGGTCCCAGAGCTAGGAAGTGCGGGAGCCAGCCCTTGCACTCAGGTCCGCCTGACTCCAAAGCAGGGCTTTTACCCGCTGGGCCATAGAACAAGGAAGATGGAAAGGTGTGTCGGAGAGCAGTCCTGAAGGAAACTTGCGGCCCAGGGTGAGATTTTCCATGGACTTGCTTTGTTGCCAAGGAATCTTCAGAGAAAACCTGTCAGTTGGTTCAGCCACGTGGAGGTGGGGCTCCCAAGATCTGGAAATGTCTTCACCAGTTCCAAGGCACACACAAACATCACTTGCCCTCTCTTGGGGTCAACGTTCTTTATGATTTTTGCTCTCCAGGAAAATATTAGTTCATTTATATAAACTAAACATTACATATGGGGGGGTGGGGAATAGAAGACGTGGCATTCCTGGCCTTTTTTCTCCCCAGACCAGAAACTGAGAAGGTTTCTCCACTTCCCTTCTCACAGTCTGTCCATCTGTCGGTGCAGAGCTGCTGGCACAGCTGCTCCCCAGGGGTGGAGAGTGGGGCGCTGGGGCATCGCAGCGACGGAGTGGCCCCCTGTCCCCTCACGCCTTCTGATGCCTGCCTCCCCCACTAAGGCGTGAATGGAGCCCAGGAGGGCAGGTCTTCGCCGGGTTCCGCCGGGGCCTGGCTTACAGCCGGCCCTGGCATGTGAAGCCTCGGGTAAACAGATGCCTCTTGGGGCCTTTCCTCGGCAGGTGTGGGGTGCCTGCTGGCTGGAAAGAGCCCAGAGCTGTAGGCCCAGCCCCCCACCCCAGGGAGCCGAGGGAGGCTGCGTTCCTCCCATTCCTGGGCCTGCAAGAGGCACATTCCTGTCCCCGATCTGGTCGGGCTCCTGCCACGCAGCCCAGTCTAATTGCCAGACACAGAAGGCCTCCCTGAAGCTGCCCTCTGGCCCCGCCCCCCACGGGACCCCGCGGGTCCCCTCTGTCGTCTGAGGGTGGGAAGCCGGGACCACTGAGTGCGTCTGAAGCCTTCCAGACGCGCCCGGGCCCTCTGGTGATCAATGAAAACCTTAACATCCTACTTCCAGGCTGGAGCCAGGGATTTGAAAAGTCAGTGCAGACACTCCTGGGCGCCGGGGTCTGCCGGCCACACTGTGTGGAAACGCCGGTCTCAGCACTTTTCTGGGAGGAACGTGGAGTCAGCAGGCAGCCCGGGAACCAGGTGCCCACCGGGCCCCACCAGGAGCCCAGAGACCAAGCGCCCCAGGTGCCGGGCTCTGGGAACCCCGGGCTGGTGGGGAAAGCAGACACAGAGGGACAAAGAAGCTGCAAGAGGGTATAACGCAAGGTGGGCAAATTCTGGAAAAGGCCAGGTAGTGAATGTTTTAGGCTTTGCAGGCCATGGGGTCTCTGTCCCAACCTCAGCTCTGCTGTCGTAGTGAGCAAGCCGCCAACGTGCCCACGGCTGCGTGTGGCTGTGCTCTGATACTAACCAGGGTGGGCTGCGTTAGGGCCATGGTGTGCTCCTTGCCCACAGTGTAACAGGGGGCCTGACCTGGGGGGCGGGGGTGGGGCTGGGTGAAGGAAAGGCTTCCCTGGGGCCATGACGTTTTGCTAAGACCTGAGGAGTGATTCAGGTGACAGAGGCAGAATCATAATATTGACAATAATACCATCATCCTAATAAAGTTACACTCGATGAGTGTGTCCCATGAGTCAGGGACTCGCGAAGTGTTTCACACACACATGACCTCAATACATTTGCACAGCTCACTGTGGGAGGTATGATTATGCCCACTTTACAGATGGAGAAATTGAGGCTTGGCGGGTATGTGGGCTGTTCTGTCTGACCCTACAGATGCATTCTTTGCCCTGCTTGGTGCCTGTGGGAGGCTGACCCCTGAGAGGCATCTCTTGGCTCCCTCACCCAGGCCTCCAACTGGGTTTGGCCGATGGGAGGCTCTGGCAGCAGATGGGGTGGGAGGGCAGAGGAGAGAGAGGTCAGTGCATTTTTTTCTCCCCCCTCCTTCCTGCTTCACCCTCCGCTACCACAGCTCCTGCCAAGCTGACCGTCCTCTGCGACTCAGAGCTTGCCAGAGTGGGTAACATTTTTCCCCACCAGGTCCTTCAGCCTAGAAGCGCTGGGGGCCTCGCTATCCTTTGTGTGAAGTATTTATTCCTACTGCCATTTCACCTTCATTAAGTTTCTTCCGGTGAGTCATCCGGGGGCAGTTCTGTTTCCTGCCAGGATTTTCTGACTGATGCTTGAGGTTAGCTAACTTGCTGGCTTCTGGTTTCACATGGCTAATACACAATGGAGCAGGTGGAGGTGATGGGGGATGGGACGGAAGGAGAATCCAGCTGAACCTTGAGGAGGCTGGACCGGCGGCTGGGTCCCAGCTCCAGTACTGGTTTCCATCATAGGCAGGGGTCAAAAGTGAAAGCAGCTCCTCCTTTCTGGCCCCGGGCTCAGTGAGTGGTCCAGTCCTGGAGACCCCCAACTAGCAGTGTTAGTTTTCTGCGTCTGGCTCCTGTCTCCAACCTGGGGCACTGGGAGATGAATCTTCCAGCATGTTTGGAGGGTAGAAAGTGTGGTGGTGGGCACTTGTGAGCACCTGGGGAAGGCCAGAGATGTATGTGGTCATCCTGACAAGGTATATTACCCAGACAGGGTGCAGAGGCCTCTTATTCAAACTAATTTGGAGGACAATCCGAAGGGCAGAACACTTCGTATTGGAGCCCACTCTCCGGCTCCGGAATTCTGGCATTCTCTCCTGAAGAAATAGTCTTGAGTGGTTAGAGTTTCCTATTGTTCCTTCTGTGGCCCTAAATGATTGCTTTAGAATCCTACTGCTACTTCCTACATCCCTCTGATGGAATCCCTGCCCCCCGTCCACCCCCTACCCAAGGTCAGGTGTAGCTGAGCATCCGGAAGGAACACGGCCGACTGAGCGGGGGAAGGTTCTAGAACAGGGGCAGAGCTGAGAAGGCAGAGAAAGACCAGTGCCAGGAGCTTCCCTTCTGGTCACCTCTGCTGGTGGGTCATCTGCCACGTGTGGAAGGCAGTGGATGTGGGAGGAGACGGTAGAAGATGCTTTCATATTAGGCTCATGGAACACTGTGAAAATCAAGCTCAGGCCAGCACTCTGACTGTCTCTTGAGGTGTGGACAGCAGCACTCCCAAGGCTGTGTGGATCAACCAGTGTCTCCCTCTGCTAAGTTACTGTGGGACACCCCACCACCAACCCAGGAGGGACTAGGGACAGGGTCCAACCTGCACAATGGAGCCAGGAGAGGCTGGGAAAGGTAAGGAGCCTAGAGAAAACCCTCAGGGCAGAGGCCTTGTTTGGGAGGGCTAGTGGGAGGCTGCATATACCACCTCTTGTGGCTCTGCGGTCCTGGGCCAGCAGCACTGCTGCACTGGCCTGGCTCCAGAAAGGAGAAAGAGTGGCTTGAGACATCGACAGGCTGGGGGTGGCACGACACCAGGCACAGCAGCCTGCGACAGCCACCCCCTCACCAAACACTCATTGCCTGTCAGACTCTACACTGCGTGCCTTCTGAATATCATTTCAATTTTGACGTTCCAGCGACTCTGGGATGGACGACTTATTATCCCCATCTTATAGGTAAGGAAACTGAGGCCCAGAGGGCATGAAGTGGCTTGTCCAAGACTGCAGTGGCCTAGAACCCAGGTTGGTGTCACCCAAGCTCAAACCAGGAGGAGGAAGTACAGTCAGACCCCCGCCCCCAATCTGGTCCCTCCCCAGGCAGCAGCAGAGCTCAGTCCCAGTGACGAGAGTTGGCTGGAATACGGATAAAAGGAAACTCACAGACATGACTCTGAAGCAGCTAACACCGCGTGCACACGTGGGCAGAGGGCTTTGAAGTGTGACCCTGCCCAGGTGGCACAGCCCTGCAAAGTGAGAGCTAGTATCACCTCCATCTTGTGGATGAGGCCAGTGAGGATCAGAGAGGTAAAGTGACAAAGCTGGAAACGGCATAGCTTGGATTTGACGTCAAAGCCTGGGCCCCTAATCTCTAGGGAACACTGTCAATATGTCAATAAAACTGATGCCCGAGGAACGCGAGCCGTCTGTGTGTGGTGGGAAATACCCCAGGCATCCCGCACACCCTTCCGGGGCTTGTCAACCCGAGCCTGGCGGTAGGCCCGATGACAAGGGTCCAGGTGACTGGGAGAAGGTGCTGGGGTTTTCTCTATCCTGTGCATGCTCCCGGCTTGGGGTTCTGACCTTGCCTGTCTTAGGTCTCAGGCTCTTCCAGGGAGCCCCAGCCCAGAGGGGCCCCATGTGATCCGAAGCCTGGGCAGGCTGTAAGCAGGGACGCTGAGTCTGCCAGCCTGCAGACCGGACTCTGGCCTTTGGCTCCACAGGAAAGACCAACCCTGGCAGCCACGTTAGGGTTACTGGAGAGTCTGCCCCCACTTGAGGTGGCTACGATACCTGCAAGATCTTCCTTGGAAGAGACTAGTCTCGGGGAGCTGCTTCCTGGCTCAATTCTGAGCGACAGTCTGAAAACAAAGATTTTCAAAAGATTAGATGGGCTCTGGTGTGTCAGGGGGTGGGGAGCGGAAGCTAACATGTGCACGCTTGGAACTGAGAAGGTGGACTGCTGTTAAGGGCTATTAAAGTCACAGAACCCAGGAATACTCTGAGGTTGGCTCCAGATCACAGCCACTTCCTTCCAATGTCCCCAGGGGATTTCCATGACCAAAAGATAATGGTTAAGGAAGACACAGTAAACAGTGTAGTCATGGTCCATCTGCCAGGCACAGATGGCACAGTCTTCATCCTCAAGACAACGCTATAAACTAGGAACACCATCCCCGTCTTGCAGAGGAAGAAACTGAGGAGCATCGAAGTCAAGCAGCTTCCCCAGGATTCACAGGGCTAACAGGTGGCCGAGCAGGGGACCAGGGCTGTCTGACCCCAAACCCCAAACCAGGGCGTTTAATCATTAGACTGCACTCTCTCTCAGATGCCCCCAGAGAGGCCTGACGCAATGGTTATTACTATTTTTTAAAAGCATCGATTAAGAACTTCTGGGTGAAAATGACAAGAGTGAAGCCAGCTGCCAGACTCCTCCCTCACCCAACAAAACGAACAAACAATTATAAAGGCTCAGGAGTAAAAGAACTCACCAGCTGCTACTCAACAAGGGAGGGGGTATAAACTGAAGCCATGAACTTCAGAAACTCGTAGCCAAGAAAAGAAAAAGTGGATCCTGGAGTCTAACCAAGAGTCCTAACACGGTGCGGCTCCTATCCTGCCCTCTGAGACTTCTTGGTGGGTCTGAGCGGGAGGCCTTCCCTTTCCCTCTTCTGACTGGCTGCAGATTCTGGAGAGAAACGGATGGGCCAGGTGGATAGTGTAGGGAATACTCTGATGGAAGCGAAGCCTCCATGGCGGTGTGGGGAGGGGGGGATGATTCAAAACCTGAGGGTATCCTTTTCTGGAATGGGATACAGCCCGAAACCAGGTGGAGGAAACCCTGCTGTAGGCCTTTCAATAGGGCCGCTGTCTGTAATAAAACAGACCGCTTGCTCTCTGCCTCCATGGAGCCTGAGCCCTGCGTCCCCCCGCCGGCTGCACGAGAGGGCAGAGACTGAGAAGCCGCGGGCCTCACAGCACAGCAGGAGGCAAACCAGCCCCTCTCACACAGGGGAGCAGGGTCAGACGTCGCCTCCCTTCATGAGAGCCGTGGAATATCCAGATGGAGCCTCTCACATGGAAGCAAGATGAAAAGAAACGGTGTGGCAAACGCTACAAGTGTCCTCTCAGGAAAAAGGGAAAGAGGAAAGAAGACAGCATTGTCCAGATTCCCCAGCCTAGAAGGCAGCCCCGAGGCACACGAGGAAATCCCCCACGTCCTTTAGAACTCGGGCTGAATAAAACAAAACCCGAAAAATGAGATGAGAACACAAATGGGTAAGATGAAAGGGGAGATTGGAAACCTAGGGGAACAAACAAATCAAGGACTGAAACAAGACAGGACCGGAGGAATACCAGAGTAGAAACAGACCATCCCAGTGACTGTCGATGAAGAAGATGGAGATTATAGCCATTAGAAAGAAGCTGATGGATTTGGAAGGCAGAACATCCAACATATGGATTCCTGGAACGCTGGAAAGAGAAAAGCCAAGAAGTGGCACAGAAGTAGTCAAAGATAGAAGCCAAAAGAATTCCTCTGTAATGAATAAAGAGCATCCCCGTTCCAGGGAAATCTGGTACAGAACCCTCCACTCCGAGGCATTCCTCTTGTGAAGCTTTTGAACCTCAAGGAATTCTTCACCCACCAGGTAGACAAAACAAGTTGCTTATAAGAGGGAAAAAACGAGACTGGCGTGAGATTTGTCTACAACAGCATCCAGTGCCAGCAGGCAGTGGAGCAGCTCTGCGTGTCCTGAGGGGAGGAAGCAAAGGAGCCCAGCAAGTCAGATGCAAATGTTTTCATGAAAGAGATCGGAGGACTCTTTCGAAAGTGTAGGACTTTCGAAAAACGTACTTCATGACGAAACTCGGCTAAATAAGGGATTGATTTAAAATAAAGACTCCAGGACTGGAGAAGTGACAGGTGGTAAGAATTGAAAATGTTTCGAAACACGAAATAGTAGGAATTATGATTCCTGAACATGATGTGTATGTTATAAACTTGGATGACGTAGAAATAAGAAGATAACTCACAAGGATTTGGAAGATGGTGCAGTGGAGGTGAAGGAGGGGGGAGCTTGCTAATGATCTCATCTTTCATGACCAGAGTCAACGGACTCCGCTCACCATGGAAATCTAGTTAAAACGGAATTTAGGCACTCCAACCTCTTCATGTTTTTCCTGACCTCTTTTGTTAATCTTAGAAGGCCCTTTTAGGAAATAATATCTCTTGTGGTGGAGAAATATTTATTTGAAGAGCAGCAATTCCTTATGTTTTATTTCAGTTCCTTTTTCTGGTTAAATTAAAGTAAATACTTTTAATTAAAAATAGCAAGTGTGGTATAATCCAATTTTAATAAATTCTATTCTTGCATCCATCCACCTATCCATCCTTCTCCATATATATATATATATATATATATATATATATATGTACTTTTATGCATAGAAAAATGTCCAAAATAATGTTCACTTGATGCCAACAGTCAGGCTTTCTAAGTGGTAGGAATTTGGGTAATTTTTCTTAAATAAAATAAAATAGACTAAAGGCTGAGGAAAACAAAGCACTGGTTGGGCTACTTGGCCCAACGTCTCCAAAGCAGGTCGGGAACGTCATTGAGGTAAGAGCTAAGCCTGCGTCCTCTGGGGTGGGGACCAAGTCTCGGGAGGGTGAGTTGGGGCCAGGGGGTGTGGGATGCTCAAGCAGAGTCACAAGTCCTGTGCGTCCCGTGTCACTCAGAGCCAGGGTCTTCCTGGGAAGGGATCCCCTCAGTGGTCTGGGCACGGGGTGAGAACGCAGCCTTCCTCCCTGGGTTTGTCCACTTGGACCACAACAAAGGGCCTTTGTGAAATCCAGGCATTAGGTGCTGGGGGTGTTCAATGTGCTTCAGAACGGAAGGCGTTATTACTCACAACCTGCAGGTTGTCCAAGGATTATCTCACGGCCAGAAGTATTTAGAGACCATTTTTCTCCTTAAAGGATATTAGTGTAAATGAAAAACTACTGTCTCCTTAACCGCATTATTGGCACATGAATGGAAAATATTACCCCCGATCCTAAGTGGGAATAATTTCCCACTCCGGGGTACTCTTTTCAGGAACAGCAAATGCTTTGTAAGTAAAAATGAGCAATTTGTGGCAAACGTAATTTTAATGGTAATCTCTGGCCTTTATTTATTGCTGTTATGATTATGTAACAGATCAAAATGTATTATATTCTATTTTAACAATATATTGTACAATAACAACTGAAGACATTATGTTTATGTTCCTAAAGATAGCCAATCATTAGAACCATGTGGGGAGCTTTGAAAAAATACAAATTTCCAGACCCTGCCCCGCCCGCCCCCCACACACCTGGATGGCTAGAAGGCTTCCTAGGTGTCTCTGATCCACAGCCAGGGCTGAGATCCACTCCTGCAGAGGTGGCAGGTGAAAAACCTTGAACAGCCATTCCCAAGGTCTTGGTGAGTGAAAAGGGGTAACCTGGGGTGTCTCTAGTGGCCACAGCTCTCTACAGTTTCCAGTGACTTTAATGAAGACCAAATCATCAAGCTGATCAAATTTTTAGACACAAAACTGGAAGAGATTTAAAAATATGTTGGATAGCAGGATTCAAAGGGATCATGCATGGTTTACTGGAAGCAACCAGTAAGATGAGATTTAAAAGAATACATGTAAAGTTGACGTTTAGGGGGGAAAATGATCAGTTACAAGACGGCTGAGACTTGCCTCCATCATATATCAGGCCATATGAAAAGTCCTGAGGCTCTTAGCTGACCTCAAGCTCAAAGTGAGCCAAGAAGACATCCAATCAATACGGCAGACAGACCCAACGTGAAAAATCTTCCTTCTGCTTCTAAATACATAGAAATGTTGGATAAATTCCCAGCTGCCACAAATGAAGAAAGAACTGAAAGCCAGAGCAGGTGAGTGGAAGATGAGGCCAAAGGGCCCACAGGGGTCTTCAGGGAACTGGGCCTATTCCACACGGGCTGCATGGGATGGAGACGGGGCCTCAGCCAGCGCCAGATGGCAAGAGTCCAGCAGCAAGCTGGGGCCCCAGGGAGCTGCCTCGTGCATGAAACAGGCTCTCGGAGAGCTCTGTTTGGCAGCCTGGAGATGTGGCTAGAAAGCTGTCCTTCCGCTCAGCGCTGAGTGGGGGCAGGCACTCCTGACCTGGAGCACTAAGCCTGCACCACACACAGCTGTGGAGCCCAAATTCATTCACGCTCCCCACCAGAGAAAGCCACGCTGAGAAGTTGACAGAACACCCTCCTCGGCCCGGTGGCGCCTGTGGGGCTGGGGCGGGTGGGAGGAGACACACAGCAGCCCTGCTGTGGGCTCTGTAGGGTCAGAGGTCACCTTATGCACACGTGCTGGGGGGGAGGTGCCGGTGCAGCTGCAGTGACCTTCCGTTAGCCCTGCAGGGGGCCGGGGGCACTCACTTGTAGTTGTCGTCTTCCACAAACTTCTGGAGCTCTTCAATGTAGCGCACGGACTTCAGGTACTTCTGCACGTGGGGTAGGGTTGTGAGGTGGTCTGGAGGAGGAGGACAAAACCCAGGGGCTTCAGTCTCTCCCCATCCCCAGGCCCCCCATGAGAAGCTCCTTAGGGACTGAGACATATATTCAGTCTTTCAACAGTTGCTTATGATCCCTTAGGCCGGGCCTGTGCTGGGCCCAGAGGGGTCCCTCAGGAAGTGCCCCCCAGCTGGCAGGGCCACAGACACCACACCCTGAGGTCACCACAGTTCCTCGGCTGGGGAAAGATGGGTCTTGGGGGAAAGATGGCCTCCAGCGAGGTGTGTGTGCCCTAAAACAGGTCTCCACTGGAGTAACTGGCCAAGCCTCCCATGCTTGCCCAACCCCGTGTGACAAGAATGCAAGAAGGAATGAACGCCATCCAGCCTGGTGTGCAGGCCCAACCCAGATCCTTGCACAGCCTGAGAGTCTGGCCCACGGGCTGGAGCTGCTGCACCCTGAGAGGAAAGGGAAGGGCCTAGACGCTTGAGCGCCTGTTCTGTGCCAGGCTCTGCACCCAGTGATTTCTAGAAGCCATCTGCCTCAGCCTTTGCACCTGCCTCATTTCGGGGAGTAAGATGTCAACTGCACACAGGAGGAAGCCATGGCGACTTGCCATGTCACACTGCTGAGAAATTTTGACCCCAGGTCACCTGCGGCCTCGGCCACACTGCCCTGTCTCTCTGTCCCGGGGTGACTGACGTCAGATGCCCTCCCCAGACCGTCACAGTCACTGCACTCTTTCTGAGGGGGCAGTAAACCCTCCGTGATGCGCTCTGCCATTCGTTCCCCACAGGGTGGGACAGGCCAGCTAAGGAGAGAGGTTGAGGCAGTGGAGGACGCTGTGGAGAGGAGTGGAGAAAGGGTGGGAAAGGGCCCTCGCTTTCCCGGGGGGCGGGCGGGTGCATCCGGGTGCCACGAGGAGCCCCTGATGGCTCTGCCTCGTAACTGTGAGACTCTCAGCAGGTCATTCTCTTTCTCTAGGGCCTCGGTGTTCTCGTCTCTGAAATGGGGATAATGACCCCTGCTTCACGGAGCTGACGATGGGGAAGGGGCAGGGGAACATAATGGTAGTAAGAGTGAGCATTTCCTGAGCTCTAATGAAATGCTGGGGTGGGCTAAGGGCTCTGCACAGTCATGTCCCCATCTTTACTATGAGAAAAGTTCAGACTTAGGACAAAGTGACTTTTCAGGAGGCGGAGCCAAGACGTGAACCCACATCTGTCTGACCCCAAAGCTGTGTATGTAATTGCTCTGCTGGCCAGCAGGACCAGTGTCGAGGTCCTTGAGTGGAAAGGGCACTGGGAACACAGTCCCCTCCCTGTTCCTCTGGGCAGAAGAAGAGCTGGTCTGGAAGTGCGGGCGCTTGTAGGGGCGGCACTCATGAGCGGACCTTTGGCTTGTGTGGGCCCCCCTGCAGTGGCCTTACCACATGGAGGCTGTTGGTTTCTCCCACCCTACGTACTGGAGGTGGTGTTGCTCTCTTCCTTGTCCCGCTTTGCTGCTTCCAGACTTTTACTCTCCCCCATCCTGTGAAAACCTGCTCCAAGGAGGCACACTCCTGCAGCTCGGCCACCCTCCCCTTCTTCTCTGCTGACTTCTGCCGCCGGACGCCCTGGTCACTCAGGCCCATTCCTGGAAGGCCGGGGCACCTGGCTCCCAGTCAAGCCCCATCCCCCACCATCCACGTGGACGGCCCATCAGCATTGCCAGCAACACCCCCTCCAACCATCTCAGACGCCCACCATCACAGTCACCCTTTGGATCTGGTCACGTGTGGCAGAGCCTGGCCAGTTGTTGACCAAGTCATTTCCCTGTTCCCTCTAGGCCTGCAGCTACGTTGCATTCCTGGCCTCCCTCGGCAGAAGTGATGAGCACCACGTGCAAGTCTGGTCCATACTCTGGTATGATTCTCTCTCCTTCTGCATCTTCCAGCTAGATGTAGAGGTCAGTGGAGGACTCGGGGCCATGGGACATGGCAGAGCCACGAGATAGAGGAGCCCAAGTACCTGAATCTGCTTGGAGGAGAGCCACCCAGGAGGTGCCCACAAAGCTCTTCATGAATGAAGGACCTGGGCTCTGCCACTCATTGGACGTGTGACCTTAGACAAGTGACTACACTGTCTTCAGCCTCAGTTTCCTCATCTGTGATACAGAGATGGTAACATCTAGTTTGCATAGTCTCTGAAGATCAAACATGCTTATAAAGGATCCAGAACGTGTTTGATACTCAAGGTATCAAAGTGAAGAGCTTTGTGGAGACTACCTGGTTTCTAGAGCTTTCTCACTGATAAGGTGCTGGACCCAAATTTCGGTGATGTAAGATTTCACAATTCCAACAACCAGGGGTACTAACCGTAGCTGCAGGAAACTTGTAAATCCGCAATTATTCGGAGAATATTGTTCATCTGATTGGATCTTTGTTCGTTTTCCATGATGCTGCCTGAGGCAGGATATGCAGAATCAATGTAGATTAAATCCAGAAGATAGATGCCTAAAATTAAGGAAGATATTTAACGATGGTAGGTGTTCACCATAAATCAGAACAAAATGGCACAAAACAGAACTGCTGTGCTAGAAGGTATAGGGTGACATGGAAAAATGCGGTATGATTTGGACTTCAGTTCCAGTCCTGACTACTAACTCTTCACACAGACTGCTCAACTTTAAATCAAACATCTGAGCAACCACCAAAATGAATGCTGGCAAGATTTTAGCATTTCTAGTTCATACACTCTCCAGCAACAAGGGTTATTACCTGTAACCCAACTGGAAAATAACAGGACACGAAAGGGATGAATGAATGCTTGTGTTTTTTACCAACCACTGCAGTTTAATAGGTCTAAGTTGTCATATCCAGGAGAACACTGTCTGAATTCAGTTTTTCATTTATTCACTTAGCTGTGTGTCTACTTGTTTATCTATCTGTCCACAGATACACATACACACACCCCAAATCATAAATTAAAGAACAAAAGAAGAAATCGAAAAAGCAACCGTCCTTGGTACAAAGAACTAAGGCTAGACAGAGAATTCTCCTGAGGGTGCTTAATAAGAAAATAACGTGTGATATGAAAACATTGCTGGGATAGGCCAGCGCGGAGCCTCAGCATGGTCTCATGGCTTCACCCCAGGGGGAATTCGGGACAAGCCACCTGGCCAGGGATGAGAAAACAGGACTGGCTGTGTGGTGTGGCCCAGCTGACTGGCTTGCTGCAGGGTCGCACTTTAGTCTCTCTGGAGATGTGCATGGACAACGGGTGACATATCCTTCCAGCAGTCCCCCATGAGCACTGCCACTACACCGTTAATATTGGTGGAGTTGAGCAGGAGTAGTGATGTAAAGTAGAATTTAAGGCAGAAAACATTGAACAAGGCAAAGAGGAGTGATTGATATTAATGAAAGGCACAGTGGATTGAGAAGATCTAATGATTACTAACTTCTATGCATAAAGCAACATTGCACCAAAATATACAAAGCAAAAAAGTGCCAAAAATGAAAAGTGGATTCAAGAAAGCCACAAACATGGAGGGAGCCTTTGGTATGTCTCTTCGAGAATTTGTGTGTGTGTGTGTGTGTGTGTGTGTGCGTACACATATGTATGTACATACAAAAATATACACATATATATACATGTATCTACAGATATACATATGTATGTGTCCATATATAAATGTAGTATTTAAGTAACAAAATTAACAAGCTTGGTGTTATATAAATAAAAATATAATCCTTTTTAAATACTCATGGAATGCTTACAAACACTGATTATATGCTAGTCTATAAAAAAATGCTCAATAAGCTCCAAAAAGTAAATGTCATATTATCTGCTCTCTTTGACCTTACAGTACATCTAGGATTTAACAATAAATATAGAAAAAATTCTAACCATTTGTTAAACACACACACACACACACACACACACACACTCATAAGCAACTCTCAGGTCAAATAAAAAAAAAATCTAAAATAAGAAATCTATTCAAAGATAATGACAATAAGAACACTACATATTGAAATTTATGGGATCAGACCAAAGTGGTAATCAGAGGAAAATTTATAGCCTTGAAAGTTTACTATTAAACTACTAAGAATGATAACAAATGTAATTAACCAGGTACTTAATATTAAAGCTGTAGGTTTTCTGCATGGCTGGACAAACACTGCACTGACTTACGCATTCATTATGTTATTTGTTCTTATAAAACCCATTTTACAGAGGAGGAAAAGGAAATGCACAGAGGATGTTTAACTCGTTCCAGGTCACATAGCCGGTAAATGATGGGGATGGGAGCTGAACCCAAGCCTGCCTCCGCAGAGTACATGCTTCCTGCCATCGCAGTGGACTGCTAGTGCTGGATACCATGAGTCATTCGTCCGCTTTTAAAATAGCTACACATTTTTACGGGAAACTGTTAATCACAGAAACATATGCTAGCACTTCTCGTAGGAATCATTTCCACTTCCCTTCTTTTTAGTGGCACCATGTTTCCAAAATTTTAAAAATTAGAAGTCATTTCCCTTGTATAGAAGCTCCAAGTTTGGGACATTTAAGTCCACAGATTTATTACTTCTCGACCTTGTTTTTCCTCTCCCCTCTTAAAAATGTAACTCAGCTACCTCCCCAAGGGTTCAGCAATGGCAATCCCGAAAATCCCATTAACGCTTCAACCACAACAAAAAGTACCCCCTAGTGCTGAGCATGAGGTGAGGGGATAAGGGACACGAGGCAGCTTTGTTCCAGAGGCCAACGTTGTGCAGACCCGAACGCAGCTGGCTCTGAGCAGCAGAGTGAACCTCAGCCCGGGAGCAGGGTCACCAAGGAGCAGGATATGGGAAATGGGAGAGAACTGACGCTTCCTGGGATTTGCTACAAGACGGGAATCTCCTCCTCTCCTCTCCTGTGGTCCTCCCATCGACCCCATGGGGAGGTTAAGGAGAAAACTAAAGTTCAGAGAGATTAAGAAATGAGCCTGAGGCCTCACAGCGAGTGTGTTGGATTTGAACCCAGGTCTGTCTGGCTCCAGTGCCTGTTCCGACCCACTCACCGGACATGAGAAACACACGAGGAATCAGTTGCCTTTTCTCAAATAACACCCCCGGCATGGAAGGCTCACCCTTTTCTGCCCTGTGAGGACCGGGGCTGGCCCCTCTGCATCCTCTCAGGTCCTGGCTCTGCAAACAGAGGCCAGGAGAAGCTCGCCTTCGAAGGGGCCGAACACCATTTCCACCCCAGCTTCTGCCTGTCCCCTCGGGGCATGGGGAGCTCACTACTTCATAAGAGCAAACCCCACTGTAGAGTGTTCATCACCCTCCTCCACAAAACACCTATCTGTTCCCCTGACCTGAGAGTCCAGGCCAGGGCCACCACATGTGAGGACGGAGGGGACCTCCCAAAGGAGGCCTCCTGGCCCTGGCGGCCGGGGCAGACCCCAAGCCTCAGCAACACCCGGACAGAATTCCCATATGAACAGCCTGTCACTCCCAAAGCAGCAAATCTACAGGTAATATTGCACAAATCCAGAGAAATCTTCCCAGTATTGTCATTAGCCTGTAACTGGAAATATTTAAAAGCCTAAACCATGATGAAATCATTAGAATAGCCACCTCCCACTTGTACTTGGCCAGAGCAGCGCGAAACCTGACACACAGCACTCACCACAGCCACCATTAGATACTGACTGGCCTCGTTCATGTATCTACTGTCTGATTCCCCCATCAGACTTTATTAAAACCCCTCTGAGGAGGAAGTGTCCTGTTCCACAAGCTCAACCCCAGCGGCTGGAACAGAGCACACAGGAGCTGCTTGGAGAACATTAGTTGAAAGAAGGAAGGTATGAATGAAGGCATACTTTAGGCCCCAAGATAACCTTGCAAAGTACATCATTACCCTCATTTCAGAGCTGAAGAAAGAGACACGGGGAGTCAAGCGATGATAATAAGACTGAGCACTTACTGTGTTCCAGGTCCTAAACTAAGAGCTTTGCCCTGTTTGTTGATTTGCCATAACCACGCTGTTACCAGGGAGGTTTTATCTCTACTTTACAGAGGAAGAAGCTGAAGCTGAGAGCGCTGCATCGCTTGTCTGAGGTCACACAGCTGGGAAGTGGCAGAGGCAAGATTTGAACACAGGTCAGTCCAGGCTGCCATACTGTCAAGTCCTTCTTTGACCCCAGCTAGATCCCCTGGAGGCTGGCAGCTGGTGAGGCAGGGTGGGGCACAGCTGACCCCACAGGCATCCAGGCCATGGCTCTCCCTGCTTGACACCCCCTTGGGGTCAACATTCTCCAGGAGGGCTGACGACTACATGGTGGCTGCACCGTCCACCTCCTCCCCGCGGCCTCCCTGGCACCCATCGTGACACGTCTGTCCCAGGTCCCATCGTCAGCGGGCCCACCATGGCCTGGGGGCCCTGCCAGCTCTGCCCCGTGACACACAGCTGTGGTGGAAGTGGGAGAGCGTGGGGCTTGGAGCCAGGAGACCTGGAACACTGGCTCTGCCGCCTACCAGCTGGGTGGCCTCAGGCAAGCCTTTTTGCCTCCCGGGACCTGTGTTTCCTTGACTGTGACTGGGGATAATGATGTTGATTGTGAAGTCTCCCGGCCCAGGGCCTGGACCACTGAGGTGCCCGTGAAGCTGAGCTGACCCCGAGCCTGGCTCCATGGCGAGGCCCCACTTGGAACTGGAGCGGGACGCCCGTAGGAGAGACGCACCCAGCCGGGTTTGCCATAACTGTGGATGGCGCCCAGATGCTGACCACGTGCGGCCACCTACCTCAGACGACCAGCTCTGGGAACTTCCGTCTGGATTGAGACAGCACAGCTGGGATGTCTCAGCTCCCTTCCTTTTACACAGCGTTACTGCGGCAAAAGACACCGTGTTGTTGGCCTTGTCAAGACGGACAGTAACTGGACCAGCTACTGGCCCTGGCGGCCGTGAGGCTGGGCAGTGCCAGGGGCTGGAGCTGGGCTGGGAGGTGCAGACGCATTGGAGGAAACAACCGTAATACTAACAGCCTGTCCGCGACAGGAGAGGCTGGCCTTGCTTGTACCACAGCATCTCGCCGCAACTGGCACAGCACAGCACAGCAGGTGCTCTCATTTCTTCATCTGACGGATTAGGGAATGGAAGCTTACAGAGCAAACGTGACACATCTAAGACCGTACAACCTACAAGTGGGGGAATCAGGATTTGAATTCATGCCCGCCTGACCCCAAAGATTTGGGACAGAGAGCAAGCAGTGCTGAAAGCTGGGGGCTGGCAGTCCTGGCTGGCACAGGGACAAGGGTGCCAGAGTCAGAGCTGGGGCTGCGAGGACCCCTCCTGTGGCCTGCCACCCACCCGAGGACACGGCTGGCAGCCGGCATCCACTCTGTGGCTTGCCTGCCTGCAGACTCAACCTCCTGTGAGATGGACAGCTACCCAGAATATGTTCTGTCCCCTCCTGCCACACCCCACACAGGGCCCGGTGACACTGCTGTGGCTACAACAGGGGTGCCAACCAGCCTGCCATGGTGAGGCAGAGAGCCCCGGGGCCGGGGATGAGCAGCCCTCCGCTGGCTCTGCTGTGGATGCCTCCCCAGCTGGGTTGGTCCCAAGCCCAGGGGCATGTGGCCAAACCTTCTTCCTGACAGTGAATCCAGGCCCCCCGCCAGGGGTGTCCACAAGACACCCTGGCCCTGAGGAGGGAGTGTCAGGCTGACAAAGGAGGTGCTCTCCTGAACAGACCCTTCTCTTAAGCTGAGGGACACAGGCTCCATGGTGCAGAGCCTGCTTGAAGCTGGGCGCTCCCAGTCTCCCAGAGCCAAAGCCCGCGGCTGGCACCGGGCTTCACCGCCAGCCCAGAAACTCACTGCTCTCTTGTTTCTCCCATCGCCACCCATCTCACTTCCATCCCAAGTCTGGTTTTGGTTTTTCTCACACAGCTATCTATTTAATAAGGAAAATTCTGCTGTGTTGGGGGGAAAAAACCTTCCACAGCATAAAAATATGCCACATTTCCATCTTATGCTTTCCATTTTCTTTCTCTCTTTCTTTTAAAGTTTGAGATGAAAGACTTTTTTCCCATGTTCTCCTGCTCTGCTTTGAAAAGATCATTTTCAAACTTCAGAAATGAGGAGTGCTGGCACCCGGAACTATACTTGTGTGGTTTGATCACATAAACTCCTGATAAATTCCAAATGAAATAACAGAGCAGCAGCTCATTAAGGTTTTGTTTTTGGTTTTGTTTGGTTTTTTTTTATGAGAGTGCAAAGCGATGCCATCGACTACAGAAGGAGATCTCAGTGGGTGGCTCACGCTCCCTGTCTGATGCAGAAGACTGAGTGTTAATTAGTGCCCGTTAATTAGTATCAGTTGTGTAAAACACGGACTTCAGAACAAATCCTCATCTAAAGAATATTATTCCTCAAGTGAAATGTGTTGGAAGCTGGCTGACACTGAGACAAACATTTCCCAGGTCTGCAGAAAGGGGGCGGGGCCAGGCAGTCACACCTCAGGTGGTCAGAGGCCATGTTTCTTAGAGGAGCACATGGCCTCCTGTTTTTCTTGGTGTTGGGGCCGGTGACTTACAAAGGTACTGAACAAAGCCTTGCAGCCCACAGAGAATCTCCTCTGGCTCCTCGAGGTCAAATGAGGACACAACCACAGATTTCCGCCCCCTGCCCTGGGGATTACCTGGTAATCTACAGGGGCAATGGGATGTCCTACTGTTTGCAAAGGTTCTCCTAAGAGCTGTGGGATGGTGTAGCATGTGCTGGTATTCTGACCAGCAGTAAGAAAGGGCATAAGGAGAGGGCATTAATCTGGTGATTATTATTCGGCTTGTTTTGTGCCAGACACTGTGCTAAGTAAATTACACGTACTATCTAATTTAATCCTTCAACAATTCTATTGGCAGTAGAGAAGAAATTGGTACTTTTTGTCTGCCTAACATCTATTCCCAATTCTTTTTTTTTTTTTTTAATTTATTCCCAATTCTTTTGGAAACAGCCTTCACTTTTCCTTTGGGGGAAACCATACCTCCCATACTTGTAACCCATGTGGTTTTGGTAGGTCTGAAGCAATTTCATTCCATCCCCTGCCCCAGGGGTAAAAACAAATTTTAAAAATGAACCATTTGGGAAAGGAAAACAACACTCCAAAAAATTCAGAGATGAAAGAAGGAATTAAAATCACAAACTATCTACATATAGGATGCAATCAAAATCACATAACTCTGCTCAGAGAAAAATTCATAGTCTCAAATGCTTATATTAATAATTCAGAAAGATAAAAAAGAAATGAACTTAGTGTTCATTATAGAGAACTAAAAAGAACAAAAGAAAGTAGGAGAAAGCATTAAAAATATAAAATCAGAAATATTTATCACTGCAGAGTGATAAATAAAACTGAAAGTTGGTTCTTTGAAAAAGTCAATAAAGTAGACAATCTTTGGTATGTATGATGGAGGAAAAAACAAAAGGTAAAAACACAGATGTGCATTGTTAGGGTTGAGAGAAGGGATATGATTTCAAATATGGAGGAGAAGTTAAAATAGTGGTATGTGCAATTTTTATGCCAACATATTTGAAAATGTAGATGAAATGTGTGCTTACTAGGAAAATCTATCTTCCCAAAATTGTCTCAAGAAGGGGCAAAACCTTCAACTCACCAAATAAAGAGAAAATACTAACAATATTAAGAAAGATACCATGATTAAAAAGTACATTATCCAAATGGTTTTATGGACCCATCCATTAAACTGTAAAAGAAAAACCGAATATTACTTAAACTGTTCCAGAGCACAGGAAAAGTGGGAAATATGTGCAGTTCTTTTTATGACTCGAGCATAACCATTATATCAAAACCTGACAGACATGGCATAAAAAAGAGACCAATATCATTGATAAATAAAGATCCAAATAAAACGTTAGCAAATAAAACTCACCAATGTTCTAAAATAATAAAAATAGCAAATCAAATTAGCAGTATCTTGAAGCAAACAGGTTTACTACAGGATTGCAATGGTATTTCAACAAATGATCTTGAGAGATGCTGAAAAGTCACTGATAACTTTAGTATCTATTCCTGATAAAGCACTAAGCTAGGAACAGAATTCCTTAATATGACAAAGGATGCATGGTAGAAACACTAACACAATCTTCTTAACGTTGAATTCCTATTGAGAGGAACAAGTCAAGAATACTTGACATTCTGCTATAATTTAACACTATTCTAGATGCACAAATCTATGAGCTAAGACAAAGAAATGTGGTATAAACATTAAAGACACATGTAACATTGTCATTATTTCCAGGTTACATAATTAGTTACCATATTAATTATATAATTAAGTAATCTAGGATAATCAACTGGAAAACTATTACAACTAAATAACAGAGTTAAGTTCAAAGTAAATATACATAAATCACTAGCATTCCTTTTTTTTTTTTTTTTGCGGTACATGGGCCTCTCACTGATGTGGCCTCCCCTGCCGCACAGCACAGGCTCTGGACGCGCAGGCTTAGCGGCCATGGCTCACGGGCCCAGCCACTCTGCGGCATGTGGGATCCTCCCGGACCGGGGCACGAACCCGCGTCCCCTGCGTCGGCAGGCGGACTCTCAACCACTGCGCCACCAAGGAAGCCCTCCTTTTTTAATTAAAAAAATTTTTTTTGACTTCTTTATTGGAGTATAATTGCTTTACAATGGTGTGTTAGTTTCTGCTGCACAGTAAAGTGAATCAGCTATATGTATACATACATCCCCATATCCCCTCCCTCTTGCGTCTCCCTCCTACCCTCCCTATCCCACCCCTCTGGGTGGTCACAAAGCACCGAGCTGATCTCCCTGTGCTATGCGGCTGCTTCCCACTAGCTATCTGTTTTACATTTGGTAGTGTATATATGTCAATGCTACTCTCCCACTTCATCCCAGCTTACCCTTCCCCCTCCCCATCTCCTCAAGTCCATTCTCTGTGTCTGCATTTTATTCCTGTCCTGCTCCTAGGTTCGTCAGAACCTTTTTTTTTTTTTTTTTGATTCCATATATATGTGTTAGCATATGGTATTTGTTTTTCTTTTTCTGACTTACTTCACTCTGTATGACAGACTCTACGTCCATCTACCTCACTACAAATAACTCAATTTTGTTTCTTTTTATGGCTGAGTAATATTCCATTGTGTATATGTGCCACATCTTCCTTATCCATTCATCTGCTGGTGGACATTAGGTTGCTTCCATGTCCTGGCTGTTGTAAATAGAGCTGCAGCGAACACTGTGGTACATGACTCTTTTTGAATTATGGTTTTCACAGGGTATACGCCCAGGAGTGGGATTGCTGGGTCGTATGGTAGTTCTATTTTTAGTTTTTTAAGCAACCTCCATACTGTTCTCCATAGTGGCTGTATCAATTTACATTCCCACCAACAGTGCAAGAGGGTTCCCTTTTCTCCACACCCTCTCCAGCATTTATTGTTTGTAGATTTTTTGATGATGGCCATTCTGACTGGTGTGAGATGATATCTCATTGTAGTTTTGATTTGCATTTCTCTAATGATTAGTGATGTTAAGCATCCTTTCATGTGTTTGTTGGCAACATGATGGTTTTTTTTTTTTGACTTGAATTATATATATATATATATATATATATATATATATACATATTTTGTTTTTAATACAGCAGGTTTGTTTTTTTTTTTTTGCGGTACGCGGGCCTCTCACTGTTGTGGCCTCTCCCGTTGCGGAGCACAGGCTCCGGACGCGCAGGCTCAGCGGCCATGGCTCACGGGCCCAGCCGTTCCGCGGCATGTGGGATCTTCCCGGACCGGGGCACGAACCCGTGTCCCCTGCGTCGGCAGGCGGACTCTCAACCACTGCGCCACCAGGGAAGCCCTAGCAGGTTCTTATTATTCATCAGTTTTATACACATCAGTGTATACATGTCAATCCCAATCTCCCAATTCATCACACCCCCATCCCCACCCCCCCACTGCTTTCCCACCTTGGTGTCCATACGTTTGTTCTCTACATCTGTGTCTCAGTTTCTGCTCTGCAAACCAGTTCATCTGTACCATTTTTCTAGGTTCCACCTATATGTGTTAATACACAATATTTGTTTTTCCCTTTCTGACTTACTTCACTCTGTTTGACAGTCTCTAGACCCAACATGATGTGTTTTTAAGTGAACAAATCTGGTATGGCTATACACACATATATACACACACACCCCTATGTTGATACACACATACACACACCCTATATTGAAATACACACACAGAAACACCTATATTGAGATACACACACACACGCACCCCTATATTGATACACACACACACACACACCCTCCCTATAGTGAGATACATACACACCCTATATTGAGATACACACACACACCCCTGTGCTGAGATATATACACACACACAACCCTATATTGAGATACACACACACCCCTATATTGACAGGCACACACACGCTATATTGAGATACACACAAACACACACCCCTATATTGAGATACACACACACCACTATGTTGAGATATACACACACACCTCTATACTGAGATACACACACACATACCCCATATTGAGATACACACACACACCCCTATATTGAGATACACACACCCCTATATTGAGATACACACACACACACACCCCTATACTGAGATACACACACATACACACACAACCCCCATATTGAGATACACACACACACCCCTATATTGAGCTACACACACACACACACACACACACACACACACACACACGAAAGAGAGAGAATATATTGCCCAATCTGTTAACAGCAACCATCTTCAGGGATAGTTTAGGGTTATTTTTTGTTTTATACAATTTTATATTTTTTCAGCCTTTAGCTATGAATATGTACTACTTTTAGAAATAGAGAAGAGCAAGATCTCTATCTCTCCTTCTTTCTTCAAAAAAGCAAACACTTTTTTGGCAGGGAGAAGGGACGTAATAGTTGACGCAAATGATTTTCCGAGCATTCTCAGCTCCTGTTGAAAACCCGGTCTTTAGTTTTTGATGTAAAGGCCACAAACCTCTACCGACTACCTGTGATCTGTCTCCAGGCCATTGTTCACACTTCATTATCACCTTTGGTCTCCACCACTAACCCATTCCGCACTGTGATTTCTCAAACCCAATCAGATCGTACCCTTCCTCAATTTAAAATTACCCAACAACTCTCCCTCTGCAGGTGTTCACAGCTCCTGGGTTCCATCCCTGGCCACCTTCATCTCCGGGCTTTCCTCCCGCCCTCCTCTCATGTGATGCTCCAGCTGGGTGCGGGCCCCGTGTGGCTGGCTCCCTGGACCGGCCCTCTGCTTCGTGCCTCTGAGCTTGGCAGAGCTGTGTCTACCCCATGCCCACTCGGCCTCCTTTTCTGGCTGTTAGCGGGCTCCTCCTGGGCTCTCAGAGCACGCGCCCTCCCCTCGATTACAGTATTTATCGCACACTCTTTGAGGGCCAGGTCTGCATCTTTTCCGCCTCTGCATTCTCAAGGGCCCAGCACAGGGTAGGGGACGACCAAACGGGACGCTGAGTCTTTATCTGCACATATATGACTCTTTATTCTGGCCACCGAAATCCCACTGCTCAGTGGATAAGAGTGGCCGTGGCTGCCAAGCACCCCACTCCACAGCCACCCTAACAGGGTCAGCCCTGTGTTCTGGTGTCTCCAAGCTAAATACCCATATTTCTCAGTGCTATGAAGGGCTTCCAGAGGAGCTAACGTCACCAAAAGGAAACGCAAGATGATTCCCCCAGTGAAAGCCTCGGAAACCTGCCTCATGTTGGGTAGAACCGAGGCTGCCCATGTGCCAAGGAAAACACTCTCCAGCTTGTCTTTCCAACCCTGGCTCAAGGATTCGCTACTGTGCACAGAAAGGCTCCCTGGACGTCCGAGGCCACCAGGATTCCAGCCAGAGAATGAGCTCACAGACGGCTGCTTCAATCACCAAAGTATTTTCCACTTCCCCAAATGCGCTCACGTATCTGTGACCACACTTCACCTAGTCTTTAAGTATAACAAAAAAATAATGGAGGCAAAGGCAAAACTGTCAGATTTATTCATTGCTCAATGGAAACTGTGTAACAAAACACGACATTCTAAACCTCAATCACCAATCCCTGCATTCTCTGGGAAACAAGCAACAGATTTGTGGAGGGTTAGCTAGATCTAAACTGATTTTCACTATCTGAAAGCAAATTCTTTTCTGATTTTGCTGAAATGAAATACTGAAAGACTCTCCCTGGGCCCCTTGGGAAGAAAGAAGGCACCCGACTACTAATTTATTTGTGGTTTTCAGGCTCAGGTGTTTTGATCTCTCCCTGCCTTTCTTGATGTAGATGAGAGGATGGGAGTCCCACAGGACTGTCCCGGGAAACCGCTTTCAGAGAACAGGGGCTCCTGTGGCCCTACCGTGGGGGCCATCTCTGTGGGCTCTGCCCTGCTGCAGGTCACACTGGAGACCCTCCCTGGCCCAGCCAGATCCAGCTGGCCCAGGGCCAGCCCAGCCTTTTCCAGCCCTAGGCCATAGTCTCGGTCTGTAGGGGGCGCTACTCCCATGGAGCCTGTGGGCCCATCTCACCAGGGCAGGAGAAGCACACGCCCCCACCAGCAGGGGGCGCTGGAAGTAGTCATGCTGTTGCTAGTCTGGGATTGTCTGTTGGGTGGGATGGGAGGGTGGAGGGGAGCCGGGCTGTCACTGGCTGGAATCATGCGTCAGACTGGAAGGCCCACCCATACCTACTCTCTTTGTGCTACTGGCCCCTCCCCCCGCCCCAGCCCACTAGACTGAACGCCCTAGGGAAATGATTCAAAACACCTGACCCCCATGACTCTGAGCTCCTGGTCACCTCCTTGAGACCTAGACCTCTACTCTGGTTGGTTCTCCAGCACCAACTTTCCTCAGTCCTGGCTCCTCCCCTTCTTCATAGCACACTGCCGTTCCAGCAGGCTTTGGGGCCAACACTACCCTTACTAGGACATTCATTCCTGGCTATACCATCGGAGGGTGGTTTGCAGGGAAGAGAGAGGCCAAAGTGGCAGGAGAGCATGTCTACTGACCAATCAGAAGTTGTGGGGAGCTAGATGGAAGGCGGCAGGTCCCTGTGGGGAGGCGAAGCTTCAAGGGCACAGGGTGATGTGCTCAGGGACCAGCCCACTAGGTGATGTGAAAGGGCATTAGTGCTACAAATATTTACTAAGTGCTTCCCACATTCTGGACACAGGGGTATGGACAGGCACGGTCCCTGACCTCATGAGGTGTACTAGCCGGCAGATGCATTCAACAGAGGCATTAGTTACACAAATAATTAAGGGCACAGAACTGCTAAAAAATAATACTCTAGTGCATACTTACTTTGGGGAATTATCCTCAGGTGCCCACGAGCGACCCCAGAGGAACCAGTGATGTATGATACAGAGATGGGCAGGTCCCTGCCTCAGCCTCTCTACTCAATTCCAGAGATGCTAAGTAACCTGCCCGAGGTCACTCAGCACAGACATGGCAGAGGTAGGATTTGAGCCCAGGCCTTTGGCCTAGGGCCAACACTCTTATGGACTATGTTATGTGTGTTACTTATAGCTCAATACAGGGAGGAGTGATACTGAAACTCGAGGCATCTGTGTTCAAATCCTGGCATTGTCACTTATTTGTTCAGTGTGATCCCGGGTGAGTTCTTCAACTGCTTTCTTCCTCTGGGAAATGGAGACAGTAGCTTCTCACGGGGCTGAGGTGAAGACTCAGGACCTAACGCACAGGAGAGGGGCTGGCGTAGTATCTAGATAAAGCAGGCACTCAATGAAGTGACTTGCAAAAAAAAAAAAAAAAAAAACACCAACAACTTTAAGAGGTGATGGGGGTACATACCTGTTTCTGAAAACCTTCCAGAAGAGACCAGACAGCCCCTCATAGAGCCTCCCCTGACTTATCACTAAAACTTTTGTGAATAGAAAAAAAGAAGAAAACCACCCCATTAGCTAAGACTGATGGACGGCTTTATTGCTGGAACCTAGGAAGAAACTGAATAGACTACGGGCAGATGTAGAGGACAGAAGTTGAGCAAATGTAGACCTTGTCAATGTGTGCCTCCCAGGGCCTGTCCCCAGACTCAGAGAACCAGCGATATACAAACATGAAAACTTGGGTCAATGACCAGTACACTGCCCAGCAGGGGCTGATCTGAGGGGCTCTAGGACTTTCCCCTCCACCTTCTCACATCCATTTGCAGATGGCTACCCCCAGAAAAGAACTAAAGCATGTCCAGAGGGAAAACCAAATGCCTACTGATAAGCCCCAAAGATGAATAGATTTCACCTTGGTCAAGGACGCATCCAGAAGAAAGAAAATCCAGTAAGGGGCACATGGAAAAATACTGCCAAATAACAGGGCCTGAACTGCATGCAGAAGGGGCTGAGAATGACAGCATATGTCCTCGGTCTATTCCAGCATCCGGAAGAAGGTTTCAGGACACCTTTTCTCTTCAACACAGCACAAGAAGACAAGGCTTCTGGGATAGGAGAGAACTGTCAGAGGTGAAACTGCAAGAGGATAAGCTAGAAAGACAGATGCATGACATAAGGAAAGAAGAAAAAGAAACTAAAAATATGACAGAGGAATTTTAAAAACTAACATCGGAGGCAGCAAGGAGCAAAATGGGTATTTTGGATACTCACATCAATGATATCGGGGAGCAATTTGGCGAGGTCAAATGCCGAGGAAAAGGGCAAGGGAAGAAAGAATATATGGGATGTGGGGGCCTGAGAACAGAGAGCTGACCCAGGGAAGGGTATCTACCCAAGGAGCGTGTCCCAGGTCCCGGGAAAGAGATCCATCCCTAGACACACCCTGGATAAACGTTTGAATAAAAAAAAAAGTCTTTCAAAAAAGCAAAAGCAAAAAACCCAAAAGCAAAAACCCACCCCAAAACAAAAATAAAACCCCCCAAAACAAAGAAAAACCCATGGAAGTGACCTTGACCCTCCAAGTGAGTTGTAGGGGCCCCTTTTGCTTGGGTCTAATTGAACCTGACCTTCCACCAGAATGACTGTGATGACATACGGTAACTGTCTGTGCAAGTGTTTCCCCGTGGGAGGAGGAGTTTCTCAAAGCAGGAGGTACTGATTATTCATGAAATGTTAGGACATCTGGTGATTTGTCAATTGCTTTCATTTTTTAAGAAGAAAAATATTTTCCCCTAGTGATTATGGTACTTAAGTATAAAGACCCAAAGAGAGGACATATGATTTTGGATGCCATAAAATTTGGTCAATGCACATTTTTTCCATAAGTTTATGGGAATGTTTCACCATCGCAGCCTAAGGGCAGCAGAAGACGTCGACTTCTGGATGCAGTATTAACAGATCACATGTGCTCTAAACCACACTCCCTCGTCAGCAGTCTGTGAAGCCCAGAAACCCCTCCTGCACATGCCGCAGGAGAAAGCAAGCGCTCAGTGGCTTGTGTCACTGTGTCAGATGTGGAGGATGCAGGCGAACTCTGAGAAAGATGGCTTTTCTGCGGGGCCGAGGGGAGAGGCCACTCAGTCATGGCTGCAACAGCACAGGGAGAGGCAACTCCGTCAAGTCCAGAGTAGGTGTGAGTAGAGTGCTTCCTGCCAAATCCAGGAGCACCCAGCACCCAGGAAGCAGGAGCCTGCGCTTGCCTGGAGGTGGGCTGGGGGGCGCTGAGAGGGGGCTGGGGGCGGGGGGATGAGGTAGCCTGGGGACACCAGTAAGAAGATCTATTTGGAGGCTGAAAAAGCTCATCTCAGCTAAAGTAAAAAGTCTGCCTCAGGGCAATGGTGAAGGAAGAATATTTTGCAAATGTCCTGTTTCCTGGGTGGCAGTGGCCCCGGCTCTGGGCGAAGGTCTGCTCCTCTCTTTCCATCAGGGTTTCCTGACAGTAATCTGGCCTGGATCTTACTCTCAGCAAGACCCTCTGGTGCACAGGGACCCGGGGGTCGGGGAGCTCAAATAGGCTCCTGGGACAAGACAGCTGACTCAGAGCGTGGGGTGGGAGACATGAGCCTCGGGCAAGCGAATGCTGGGAGCGGCCAGAGCGTGGTCACACCGAGCGTGGCCCTGGGCTAAGGGCTGCACCTGCATAATCTCATGGAGTCCTCATTTTACAGAAGAGGAAGTAAGCCTCTGAGAGGCTAAATTGTCCCAGATCACACAGCGAGTGCGTGGCAGGGCCAAGAACGCCCCCCAGGCCTCACTTTGGAGTCCGGCTCTGATACTCGCCCTTCCTCGTCCTGGCCTTGCAGGACAGCACGTGAATGCATGAAGCCTGCCAAGGTGAGGTGGGGGCACCAGCATTTGTGGGGTGACCCTGAACCAGACTTTGTGCTCTGGGCCTTAGACCATCTCCTCAGTTCATCTACCAACTGGGCTCCCAGGAAAGCATCATTACCCCCATCATCCAGATGGGGAAACTGAGACTCAGAAAGGTAGGGTGACTTTCCAAAGGTCTCCTGGCCAGTAGTTGGAGAAGCCATGATTGGAATCTAGGTTTGGCTGGTCCCAACCTGTGCTCTGTTCAACAGGAGGACTGTAGGGACCCCCCGTTTTGTTTCATGCCACGAGCTGAGTCCTGTGGTCCCTACCCTCCGAGATCCTTACCCCAGGCCTGGAGGGCTGAGTCATAGGCCCTGTCCTCAGAGGGGGAGATGTCCTTCTGGGGAATGGAAACATCTCCAGGCCAGAACAGGACTTAGTTCTAAGTGGATTACCCAGAGCTCAGGCAGGGTGATTTGTGGCCCACCAACACACTCCAAATGGTGCCTGGGCCCAGGCTCCAGGGATTAAGTGGTCCTCTGGAGGCTAGCCTGGGAAGGCAGTCCCAGGGTGCCATATAGGGTGTGGGCTCTGGAACCAGGCAGCCTGGGGGGAGGGCCAACTCTGCTGCTGACGCTCTCAGTGGCCTTAGAAAAGTTCCTCAGCTCCTCTGACCCCAAGTTCTGGCCTCTGTAGCAGGGGACAGGCATTAGCGGTACCTCCCTCAAGCGGAGGTGGGATGAGTCAGGTGAGGTATGTATATCCCCCTGAAGAAGGTCACTGCCCAGTAAAGGCTGAGGTGATGTGATTACATCACTAGAAGTAACTGTCTGTGGCAGGCCCAGTCTACCGAGAAGTGAGGACCCAGTTTGCATCTTCCAAGCCCCACACTGCCTTCTCCCTCCTCCAGCCCCCCACGTCCTGTTACATCCACAGCAAGGGCTGAACAAGGATGGGACCACCTTGAGAACATCTCGTCCCTTGCTCCTGCCTGTCCTCTGGCTTCCATCACAGAGCTCTGAGGGACACTCTTGTCTGGGGAAAGGGAACCCTCTCTAGTCTTCAGGGCGGCACACGGAGCAGGGAGACCCAGGTCTGAACACCCATTCCACCGGGTGACCCTGGGTAAGCAGCCTGGTCACCTGGACCTGATCTCATTCGTTCCCACCTTATACATCCATCCACCCTGAGCATTACATGAGATAATGTAACCACGGCAGGGTGGTTCATTCTTCTGTTCATTTGTTCCATCATTCATTCAATCAGGCATGCATTCATTTTTCATTCACAAAACAGTTGCTGAGCACTGTTTCCACCAACTCTGCACTGGGCTCTGGGGGAACCACAGTGAGAAAAACCAGACGTGCTCCCTGCCTGCCCTCCTGGGCCTGACGACCAAGCACTGAACAGATGCTTCTCTTCCACGGAGACCCCGGGTCCAGTGGGGAGCTGGCCACTACTTGGGTGGCAGAGACAGCCCCAGGTTGGTGGCCCACGGTTGGGGAGTTCTTCTGCACTTGGCGGGTAGCGCCCTGGGAAGGCTGCTCACCTTCTGAGTAGCCGTGACTTCTGAGTACTGTACTGCCTCCCACAAAATGTGCTTTGTTTCTGACGTGTGCTCGAACGGGTATAATTTTACATCACATACACTGTTCCCAGTTTGTACAAAATGACTCAGGATTCTGCAGCTACTGGTGAGGAATTTAGGGCAGTGGCAGGTTATGGGCTTCATGGGCAGCAGTTCTATGGGACTTGGGCAAGTTATTTAGTTTATCTGAGTCTCAATTTCCATTTTTGCAAGAGGAGCATATTCCAACCTTGTTTCAAGAATCAGAGCTACTGTATGAAAGCATTTACTACATCACCTGGAATAATAATAGTGATAATCACAACACTAATGACTGCTAACGTCTATTAGCATTTACTATGTGCCAAGCATTGTGTTGAGCGCTTTCAGGCATTCGTTTATTCTTTAATTCAACCAATAGTTATCGAGATGCTAGATTAGATGCTAGGGATACTGCAAGGAACACAACCAATAGCATCTCCTCTGCTTCTGTGGAGTTGACCACCTAGAGGAGGATCAGATAGTAAACAAGTAACTGCACAAAATAAACTATTTAACTGAAACTGTAATGATAAGAACAACAAAGGAGAAGTACAGTCCTCAAAGTAAATGCCATTACACACACTTTCTAGGTGAGGAAATTAGGGATCAGAGAGGTTAGGCAACTGGTCTGAGGTCGCATGCCTGGTGAGAGGCAGAGCCGGGCCCCAAATCTCATTAAACGGATTATGCCAAGAATAGCATCAGAGGTTCCAGATCATCTACAGAGAGCCCACCACCTCCCAGGGTTCCTCCTCTAGTCTAAGAGCCGCTGCTCAGAGCAAAGGTGGAACCAGAAGGCTGCCTGAGAGCAAAACGACTTAGCTAATCCTCCGTGCACCGTTGTGACCTGCAGCCCTTCCTAACCTGAAGCAGAAAGCTGGAGGGCTTGTCCCGGGGGTCACTCACCCCCGGGAAGGCATCGGGGGAGGACCTCTATAGTTGATAGATGAGTTTAGGAAAATAACTGCCCCGTTGTTGAAAACTAAGGGTAGTGGGTGTCACCAGTAGGCTGCTTCCAAGGAACCCCAGGTGAGAAGATGCAGGTCGCCACAGGGCCTGGTGGGTCGGCGTGCCTGCCTGGCTCGGCCGTTGGCCAGCTCTGTACAATGGGGAGAATAAATGTACCTCCTTGGAAGGCCACTGTGAGGCTGCAGTGAGATCAGACAAAGCGCTTTACTTGGCACCAGACAGAGCGGCTGTCCTTGCGCAGACACTGAGGGTAAAGCTGGTCTTCCCCACCGCAAGCATATCTCAGTGATAAAAGAGACCTCCCTGGAGGGTGAGGACCTTGGCTCTTGGTTTGCTTTATTTGCGGTAACATTCTTTTAACTTCACCTATTTACATGTCATCTTCATGATTTTTACCAACGTAGCATCTACAGTATAAATTTTTTTCTTTATTTTTTTTGCGGTACGCGGGCCTCTCACTGTTGTGGCCTCTCCCGTTGCGGAGCACAGGCTCCGGACGCGCAGGCTCAGCGGCCATGGCTCACGGGCCTAGCCTCTCCACAGCATGTGGGATCTTCCAGGACCGGGGCACGAACCCGTGTCCCCTGCATCGGCAGGCAGACTCTCAACCACTGCGCCACCAGGGAAGCCCCAGTATAAATTTTTTATTGTGATAAATAAACATAACACAAAATTTATTATTAGCGACATTTAGTACTGTCATGATGCTGTGCAACCACCACTGTTATCTTGTTCCAGAACATTTTCATCAATCACTCCAAAAGGAAATCCTGTACTGACTTACACTCCCCCCTCTTTTCAATCTAAGCAACCACTCATCTACTTTCGGTCTCTATGGATTTGCCACTCTGGACATTTCATACACATGGAATCATACAAGATGGGGTCTTTTGTGCCTGGTTCTTTCCCTTAGCATAGCATTCTCAAGGGTCACCGTGTTGGAGCATGTATCAGTATTTCATTCCTTTTTATGGCTGAATAATATTCCATTGTATGCATATGCCATATTTTGCTCATCTATTCATCTGTTGGTGGTCATCTAGGTTGTTTCCACCCTCTGGCTACTGTGATAGTGCTGCTATGAACGTTCACATATAAGTTTTTGTGTGAATAGCTGTCTTCAATTCTTTTGGGTATATACCCAGGAGTGGAATTGCTGGGTTACAATATATTTTTTAACCTAACAGTTTTTGAGTGAAATCACGAATTTATTGTGCTAATCGCATTAAGAGAGATACTTAGCTAGCAAAGAAAGAGAGGTAATCTACATGCCATCTAAAATCAGGAGGCCCAAAAGTAGTGCACGTCCACACTCTGGGGAGCTCAGAGCTCAGGTATCCCCTCACTTACCATGCATGAGGCTGCCAGCAGTGGGTGCTCTGGGGTGGGGTCCCGGGACCTGAGGCTAGGTTAGGTGCAGTGGCTACCGGATGGGTCAAAAGCACTGTTAGAGGGGGCTGGCCAGGGGTCAGAGCCAGAGAGGCAGCATTGGTCATCGGGCCTGAGGGGTAAGCCTCCAGCCCACGTAGTTGTGGGAACACGGGGCACCGAGGAGACAAGGAGGTGGCCTGGAGGGATGGGGTGGAGGGCCCAGGGCTTCGGCCTGCAACAAAGATGACTGCAGAGCCGAGGGCCCAGGAGGGGTCTGGGGCTAGTTGCAGGCTGTCCTGTCCTTCATTGCTCTTGAGGCCGACTCTCCAGGGGCCAGGAGGAGAGGGTGAGGCCACAGCACAGGGGCTGACCTTCAAGCTTCCTTCACACAGGCTCCATCCGGGAGTCCAGCCCCTACTTGGAGACCTCTGCTTTGCTAATTACGGGACGCCTAGAAAGAAGGGGTTGTTTATGATGGGGACTCTTTCATCTCTGACTTAAATTACACATCATGCAGTAACGTTTTAACTCTGATGTCTTCTGGAATTCAAATGAGACATACACATACTCCCAGAAGCACACAGTCTACATTCATTACTGGGACCACCTTGACCAAATAAGAGGTGTCACCAAGTCTATTTATAGCTTAAACATCTTTCCACTGTCCTTCCCTTAAAATCTACTGAGGTAGTTCCCATAGAAACAAGGAAGAGTGTCCAGCCCCAAACGGTCATTCATTCATTCGGGCTTCATGTCTAGGGGTCGACAGCAATCAAGTCGTGGCAGGAGAACGTGGAGAAAAAGTATAGGGGCTCTGAGCAGAGAAACGGAGTGGACAGAGAAATTTTAATTAATAAATAAAAGCGGCCATTTAAAATCCATTACATCATTAAATTTAAAATAAGACCAATGCCGAAAGCTAGCAAGGCTGTGGTGAAATGGGAAAACCCATACATTGTTGGCAGCAGGGTAAGTTTGGTACCACCTCTTTGGAAAGCATTAGGGATTCCAAAGCCAGAAAAATATTGATATCCTTTGACTAAGTAATGCCACTCTTAGGAACTTATTCTGAGGAAATAATTTTAAAAGAAGGGAAAACATTGTACACACAAAGGTATTCACTGCAGGGACATCTACGGTGGTTAAAAGCAAAACAAAACAAAACAACAAAAATTGGAAACATTCTAATGTCAAACAATAGGGAAATAGCTAAGAAAATTAAAATGAACTACATGACAAAAATATGGAAACATAAGTGCTAGAACTGGTGGGGTTTGAAGCACTTAAGAAAATTTACAGCAGTCTTGCAAGGTTGTGCATTGCAAGTGCATTTTTTAAAAGAATGTATAATTCATCTTTAAGTAAGATAACACTTTATTCTGATCATTGATATTTACTGTCAGATTTAAGTTTCTCACCAAAGTAGCAATAAATATATATATTTGTTACACATATATGTAAATATAAATAGTCAACAAGCCCCCCACGTTGGGGTTTCCTCCCCAAATACCAGGAAACTTCGTGTCCCTCCTCCTCCCAGTTATTTAATTGGTTAACCATCGCGTGGGGCACACGAAATGCCCGTGAGCCCGCAGTGACTCCAGGGTCTTATTTACAGCCAGGGGCACAGAGCTTGGAGCCCTCCCAGTGGACGGAGCCGCGCCGGCCTGCTGACCTCACTCGACCTGCCGGGACGGTTCCTGCTTCCCTCCTGCTGCAGCCGCCCCTCCCGTCGCCCCCGAGTCTCTGCCCCACTGGCCTTCACCCACGCAGTTGGGTGGGACCACTCCGCCTGGGATCCCAGGCCCTCAGTGGCCTGGTCCATCTCACAGGCACTCGCAGTGGAGGGTGGCACTCGCCCATGAACTTGCTGCACGGTCGTCAATCGGGCACTCTATCCCTACTCTGGGCGCCCGAGACAGAGGCTTCCCACACACCTGCACGTCAGGCCGGTCTGTAAGGACAGTGGCCTTGCTGGCCCCTGAGCCCCTCCTGGAGGCATCCCCTGCTCCTCAAGAGGTGACCAGGCCTCTGACGCTCAGCCTTGGGCTTTTGCCACTGCTGGGCAGGAGAGCCGCAGCCTTGGCTAGCCCGAAACCTGGCCTGCCACCCTGATTTACTTCCCAGCAGTGGGGAGAAGGCAGGTGAAAAGGCATGAGGCCTATGTTCTCCCAGAATGTTCCAGACAGAGCAACTAGCATTTTAGAGTGCTACTCCCATTTTCACCAACAGACCTATGTGAATGCTGCTCCCATATTCACAAACAGCTGTGAAAAACGCCAAGTCCTGGAATGGGCTGTTGAATACATACTACAAAATGACAAATTCCTACCAAAGACACATTTACATATAAGGTAAAAACATGCAATAAAATTTATGTTGTAATTTTCTATATTCAACACGTTTTAACGAAAGAATACATTCCAAAAAAAGAAAGAAAGAAAAGAAAACTTTAAAAACCCGTGTCAGCAAAAGGCTGACATTATTCTTACTTAGGAAGAAATATCCTTTATTCTGAGATTATGGCCTGCTTGCATTGTTGGTATTAAAATGTTCTTCCTCGGGGAAACAATGATGATAGTTTATATTCTCTTTACTCGCCATTTAAAAATAAAGTTGGCAGCCTTGTGAGAGTCTCCAAACTTTCTTTTTGCCCATGAAATCCAAAGTCTGGGACCCACTAGCAGGAGATCACACATGTTTCTCTGGCAGCAGGCAGACTGTTGGCTGGCACGGAGGGCGCCAGAGCTGGAAAGCCCCAAGGGCGGCTTGTGAGTCAGGCAAATGAGACGGCCAGGCAGGGAGGCAGCTTTGTGTTGCTGCAGGCTGCAGGATCTCTAAAACTTAAAGAATACTCGAAGGTTGAATAAGTAGGAATTTCAGTTTGGGACAAAAACCTCAAGCTTGAGTTCTCCCCTTTCCTCTTTCTTCCGGTCAGAGTTTACGTCCTACTGTAGAGCGGAGCACCTGAACCCCGGTCTCACTCGGGGCCTCAGCCCCCGGCGCCCCTCCTTGGCCTGGCAGGTGCAGGCTGGCCAAGCCCCAGCTCTCACGCATCTCGGGAGCGGCTCCCAGCCGCTGCGCAGGCTGCCCAGTGCTGTGGGGGGGCAACCACCCAGCCCCGCGGAACGGCCATCCCTCCTGGTGCCCAACTTCCAACCTCAGAGCAGCCCCGCCTTGGTGCCTCTCTTATTCCCTTTGGTGGCTGGTTTTCCCCAAAGGCTGCCTACCCCCCACCCCCCAGCTGTCCCTCCCGGGGGTACCCTGTCGTCTCCTAAGTGAACGACTGGGCTTCCTGCTCTGCCCTCATCTGCCTGTACCCATTCTCCACCCTCCCTCGCCTCCCTCCACCTCCGCCAGCATGGACTCCCAGGCTGACCCCATGCTCATTTGGGTATCGTTAATGTCTCCCTATCTACACTACCTTTTTTTTTTTTTTTTAAGGTTTAAAAGAACCTTTCTTTTCTGATTAAAGGGAATTTATGTTCATCCTAGAAAACAGAGAAAAGCATGAGGAGAAAAATAACTGCCCGTAATCCCACGGTTGTGAAATGAGCACTCGCGGGATCTAGGTGTGTCCCTCACATAAACACACTCCTCCGTACAAGCCGACCGCAGGCCACCGCATGGTTCTGGTGGACAGTTCCGTTGGTGGAAGGCCCCAGGGGACTCATTCTTCAGTGGAAATGGAAAGGTCCCAACCCCGGAGGCACTGGCGCATTGTCTTAAGTACTGGACACCCTAGACGCCTTCTGAGAAGGCCCCAGGAGGTGGACAGGGGCTGCCGCGGGCCCTGCTGCCGGCCCAGGGTATGTCCTGTCCAGGTCCGTCTTGACCGCACATAATCAGAGCTATCGCTTTACACAGGTGCCGGGCCAGCTCCAGGGTCTGGGTGCGGACAGGCGCACATCTGACCCCGTCAGTCAGGCCCTCCTCTGCTTCACCACCTTCTCTGGTGCCCCAAAGCCAACTCTCAAAGTGGGAGGAAAAGGAAGAGGATGGACCTCCTGAGGTGGAGAAGAGGGGCTGCAGTAACAAGAGAGCCCCAGCTCCCTCCCTCCTCCCTCCTACAGGCTTGTTGCCATGACAATGGCCACAACAACCATAATCATAACAGCAAAAAAGCTGACCCGTGTTCAGAGGTCACCACATGCGGAGCATCAAGACCAGCAACCAACACGTGTCATCTGTGTTCCCCAACGTGTGGACACACCCCCCTGAGAGGATCATTGGTCCAGGGATGGACATTTGTATCTATTTTAACGTGTTTAGAAAAACGACAGCACAGCAAACCCTCAAAATCACAGATAAGAATAAAATAGATTTAAAGAGAAAAACTGAGCCAGAACATTAGTAGAATTAGTGAAGATGGTCATAAATGCCCAAAGTTTGGGGAAACACTGCATTGTCTTAGGATCCTCACAGGAGCTGTTCTATGGATGGCAAGGCGCAGGGAGGTTCCTGGCACCCGGGGAGTGGCGACTGGGGTTAGGGCCTGAGCCCTGGAGACTGGGCCTCTATCGCCCTGGTCTCCGCTGAGGACACCTCTGCTTTTCCTCCCCTCCACCCTCGCTCTGCTGACCTACCGGCTACTCGCACGTGGCCCAGTGCAAATTCTCTGAGCTCTGGTCCCGGACGGGTCACACCACCGACTGTTTGCCATCCATCTCCCCACAGGTCTATTACCGGCCCTGCCCACCAGGGCCTCTGTGGCCGGCACAGCCAGGCACACATCGGGTTGGGTTTGGGAGTGTCTGTGCAGCGCTGAATAGGGTGCCTCTTCCCGAGAAGGAGAAGACTGGGTGGTGGTGTGGCTGGGTGAAGTCTGCCACGGCCCTGGCAGGCACAACTTCCTAGTCAGAGTGCCCCAGCAATGGCAGGTCGGGAAAGTTCTCCCAGCCCCAGGCTGCACCAGCAGCCTCCTGGGGTCGGGGCACAGGGTGGCTTGTGGACTCTTGCCTCGCCAGGCCTGCTGTGTGTCAGCACAGGGCAGTGTGACCCACCTTCTGCCCAGACCTTCCTCTGAGGCAGGGTGAGCCCAGACAAGGCACTGCTGGCCCTGAGGCCTGGACTCATCTCCCCGGAAGGATCGTCTTCCATCCCTTGTGAGGACAGACAGTTGCGGTGCAGGGAAAGGCACAGGAGCAGATAACAGGGAGAGACAGAGCAATCCTGTAGGACCCAAGCTCGGGCTCCTCAGCCCTGCCAGGACCAGAACAGGACACAAAGAATTCAGATTAGGTTTGAGCTACAACTTACGGCCATGAAAGTGCTGCCTACCCACCAGTAGCTGTGACCCTAGTGCACTAATAATAAACCAGTAAGTCCCACAGGCTGAGGGCCCCGTGGATGTCTGGCACTGGGCTTCACTGAGGGGGCTACCAGCATTATGCCCACTTTACAGTCGTGGACACTGAGACACGGAGGTGCCCGAGGTCACACAGCTAGGGAAGGACCCAGACTCTGTCCTTCAGTGGCCGACCTCCACGGGACACGCCGCTCTGTGGGCTGACAGCTGGCACGAAGGGTTCTATTTTCCAGGGCCTCCTGGACAACCTGAGGATCGTGGCAACTTGTGAGCTTGTCCAACACCTACTCCCCGGGGGGAGCCCGCGCCCGGGATGCTTCTGGCTTCCGCTTCTTGCACTGGCCTGGGATTGCTGGTGCCCGTCCACCCTCTCTCCTCGGGGCTCCCGGCTCCCGGGACGTGCTCCTTGCTCTCGCCGGCAGCTTGATGGCTGGTACCGCGCCATGAGTACTGGACCAGCTGAGTCGGGCTCGGGTCCTGAGCTCCTGTTTCAGCTCTGGCCCTTACGAGCCATACAGCCGTGGACGAACTCCCATCCTTCCCCGCAGCCCCATAACCTCATCTGTAAACGAGGGGGTTGGAACTTCTGGCTCTGACAGTCAAGAACGCTTTGATCCTAGAGACCAGTGTGCTATACACCGTGTCACGAAGTATAAGGCTGTGGACACGAGCACACACGTGCTGTCCCCAACGCCTGGACACGGCCCACGCACTCTGCAGCTTGAGGCTCAGGCCGCACTACCTGCAGAGCCCCCCTGCCCACCTCGGCCTCTCCTCTGTAACAATCCATCGCTCTGTAATTAACGGAGGCTGACCCCCATATAAGAGGCTTCCATTCCCCGAGGGCTGCTGCCAGCTCCACATCACACCTCCCTGAACCCTCAGGCATCCCCGTTTACAGAAGAGGGACCTGGGCTCAGAGAACTTGAACAACCTGTCTGAGATCACCTGGACATCGAGGGACAGAGCAGGGCCCAAAGTCTCGTCTGCCCAACCTGTTGATTACCTGACGCCTGCGCCCCCAGGCTCTGAGCACCGAGGCCAGGGGCCGCTCTGCCCTACCCAGAGCTGCCTCCCCAGCACTACTGCAGTATCTCCTCCACCACAGGCTCTGAGTAAATAGCTCTTAAATCAAAGAAGCGGCGGGGGGTGGGAGGGAAGATGTGTAAATCAGAACCCTTTTAGTTGCAAGTGACAGAAACTCACCCGGAACAGCTTCAAAATGGGGAAGGACTTTAAGAATCCCAGAACGGCTCACAGGACCAGGGGCAGCACCTCAGAATCTGGGCAGCCCCAGGACAGCCCCAGGGAGGCTGGCGCGGGGGACTCGAGTTGGTGCTTGCTGCCTGCACAACCTACTCTCCCCACCTGGTACTGCTGCCCCTCTTGGGGCGCAGCTGCACGCCTCACTTACTCAGACTCTCCATGTGGCAGAGGTCAGGCCACTGGCAGCTGTGGTGTCAGGATATGACAGCGCTGCAACCAAGGCAGAGAGATTCCCCCTCTCCCTGGCCTCAGAAAAACAAAACAAAACAGGCAAAACTCTAACTGACCTAGTGTGAGCCCCACGACGGGCTGGGGGCTGATGTGCTGTGATGGGGCCAGATTCAGGTGTGGTCCTCTACGGTCAGGTGGTGGGTGAGAAGGAGACCTGTGAAAGCCCCACACAGAGTGGCGGAGAGGGCGGAGCTCTGTAACGCTCAGGAGACTCTCCCCTCCCGCTTGCTTCTCTCTCCTCCCACTTCACTCCATCACCTCCTCTGCCATGGCTCCCCTGGCTGGCAGCCCCAGTGGGTCTCATCCATGTAAACGCCCCACTCTGGGCTGCCGCCAACCACACCTCTCCCACCCAGTGAGCTGAGGCTCCTTGGGCAGTCCTGGGCCTTCTGGGCATCTGTGGGAAGTTCAGGTGGCCAGACTGGTGACGCCCAACCTGGGGTCGTTGGATGACTGAGGTCATTACTAGTTTATTGCAGAATTGGAGTCCACTGGGGGCACAGACATGAAATGCTTTATTCTCTCCAACGCCACTCCCCAGCTGCGCTGCGTTGACTCCCCTTTCCAATTTTGGGCAGCTGGTCCCTCAGTGAAATCTGGGCCAGATTCTGTAACTTTGCAGTCACTTTCCATATTAGCATAGTAGCATTTCAAGATTTAAGACCCGGTTCTGTTTATTTGAAGACTTGATTCAAACTCCATTCAAAGCTCATCTCTGTTCTCCCTTCCCCCCCTCCCCTCTCCCTGGGGGTTTGGAGGAGGTGGGATGGAGGGTGCTCTGCCATTTTCTTTGTTTGAATCTCCTTCCCTAATGCCTTTCAGACTCCAGCAGACCTCACTGGGCCCACTCTCTCCGGGAGGCGGGGTGGGGAGTGAGATCCGCTCACACAGGGGTCACCTGTCACTGGTGGGAGAACCTGGTCTGGTTCCCTCTGATGCAGGAGGTGATCTGGGTCTCCTAGGGATATATTCAGCTGTGTCCTGGCCCCTCCATGGCTGAAGGGCAGCCAGGCATCCTCTCCCTGCCATGAGGGGCACATGTCCTGACCCCTCTCTAGGCTGGGTGTCCCCCACGGCTCGGTGCGGTGGCCACCTGGGCAGCCACAGCTCCTGCCCCACTGCCAGCTTCTGCTCCCTTCACATGGAGACACAGTAACAACTGGGGTAGCTGCTGGCATCCTGTGAGGGCCACCGCGAACGGGAATGGGAGGTGAACCCACCTCTTCCCAGACACCCGCGTTCTTTAAGCCTGGTGATTCCACAGATGCCCCCCTTCAGAAATCCCTACACCAGAAATAGGCACCAGTTTCCATGTTCAGTAGGACCTGAACTTCAGGGGCTATGTGTCAATCACCCTCTCCCTCTTCTTCCCCAGAGAGGGAGGGGAGCTGAAAACCATGCAGCCCCTACTCTCAGCTGCCCCAGGGTGCTCCCGCACCCCACGGTGGGCCGAGGGTCCTGCAGTCCCTCATCATGTGCCCAGTCCCTCTCTTGTAGGAGGCACCCCAACCTTCGCAAAGGACTCTCCCAGAGACTCCCCACTTGGCTCTGGGGAGAAGCACCCGCCTCATCTCAAACTACCCTTGTTGTGAGTCCAGGACCCTCTCTCCTGCACGACGCCTCCCAGATTCTTCACAGGGGTGGGTGTGGGGAAGGGGCTGAGACTGGAGGTGGGGCCGGAAACCATCACCTCCGTTCCGTTCGACAAACGTTATACAGTTACTCTCGGCTGGCCGGAAGCTCTGGTAAGCTACGAGCTTGTTAACAAGAAGGGGGTGAGGCATTTCTTTTCACCTAACACCAGCAGCATGTGTCACAGAGACAGCTTCTACTGCAACATTAAAGAAACAGAGCTCTGTATCAGTTCTGGGGACAAGACCTCGCTCCTGGTGACCCTGGGCAAGACCTTTGACTCTCTGAGGCTCGGTTTCCTCATCTACATGACGTAGGTCAGGATAGAGCTTCACACTGTACCTGAACTTCACAGTACACACGGCAGCTGTGATTATTTACAGGAGTTTTCAAAACCCAGAGTTAAGGAGAGACACGCAGGGGTCCTGGGTGGAGAAGGGATCACAGGCTCGGTGTCCTCAGGCTGCGCCAGTTCCGGCAGAAGAGCCTAGCCCAGTGCCGGGTACACGTGGGCCAGTAACAGGTATTTCCTTGAATGAGAGGTGTCCTCTTAATTACAGAAGACTGTTCACCTGCTACTTACTAACGCGGCGTTCTGAACACAGATTTAAACTGAATTTGGTCCAGCAACCAAAAGAGACTGTGGGTCGTAAAAAGAAAGAAAAAAGGAGGAGAGACCCCTGTGTGTGTGTGTAGGGTCGGTGGCCCTCCCATCCGGGAGGGGCGGGAGCCGGCAGCTGTCTCCCGGAGCGCCTGCTGGAGCTGGATGGCAGCCGTGAATACTTTCTTTCTTAAGTGAAGCTCTTCTCTGTGTGTGCTGAATTGCGGCATTCACGGGGGGAGTGAGGACAAGAGCATTCACCAAGCGGGTACCAGCCATCCGTGGGTGCAGCGCGGGGGGCAGGGGCCCGAGACCTGGCTGGGCCAAGGCTCTAGCCAGAAAGGAAGCTGAAACCCACTCCTCCGGCCATCCCTCCGACCCCCATGGTAGGTGCTGGGGTGGGGGTGAGGGAACCGGATGAGCACTGTGACCACAGACCTCGGCAGGGGAGAGACAAGGCCCAAAATAGGTTGAGCGTCTGGGGCGTCAGCTGGGATTCACCCCTTCCAGCAAGTCAGGGCTCAAGCATTCTGTTTACCAAAAGCTCTGCACACATAGAAACCAGGACGGTCTGGATTCCACGTTACAGGGGACGGCGGGGGGTGGGGGGAGGGCGCCCCGGGGTGCGTTTCGAGGTGTTGAAAGCTTCTCTGACAATGCCAGGGAGGAGGGCCAGGTCTGGGGGTGCCCATAACGAGCCTGGCAGAGGAAGAAAGGCGATGGCAGCCCTGCGGGCGGGCGGGGGCTCGTCCCTGCTGGGCGCACCCCACCCCAAGCAGCTCCAGCCTGGCAGGTAGTGGGAAGGGAGTGACGTCTGCAGACAAAGGCGGCTCTGCGGAGGGGAACGCCACCGAAGCATGCTCTGGAGCCCGTGAGAGTAATCGTAATCGGAACCAGCTGAGGACGGAGCTGCGCTTCCAAGGGCTGCCAGGAAGCGGGATCTCCAGCGGCAGAAGCCTGGGGATGTTTCTCTACCCAGGAGCGCTCCCCTGCCCCGCTGCTCTTCTCTCTCCTGGGCCGAGGGTGGGTGGGCATCGGGGAGCAGGGCAGCCCCCTGGGGTGCACTGTGCCTCCTCCCTTGTGTCCTCCTCGTGCGGCCTGGCTGCCCGCGCCACAGGCTCTGCACACGTGGAAGTACCTTACGTGGATACGTCCTAACCGGTGACAAGAACTCTGCGAGCTTGGTGCCTCTGCGCGCCCGCTTTGCAGATGACGGCACTGAAGCACTGAGAGGCGACAGGAAGTGTTCAAGGCCACGCAGCTAGTAAGTGGTGGGAAGCGTGATTTTACAGCCCACGCTCTATGCAGTGCACTGGCCTGCCTGCTAGGGAGATGACGACGACGATGATGAAAAAATAAAGCACTTATTACATGGCAGGCACTTTGGATACCTTACGTCATTTCATTCTCATGACAACCCTATGAAACATAGGTATTATTTTTATTATCCCCAATTTACAGACGGGGAAATGAAGGCACAAAAGATCAGTTACTTGCCCAAGGCCATTCGGCCAGGAAGGGCAGGCCTTGGGCTCAAACCCAGGTCCCTCCGACTCCAGCACCCATGACTGTACCACCAAGCCCTTCACTCATCCACCCAACAGCAATGACAACTGAGCACCCAATGCTGTGTGCCAGGCACTGTGCTGAGCACTGGGGACCCAGGGGTGACGAGGTGACCGCTTCACCCGCACAGCCTGCTGCGGGACGGGAGAACACCAATCATACCAGTAAATAAATAAACCTAAAATTCCAAGTGTGAAGGAAAGTGTATCTGGCCTGAGCGATGCTTCAGAAGGTTTTTTTTTTGAGGGGGAAGCAGTGTTTGAAAATTTATAAAAGTAATTTCTGCAAGATGATTTATTATCTTTTTCATGTGCCTTTTATTTCCTATTCTGTGCCAGGAAAGCAGTTGGAAGTCAGGGACATGTTAATAAAATTGGTCGAATGAAGCTTGTTTCACAGTCCAGACATCACCTGCTGCTTAAACACCGCATTTTCCCAGGTCAGTGACGCCTGGCCATTTTGGTGAAGGAGAGGCAAAGGGAGAGACTAAAAGCCTCAAGCCAGCTCCCAGGAAATGGCTGCGAAAAGCCAAACCACACTTTCCTGGAGTGATGCATAACCGACACCTGCACGTGTAAAACTGCCGTCAGAAGTAGGGATGGTCACGGCTGGGCCACCCGGCCTCATGTTCTTGGCAAACTCATCTATCTTGAGCAGTGGTTCCCACAGCGCCGTCCTCATGGGAACTTTTTAGAAATGCAAATTCTCAGGCCCCAGCCCAGGCCTACAGAATCAGAAACTCTGGGGTGGCGAACTGTGTGTTAACAAGTTCTCAGGTGATTCCAAAGTTGCTAAAGCTTGAGAACCTCTGATCTAGGATGGGCTGGAATGATGAGCATAAGGGACCCAGCGCTGATTGAGTGCCTACGATGTGTCAAGCACACAACATCTCAACCTTCATAGTAATTCTGGGAACAAACAGCATTATCCTACAAGTGAAGAAATGAGGATCAGAGTTTCCCTAACTTGCCCATCCTCATGCTGCTGGGAAGCTGAGAGCTTAAAGCCTGTTGTTAACGGCTGTGGACTTTGGATGCAGACAGGCCCAGCCAGTCCAAATCCTGCCTTTGCCACTTACTGGCTGTGTGGCAGTGGGTCAACTCCCTAACCTCTCTGTGCCTGAGCTACCTCATCACTTAAAATGGAAGACAGTAAAGGGAACCTCTCCTGGAAGTTTCTGTTTTTGAGGATTCAGTGAAACAATCCACTTAAAAGGCCTCCCACCACGCCAGCCCCCAAAATTGATGTGATCAAGTGCAGGCATTGACTCTCATGTACTTCACTCACAGGAGAGCTCTTCAGACTAGTGTAGTGCCCAGCTACTCTTATTTAGAAATAATTCTACCAGATTTCTGGGACCTCAGCTGGCGAGAAGCAACAAATCAGGAGAGGGATGGGAGGCCGGGAAGGGAAGGGGACTGCTGCCTTGGAAAGAAGAGCTAGAAAAGTAACAACAAACACAGCTGCCTGGAGCTTACAGGCAGTAAAGTTAGTCTATTCAAGATGACTGAGTCACCAAGGAGAGTGTGATTAGCCAAGATTTTCAGCGGCTAGTGTGTGTATGTGTGTGTGTGTGTGTGTGTGTGTCTATGTGGGTTTGTGTGAAAAGCTTAATGAGAATGGATAAAAATGTTTAAAGCATTGGTTGTTTCAAGAGATAACCTTGTAGCTTCCCATTCAACTTGATTATCCAAAACGGCTTGGTCCTTGGAGCCTGAAGAGCTGAGGCTTGCCCACGACAGAGGCAGGTCACCAGGGTCTGAGAGGCCAGGCTCCTAGTGCCAGACTGCCCAAGTTCAACACTAGCCCACCACGTACCCACTCTGACCCTGGGCAAGTCAAGTAACTTCTTAAGCCTTGGTTTCTGCCTCTGAAAACTGGGTAATAATAAAGGAACCTATCTCTTGGGGTTGCTCTGAGGATCAGTAAGCACTCAGTAAATGTTACAAATCACACTTGGATGTGCACATGTGCACTTTCCACAAGCCTGCTTCCCGCCATGTTGGTTAAGCAGACTTCACATACAGGCTGCAGACCAAGGCAGGGGCAGGGAGGCAACTCTATGACTAAAGGACTGTTGGTCGTGAGGCTCTGCGGGAGTGGTTCTGGGACCAACAGACATGCAAACCAGAGAGGGAAAACTAAAGGAGGCCATCTGGAGAGATACAAAATGACCAGTGATCTCCCGAGGACCCAGTGTGTTGGAAACCCAGGATAACGGGGCTCCCAGTTACTAAAGGAAGAGAGCCAGCATTTACCAAACACCTACAGTGTAGCCTGTATTGCACTAGGGTATTTGCACTCACATTGATTCACTTATTCCTGCCAGCCATTCTGGGAAGGTGGTGTTACCATCCACAGTTGTTAAGTGAGGATACTGAGATGCAGAGAGGATTGGTAACTTTCAGAAGTCACGTAGTTAATAAGAGGCAGAGGTAGAATTCAAGCCCAGGCCTGGCTGACCCCCATCACGCCACCACGACAGCCATGGTCCAGCAGGGAGGGAGGGAGCTGGCGATACACCTGTCCTCACTTTCTTCCCACCCTCTCATCACCTGCTGGCACCTGCCATTGGCCAAACCCAACCCGAAGCCAGAAGGCAAGGGAGCGCATCGAGGCAATCCATACAGGTCAGGCTCTGGGCACGTGGCAGCAACTGGAGAATATCTAGCACAGGGGAAGCCTGTCTCCTGCCCTCCAGGGTTTCAGCCTCAGAGCTGAGATTTATCCAGTCCAGCACAGGGAGGGTGAGAGGAAGGGCAGTGGGGGTGGTCTGGAGGCTAGCGGGGCTGAAGCAAGCCTCCTGCACCAGCTGCCCTACTCCCTGCAGGGCCTGTGTGGGTGCCCCTGAGATGCCACACTCCAGACCTACTAGTCAGAGAAGCCAGGGCAGGTCTGAGAGCCTTAAGCCCAGGAAGATGCAGAAACAACCCATTCTGATTTTCAAGGGCCACAGCTACAAGTTCTCGCCTCTCCCTGACAGGGCCTGCTGCAAAGTTCCCCTTCCAGCTTTGGGGCAGCGGAGCCATGAATCTTTGCTGAAAACAATTACCAGCAAGCCCCAGGAGACCCTGAGCTGTCCATGTCTCTCCAGATAGTAACCTTGTGAGCACCCACCTCAGGAGCTACCTCAAGGATGAAAACAAACTAGTCCACTCCAGCCTGAGGGGACACACAGGATCACATTAACAGCAATTCAAAAATGTTTTATAGATCCCACCAGCATAGCTGCAGCACCTCAAGCTCATTCCCAAGTCTCCCCCAGTTATTTCTGGTAGTGTCTGGGGTAAGGTCTCCTCACTCCAGCTCCTTGCTGGCACCTGTTTCCCCACACTCCTAGAGGATGGTGCCCAGCACTACCCAACTGTCAGTGCTGGCTGTGCTCAGGGCTGCCATGTACAGCTGCACAGGGTGTGCACTGCCCAACTGGACAGGGCAGTCCCGACTGTGGGTCACTACCTTGTTCCCAGAACTCTACCTCTAGGGCTCCCAAATGGCAAACCTTCAAGGTGCTTATCAGTGCAGCGCGATGCTCACCATATCAGAGGCGCGCTGGGTTTCTGTCAGCTCTTCCTCCAAAACCTAGCCTGAGTCCAACCACTGGTCACTATCTCCTTGACACTGCCCTGGTGCCAGTCCCCTTGCTTCTCACCCGGACAGCCCCTCAAGTCTCCTAACGGTGTTCTCAGCTCCATCCTTATTCCGCCTGGACCACTCTCCACCCAGTACCAAGAGGGACAATGAGAAAAGACAAAGCAGTGCATATCGCCTTCCTGCCTGCAACCCTCCAGGGGCCTCGACTGCACTCTGAATCCAACCCTAAGGCCTCACCTGGCCTACAGGACCTGCCCGGCCTGCCTCTCTCGTTCTGCCTCCCTCGAGTCTCCTGCTTGGCCCCTCTGCTGGGCCACACTGATCTTTCAGGGCCAAGCTCATTCCCACCCCATTGCGTTCGCACGTGCTGTTCCTCTGCATGGCTGCCTCCTTCCAGTCTTTGGGCCTTGGTTCACGTGACCCTCCCTCCTAGAAGCCTTCCCTGAGCACCCCGTTTAAAACAGCCTCCCTCCCACCGCCGCCCACCCCCAGCTTCCCTATTCCATTAGCTGGTTTCATCGGTCTGGAAGCTCTCTCACCTCTTCATTGTCTGCCTCCTTAAAGAGACACACACCCCAAACGGCCAGGCGCTGTGTCTGTCTTGCTCACTGCTGCGTCCCCAGCTCCTGGCACCGTAAACATGTGTGAAATAACTGAGTGGATGTCTCCCACAGAAGAGGGGGCCTTTGCTCTGCCCCACGGCACTTGCTGAGACTTGTGGCCCCGAGTCTCACGGCTCAGCACTGCGTGAGCCCTGGTCTCACCACGAGTGCAGTGAAATCAGCTCCTCCGGCCTCTGCTGAGAGCCCTCGCTGTCCAGAGCTCAAGCTCAAGCTGCTCTCTGGGAGCCAGGCCGGATTCAGGCTCCATCCTGGTGGCACCGGAGGTCCACGTGCCTGCGTCTGCATCTTTGCTCCATCGCTTCAGCTGTAGGCCCTTGGGCGAGCTACTTCATCTCTCTAAACCTTATTTTCCTCAGCTCTAAAAGGAGGAAAGCGGTGCTTCTTACCACCTGGAGTTGTGAATATAAAGAAGATAATTCACATGGACCTTCCGCACAGCGCCTGCGCCCAGTAAACGCTCAACAGTGTCGTCGCCATTACTAGTTCCCATGAAGTTGTCTCCTACGTGTTCTTCCGGGACCTGAGCACAGCCATCCTCCCATATCTGCTCAAGCAAAGCAAATCCAGAGACGCCCCCCCCCCCTTCAGGCGCTGGCTCATCGCTTTGGATGCCAGCTATAGATAACTTGTGAACAGCAGCTCCCTACGGGTTCACTGAGAAAGATGAAATGAGGGATTTAAAGAGAAATGATTAATATCCGTATTCCCAGAGATGCACACAACATGGGCCTATCCTCAAGGAACTCATAGCGCAGGAGAGCAGATCTGCAAGCAAACGCATCCACTGGGAGGGGGCGACGTCAGCACCGAGTGGCGGCCCCGTGGACTCAGGTGGCCCCCTGCAAACACGCAGCCCGAACACTACGGAGAACCTCACGTCAAGTCAGATTTTATCACCAAATGAACTTGTGCCAAACTTCTAAAAAAACGCTTGCTGGGGTGTTTTGTTTGTTTGTTTGTTTTTGACTTTTTCAGCGATTTGGGGTTCTGAATTTGTGGAGGAGGGCGTGTGCTCTCACAGTCAGGGCCGAGTCATCCATCAGGTGCAGCCAGGCACAGGGCCGGGGGCTCACGATACTATCAGGGGCCCCCAAAATGTTCTAGCTTCTTTTAAAATGAGAGGAAAAAGTGAAATTTTAGGTCAGAAAATGCTTTAATATATAATGTTAGCATATTTGTCCTTACACCAGTGCAGTCATGGAAGATGGTTTTTAATATTTTTAGTGGGGGAAGGAGCTCACCAAGTGCCCAGGGTGGGAGGGAGTTGCGGGCCCTGCTTGAAGCGCTGCCCGCACAGAACCCGGGAGGACTGGCTGAGATAAGGCCAGGGAACGGACGGGCACAATGCCCGATACGGAGTAAACAATAAACGATGACGACAGTAACGACCATGATATTTTCACAGTCTCTTTTTTCTCACCTATAAAATGGAGTAACTGCTGCCCTCCCCACCCCCAGGCCTGCCGTGAGACTCAAGGGAGACAGCAAACGCCAAAACACTTTGGGGACCAGCCCTGCCTGCAGAGGAGAGGGGCTAAGACCGGGGACACCGACATCATCCACTTGGACCAGGAACATGAGCGGATGCCCCTCTGCTGCCTCACCCACACCCGGCGGGACGGCCCCGAAAGGCCCATCGCAGGTACTGCCTTCCTTCCTGTACCTGCCTGGCAGACGGAGCAGTGGAGAAGGGGGCAGGGCAAGGCTGGGGCAGGGGCACCCGGGAGCCAGATCAGTGGAGGAGGGAGTTACTCAGGACTCCCAGAGCCAGCTTGGGGCAGGCCTGGGGCAGCTCGTCAGGGGTTTAGACACAGCCTCACCATGTCAGGGCGGCTGTCCTTCTCTCCTTGGTCTCCTCCCCGCTCTCCTCCTAGGTAGACTCCCGAATGGTGCCCCTTGCTGCCCTCACCCCTGAGACCCTGAGTCAGAAACCCTGGAAGAGCTTTCGAAGGCTAGTATTCCCCTGCAGTCATTCAACAGTCATTCACTAGCGTGTGCTTCTATACACTAGGCCTCAAGCAAGATGCTCAGGCCAGAGCCCACAATGAGGCAGCCCCAGGCCCAGCCCTCGGAGCTCTATGATGACACCAGCCCATCTCCCTGCCAGCGCCAGCACCTCTGCTTCGTGATCCCACCCTGGCCTCATGCCTGGGGAGCTCACTCCATCGATCTCTTGCCAGAAGCCCTCATTTATCCGCTCAGCCGCCTCGCTGGGCCCCAGGACAGATAAGCGAGGTCGGCAACAGCTTGGCTACCCCTCGGGACGAGAATTTCAGCAGGTATCTATCTGTAAGCAAATTGCAGTCCTTTCCCACTGACGGTAAAACTGCCTCCAGTCCCTCATCTCCTGTTTAGGACAAAGGTCCCGTCTGATACAGACAACAGTGTTCCAGAAGCAGCCGTTTTTTAAAATTTTATGCTGGATGGGGATGATTTTAAACAGCTTTGGAAATTTCCTGTGAAGTGTTTGTTACGAACCTACGAAGAAAACCAGGAAACGAGAAAATTAAATCTCTCCTGTCTCTGTTCTTCAGTCTCCCCTCTTGGGGACAAGCCCCCACGTGAGCTGCAGGGTGAGAGAGAGGCGACAAACCAAATGAACATTCCTTAAGATACTGTTACGAAGACAAAATGAAAACCACTCAACTGAAGTCTCAGCAAATTGGCTTCGGGCAAATTGGCCTGGAGCCCATAGGTGGTGCTCAGATGGGGTTTAACAAGTATCTGTTGGCTGAGCAGCGAATGTGTTTGGCAGGTGATGTCCAGGCTTGAGAAGAGGCACTGCCCGGACTCTGGCCCCTGGCAGGCGGGTTGGGAAGTCGGGAATGAGATGGACAAGCCGACAACAGGCTCTCCAAACCGCTTTGTAACTGAGCATGTGCTGAGATTTGGATAGACTTGCCCGGCAAGCACTTCACAGACGCAGCGTCCTGGTAGGGCTTTCCGTGTGCTGGGACATCCTCTGTGACACTGGGTAGTATAGGACGACTATGAGCACTGCCTTCGATACTCCCCCTAAAAGAAGTCTCCTCACTTCTCACCGGGAAACATGTGGCTCCCCTGCCAGACATGAGGCAGCGAGTCACAGGACCCGACCACGAGGCCTCCAGGAGAGGAGGGGACCAGCTGGCTCACTCTCAGCTCAGAGGCAGCTGCTTCATTAAATCTGGAGGGATGGACGCTTCTGGCAGTTCCACAGCCTTCCTGATGCTCGGACACTCCCGTAGGCCTTTCCAAGACCAGCCGACCAGGAGAGGAGGGGCCTTGCCTTTTTGTCCCTCACCCATGGCTCAGCCTCACGGCAGCCTTGATCACTAAAAACTGCCACACTTCCTCGAATCTGAGAAGTCGTCAACCATTAAATGGGTCATGTTCTAGTAAAAGAGACAAAGTACTGCCAATTAAACCCTGACACGCTCCTAACTTTCAGATGCCTCTGGATTTCAGAGATCCTAAAACAAGAAAAAAGTGTTAAAAAGTTAGAATCGAAGAAATGTAACTTGTTTTCAGGACAGCACAGCACAGCGTTCCTGCTATCTTTGATGTAAGTCTTCATCACAGTCCCATTACTGCCTAGCAGTGTGGCCTGGTGCAAGGAAGCTCACGTTGCCAAGCCTCACTCTTCTTGTTAGTAGAACAAAATAGTAATACTTCCCTCATAGGGTTTTGGGAGGAGAAGAAAAAAAAGATACCTATAAAATATTGAGCTTGACACCCAGCCCATCGCAGGTAGCTACGTAAAGTGCTCTAACAAGGCTTGTGAGGCCACACGTTTCTTTCATCTTCTACTGCCCTGGTGGGTACACTGAGCTGAACCAAACTGTGAATTATTGGGGCTGATATTTCCCAACAGACTATGACCAAGAACAGAGAGGGCAGACAACTGAATTAAGGACCACCAACCAGCGGGCTAGGTTTATGGTAGGGCATCAGTAAAAAAGCAGGAGGTTTGGGTGAGAAGGCGAATTCAGTTGGGATGTGCGGAGGTCCAGTTCCTGAAAAGGAGGAGTAGGTTGTATTGAACTAACCCACTGGTCAGTAACAATGATAAAAGCTGGATAATATACAAAAGACAACTGCTTGAAACACCTGAAAGCAATCCAAAGCAATAGAAGCTGGAGGAGACATGGTCCTTGAAAGACAGGAAGCACACTAGGGTATTTCCCTACTCACGGTGATACACAGAATGACAAAACAGAACGCAGCAGCATTACTGGCTGGGAAGAAGAGAAAGAGATTGGACCTTGAGGATGGAAATTGAAGGGGAAAATGCTAGAAAGGAGAAAGCCACAGAATGAGGAGCTCCAAAACTACTACACAAATTCCCCTTGATTCCTTAGTTAACCCCTAAATTGTATACATGGAGAGAGAGAGAGAGAGAGAGAGAGAGTCCTGGGAGCCCAAAAGAAAGCAGCAGCTGACAGGCAGAAAGTTCAGCAGCTGCCTGAAAGATGGAGTTTGGAGTTCAAGTCCTGCCAAGTTAATGGGGCTTAGCCGGCACTTAAGGCTCTCAATTTAATCCCAGAAAGGCCATGCCTTACAAGTGGACCCAGGATTAAGGGTTATGCTCTAGGATTAAGGGCAAAACCAAAATAAACCTATCTGAACAAAACCTAAAAACCAAGCCTCCACAAGATCAAGGGAATATGCCAGTAATTTAACTGCCTGCCAGAACAAAACACAACATTCTTGAGAGGAAGACAATAAATACTGAGTCTTTTCAACGTAGCATCCAAAATGTCCAGCACACAACTTAAAAATTATAGGCGTGTGAAGAAGCAAGAAAACGTGACCCACGATCAAGAGAAATAATAAAATTAGACCCACCGATGACCCAGATGTTGGAATCAGTAAAGAAGGACTTGAAAATGTGTACATGTTATGAATATGTACAGGGTTTTCACGAAATGAAGTACAGAATGAACGCATGGATAGGGAATCTCAGAAGAGAAATGGGCCACATAAAAATAAACTAAGTGGCAATTCTAAAACCAAAAGGGTACAGCACCTGACATAAAACATAATTTGGATAAAATTAACAGCAGATTAAATACTATAGAATAAAGGATCAGCAAACTTGAAGCCAGGTAATAGAAACGATCCAAACAAGCACAGAGATTTTTTTTTTTTTAAAGATAAAGATAAATGAATGGTGCTTCAGTGACCTGTGGGACAACGCCAACTGTGTAAGTGGAGTTCCAGAAGGGGAAGGGAGAGAGAATTGTGCAGAAGAAATATTTAAAGGAATAATGGCCCCCACCCTCCCCTGCCAACACATTCCCAAATTTAGTGAAGAATATCAACCCAAATTTCCAAAGCTGTTTAAAATCATCCCCATCCAGCATAAAATTTTTAAAAACGGTTGCTTCTGGAACACTGTTGTCTGTATCAGATGGGACCTTTGTCCTAAACAGGAGATGAGGGACTGGAGGCAGTTGTACGGTCAGTGGGAAAGGACCCCAATTTGCTTACAGATAGATACCTGCTGAAATTCTCATCCCGAGGGGTACCCAAGCTGTTGCCGACCTCGCTTATCTGTCCTGGGGCCCAGCGAGGCGGCTGAGCGGATAAATGAGGGCTTCTGGCATCAGACCAATAGCTGATCTAAGAAGCTCAGTGAATCCCATACAGAATAAATATGAAGAAAATCAAACCTAGTCACATCATCGTCAAATTACTGAAAATCAAAGATAGAAATCTTAAAAGAAGTCAGAGGGGAAGAGACCCACCACGTACACAGGAACAACTACAAGGAAGAGAGCTGACTGCTCATTAGAAATAGTGTAAGCCAGGAGACAATGGAAAGGCGTTTCAAAAGTGCCGAAAGGAAAAAATCAGCTTGGGAAATGTGAAGCCTGAAATGCTGGTAAGACTCTGAGGTTGCGAGATACAGCAAAAACCCCCTCCCAAGCACCCCTGTCTACGAAACACACATTATTCGTGCACTTCCCCCCGCCTCAGCCCCCACCCCTCATACACAGTTATCTCAGTAGAACATCCCAACATTCCCAACAGGAAAAAGAAAAACAAAAGAACTGTAACTGTCAGGAAGGTGATAAATAGGAAAACACATGAAATTTATACAAACTGTGGGACATAATGAAGATTCTTTGTATTCTGCCACCATGTAAACATCACACATCTTTTTCATTCCGGTAAAAACTATAAAAAGAAAAAGAAAGATTCCCTTTTCCTCAAATGCTTTAGTCACATGACACCGGTCCAACAGGCAGGTGGAAACGCAGGGATGGTGCTCACTGAGGTCAGGAGGATTCCAAGATCTGGGAGCCATCAAGGTGGAGGCTTGACGAGGATGTTCTGGGTACGAGTGGGGAGGAGCCTGGAGGCAGGGAGAAGCGGCAGCAACTTCCTGAGTAATGGCGAGTGCCAGGCATTGTGCTAAGCGCGTTAGGTATGTTATCTTAATCCTCACACTAACCCCTAGGAGTCAGGATTATCATTGCCTTTTTTAACAGGAGGAAACAAAGTTGGAGAGAGAATTGGAAAGTTGCCCAGGTTAGCGACAGAGCTGGGATTTGAGCACAGGTTCGTCAGCCTCTGAGCCACAGCTCTTTACCCTCCCCTGCCAGCCATCCGTTTATTCAGTCTGCTGTGCTGGGCTGGACAAAAGGAGAGCTCCACACGGCCCACGCCACACATGCCCCCATGCTCAGGGCACTCCCGGGCAACTAAAACGACCAGAGCCAACGTTACTGAGCACTTACCATGTGTGGTACACTTAACGTGTCACATCTTATTTAATTTTCACAACAGCCCTGTGGGGGAAATCCTTACATCATCTTCATTTTCCACAGGAGGAAAGTGAGGCTCAGGGCTACTGGCGGTAGAACCAGAATTTGACTGCCCAGCTCAGGCTCCCCAGGGGCGTGCTTGATTGCCCAAGGCCACCAACAAGGCAGGGGGTGAGGAAAGATGGGCAGGGCACGGCCACCCTGCTGCTCCTTTCCCACTTGGTGGGATCCCAGGAACTTGGAATTGTGAAAGCAAATCTGTTTAGCAACCAAGGGACTTGGGCTGCACCTATTCCCAGAGCAGGGGGGATGTCCTGGGAATGCTTCCTGCCCCAGGGGGTCCCATCGCTTCCAACCACCTCTCTCACCAAGACAGCTGCAACCAACTCCCAGCAGCTCTGATGCCTCGGCCGCCGCACCTGTCAATCCAGTCAACCCCAGCGTGGCCCTCTTAAAGACAAAAGCAAGCCGGAAGGAACCCTGTCCTGCTCAGAACCTTGCAGTGCTTCCCGACTGCCCTCGGGATGAAGTCTCCCCTCTGACAAGGCCTCATCCTCTGCCACGCTCCCCTTCTCTCCTCCGCACCGCACTCCCCTCAGCTCCTGGAAGAACTCGCAGTTGCCCTTGCCTCAGGGTCCGCTCCTGTTACTACTGCAGCGTAACAAATTACCACCAAAACTTTGCGGCCTAAAATAACCATTTCCTTATCCTCATGGGTTCTGTGGGTCAGGAATTCAGACACGGAACACTAGGATGGCTTATCTCTGCTGCCTGATGGCTGGGGCCTCAGCAGGAAGACGCTATAGCTGGGGATGACTCAATGGCGAGGGGCCCCTTTCCTCCCATGTCTGGGGGTTGATGCCAGCTGCCAGCTGGGACCCATGGTACATGCAGTCTTCACACGTCAGCTTCCGGGTAGCTGGACTTCTTGGGGTCCAGCTTGGCTCATGGCGCCAACACAGAGTGTGCCAGTGAACAAGGCAGAAGCTGCACTGGCTTCTTTCACCCAGTCTTGGCAGTCGGGTAGTGTCACTCCCGCTGCATTCTACTGGTTACAAGCAAGTCAGGAACCACCCAGATTCAAGGGGAGGGGGCAGAGATCCTACCTCTCATTGGGAGGAGCGTCAAGGTCTCACTGTGGCGGGGAGATATCGTTGGGGCCACTTCATGCGCTATTCTCTCCGCCCAGGCCACCCTCCCTCTAACCTCACCACCTGCTAACTCTGACCCATCCTCCAGGTTTCAGCTGAAGCACCACTTTGTCAGAGGCCTGCCCTGACTGCTTCATCAGACATCCTGCTTAGATACTCCCTGTGCCCGGCACTTCTCAGGTGCCCAAGTCTGTCTGTCTGTCTGTCTCCCCTCCGGCCTGCGATCTCTGTGAGGACAGGGACTTTGCCTTCCTGGTGCTGGCTCAGAGCAGGTTCCCAAAAAATACATCCTGGAAAAGAGAGTCAGAGAGAGATAGAGAAAGAAGGAGGGAGGGAGGGAAAGAAGGGAATATGCCTGCATCCAGGCTGTCTAGGGCGCAGCTCAGAAGAAGTTGGGCCCCTCTCATATGCTCCGGCTGATCTTGAGCCCCCCGCCTGCCATGGCCCCACCAGGACCCTCCAGGCCCTCTGGAAAATCCACAGGGCGGGCAACACCTTCACCCCCGGAGTCGACGTGGGGAAGGTTTCTGTGCCATCCTGCTGTCTGGCTAATGTGGTGGCCTGTAAGATGCTGGGGTCTTCTGGCAAAGAACACCTTTGCCAGAGGACAAGGTCTGAGCAGGATGGGAGAAGCTGAGGCAAGAAGGAAAGGTGCTCTCCTTCTGCAAAGACAGGGGTGGCTATCCTGGGGAGGGGAGGAGCACGGTGGACCCAGGAACATGATAAACTGTGCCTAGCGGCGCAGAGAACCCCACTGAAGTTTCTCTCCCAATTTGTACCCAAACATCATCATCACCACCACCATCATCACTAAAAATGTTTTAAAAGGGAGAGGAGAGTTACCGCCAACACTGCACAAGGCTGTTGTCCAGGCAGAGGACAAACCTGCCCTGGCTGCTCCTTCCCAGGACTCGCCTCCGCCCACTGAGCAGGCCCGTCCCCCCGGCCTGTGCCAATGAGCCTGTAGGGCCGCTCGCTGCGTGGGGTCCAGTGCTGTCTCCTCTCTTGCTCTGACTCCACAAACATTCATGAGCTCCGTCTCGGGGGCAGGCTCTGTGCTGAGGGTGCCGATGGACTCCCATCATGTGTTCCTCAAAGAGCCGGACGGGAGGTCCCAGCGGAAGTTCTGGGAGCGCGAGCCCTGACCTGCTGGACGCCAGAGTCCTGAGTTCAGTCCACTGAGGCCTCCTCGCCCTATGCCGAGGCCTTTCCTGCATGACCTCATAGAATCCTCGCCGCAGCCCTTGGAGGTAGATTACTTGTTTTAGCTCATCTACTGATGCATAAGAGGGATGCCCGGAGAGATGCAGTGACTCAATCAAGGCCCCTCAGGTGGGAAGTGATGGAGCATTTCCCCAGCGCTGCCCCCACCCCAGCCGGTGGTAATTCCACTGTCCCAAGCCACTGCTTCTCCCTAACTTCACAGCCCAGATCCCACTGGCTGCTGTGCAGACAGCCTGGGGCTCCCTTCCCCAGGGTTTAGAGGTAAGAGTGAAGCCTCCAAGAAGGGCGGCTGATGGGGAGAGGCCGTCTGTGCGGGGCTGCCGTGCCTGCCCAACTGGGGCTCGGCGGGGCAGGCCTGGAAGAGGCAGCGATCCAGGGGAGGACCTGGCTCCCTGCAGCCCACACGCCAACCCGCTGCCTGCACAGCTGGGGCGGATCTAAACCCATTACCTGAGTCAGAGGGGAAGCTCTCTGCCTCGGCAGAGCGCACCCGGGGCTGCCCGGGCTTTTGGGAGCCGTTGGGCCAGGGAGCAGAGCTGGCCCGGCTGCTCGTGCCAAGGAAGGAGGGGGCCCGACGAGGCCGCCAAAGCAGGCTGGGGCGGGAGGGGCCAGGCCAGCTGGGGCTGGAGCTAGTGTGACATCACCGGGCGGCCCGCCTCTGTCTGGGGCTGAGGGGAGGCCCTGAGCCTTTCTGGGGCCTGGGGGATCCTCTTGCACTGGTGGGTGGAGAGAAGTGCCTGCAGCCAACCAGGGTCAGGCTGTGCTCACAGTTTCCTCCGGCAGCATGTAAAGGCTCCACAAAGGAGTTGGGAGTTCAAATGAGGCTGCCGCAGACGGCCTGAGGATGGACCCCGCGCCCTAAGCAGTGCCGCCTGAGCTCCGGACCTGCCGAGCATGGCACTGGGGCAGCTGCCGGCCCCCGCGAGAGAAGGCAGGTCGTGAGCCACCCGGCGGGACCCCGGGCCAGCCCCCGCCCCATCCCTGGCCGGAGCCCCCGCTGTGGAGGCAGAGCGGAGCGAGCAGAGGCCAGTGAGGCAGGGCTGCTCTGCGGCCGGTCCAGCCTGCGACTCAGGGAGGCCATGGCCAGGCTGCCCCGCTGACGGCCGAGGTTAAGCATGTGAGAGCTGCCCCGGGAGCCAGGCAGGAGGGAAGAGGTAAGAGCCCGACTGTGGCACCGAGGGATGGGGGCGAGAGGCAGCAGCTGGCTCCGGGTCTCTGGGCTCAAGAACCCTGACCCCTCCAGCCGGGGAACGCGATGCTCGCAGCTGGGCCCTCCTGCTTTCGCTTGGAGCCAAACAAGGCATCTGCTGGGACAGGACCTGTGGACACCTGGGTAGAGGGTGGAGTTCTGGGGGCGTGAGGTCATGGCTGGGGTTTCGAGGGCTCCATCAGTAAGCCCCACTCTCCTTCAGACAAAGAGCCTTTGGGGTGAAGGCAGGCGGCTCCTGGGCAGGGCTCCGCAGCCGGGGTGTGTGCGCGAGCATGAGCTTGTGTGGACGGGTGCCCTTGAGGGGCCAGCGGGCCGATGGAGTCACGGACGCAGGGCTAGCCCGAGGACTCCGGAAGTTGTCTTTCAGTTTTGGGTTCCTATGCACCCTGACTGGAGACTCTGCTGAGGCAAAAGCAAAAGCAAACGTTGTCCTGCGAGAGCCGGGAGCCCTCGTTCAGAAAGTTCCCTGGCACTGAGCAGCCTGTACTCATGCCCTCAGCCGGGGAGGAGAGGAGCAGAGGGGTCCAGAGCCGGGAAGGACACATCAGCCAGAGGTTCCTGCCGCTGTGACTCGGGGCACAGCGCTGCCCTGGTTTCCCGGCGGGTCCGAGGACGTCTGGTCCCTCCTTGCACAGGACGGGACGGGATGGGACGGGACGGAGCCCCAGGTCTCCAGCAGGCTGTACGTGGCCTGGCCAGGACACAGGGGAGGATGAGGCTTCCCCGGCACCCGGCAGGGGGACGGTACAGGCTCTGCATTCTGAGTCCCTTGAAAGCACTCGTTAGATAACATTTCCAAACAGAAATTCTTCACTGATCCCTCCCTTCTCCTCCTGTGATATGTGTGTCACGGGTCAGCTATTGCCTCTGCTGTGGGATTACGAGAGCTCCCAGAGGGCAGTTCGGTTACTTAGAAAAGGATCCCCTTTCACCGGGGCTCTGAGGAAAGTTGAGAATGCCACTTCCGAAGCCGGCCAAATGCTCCCCACATGTATTTTTCCAAATTGAGACAGAGTGAGGTAGTATGCACAAGCTAGGCTCAAATCCTAGCTCTTCTACTTATGAGCTAAGTGACGCTTGCAGATCATTTAGCCTCTCTAAGCCTCAGTTTCCTTACCTGTAAAATGGGATAACAGTAATGCCCATCTCTTGGTAACAACTAACTCTTACATTGCACTTACCAAGAGGTAGAGTCCTCACAACCACCCTATAACACAGGTACTGTTAGTCATCACCATTTCACATGTGAGGAAACTGAGGCACAGAGGTTAAGTGTTGTGCCCAAGGCCACATGGTTGGTAAAACCCAGCACTCTGAACCACGCTCCATTGCTTTCTAGGAGGAGTGCGTGGGATCATGACCGGGAAGGCCTTAGCACGGTATCTGGTGTGTGGCAAAGCCTCAGAAAACATTAGTCACTGAGTATTATGAGCCATAACAATCAGAATTGCAGAGAGAGAAGAGCAGAGACCCAGATTCTCTATCCTGGATACATTCTGCTGGGGTTGTCAGGAAATCCCACCAGGCTGAGCCAGTGCTATGACCACTACTGCCACCCACGCTGGGGATCCTCCCAGGAGCCCGAGGAGGGGGGCTTTATGTCTGGGGCAACTGCAGCACATCCAGATCCTAGAAGTCCACACGAAGGGGGAGTGCAGATGCACCAACAAAAGGACCTCGGGTGTATCTGATATCAGCCTTACAGTAAAAACATCCTACCCCTCACACAGCACTACTCCCCTGCCTGCTGGTCCGCTCACCAGAACCAGCAGGGAGGAAAGCAAGCTACCACCGTGCTGCAGGAGGTCCACAAAGCGGGAGGACCAATGCCAGGCCTGTCCTGGGGTTGCAGAGGGTGAGGCAGGGACCCCTCCCCCAAACCCCACCCCCATCACCCAAGTCTGGCCACAAGATAAATGGCCAAGTCTGGTGGATTTCATACCAGCCAACACTGATGCATCTTAGCCCCAGACAGTAGCTTCTCTCCTGTGGCCCCAGAGGTCCCTGAACTCTTGGAAGCATTTGGAAAGACTGACATTAAATATATCCTTCTCTAGCACAAGGCCTCTGGGGCTGCGGAAGCTGCAGGTTTCCTGGCTCCACCCGGGAACCACGGTGGCTCACTATGCTCTCTGGGCAGCCCGGGCCAAGTAGAGACTCTGACTGACCTCACAGGCCTGCCTAACACAAATTAGCTTAATTATTATTCAGTAAAGGCAGACAAAAATGTGTGAAGCACATGGCCCAGGAAGGGACTGCACGGTATTCCTGCACTTTCATGGGCAGAGCAACTAAGCCATTTCTCCATCACACAGTGATTTATTAAGTACCACTGTGCTAAGTAAGCCACATGGAGTATCTCATTTCATCCTCGCTACAACCTTAGGAGGCAGGTTCCAGTTTTAGCATCACATTTTACAGATGAGAAAACAAAGGCTCAGAGAAGTTAAGCAACCTGCCCAAGGTCACACCGTTGGTGATTCTGTGGGAGGTGAACGCTGGTCAGTATGGCTCCAAAGTCCACGCCTTTCCCTGCCTCACTCCAATGCCCTGTTCAAGGTGTCTCGCAGTCAAGTCTGTTTCGGTTGGTGTCCTAGAGACGCTGCACCATCCCATCTGAAAGCCACGTGCTTACCCGCTTATGCCATAGAATCCTACCTCTGAGACAGTACAGGCCTCATCGCCACCCCTCTTACAACCATGCCTCAGCACAGCTACACAGCACGCCTGCGGTAGCACAGTCAATGAGAGGTGGAACTGGATTCCAAGCCAGGCTGTCTTAGCTCAGAACCCTGCGCAGCTGGTGCTCTGTACGGCTGCCGCCCCCGGCAGCTCCATGGAACTCTGCACCAGCTCAGTGGGGCAGAGCCTCGGGCCAGCAGTCATCTATGTGCCTGAGATACCACTGGTGTGTTTCCCACGTTCCTAACTTGGAGACTTCAAGGGCTGCAGAACCTGAGCTCAGGTCTTCAAGGCCTACACCGGCCACACTTGAGCAATTCCGGAGAAGAGATCTGGGAGCTGCAACTGGCAGCTACAGCAGAACAAACAGAACAGGCAGCAGCCCCGCCCAAGGCAAGTACATTCAGCTTCTGGCCTCTCTCTGAGTCACAGCCCACTTTGTCCAAACTGGTCTCAATTGACAGCAGTCAGATGAGGGAGGCGTTCTGCTTCACGACGCCCACAGCCCAGTGGGAAGAGGGAGAAGGTGAATCTAATAATCACACAAACGCACAACAGTGGGAGACCTGTAAGGAGGAGGCATGTGGCGCTAAGAGGGAACTGTGAGATGCGTGGCGCTGTCCCCATTTTACAGAAGAGGGAACTGAGGGTCAGCGGGTGCAGCACCTCTGCCAAGGTCTCTCCACTAGCGGGCCAAAAAGCAAGGATCCAAGTCCAGATCTGGGCCCATTCCACCCCAGCCCACTGCCATCCCGGACAAACACACTGCGGGAATCTCAAGAATGAATCAATCCATTGAATAGCATTTCTTTTCTGCGAATTTATATGAAACACCCCAAATAGAAGGGTTATTCAGCCACTAGCAGCTAGGAGTTTGTGGTGATAGATGGGTCACATCAGAACCACATTCTGAGGGTAGTTTCTATGACAAAACCACATTCCGACACAACGATCATAAGCTGTATGACTGACTTAATAACAGCCTTGGGAGGGGAGTTAAAATGTTACAGTGTCCCGTTCCACGTACACATCAGTTTTAAGACGCATTCTGATCACAGACATGTTAACGTGCTGGGTGGGGGGAGCCAGGCCTCTCACAATCAAGCTATTGTGTTAGGTGGATTCTCTGGTGAAACCAGCCTGTCTTAGGGCCAGCAGCCCCAGAGCCTCTGCCTCCCGCTGCTGCCTAGTCCTCCAGAAAGGCATGCCCAAGACCACCTCAGAAAAGCCCAGAATGAACTCGGTTCTTATCTCTGAGAGATGCCTGAGGACCCACCCAGCTCCAGGAACGACCAAAGTCCTGCCCAAGATGGACCCACCCCAGCCCCCATGAGGGAAAGGTGGGATCTCTCAGTCACTGCTGGACCTCCAATACCCACTAAGGACAGGGAGAGAAAGGATCTGAATGAATGAACGAAGGAGGGAAGGAAGGAGGGAGGGAGGGAGCCTCAGACCCAGACGCTGTGGCCCCCGGAGGGCAGGCACCTACCTTGCTCCTGCTCTATCTCCAGACCCCAGCAGAGTGGCTGGCACAGAGGAAATGCTCAGGAAATATGTTCAATGAATGAAGTCCCTGAATTCCTATTTAGTAACCCAGGTGCCATCCTAGCTATTGGGTATTCACAGGGGGAACCGCTCTGACCCCGCTTTTAAGAAGCTTGCAGTCTGGGGTAGAGAACCAGACATGCTGTATCTTGGGGGCTGTGATGGAAGCAGCCCCAGCTGCTTCTGGGAGCTGGAGGAGGGAGAAGGGAGGGGGCCCTCCCTGTGAACAGCCAGCTTCACTGAGAAGGTCAACTTAGCAAGGAAGGGAGGCGTGCATCAGGCAGGACACAGGGAAGGTGACGAGGCAAAAAGAACAGCGCGTGCAGATGCAGGGAGGCATGACAACACAGGCTCTATCTTTCAGCAGGACACCGACAAGACCAGATGTGTGTCTTAGAGAGATAGGCCTGGAGCTACAAGCAGTGCAGAGTGCAGGGGAGAGAGCGGCTGAGGGCAGGGAGGCCAGGAAGGACTGTGTGGGTAAGAAGGCTGGCTATGGAATCCACAAACCTGGTTCCAAGCCTAGCTCCACCACTTGGTAGCTCTGAGGCCTGGGCAAGACTTCATCCTTACCTCTGTTTCTTCATCTGTGAAATGGGGATAATCATAGCCCCTGCCTTACAGAATTGCTGGGATCAGTGAGGTAGGCACAAAATGGTTGTCCCAGTGCTCAGGGGATAGGCCCTGCCAACAGGCTGAGGTGGCCATGGTGCCAACCACTCAGCCTGGCTCAGAAGAGCAGCTCCAGGCAAGGTCCGGATTTCCCAGGAAGCTGCCCTGGGACAGTGCTGTCCACCCAGTCCCTAGCTGTTCTCTCCCGTCTGAGGCTCCCCCAGTTCCAGGGCTCCAGAGCACAGGAGGCACTGCCGGAAATGCAGCAGCCAACGCAGGAGCCGGGCTCAGAAATGGCTTCTGCAGACTCTCCTGCCTCTGCTCTGTTGGCTGAGGCTCCTGGCACAGAGAGCTCAGTGCACAAGCTTTGGGACCACCTCAAAATGGTTCCCAAATAATGTACCGTGGAAAAGGAACAGCAGCACCCTCGTCCCCCTGGCAAAGGCAACCAGCTCCCGCCGCCTAACCACATCCCCTCTTGCCCCATGAGCTCACAGTATGACCACAACCCGCCTCCTCCATGAACTCAGCCCTGCCCTGGAGCCAGCAACACACCAGTGGCAGGAGCATCAGGCAGATTCGACCCTCCACTGCCACTCTTCCAGGCAAATCCGTCTGATCCTACCTACCTGCTGCTCTGGTTCACGCCTGTGTTCCCAGAACCCATGACAGGGCTGGACCCAGGATGCAGCAATACACAATGGCGGGCTGGCTGGGAAGGCTAAGTGGATGGAAGGCTGGCTGGCTGGACAAACGGCTCATTCGAAGGTCTTATTAGAGTTGAACTGGCAGGGTCTGGGAATCAGCTCCAGACTCCCTGGGTACCCACACTGACTTTCGGTGGGGATGATTCACAGAATCCTAGGCTGGGAAGGGATGGCAGTTGGAGATGTGGCTATTCCCTCCCTGGCCTCCAGGCTGGCGGTGAATCACCAGGACAAGTGATGCACAGTTCCTTCTCCAGGGTTTCTAAGGTGAGGACACCACTGCTCATCCTACATGTCCATTTTGGGGTCTCACCACTTGGATAATCAAGAACTGTTTCTAGCATCCAACAAGACTCACCCTTGTGCTGACCTGAAAGCTATTTCTACTTTGTCAGTCAAGAGTGACTAAGAGGTAATCTGCATCTTGGCCATTAAGCAAACCGACAGGCACCTTTTACTCATACTGGTTGGAGAGATTCTCTTGATGGAGGTGAGGACATGGACCTTGCAGTCGACAGCTGAATCCCAGTCCCGATATTTACTCCAAGGGACCTTAGGCAAGTGACCTAACCTTTCTGGACCTGGGTTTCCTCTACTGCAAATACAGATAATAATACCTTTCTCCTAGGTAAGGAGACCAAATAGTTTGTTACTCAATCAGGACACCTTTGAGAATAAAACAGGGTGCTGTCAATAATTAATAAGATAATAGGTCTTAACTGGGGCCAACCAGCATGCATGGTCCCCTATTCATAGGGTTGTAAGCGCCAATGAGATAGAGCGTGGCTGAGCACACAGTAAGTTCACAACAAACAAATGGTAGCTGTTATTATCTATCCTATTGGTCATGTGGTCAGCTGGGCCCTCTAGGGCCATTTCTTCTGGAATTTTCCTTTATCTGGATCCCTCCCTCATCCTGGATTACCAATTGGTTTGGTACCACCTAACTGCACATCATACATCTCAACCAGCTTTGGCAGGAAAAACTGTTTGTCAACTTCAAAGTTTTGATTTTTTCTTTCTGTCCTGATGTTGGTTTAACATCACGATTCATGCTCGGTTCCATCAAACTCACTCAAGTGCAGCTCAAGTTCCTAGCTTCCTGTCAGGGGCCCGTCGGGCACACTGGGGTCAGGTGGCAGTTCCAGATTCCCTTGCTGCCTTGAAAGGGGCCCAGGCCTCCTGCAGTGCCTCTGGCCTGGACTCATACCTGGCTTTCATCTGTGATCACAGAATGATGGGGCAGGGCTGGCTGGGGAGGGAGGGATGGGTTCTGTGAGCCCCCAGACAGGACTACAACGTGGACTAATGATGAAACACCATCCTGGGAGCTGGATTTAATTCAGGGCCAGCAGTCCTGGGGGTTGCAAGAGCTCTCCTGTTCTCCCCCTGCTTTGGAGTGGGGGCAGTTGTCAGAGAACAATCTCCTTTGAGTTTTCCTGTCACTTCCATACATGCAGCATGGTATATATCTTGGGGTTCTGTTACCAACTGCTACTTAGTTAAGCTGGTAACTTTGGGCAAAATGACTCATGGACTTTGAATCTCAATAGTTTGCTCACCTGCAATGGGGACAACTGTCAGCTCTGCTGTTAGCCTTAAAAGCGTCTTTGTGGGAATCAGAATATTGCTGTGATTTAAATATACAAAACTACAAAGACTGTGAATGTGGCTTGTGCTCCCTAGGGTTGCATAGTGCACAACCTGGGCCACCACACAAGGCAACCCTGAAATAACGGCTTCCCTCCCAGGGCTGTTGGGAGGGTGAAGTGAGATAATGTTTATAAAGTGCTTGAATCATGGTGATAATTGGTTGTAGTTACTATTTTTTTCAGTATTTGAAATTTTCTTATTCCTACCCTTTGGCGTGAGAACTCACAAGATGACCCCGGGAAAGCAGCTTCTGCCACAGGGCAGGACACACAGCTCTGTCTTATGAAAACGATTCTTCCCACAAAGTGGCCCCTCACCTGGGCTGCGGGGCTGCCGTGCTGAGAGGGACATGGACAGGCGGTGTGGGGTCCCACCACAGCAGGCCAAACAGGGACACCTAGAGCTGCCCACTGGAGACTGGGTGGGACCCAGACCCTGGGGAAGTGGCCTCCCAGTGTGCAGAGCCCATTATGTGGCTCAGTCGCACCAGCCCCAGTTGTGGGGAGGGAAACCCGTGCATAATGGAAACTCCTCACAATACAATGTGGAAAAGCAATTTCAAGAATCATTTTTATTTTCACTTTGAAGCCAAGGAAAACAGTTGGATTTGCTTTTCTTTGTTGGTCATAGGAAGAAACTGAGGAGCACCTCTTTGATTGGAGTTGAGTTCTTCTCCAGGCCTAAGATGGCTGGAATGCTGGGGAGTTATTTCTCTTGGGATGCAATTAGTTGAAGAAATATCAAGAGAGCAAAAGTAAACAAACTCATTACTGTCCATTAAGAACTGCCAAACTTGCAAAAAACTGAGGAGGGGGTTGGAACCTTTAAGGAAAATAAATTACGCCAAGGCCAAAGGCAGCACAAAGAGCACAGCCCTTGGTGTCAGGCTGACCCCAGCTCTAGGCTGAGTCAGCTCTGGCTCTTGTCTGCCATGTGCTCCTGGGCAAGTCACTTAGCCTGTCTGGGTTTTGGTGCCCCCATTTATAAACTGGGGGGAATACCAACCTTGCTGGATTCCCTGGGACAGTGTATGTCAGGCACCTAGCACAGTGCCCTGTTCCTTCCCTTCCTTCTTGTAACCCGACTGGCTCCAAGTCACTCCCGCCAAGCCCAGACCCCACAGAAATGTGACAGTAAGACCCAAAATCATGCGGCTTCATGACTGGTCCCACCAGCAGCAATGCAACCTTGAGCACATTACCTGACACCCTCTTGAGCTTCAGTTTCCTCACCCTCAAAATGGGCATAATACTACTAACCGGCTCTGAAGGTCGTGGTGATTACATAGATAATGCGTATGTATAGGGCCTCGTGAACCTAAAAAGCTGTACGAGTGTTAACCGTCAAGTTTCGTTCTCTTTTTAATTGAACAGCTACAAGAAATGCTCTTTAAAGATTGCCCAGTTTCTGATTGCGTTTGCACGTCTGGTGCCTCCCCGCTCTGTGCCCAGCGCTGTGTGAGATGCTAGGGACCCCATGACAGCCAGGACCAGTCCAACCAGCGGACTCCTTCAGGGTGGGAGGTGAGGCTAGACAGAACTCCTGGGCAGGCCCAGCTCTGTGACATGGAACAAGGCCCTCGGCTGTCAAATGGGAGAGTTAGTCCTGGTATCTCCTCGGGGCGGGTGGTAGGATCAAGGAGATGGTACACGTACGTGCTGGACACACTGCCGGAATGTGGTCAGCACTCCTCACCGCCAGTCGGCTTTGCTGGTGCTCTCATGCTGCTATCATGCCATCCCCACCTCTGGCTTTGGAAGCACTCCCACAGTCCTTAGCTACTGTGCAAGGTGGGTTGGATCACCCCACTTCACAGAAGAGGCTCAACCTTCAGGATCTCAAGCCCAAGGGCACAGAACTTTGCCTGGGAAGCTGTGAGAGCCCACACTTGGGAAGGGACAGAACTCAGTGGTAAACAGTGCCACCATGCCAGGTCTCGAGGCCTGAAGCCAAGTTGCCTTCCTGGTCCTGTGGCAGTAACTTGGCCAAGGTGGAGCCCTCGCCGGCATCCGCAATCAGCATCACAGCAGCATGGAGAGGCAGGTGAGCGGCCTGTGGGAAGGCAGCGCCGGCAGGCCCGCCCAGGCCAGGAGGGGGACTCCTCCCCATTGGTGTGGGTTGGGTGTGGCCGCCGGCACAGGAGCAGCTAAAAGTGCGCTGGAAACTAGGCAAACGGTCACAAACTCAGCGAGGTTTACACTAACATCACTGCAGCCCTAACCTCATAGTCTGACCCGCACCAGAGGCTCCAAACACCTTTCTCTGCCTGGCCTGAAAGGCCTGAGCTGGCCTTCGGAACCAAGCTGGGGCTTCATCATTCAAGTGGAAAGCAGCTCAGCGTGGCCCTGGAGAGCACGGGGTCTGTTCTGTAACTTCCTGCTGTCCAGGCTGCCCACCAGAGAAGCCCCCAGAGGGGTCTGGGGAAGACAAAACCTTCAGGTTCTGTGGCATGGTTGTTATTTTAGGGTAAATTAATGTGAAAACAGAAAGTCATGATGCTAATACTTTATTACTAGAAACCAGATTAAGAACATTTCTGTGTAGTCATTAAGAGTTTGAAGGTTTGAGTACATCAGGCCAGGGCTGAGTCCTGGTTCTGCCACCTTCTAGCTGTGTGCTTTTAGGCAAGTCACTTAGCCTCGCTGAGTCTCAGTTTCCTCATCTGCAAAATGGAGGGAACTCCCTGGCGGTCCAGTGGTTAAGACTCTGTGCTTCCACTGCACAGGGTGTGGGTTCGATCCCTGGTCGGGGAACTAACATCCCGCATGCTGCGCATGGTGGCCAAACAAACAAACAAGAAACAAATAACAACAACAAAAAACTAAAACGGAAATAACAACAGTATCTACCAAGAAGCCATTGTGAGAATTCAATAAAGTAGAAAACCCTTGCAAAATGTTGAGTGCAGGGTCAGGTACACAGTGGGCACTCACTAAGTGGATGTTAGGGATGGTAGTAATAAATGTAATACACACCCCCGCCCTCAGGCAGTCACTTGCCTGGGGCTCCCCGGCCCCGCCTGCTACACCCCTTTTCGTAGCACTCCCCACTTCACAGCAACTGTTGGTGGCTGTGTCTTTTCATTCAGTCCATAAATATTCACTGAGCTCCTACATATTCCAGGCCCTGTGCTAGGCACTATGGGTGAGGAGTGACCAAAACAGACAAGCCCCCTGCCCCCACGGAGCTTCCTCTCTCGGGGGTTGGAAGGGAGACACTACATGCCTGATGGTGACAAGGACTCTGGAGGGGGAAGGTGGCGAGGTCACAATTTTAAGTAAGCAGGAAGGCCTCACTGGGAAGGTGATATTTCAGCAAAGACCTGAAAGCGGTGTGGGGGGGTGTGCAACACGGAAGGGGCCGAGAGTGTTCTAGGCCAGATCAAGTGCAAAGGCCCCATGCCATCAGTGCGCTTGAGGAACGCCCAGGAAGCCAGCATGGCTGGAACAAGTGCGAGATGAGGTCAGGGAGGGAGTGGGGCCAGAGCGGGGGGCCTTAGAGACCCATAGCTTCTTCTCCAAGACGAGGAGCCACCAGAGGATTTTGAGTAGAAGAGTGACCTGATTTGACTTTTTTACAAGGTTCACTCTGGCTGCTGGGCTGAGGAGATGCTGTAATGGGCAAGTGCAGGAGCAGGGAGACCAGTCAGGTCCAGGCGAGAGGTGAAGGTGGGCTGTACCAGGGGAGGTGGGGAGAAGCAGTAGGATCCTGGGAACAGTCCCAGGATATTGCTATTATAATTTGGTGGTGAATTAGATGTGGGGTATGACGGGAAGAAAGGAGTCAAGGATGACTTCAAGTTTGTTGGCCTGAGCAATCAGAAGAACAGAGTTGCCACTTGCTAACGCAGGAAAAACTGGGATGAACAGGCTGGGATGGAGATGTGGGGAACCCCAGGAGTTCATTTCCGGATGAGTTACGGTTGAGATGCGCGGTAGCAGTGGCAGCAGTAGTAGTTGAGCAGAAATGTCGAAGAGGCAGTTGGATATATGAGTCTGGACTCAGGGTGAGGCCCAGGCTAGAACGGATGAGATCACCAAGGTACAGAAGATGTCTGAGGACTGAGCTCTGCCCAACCCCTCCCCGCCCAGGACAGGGTTGGGGATGAACCAGCAAAGGAGACTGAGGAGTAGCCAGTGAGACAGGAAGAAAGGGTGGTGTTTGGGGAAGGAAGTCCAAGGAGGGAGTGATCTGCCATGTCCCCCGGGTGCTGAGAGGCAAAGTATCATTGAGGACCAGGAACTGGCCATCTGGTCTGGCAAGTGAGGCCCCTGGCGATCCTGTCTAGGACACTTGGAACGGAGGGGACGGGGCCAGGCCTGATGGGAATGGGCTCAAGAGAGAACAGGAGGAGACAGACTTTCTGGAAACAGTGGGTGTGGGCAACTCTTCAGAGGGTTTTGCTAAAAAGGGGAGCACAGCAATGGAACAGTAGCTGGAGAAGGGATGTGAGGTCAAGAGAGGATTTTCTTTAAGTTGAAAGAAATAACAGCATGACTGTAGAAAAAATGTGATCATGCCGGAGAGCTGGGGGAGAGCTGCTGGAGCCACGTCCTTGAGTAGGCGAGAGGAGCGATCTATGCACGCCTGTCCCCTCCCTCTTGGCCTGGCTCACTCCTACTCAACACTCCAGGGTCAGCATAAAGGTCACTTTCTCAGAGAAGCTTTCCTGACCCCTCTGGTTAGGTCAGTTCCCTGTTCTACCCTTCCACTGCATACACTACTTCTGCCTCACGGCACTTAGGGGCTGTGTAACGATGGGTAAGCCCTGTGAGGGCAGGGGCTGGCTCTGTCCCGTTTGCAGCTGCATCTCCAGCAGCCAGCACACCGTCTGGCATACCACAGATGCTCAGTGGATATCTGGGGAAGGAACAAGTGGTCAGAATAGAACTGAAACAAATCTGGAGACACATGTCTGTTTTCTGCTCCCACCTGGCTTAATCGTGTTGCAGTGATGGGGACCGTGCAGTTACTGGCTGCTGGAAATATCTGGATTTAGAAGAGTTGTTTGCTCCTGTTTGGGCTCTGTAGCTTGGCTAACACACAGGCCAAAGCCACATGGCTAGACACATCCTTCCACTGACACTGTTCATTACAAACTGAACACATCCATACTATGTCTAGCAAATCATTCATTTAACAAATATTGCAGAAAGCTTGCTTAGTGCAGCATCCTGGGGATACAGGATGGAAACAGACACAGCACCAGCCTTTATGGAGCGTAGATCCATGAAGAGATCACACAGAATTCAGATTCATCTCAACTGTGATGGGTGTTACAAAGGGCACGTCCAGGGGGCGGCTAAATGGTATGAGGAGTGTGAGGCAGAGGAGGAGGGAGATGGGACAACCCTTCCTCTGCCTCCCCTCCCAGCTTCAAGCTGCCCTCGTGTGGTTCTCAGGCTCCAGGAGCGGCGGGGCCTCGGCCTGCTGCCTTCAGATGCCCAGTCCCCTCCTGTTTCCTTCCTACCTCTGCCGGGCCTGCCTGTCTCCTTCTGTGGCTCCCGGAAGGGCTGCCTCCTGAAGCTGTGTTTTTGGAAACATCTGCCCGATAAGAAGGCTGAGCTCACTTATGGCACAGGCCGCTGGCAGTGACAGGACCCTTACTGAGTCTGCCCTTCTGTTTACTTTCAGGGTTTCATAGTCTCTGCTCTCAAAGAAGAACCCCCACTTTGCAAGGACCATGAAGCCGCTGTGCATGACGTGCTGGTGGCTGGGACTGCTGGCCGCCCTGGGAGCGGCTGTGGGCCAGAAGGAGGGCTTTGAGGGCACAGAGGAGGGCTCGCCCAGCGAGTTCATCTACCTGAACAGGTACAAGCGGGCCGGCGAGTCCTCGGACAAGTGCACCTACACCTTCATCGTTCCCCAGCAGCGGGTTACGGGCGCCATCTGCGTCAACTCCAAGGAGCCCGAGGTGCTCCTGGAGAACCGGGTGCACAAGCAGGAGCTGGAGCTGCTCAACAACGAGCTGCTCAAGCAGAAGCGGCAGATCGAGACGCTGCAGCAGCTCGTGGAGGTGGACGGCGGCATCGTGAGCGAGGTGAAGCTGCTGCGCAAGGAAAGCCGCAACATGAACTCGCGGGTCACGCAGCTCTACATGCAGCTCCTGCACGAGATCATCCGCAAGCGGGACAATGCGCTCGAGCTCTCCCAGCTGGAGAACAGGATCCTCAACCAGACGGCTGACATGCTGCAGCTGGCCAGCAAGTACAAGGACCTGGAGCACAAGTACCAGCACCTGGCCACGCTGGCCCACAACCAGTCAGAGATCATCGCGCAGCTGGAGGAGCACTGCCAGCGGGTGCCCGCCGCCCAGCCCGTGCCCCAGCCGCCCCCCGCCGCCCCGCCCCGCGTCTACCAGCCGCCCCCCTACAACCGCATCATCAACCAGATCTCCACCAACGAGATCCAGAGCGACCAGAACCTGAAGGTGCTGCCGCCCCCTCTGCCCACCATGCCCACCCTCACCAGCCTCCCATCCTCCACAGACAAGCCGTCGGGTAAGTCCTTCCGGGAACCTGCAACATCTGGGCCTCAGGGCCGGGCACCAGGCTTCCCTTGGCTGTGACCACAAGTAGGGGAAGAGCCGTGGCAAGTTGAAGCCGGGCCAAAGGCTTGCACAATCAATCCCCCAGCGGTCCCTTGGGCCAAGCCGCAGGAGCCGGTGGGGTGAGAGAGGGACATTCCTCAGGTGGATGCTCCAAGGTAGAACCAGGAGACAGGGAAATCTCAGAAGACAACAAGTGTTTTCTGGCTTCTGATAGGAAAAAACCCAGGCCTGAGTCTTCTGGGCTCTGCGAGAGGTGCTCTGTGTTGGCAGGTAGGATGTCTCTCCTGCAAGCTCTCGTACTGTGCCTGGCACAGAACTGGCATTTAGTAAATGCTCACGGAAGAAACAACAGACCAGAGGAAAAGAAAGTGTTATCACAGCAGAAGTATGATGAACACACTGTAGGGAGGGGCTGCGGGGGAGGAAGGAGTACTTTCTAAAGCCCACACATTTCCTAGCGTCGGATGCATCTAGAATTTTCAGTGATGACTCCATACACTCTTAAATACATGTTTCATCTTAAATAAATATGGTAATTCTCAAAATATCATCATGCGGGAGGAATGGGGCTGCTGGTAGGTTTTGAAGCTTGACCCAGATACTGGCGCCGGGCGCTTTCATGTATATTATTACACCATTAACCCCTGCAGCTCCTTATGGAAGGTTAACTGAGAGGATGAGTGACTTGCTCACAGGCTTAGGATCCTCAGGCTGAGTCTGAATTCAGGCCTTTTCACTTTAAAGCTGGGGCTGACTCCTCTGTGCCTGAGGACTCTGGGAATCCTCACTCCGGGGGGAGCATGAGCCCAGCCCCCTGAAGCTCAGTCTCTCATTCAACCAGGACCTTGTGTGCCTTACAAATGGGCTGTCATATGAGGACTACGTTCGTCTTTGCAAAAAAGTGACCATGTATCTGCTTCAAGTCAGAGATATTTTTACTGAAAATATCCTGTTTTACATTTATTTCACACTTCTGAAAATAACCACCAGTACTGGGAAGAGCAGTTTCTTGCTAATTCCAGAGAAGGCTGAACCTGAGTGCACGAGGGTGGCCCACGCAAAAGACAAGGGCGGCGCTGTTTGCAGGTCTGTGGGGGTAGCCAGGTGCAGGGCAGAGCATCTTTCCTCGCAGCCAAGCCCTCTACTGGGTGTGCAGGTTGAGGACTTGTGCTCTGGAGCAGACTGACCTGGGTTCAAATTCTGATTTCCCCACTGATTAGCTCTGGGACATTAGGCAAGTCACTTTGCCCCTCAGAGCCTCAGTTTCCCCACCTATTAATAGAGGACGGATTAAAATAGTGCCTACCTGAGGATTAAATGAAATACTGCACAACATGTGGTTAGCACAGTTCTGGGCCCATGGTAAGTTTCAATACATGGTAGCTATGAGTTTCCTTTGGTCTTGGTCTCTTCATCTTGAAACAGGAGATTGAAATGTAAAAAACAGACCATTTTTAGCTCTAGCTTTCTACAGCTGATGACTGGTTCATCTGTACACATGTCTATTTTAAACAGGGAGTTCCAAAAGAGAGGGCAGAGTGTGCTAATACATCCTGATAGAACACCCAGAGGGTAAAACGTGCCCATGGCACCAAATGAAGGCTCAGCTGAATGATATAATTCTGACATGAGGCAGGCTGACCTCAATAGTTAGGCAATAGATCTCCTCTTGCTTAAGCATCTCTGGTTTCTGACTCAACAATTCCAGGACATTCCTGAGCTTGAACTAAGCTGGTGGATACATAGTGTAGGAATAAAGACCTAAGTTTGCACCCAGGCTCTACCTCTTATTAGCTGTTCGCTCATAAGAAAGTTATTTAGCTCTTCTGAGCCATAATTTTCTCCTCTATAAAATGGGGAGAAGAGTCATACCATCACAGGGTTGCCGTGGAAACTCAATGCAATCAGACATGTGATATACATCATGTGGGGCAGCCAACAATAGCTGAGCCCCTACTTTTTGCCAATCACAGTGCTGGACTTGGGGGCTTGTGAAAACGACAGTCCTAACCTCCAGGAACTTAGTCTGGGGGAGACGGCAGATTCATGAATGCACTGGGACCTATCCAGTGCCCACCAGTTCTAGACCCTAAAATCAGCACATCAGGTCTGACAAAGGATTTCTCTGAGAGAGAGCACCTGTCAAAGCCAAAATTTCCAGAATGGTGTGAGAACTTATGGGACCAACATAACAAAGTACCTGAAATCAGGAATGCAGTGAAAATCATGGGCTGTGCAGTCACTATGGTAACACCACGGGGTGCTAAGTGCCCGCCTACAGGCACTACATCTATTAAGGTGGCATGACTGAGTCTGCCTGCAGTAGAAGGGACAAGTTGGACGGACGTGGGGACGTAAGAGTGAAGGATCTGTAAGAGTTTACCAGGTGGACTTGGGAGTTGGGCAATTGAGTTACTAGTGGGTCCCCAGTGGAGATGAATCCGTGCAAAGACCCAGGGGCGTGGCCCTAATCCTGGCACCTCAAGTCGTTTGGCTCTCCTGCTTCTTCACGTGCATAATTCAGCCTGGACTGTGTGCATTCCAAGGCTCCTGCGTGCAACCAACCCCTTTCTCTCCCACTTAAGGAAGCACACCTGCATGGAGGGAATGGCAGTGATTTTATTACAGAGGTAATCTGAATGCACTATCATTTACCTTTTTTTTTTTTTTTTAAGCAAAGCCTTCCCAAATGTTGGTACTGATTGTCAGTAACTGATTCCTTGTGACTCATCTGACCACTGCACTCCCCACATGAGGCATTCCCTGCCGAGACTGAGCACCTGGCTACAGAAGCTGAAGGGGCGGGCAGAGCCTGGAGAGAGGCTGGGAGGCCCTGCCCTTTCCTGGTGTTGGACCAGGACAGGAGGAAAAGGCAGATGGTCACTCTCAGCCAATCGGCAGAGAGCTCTTATCAGGCCTGTTCTGAGAACTTAGCGGGCAGGTTCTGGTCTTGGAAGACAAAACCTTCCTCTGTGCTCTGGCCCAACAGATTCTTTGCTCTGGGGACATCACTCAGCCAGAGACACTTCTGCAATTAAACACCTCTGCACTCAAGCCTTGGCAGCTCCTAAATCTTTCATTCCGCAACCTCAGAGCCACCTACTCTTTTCCTCATTGTCCGGGCCCGCTCAGCCTGCAACACGCCCTTCCCCAGGGGACTGAGGGATCCATGCCCCTTATCTGAAGCTGCGCTCACCAGCTTGTTCCCAGCCAGACAATAACAGGCTGGCCCCAGGCCAGGCCCAGGCCTCTGAGAGCCTGAGTGACGGAGGCCCAGGCAGCTCCCGGCTTCCCTGGCGTCTCACTTGGGTTTTGTCCCGTCTCTCTCGGGTCTGGCCAAACCTAAGGGCATTTCCATTAGGGTGATGCTTGTGATAAGGCCTGGGCCAAATGGCCCCGCCTGTGGCCCTCTCCCCTGGGGGGTCCCGTGGCTGCCGCCCTCCCTCCTCCTGTCCATTCTTCCTCATGCTTACACGTCCCCAACCTCCTCCTCCACCTGGGTGCCCTGTGCATGCACGTCAATCAGGTCTGCTAAAGAGGAAGGCTGCAGGGGGGGTCACTTTCTAAGAGGCCAAGGAGAGGACAGCATGGAGCCTCGGCTAGAGCCTGCTCTCAAGGTGGCTCTGGGAGGCAGGACACTACTCCTCAGCACAGCCCAGGCACCGCCGTGCACATGCCAGCCCTCCTGCCACGGCGCCATCCTAGCGACTGACCAGAGAAGAAAAGGCAGTGTGACCACCAGCTGCCACAGTGAGGCCTTGTCTGAAATGAATCTTTAGAAACCAAAAGGAGTAGACATTTCTAGCTGTTTTCTCTCCTGAGAAAAACATAATCAGCTCAGTTTGTTTTCTCAGTGGATAAAGAGGGGACCATAAAATCATAAAATATTAGAGCTTGTTAGAGGCCTCTCGGATCCCCTGGCATAGCCTTCTTGTCCCAGAGTCTGTCAGTGACAGAGCCAACACTGGTCCCTGGACTTGTAACTTCCAGGATATTAAGGTTCAGAGAGGTTAAGTAACTTAGCTAAGATTACACAGCAAGTAAGTGGCTCAGCCAAGGCTCAAACCCAAGGGTGTCTTAGCCACTCTGGGATACTACACATTCCCATGGAAAGGCTAGGGGGCAACTGGTGTAAAAATCACTCTATAAATGCTTGACTTGACCCCAGGTGCCAGCTGCCTGGGACCTGACTCTCCATCACTATTTCATGTACCAGGTTCCAGGCAGCTCCTTGTAAAAGATCTGGTAGATTTGTTAGGTTTGTTATTAGAACTCTTAAGGTTCTGATAACAAAGACATCATTACTGTGAAAATAAGATAAAGAAAATAGAATTAAGTTAGCCTCATACTACGGAGTTTCTAAAACAACAGAGCTCTCCCACAGAAAACGTAACATGCACCTGACTTCCAGTAAATGGACCCAACTGAAGCTCCCGATAAATCTGATATTTCATTTGTATCATATCTGGACAAATTGTCTGGAATTACTTCTACTCAACATTTTTTTTTTCCGGTACGCGGGCCTCTCCCATTGCAGAGCACAGACTCCAGACGCGCAGGCTCAGTGGCCATGGCTCACAGGCCCAGCCACTCCGCAGCATGTGGGGTCTTCCCAGACCGGGGCACGGACCCGTGTCCCCTGCATCGGCAGGTGGACTCTCAACCACTGAGCCACCAGGGAAGCCCAACTCAGCATTTTAATGTATAGCTAAGTCTGAAGTCCTGATTTCTTTAAATGTGTTAACCCTAAATATATAAAAATCAGTAGCTATGATCTGCTCTTGGGGCCACATTAGGTGTCAACCACGCTGCTTCACAGATAACACACAGAAACCACCCATCCCTCACAACAGACGGTCCATGGCCAGGGAGGCACAGGCAACTTTAAGATTGTTTTCCTAGATGGATTTCTTCCCTTATATTTTATTTCCCATTATGAGGTAGGGAATATGTACATTAGACTGTGGTCTAAAATAGAGAACGAGATAGATCACGCGTGGCTTCCATTCCTTCTGGAGGTCAAGCGATGGTCTGTCCAGGTGAGCCCTGCTGGTCCCACATGCGCCTGAGGCCCGGCGGAGGGTTGGAGAAGGGCATTGTGAGGACGGTGAGGGTGACTACAGCCACCAAGCACTCGGCCTTTACGGTCACAGGGCCTGTGGGGAAAACCCAATCTGGCTCTCTTGCCTCCAGAACCTGTGCTGTTTTCACTGTGCTCCGCTGTCATGTTTCTAGAATGTTATTGTTGAACAAAATAAGACTTCCAAACTCATTACAAACTACATAATCAAGTGATATTTCAAAGAACATTCTTTGCTAGCTTCTTCATAAACAAAAGCCCCTTGAGCTCGACTTGGGTCATCTTCCTCCTGGCTTTGCTTTCTCTTCTCTCCTCCTGGGGTACTCTGGAGTGCAGTAGCTCTCCCTCTATTACTCAGGCACTTTGCAGGGAGGACATTCGGCTAAATGCTCAGGCTATTTACAGCCCCGGGAGATAAACCACCAGCTTGTTATTGTTACAAGTGGTGAGCTGGCATCCTGCGGCCTGGAAATCCCAACAATTTGGCAAAATGAACGTAATCTAGAAAATCCTGAAGCTCAGGCCTCTGTGGCCAGCTCACTAGTCACACGAATGGACTGCTGTGGTGAATTGATGCTGTGAACTGTATCATAACCCTGAGATACTCCCCCAGAAAAAATGATAAAGAAAGTAGCATTAAGTGAGCATCATACTGCAGTGTCTAAGACAAGGTTGCCAGGTTTGTCGAGCGCAGTGCATCACGTACTATTGTAAAAGTAACACAGCCCACTTCTCAGTGATCTCAGTCAGCAGCAAGGAGGGGGGGAGGCCAAAGAGACTGCCCCGGGAACACTGAGACAGCCCCTTCCACCTCTGCAGCACTTCAGCTGCCCCTGAGATGACTCTGGACGAAGAGCATATTGGATCCTGGCCCTGCATCTCGAGCTGAGCCAGTGGAGCTGTAGGGCCTGGAGTGCTTTTATGTCATTTCTTCAAATGAATAAATGATTTTCCCTTCATGGATTTTTAAAATAATTTAAGTTAAAATTACTGTACATACAGAGAGAAATTTCACTAGGAAAGTTTTAAGCTTAAGTGACAAATATAACAGTTTTTTAAAAATTTCCAAATGTTGAGATATCTTAGGTGGTGTGTTAGAGTGCCATCGAAAAGAACAGAAAATCCAACCATCTGGGCCTACCCCAGGCATAACGTGCAGGCTTTCTGCTACAGACTGTCCAGGCTTCCCCGGGTAACAGGTTTCCTTTCTCAAGGTTTGGTCTGGATGCTAATTATCCTTTGTTGTGGGGATCCCTGTTTCCAGATGGATTTATTATTATTGATTCTCAAACTGGAAAGAATAGAATGAAGATGACAAAGGGAACGCAGCTCACGGTGGTGGGAAGACGGGAGACGGAGGAAGGCACGGGAGGCGCCAGGTGGCTCTCGGCACTAGACTGGGAGGGTCAACCCATGGTCACTGCCCCGAGAAGGCTTCTGCCCCGGAGAAGCCCACAGCCTGGCGGGGAGACAGACCCCCACAATCCCAATACAGTGGAAAGAACCAGGGCGTGGGAGGCAGAGCCAGTTCTAACCCCATGTCCTCTGCTTCCCAGCCGTGTGATCACTCTGCCCAGGGGCTTGTGAGGCTGAAATAAAATTGTGTAAAGCACCTGGCATGTGAAAGCCTCTGGATACGAGGCAGTCATCACTCTTACTATATTCCAGTGAAGATAGATATGTAAGGCACTATGGGAACCCTGAGAAGGATTGAGTAGCTCTTCTGGGGTTGAGGCAGGTTTTCTGGAGGAGGGGACGAGGAGGGCTGAGGGCAGGCAGATGTGCTCTCACAACCACTGCCACTATCATCAAGAAATCATGAAGATCAGGCCTGGTGCTGGGCAAACGTCCTGTGTTCAGAAAGAGAAAAAGGATGACATACTAGAAATTGCATACCAGTTGGCATGTGGTCAAACCCCAGTGAAATTATAGAAAAGATTATGAAGAGGGATGTGTGAGCATTTGGAAAAGTTAGAGGTGATCAATGAAAGCCAACACAGGTTCTCTCAGAACAAGCCCATAAGCTGATTCCCTTTCTTGGGAAGGATGAACGGGTTGGCCAACCATAGGAATGACCCCCCCGTCCGCGATCTGCGGGGCGCAGTCATGGGTCTGATGAGCTCCTCCATCATGTGCCCACAGAACAGCTCCACTCAGTCCCATCACTGCGACTGGGGAGCCCAGGGCTTCACCCCACCAGTCCAGGGAGCCCTAGGGAACTGCTCACCTCTGCACCCAGGGAGCCCCCCCAGAGCCCCTCCCAGTCTGACCTCTTTTCTTTTTAAAATCGCTTTAAAGTCTCTGTCTCTCCCCCTGCCCAAGGGTACTGGTGGAAACCTAGGAGTGGGCACAGTGCTTTTGAAAGTGTTCTCTGGGAACCAATACTGTAATAACTGTTTATCCTGAGGTCAAACAGGCAGAAACAGGACCCCTGCAAGCTGTTCGTGGGCCCAAGGGGCTCTTACTTGGGGATGCCTCAGGATGTACCAAGTGCTTTGAAATACACCCACCTCGCACATCTAACATAACTTTTACTGTAAAATTTTTGAAAGGATCTTTAGTAAGTTTGTGTTTGAAATTACTTGGCTAAGTGCAGCACAATTAATTTATTGTCGGCTCTGGCTTCTCGGCAAACATCAGGCATGTTCAGGAATTCTTGCCAAGTGAGAAAAGTGTAACCTACAAATTGTTTTCAAAAGTAATAACATTTTTTATGAAGACTAAATTGAACAATTAATGAATTCGACAAAATGTTACACTTTGTAGAAATTTAATTATATACTTACAAATTTTGACTTTGCAGTTTTCTTTTCATATTTTTTAGCTAACAAATTTTTTTAGGCCTCAAATACTTTTCATAAACTCCTGAAAAGCTTGTCAGCCCCAGGCAGTGTGCTCGTTGTCCGAGGACTTAAAGGACCTGAACAGCAGGCATGAGCGTCTGGACTCTCCCCAGAAGGACCGGAAACGATACTTAGAATGTCACCGCTGGGGCGCTGCAGGAACTTGACTGAGATGGCTTTGGGAATGGACCGTCTGTTCCTGTGTTAGGTTATTGTTTTCACACTTTGTGTGAAAAGTGGTGAGTGACATAGAATATACATGTTCACAACCAAAATATGATTTCCCCAGCTGTCTGGATACATGAGACTCGAGCAGCACACGTGATTGCTCCTTGCCCCCCGCACTGGGTTTCGGCTGTCCTGCCTCACCCGGGACGCCTGGCAGGTCCTCATGCTGGCCGGGGTGGGACTCACACCTAAGCAGTGGACATGTGCCCTGGTGCTCAGATTATTCATTTGGGTCAGAAAATCCAATTTCAACACAACTAGTCATTTCTCCTGTTAGAAAACTGGTTCAGGGAGTGGCCAAAAGACTTGTTAGAGGCAGACCATCCATGAGAATAGGAAGCAGCACACGGTTCTCACATAAGAGCAGTGCTTCCTGGTGACATCACAGAAGCCTCTCTGCAGTGCCCACATATGGACTAAAACACCCCAGAACCTCTCCCGCAGGCCACAGGGTCCTCTGCGTGGCCTCAGGTGGTCAAGTCTGGAGACGTGGGCTTAGGGGGTAGAGAGGCCTGTCAGGCTGCTGGCCGGCTGCGTGGTCTAGCCCAGCTGACGGCCGGGAAGGACTCTGCCCCTCTCCCCATGGCTCAGGCACAGCCGGGAGAAGAGGCATCGCTCTGGCCCACACAGGCCCGATGTCTACCCACTTCTCAGCTCCTGGCCGCGGCCAATAGGCCTGGTCAGATATTCATGGGGCCGCACTTCCCTAGTGGAGGGGTGACTGCACTGAAAATTGATGCAGTTGGTGAGCCCATTTCTCCACTGGGGCTTGGGTGGGCATCAGGCTGAAGGTGGTCTGCCTCAGACCCACAGGGAGGACACTGGAACTAGGAAGTTACCCGTAGGTCTGGGCTGGCTGCGGGCTCCAACTCGGCTTTACCAGCAGGCCCTACACTGAGGGTATTGAACCCCAGAGCAGCCAGCAGTAAGTGGCTTCTGGCTTCCCGGGAGGTGAGGGACCCTGTGTGCCAGATTCCTCTGTCAGGAACCCCAGTGAGGAGGAAGGGAGCAGGGAGGGGACTTAGGCCCCCAAACCCGATCGCCTCCGACGCTCACCAGACATTGGGGTCTGGGGGCCCAAGATCTGTAAACTCTGTGTTCCCACTGCCGATGTCCCTTCTCCCCAAGGCCTCCTGACTGCAGGGCCTGTGTGCCTTCCACACCCTGTGCTGCTCCTCTAGGGAACCACACAGACTCGGCTCGGCCATGGCAGCTGCGCTTTCCTTCACGTGGAACGTTCTGGCTGCAGCTCCGCTGACAGTGTAAATATATTCTTCGCAGAGATGAGGTCGGGGCGCTCCCTGCACTCACAGCCTTGGTGCCGCTGAGTTAGTGCTGGCCCGGTGCTCCGGGCAGGGCCACCCTTTCAGAAGGAGCGCCAAGCGAAACACTGCCGGGTACTCCGCGCTGCCCCACTGAAGGTGCAGCTTCACTGACAAAAAAAAGGTTTCCATTCTTCATTCCCATTAGTCTTTGTGGCCCTCTCTGCTGAAGTTCTGACTTCCACAATATGCCTTTATGGAAAACATCCATCAGTAAATAATCTTATACTTAGTCTTGGAAATCCGAAAGCAAATACAGTCGCTTGTTTGGGGCTAGGGGATGGCGGGGAGTGGACAGCTTCAAAACTACCAGCTTTCATCTATCAAAGGAAAGAAAAAAAGAACCCTCTCTGGCACCTGCCCTGGTCAGCCTCGTGAGGGGTGCTGTGTTCGGGAGACCCTCAGAACAGGTAGGGTTCTTTCCGTCTGTTTACAGAAGAGATGGAGGCTTAGTAAGGGCCTGCCCAAAGTCACACTGTGAGGAGATGCGGCCACCAAGCTTTGAGCTAAGGGCTCCTGACTCCAAGTTTGGGGTCCTGCCCCCAGCACACAAACGCTTCTTGCACAGATTCCTGAGTCAATGTCTGACACCTCGGCTGACCCCGCAACAATGACATTGTGTATACGTAACAGGTGTAGATTTCTCATCAGAGGAGGATGTTTTGACTCAACCGTTTTAACGGAGCCGCGTGATAATCTTACTGCTGCCGTTTTCTGCTGCTTTATCATTTTACTGCTGACAACTTTTCAACACCAAGTATTTTTCTGACTAATTTTCATCCGTCATTTAATTTTCTGACCTTTGCCACTAGTGCCTTTAATAAGAAAAGGGAACATGTTTGAATGCTGGAGATCTTCTAGAGCTCTGCAGGGGTATCTGAGAGATAACTGTCTGGAAACATCCTTGATGGAAAGTCCTCAGTGTCATGTGAAGTGAAGGATGTAGATGTATAGAGATTATTTTTTAGTAACAGCAGAAAATACTACACATGTCTACACTATTTTGCACTTACTCCATGATTCTAGAAAGCATGTCACACCTAAAAAGCCTTCAAGGAAAGAATTGCTAGATTTGCCTTTTAAAAAAAGGAAAGGAAAGATTCTCCATCATAAGAAACACTAAAATAGTTGTAAACTAGTCGAAATCGTTGTAAAATGGGCAAAGGACACCAAAAGGTAAGCATAGAAGAAAAACAAATCAAAGATTTCAAAAGGCATAACACCTTGACAGAGAAGAAGTATACGTTCTTATTTTTCTTAACCTGGCTGACCGGCAATGATTAAGACTAGTTGTAGGGACACAGAGAGAAGTCAGCCTGGACCCCTACCCTGGAGTCCACTCCGGTTGAGGAAAAGGATGAGGGCTTTCGAGCGTGGGCTCTGGACGACCACTGGGTTCAGATACCGTACCTGCCCCTACCGGGAGGGAGTGTCACCCAACGTCCCCATGCTCCAGTTTCCTCATCTGTAGAGTGGGGAGACTACTAGCTACCTGGCAGGTGTGTCAGGAAGATCTCGGGTATAAATGCATGGATGGGGCACGTAGTAAACGCCCAACACGTGTTGGCTAGTAGAAATATTTTATTGTTACTACCGTTCCAGTCAAGCCTCTCTCAGAGGCAGGGTTTCATAATCTGGGGTTTGGAAGTCCATTTACCTTCTGATTATAAGCAAAATTGTGTGTCTGTGCATCTTTCTAGTTAGAGGGTCTGGAGCTTCTTCCCCCAAACTCTTAAAGGGATTGGTTGGCTCCAAAATATTTAAAAATACTTGCCTTTTAAAAACAGCCCTTTGTAGAAATGTCAAAGGTAAAGCTGGAACCACTCAGGGAACCCACACAGGTAGCGTAGGATGGGAGCCGCGAAGCTGACCGGCTACCCTCCTGGCGTCCTCGAAGCTTCTCCCCATGCGGCGCCGCCTTCAAAGCCAGCCTTTCAGCCTGAGAATCCATGGAGCCCCACGGCGGCTCTGCAGGAAGAGGCCTGGCTGCTCGTTTTCAGTTGGGTGTTATTCTGCAGGCTTCTGCCGGACCTTCTGTCACCAGCTTCCGCATCGAATGGCCTCTCCTGTGCTTCTGACTTGGTATCGAGCTGGGAGGCCTCCCACGCCCGCTCTGTGCTCTGCTCCAGCTGCCGGAGACAGACTCCCATTCTCTGCTTTGGTCCCCGGGGCCACGGGCTGAACACAACCCAAATCTTTCTCTCCTTCATGAATGTTCGTTCTGGAGGTCTGGCCTCCCCTTCCCAGGACGGAAGAGGCACAAGGCAAAGAAGGAAGCAGCTGCTTGTGCCACATCTGCTACCAGGCGGGTGCTTGGGGCCCTGGCCATCCCCTGGGGGAAGGAGGGCTGGCCAGCAGGTGAATGGCTGGAGGATGAAGGGGGAGCCCCAGTTAGCTGTCAGCGGTGGGCACCCATGCCCACCTTCCTTCTCAGTGCTGTTGAGTGCTGGGGACAGAGGGGTGAGCAAGACAGTCCCCGCCCTGCCGTCAGGTTCCAGGTGGGGATGCTCACGCCCATCTGTGAGGCCTCAGGAAAAGCCAGCTTGAGGTGTCCAACAAAGACCAAACCCAAACGTGTCCTGTTTAACCATCAGGTGTGGACTAATCCAGCCCAATCACAGCTAGGGAGGAAGGTGAGAAGTCTGACCTACACAGGAAAAGCTAAATGCACCTGTCCCTGATGCCTGCCCTTTCCGCCCTCCCCCATGCACAGGAAGGACAGGATTCCACAGGAACTCAGGCTGAGAGAAAGCTGGTGAAGTCAGCTCCCCCCTCGCTGGACATGGGAGCAGCCCCTGCCTGCCCTAGGCTTCCACTGCCCGGCACAGGACTTGCTGGGGCTGGAACTCAATAAACAGTTGTTGAATAAACATACACATTAATAGAATAAGATGGAATTTTCTTAGGACGTTTGGTCTTAACCATTCTCAGTTTAGGATTGTTTTGAAGAGAAGCTGAAGCTATGTGTGGTGATTTTATTTATTGTAAAATACACAGTTCAATGGCTAGGTCTTGGAAAACTTCGGAAGTTTTCTTAGATCAATAAGGAAGAAGCTTATTTGGCCCTTGGTGACTCAGGTTTGTACCCTCTTGCTGATGTGACCAATGTCCAAACACAGGAAACCACCAGGGGAAGTGGGGGAGGGGTGTTGAGAGACCTACGGTAGCGACACCCATCCCTTCTGACTGGGCTGCCCAAGCTCGGGGAAGTCACAGATCACAGAACCCCTCTCCTCTCAGTTTCCAAAGAGAGCCATGGATTGGAAGGTGCCCTAGACACCATCCTTTGAGCGCATGGACCTCAAAACATGGGCTCTGAGCACCTGGCCCTCGGTGAGCCTCCTTTGGAAAATACAGATGGAGCTGAACAAAAATTTGGTCCCCCCTAAAGGTCTTTGGAGGCCAGCATCTGAATCCCAGAAATATCCCGAAACCTCTGGCCACAGATTCTGGGCATTGTTTGGGCCCCTGTGACCCCCATGGAAGTTCACTTACTAAAAACTGCAACGACTGTCACCAAGCACCGTCGCGGGCGTGGAGTCAGCCGTGCTGGGAGGGGCAGCGAGCCCGGCTCACTGACCGGGCGGAGCCCGCTCGGTGCTGACGGACGCTGCTGTCTCTCAGCAGGCTCACATCTCTTTTTGCCAATATAACCAACTTAAAAGAAAAAATCACTCCAGGAACTGCACACAAATGATCCAAGCAATCCTTACAGCCCCAATGAGGTAAACATGATCTCCCTTCTACAAACTGGGGAAACCGAGGGCTTGGAGAGGTAAGGAAGCTCGGCCAAATCACACCACAGGGGAGTCAGGGGTGAAAGTGCGCCCAGACCCCTAGCCCTGGGCTACCCAAATCAGGCCCCTCACCCTGCAGGTCTGTGGCTTCCAGCTGGAGTCCTGCCCGAGGCGGGTCGCAGCCAGGGGTGAGGGGAGGGGAGGACGTGGCTCGGCGGCCAGGCAGCAGGGAGGTCTGTGACGGCCGCACACCTGTGTCCCCAGGCCCGTGGAGAGACTGCCTGCAGGCCCTGGAGGATGGTCATGACACCAGCTCCATCTACCTGGTGAAGCCAGAGAACACCAACCGCCTCATGCAGGTGTGGTGCGACCAGAGGCATGACCCCGGGGGCTGGACCGTCATCCAGAGGCGCCTGGACGGCTCGGTCAACTTCTTCCGAAACTGGGAGACGTACAAGGTGAGGACTGCCCACCTGAGTGCCAGGGCCCTCGGAAGGAGGTGCCTGCTGCCTGTCAGGGCCTGTGTGGCCCAAGGGAGGAGGACACTGACAGGGCCATTTCTGCAAACCCACCAGGGTGGGGGGGACCAGCCGCTCCTTCGCTGCCCCACTAGCAACTGTGGCAGGACAGAGACAGGGGTTCAGACCACAAAAGCCCCACGAATGGGGTGGAAATTTCGAAATGCTGGGGTGCAGTAGCCCCTCACCCCAGCCAGGTGTGGGGAGCACCTTGGTCCCAGCTGGGGCTCTCAAGGGGAAGACCTGTTCTCACAGCCCAGAAGGGGCAAGTCCTAAGGCTCCCAAGCCCCGGGAAAATCTCCCACATAGCCCGTTTTGGGGAACTGTGGGAATACTTGGGTCCTAATTCCAGGGCTCATCCTCTGGGCTCCCAATTCCTGGGAAGTTGAATGCTCTTCCTTGTAGAAGGAAAGGCTGCAAGGGCTCCACCCAACACCCATCTCGCTCCTCTGAACAAAGAAGTGGTACCGAGGACGCGAGGGCAGCTGAGTTCACTAACACCTGCCACACGCCAGGCGCAGCGCTGGGTGCTTCCGTTCATTACCTCCTTTGCTCTCACATCAACCCCAGGAGGAAGAGACTGGTCTGGACCCAGTTTACAGATGAAAAGGTGGCACAGTCAGGAAGGAGAGCAGTGAATACAGCCTAGGCCTCTGACACCTGCAGAGCCGACAAACTCCCTGGACCACGACACCCACACGTGGTTTTGCCATGCCCCGGTCCTGTCCTGCTTGCCCTCCAACCCACCTCACCCTCAGGCACTCTGGGACCCTGGGCCTCCCCAGGCCTCAGTCCACCCACTCTAGGGAGGATAATGATAGTACCTAGTTCACAGAGTTGGCATGAGGGTTAATAAAATGACCTACGGAAAGTTTTGCCAACAGTGCCAATATACCGTAAGTACTAACTAAATACTAGCTATTATTATCATTAATGAATCCACCTACTTTTCAAGACTTCAAGTGGCCACCACTCGGCTGATGACACCCAAAAATACTTGGAAAAACTATAACAAATCCCCTGGATTCTAGACCTAGGAGGGTGTTCAGGTGGATGTGGCATGCCTTTGTCACAGCTCACACCTGTGCATTAGTTTACATGGGACCCTCCCAGAGAAGGGAAGAGAAGCTCAGAGAAGGTAAGGGAATTCTCCAAGGAACTCATGTTGCATGCCTACTGTGTGCTAGGCTCTTAATTTACCATATTACGTGTGTCCTTATAGCAACCCTGCAGGGAAGGTAACATAGCGTCTCCCACGTTCACACGATGACTAGCATGAAACAGGCACTCTCTAAATAGTCTTGAGTGTTGAGTGTTGCATGACTGAGGCTCAGACAGGCAAAGTGACTCATCAAGTGACAGCCAGGTTGGGGGAGTGGGGAATTAAATGCAGGCCTGCCTTCTGCTCTGCCTGTTTCCAGGCCTCTCTGTCTGGCGCTGAGCAGCTGACAGCCGGGCCCTGCTGGCTGAGCGCACTACATATTCCTCACTAATGCTTGCCCACGTTTTCCCCAGCAAGGGTTTGGGAACATCGACGGCGAGTACTGGCTGGGCCTGGAGAACATTTACTGGCTGACGAACCAAGGCAACTACAAATTGCTGGTGACCATGGAAGACTGGTCTGGCCGCAAGGTCTTTGCAGAATATGCCAGCTTCCGCCTGGAGCCTGAGAGCGAGTATTATAAGCTGCGGTTGGGGCGCTACCATGGCAACGCCGGTGACTCCTTTACCTGGCACAATGGCAAGCAGTTCACCACCCTGGACAGAGACCATGATGTCTACACAGGTAGGACCGGGGGAGTCACACCCAGGTGCAGGGCAGGGGAAAGAGGTCAGTCAAAGCCGAGACTCTGACTCCCAGGCCTGAGAACAGGAAGATCCCAGGGCCCAGCTGCCCAACCCTGCTCCCATCCCCTGAAGGCCCACTCCTTTGCCCTCTGCCCACAGATCCCCTTCACAAGGCTGGGTCAGCATGGCATTTACAAAAAGGGGAAGATAAAGAGGTGCACAAATTACATATCTGAGGGCCACTCTAGGCCAAGCTGGACATTGTACTGGGCTGTGCACTGCATCACTCCCTGCCTGAGGCACTGGGTGTCACGGCGACATGTCCCCATGTTACACCCCGGCTAACAATGCTGCCGCACCTCCTACATGCCTGTGCCCTCTCTGGGCCCGTTTCCACATCTGGAAATAAGGACATACCTACGTAGCGGGGTGGTGAGGTGAGAATGTGCCTGAAGTGCTTTGTCTGGGACTTGGCGGAGTCAGGCTCTGAGTGGGTGCAGTCTCTAGTGTGTACTGACAATGCAGTGCTATGGGAAGCTATGAGAGGAAACCAGGTAGGAGAGATGAAACGACCTGTCCAAGATTACATGCCTCAAGTCCAGGTCTTTATTAAACAAAAAAACAAGGGAAAAAACAAAAAACTGTAAGAAACACACACAGTCCAACCCTGAGTCCAGACATCAACCCCCCACATTCATCTCAAGGCTCCACACCTCAATTCATTGAGATGAGAGCCCCTGGGCCCTCGCTGGCTGGTCCCTGGGGAGCCAAGCCCGCCTCCAGGCCAAGGCTGTTTTCATGGGCAAACCCAGCCTCCTCCTGCCCCAGCTCCCGGATAGGTCCCACTCTAAAGGCCACAGCCTCCCCTTTGAGGACTGTCCCAGGAACCACCTGCACTTCCTTGGCAAGCCCGGCTGCCTACATCCTGAGGACGGATCCCCACTCCAGGTCACCGACACCTCTACCTAGGGTCAGCAGTGCAGAACTGACCCTGCTGCAGGGGCCCCGAGGAGGCAGTGTGTCGTCTGAGGCCGGGGCTGCCGAGGCTTCCGGAAGAGCAGGGCAGGAAGATGACCCTCATCAGAACTGTCAGACTCTGGGGACAGAGAGGCTGGTTACAGCACTTCTTGAGGGCTGTTACGGGGAGCAGGGAGCAGACTGTTCTGCGACCCCAACTGTCAGGCCTGTCCAGCAGCAGGGTCAGTGGACGTGAGGCAGTGAGCTCCCTGCCCCTGGAGGCATGAGAGGCAAGCTCAGGAGGAGCGTCCACTGGCTGATGGGAGGCTGGCTGTGGCGCGCCGAGGGTTCTGCCCTCCAAATCTGATGCTGCCACTTGGACCTCGTGGCCTCGGGTCATGGCCCAGAGGGGCCAGAGAAAAACTCTGGGAAAACGTGGGCTGCTGGGGCTCTGGGGGGTGCCTGGGGCTGAGTCTCCTCTCGGCTTTCTGCCTCAGCCGGCATGCTCCCTCCTCACCTCGCCCCAAGGCCTCTCCCGGAGCAGAGCTGCCCGCCCCATCGGGCCCCCAAACCCACAAACTTGACCGGGCAGCCCTTCCCCTGAGTGGGGTCTCTCCCTGGGCCTGACAATGTCTTACCCCACCCTCCTGGTAAGGGCGATGCCCCTGCACGCCTGCTTGTACCTTGCCCACACTTTTACTGTTGTTCCGACTGTTGTTCCGAACTGCTTGTCCTTGGCAGCAAAATCCAGCATGATATGATAGTGCCAGAAACTTTATGAAAATATCTTGCTTTTGTGGGAAAAAAAAAATTGTTTTTGGCTGGAATACAGGCTTGGGAGGAATAGAGGAACATTTCATCTTAAACACTTCCTTTGTCATTCTATAAAGACTCTTGATCTAATAGCTTCAGCTCTTAAAAAACATTCCTAAGAAAAACTGGCCCTCTACCCGCCCACCTCAGGTCATTTCTGTTTTCCTCCCTGGTGCTTGCTCTGCAGCGAGCCCTGGGCTAATCCGTGGCCTCCTTCGGTTCCCACACGGGTCCCGTACTGTGCAGGGGCAGCACGCTCATCCTTATTTTACCATGAGGATTCAGTGGCTCAACAAGGTTAAGTTGCCTGCCCAAGATCACAGAGCTCGTTAGTCAGCAGGCAGGTCTGAGGCCCCGTCCCCTCTCAGGCACCCTTGGTCCAAATGCCTCCACAGGGGGTCCCTCGGAAGCCCCCCGAGCAGACGGTGGACACGGGTAGAACCTCCTCCCTGAGACCTTCTCGCTCTTTCTCTCCTGTAGGCAACTGTGCCCACTACCAGAAGGGCGGCTGGTGGTATAATGCCTGTGCCCACTCCAACCTCAACGGGGTCTGGTACCGCGGGGGCCACTACCGGAGCCGCTACCAGGATGGAGTCTACTGGGCTGAGTTCCGAGGAGGCTCCTACTCTCTCAAGAAGGTGGTGATGATGATCCGGCCAAACCCCAACACCTTCCACTAGGCTGGCCCCCCTCCTGACCCCTCGTGGCCGCCAGGAGCCTGCCCGGCTGTGCTGGCCCAGCCCAGAGAGCGCCTCCTTCCAGTTCACCTCAGGACTGGGAGGACTGCGATGCTGGACTATGATTTCCCAAGTCACTGTGGCAGATAATACAACTGAATCCAAGCGGTATTCTCTGTTGCTACTACTCTTCTCCACATCGGACAGCCCCTCGTGTTTCCAGACAGGACAGGACGGCAGACAAGTCTTTCCTTAAATAAATTAAGCCCCAGCAATAAAAACACAACTGCAAAACACCTTCATAATATACACGTGTGTGAGCCGACCTTGTGCACTTATGTGTATACCATGTATATATGCATTTAGATATATACACGTGGCGTATATCTAGATACATATATAGGTTTGCCTTATATACCTAAATACATGTATATTCAATTCTCAGATGCTGAGGCTTTTAACAACAGCTCTGCTCTTAGGAGAAGAGCAGTTCATTCATGTTGTATTACTTGAGTCTAAGGGCAGATCACAGACTGTGTAGCTCTCATTCAAAGAACAATTCTTGGCGTCCACAGGCCTGGATTCTTCCAGGACTGTCTACAGTACTATTCTCTCACATAGGGGTTCTCAACTTCCTTGCTTAAGATCCCCCTTGGCACCTAACCCAATTTCAAAACCCCCATCCCTCTTTATTTCTGTACTTCTCCTCATTCTCAGGACTTTTCACCGCCCACCCATCCACCCACCTATCCATGTATTCAATGCCATTCAATTAAGTGCCTTCCATGCTCCAGTCCCCGGCCACTTGTGTTCCAGGCACCTTTTCTGCTCTTCTTTATTCCTTGCCTACTTACTCCTCACCTTTTCTGTACCCCTGTGCTTTCTTTCCAGGCAACATTCCTTAGCCTCTGAGTAGGAAAGCATGGACTCCACGTGGTCAGGAAAGGGAAAGTCAGGCCCAAAAGCTAACTCTTGGCCACAAGGATAATGGTATTTGTAGTCTTGTATTTTCCAGGCACAGTTTAGCCTCCCTGTCATTTTAACCTTCACAGAAATAATAACCTACCTTGCCAGCAGATATTCGATTGAAGAGAAGTCATCATCCAATCGTTGGGGGCCCCAAATGGCTACATACCAAAGGTCCCATGCTCTCAGGCCAACTAGTGTCCACATCTCATCTCCAAACTACACTTCCCCGGAGATCAAGCACCACAAAAATGAGAACTAGCCACTCGTCGTGAGTTACTGAATAACCAGGGGCCACGGAGCCCTGGGTCAGCGCATCACAGTGCGGCGGCTTTCTTAGTCCTGTTAGCCACGGAGCATCAGGCTCGGTACTACCGGGACTCTTGCCAAGCAGGGAGCAAGGGATGAACAAGAAGATGAGACCCTCCTAGAGGGCACGTGGGTCGGGGTGGGAGAGATGTTGGAACGTTCGGTACTGTCCACATCTGGCTGTGTGCCTATTACCTCAGCAGTCTCACAAAGTGTTCCATGTTGCATGTTTTGTGTATATAAAAGGGACGTGTTTTTTTTTTAATATATTCTCAGATTATCCTTGTAATGACACATCTGCAATAAAAGCCATCAGTGCTATTTGGATGTATCTACACTGTGCATTATTGTTTTAGAATGCCTTCCTGGGACCTCCGATACCAGAGCCTCTTTGAGTAAAACCAGGAAGAGATTCATCCATGGAAATCAATTAAATCACACTTTCCCTATCCCTGGTTTCCAACTCTGCCCTGTGGAGTCCCACGACAGTACCTCAGGCCAAGATGGCTTCCTGGAGCCCCACCTCCTTATGTCTAGCTGCGTCCTGGATGTCTCCGCCAGACACAAGCAGTGCAGTCAACACCTGAAACACCTTTCCCCAGGTCTGGTCTCATTTCACCATCTACTCAATTGCTCGGGTGAGAAGCCAGGACTCCTCCCTCCCCCGGGCCAAGGTCGACCCACCCCTCCGTGCAAGGCCTCTTCTCTGCCTTGGTGTAGGCCCTCCTCCCCTCTCCCCTCGACCACAGCAACAGGCTCCCCACCAGACCAAGGAGCCCTGTGCCTCCACCTCCCTCGTCCCAATCCGATTTCCACACTAGCTGCCAGAACCACCTTCCTATAAAACAAATCTGTCGGTAGGGAAGGTGCCTCTGGGCCTGATGAGAAACCCCAAAACCATAAAGGAAAAGACGAAGGGATAGGACTAAAGAAAGTCCTGAATTTTTTGCCCTCTGAAAAACAAAACAAAATAAAACATGACTGAGGTTGAAAGGCAAATATTAAACAAGAGAAAAGTATACGATTAATATTCATGCTACACCAAGAACTCTTTCAAATTAAGAAGAAAGATACAAACACTGTGATAGAAAACTTGGTAAAGCGTACAAACACATTAGAAGACTCACAAACGGCCAGTAAACAAGAAAAGAGGCCAACCTCAGTAATCAGCAGAGTTGTACATTAAATCAAGCATAAACCATCACATGGTGCCTAGCAGACTGGCAAAGACGAAAAAGTGTCAATCTCCACATTGACAAGGGAATGGAGAAATATGTACTCTACGTACTCTGGGTGGAAGTAAACACTGATTCAATAATTTTGAAGAGCAGTTTGGCAAGAGCAGTTTGGTATATATCAAAATTTAAAACGTACTTAAACCTTTGGACTCGCCAATCTCTCTTCTTAATGACAAAGTAATGCTGCCATATGAGAGCCTTTTCTAGCAAAGTTGTACTGTGGAGAGACTGATGTTTACTGAAGCCTACTACGTGCTTGGAATTGGACTTGTGTCTTCTTACGTGACCTCACGGCAGCCTGTGTAGGAGGGACTGTTCCCCTCACTTCACAGAAGGGGAGAAAGTGAGGCTCACAGCCAGACTGCTGGTAAAATGCCCCAGCAGGAGTTAGTCCAGAAGGTTCTAGATGTCAAGCACTAAGAGTTCTCAACTCCCTTCTCCCAAGTGCCTAGTCAGTGTTGGGGGTCATAGTGGAATCTGGACACTACTAGGTGTCCTCAACCTCGGCTCAGACCACACCTACCCCCTCCCATACCTGGAGTCGGGTGTGTGGGATGCAAGGATTGACGGCAAAGGAAAATAGGGCCCAACCTTACCAGTCACTGGTCTTATGTCCAAACCCCAAAGCAGAGAGCTCTGGAAAGCCACACTAGACAAGGGGGAGCAACCCTTTACTAAACTAGCTGGGAACCAAACAAAAGCAGGGCCTGACGCCACTGGTTCTCCAACCCCACACACCCTGATACCCAAACCTGGGTCTTGGTCAAATCATACCCCAGCTATATGGAAGGAGAGGGAGGCATAAGCCCATCAGAGATGTGGAACCCACTCTCCCTGAAGTAAAATGGAGGAAGGGGAGCAAGTTTACCAAACCAACAGCATCAAAGAAGAGAACAGGGAGACGAGAGGGCTGTGCTCAGGCGCCACGCCTGGTGCCCAGGGAGTCGCCCCCCTGCCGGCAAACAGCACTCGGCACAACCAACGCACATCAACAGTCCTCCTCGCCCATCCCGCCTGGGGACTTCTAAGGCCTACAGTCATAGGGGTCCTACTGTTACTAAGGTCTCCATGGTGAGTGCCTCTGCAGACCCAGAAGGAAGTCAGTGACACCTTGATCAGTGGAGGGCACCCACCTGCTGGGCTCGTGTGCAGAACACGGCAGGAAGACAGAGATGTTCCCCAAGCAAGTGAAACTGAACAGGGCCCCCTCCCCCCGAATCTTGCCAATCTGATCCAGATTGAAAGAGAAACCTTTGAACTACTGCAAACACTGGGGATGGGAATCCATGATGCTCATACTCTGCAGATGCTCTTTGGGAGCTCAAGGGGTCCCCCCGATCTCCCAAGAGCACTTCATCTGCTTTATACAGTCTGGTAAAAACTCTCAGTTATAGTAAAGGAAAGCTAGAGAACTGGATTAAACAAAAAAAGGAACATTTTAAGTGTAACAAAATGTTAAACAGGCACTCTTTCAGCCTCGGTTTTTTTCGAGTCTCGAAAACCTAAGGACAAAATCATAACTGATAAGAGCTCCCACGTTATGGACCAAAAGGTGCAAGACCCTCCTTGCAAGGGGGAGGCCCCAAACTGGCTCTGCAGCATTAGCTGGTTGCCCACCTGCAGCCTGTGTAAGAGGCGCAGAAAAAGTATCCCGGGGTGGGGGGATGACTCGTCCCCATGATATGCTCCCCCCTGCCACCACAGGGAGGGTAGGTGTTCCCCCTCTTCAATCAGTGAGAGGAGCTTCCAGGGACCATTCCAAGAGTCTAGCACTACCATCTGACTCACACCTCAAGTCTGCAGACCAGACGTGGAGAGCAGTAAGAAGCGGGTACTGCGCTGGGAGCAAAGGGCAAGCCCACCGATGGGGGCGGGGAGGCAAGGACACAGTTCCTAGGAACCAGAGGGCAGCCTGGATGGTGAGGAGGGGTGGTGCATGAGACCCAGGAGCCAAGGAAGGGCCATAAGTGGTCGGCTAGAGGAGAAGCACTGCCCCATGGAGGGAGCTGAGTCAGAGGTGCCCCGAACGGAAATTCTGAAGAAGCGGCAACAAAGAGGGAGAAAAGACAGGAAGAGGGAAAAGACAGAGCGTGGGTACTCTGGGCAGCTGGCATACCCAAGGGTGCCAGCTCTGGGTCCCGACTGAACAGGCCACATCAGAGGGGCCCTTGCCTCTCCCTTGTCTGTCTCGTCTGTTCCAACCCCAAGGGCCACAAAGCTCAGTGGACCAGGAGGGAGGCAATAGAACTGCGGGGTCTGGTGGAGGCACCCGAGCATGTGCCCTCCCCCACCCCAGGCCTCCAGCAGGACCGGCTGTAGGAGTCCAGACTTCGGACTCCTACACTGGATGGTCTGGAGTGACGTGACTATCAACAGCAGAGAGACTTCGGGGCCCGCTAAGTTCTCAGCATTGGCTGGGAAAAGAACGAATCCACAGAGTAGGCTGGAAAGGACACTGCGGAAAAATAAAGTTGGTTTCCTCTTACACCTGACTGGGTCCAGCTCATTTAATAAGCTGGTTACATAAGGACATGAGGTATCTCCCGGAGTCCATGAGCAGGGACACAGCTGGGCCTCACAAGGACCAGGAACCAGAAACTGCCTGGAAAGCCTTCAAGGGGCCAGGAATCCACTCTCTCAGCCTCTCTCTCTGTCCTTTCCCTTTGCCTTGCCTGCAGGGTCTCTCTCTGTTTCTTGTGCATGGATCAGCTTTTCCCAGCATGGAATTTCTGAGCTCACATGTCCTCCTGGTCTGAGTGCCAGCAAAGACCTGAAGGCTCTCTCCTCGCAGCCAACTCCCAGCCAGAGGACCCACTGGCCCACTCGGGTTGGGTGTCCTCACTCTTATCGGCTGGGCTCCGAGCAGAGCTGGCGGAAGGAACGCGGCTGCTGGAGCTCAAGGCTGTGGAAGGCATGGGGGAAGTTCCCACGGTCCCAGCTGAGCAGGCGTCAAGGCTGGTTCTATATCCAGAAAGGTGTCTGGACTATACTCCAGCTGTTGTTGGTCCCCATCCTCTCTGGAGACCGTATTTTGCCAACTAGGTAGATGCTGTCCCATTACTCGTTAGATCACGTCCTATTCCCCAGCCCCCCCTGCTGACTCCTGCCCTCCCAGGCTCAGCTGTGTCACTAAACACGACTGACACACGGCTGTGCCCAGAGGGGCTCTTACTGCCCTTCCTGGATACGCCGGGTTTCTCAATAGTTTTCGTAGATGTAGGAGGCAACAAGTTCCCCACTGCTGGGCTCTTCCAGGCAGTATTTGCTCTGGATAACACTCATACCACCCACAATCTATAGGCGCTGTCCATGTGCCAGGCACCATGTGTGTCTCTTTAAACTCTCACAACCACCCTGTGAGGTGGGTTCTACAACTACCCAACCTTCGACGTAACAGAAATTGAGGCTCAGAGTTGTACTTGACATGCAGCCTGAGATGCTCAGGATTTGAGCTTGAGTCTGGCTCCTGAGCTCCTGCCTCTGCAGGATTAGATCACTGTCCCCAATGATGAAATGAAATGACTAAGGCTCCTCTCTCACCCCATCAGCACTTCCTAGTACGTCTGAGAATCATGCAGCATGGAGCCTGCTGCCCACAGAAGTGGGTGTGTGAGCTGGCCAGCCAGCCTACCTGTGCAGAAGCAGCTGGATGGACAGTAGGTCCCCAGGTGTCAGGAAGTCAGTCCAGGGCTGTTTGCCCAATTTATCTCAGAGCTGAGGGCATAGAACAATAGGGGGCAGTGATGGAGGATATCTCTCAGCTTCTTGGGGCTCACAACCCTTTGCCAGGGCTAAAGTGGCTGGGTCCTGCCTCTCTCCCTTCCTCTTGGAGGACAATCTACAGACCAAGCGCCGCCCTTTGGCACTAGGAGTGTCCTGCTTGTGGCTGGTCTGGCTGTCACCTCATGTACCAATTCTATCTTGTCCAAGCCTTGGTCTGCACTATCTGGTAACTGGGTCCCTTGTTGTGTTGGCTTATCTCCCATTTCCATGCCTTCAGGACAGGGGTTTGCTTGGCTAGTCTCTCTCAGATCCTGCAGTCAGGCCTGAACCAGCTCTAGCCTGGGATTCCACCCCTTGTGGACACATGCCTTGGTACCTACAATCACTGGGACACTCCTGACCTGGGGTATCCTGGGTCAGCTCACCCAAACATGGGAACTCAGACACAGATAATCCCTCCCAGCCGTGCAGCCTTCGCAAAGCCCTTCCACACGCAGCACCTCCCCACTGCTCGCCGACGGTCATGATAAATCCATCTCCATGGGCGGGTCAGGGGTGCTTCCTTCCCGCTGCTGCAGTACATGTACCCTCCTAAAGCTGAGGGACATCTCACATTAGGAGGACAGTCCGCTGGGCAAGGGTGGACAGGCCACATTCGCCCTGACCCTTAGCAGAGCTGGGAGTGGCCCAGAACCCACAAGGGTAGCTAACAGAGCAAATGGGATTAGAATTGCCTTCCGGAGCAGTGCGATGACAGAGGCCAACGCCCTAGTCATCTGGAAGAGGGGAAAGAATTAGAGGAAGCACACAGCCTCCCTGGAGCCCAGAAAGCTGACCGAGCCCGAGGTGAGTGTGCCGGGCATTGGCTCCTCTCCACGGGAACCCGACAGCCAGGGCAGTGCAGGGCTGTGCTGGGGACGCGGGGAGAGGAATTAAGGACAGACATTCAGGATGCAGACGCAGGAAGCAGGGGCAGCTGAGCAGCTGGGTGGGAGGTCTGAAGGCCTGGCTGCGTAGCCCAGGCCCAGGGCGCACGGGCTTGAAGTGGGAAGCAGCTTCTTTGTCAAGAGCACAAAGAACTAGTGGGTAGCGAAATGTGTATTAAAACCAGAGGCCATCTTTCACCTGTCGTTTCATTATAAGAAACTGGTTGGTAATGGCTAGCACTGGTGAGAGCAGAGAAGACAGGCAGGCTGGCATGCGTGGGTGGGAGTGGAACTGTAACCCAGGAAGTGGGTTCCCCAGCAGCAGTGACCAAAAAGAAAGTCGCACGTCACCTCTGCCCAGCAATTCCACTTCCAGCTCTTGGTGTTTCAGAAACACTCTGGCAGGTGAGTAAAGATACAAGTAAAAAGGTGTTCTCCACTGCACCACCCGTCCAAGGGAAAAAGTAGAAACAACCTAAGCATTTATCAATTGGGGCTAAACAAATCAACGTACATCCAGGCCCCGTCCAACAAGGCGCCACGTGGCCACGGGTGCCACGGAGCCACTTGGAAGAATGAAGGAGTTCTGTACCTGCTGCCACTGAACAGTACCCACCACACTTCGAGTGGAACAAAAAGTAAGGTGCAAAACAAACTGTCTACCCAAAGGTTCCCATTTTGGTTAAAAAGCACGAGACTCTTCGCACACCCCCATGTGCACTGATACTTCTCCGTGTGGATTCAAGTGCCTGGAAGGACACACCCAACCTGCCAACACTGGCTGCCTCTGAGAAGTAGGAGGGGAGGAAGGGGATTCTCACGTTCTACTTTATAGACTTTCTAGTGTGAGTTTTACAACAAACAATGTGTTACTTTTGTCATTTTAAGAGTTTTTAAAAGATGAATGGGAGTTGAATGGCACTGCTGGGCACAGCCTTTCTGGCCGCAGGAAGCGGAGATCTTCCCGCCCCCCCTTGAACAGGCACTCCTGGGCCCCTAAAGCCCTGGACGACTTACACTCTAGGCCTTTCTGAGGGTAACTTCCTGGGACCTTTCAGGCTCTAATCAGCTTGTCCCCAGGCACCTTCCTTCCTCACAGAGCTGCCAGAATTCATCTCCTCTCCACGTGGCAACCGTCCCCTCTGCCCTAGAAGATTTCCTTCCCTCAAAATTAGCTTCTAATTTTGGCACCCAGCACTTCCTGCTGCCCCAGAGATCAATCTGACAGTCTTTTTTTTTTTAATTAAGGAGGTTTTTTTAATGATAAATATTTTACAGAAAATAATTACTCCGTACAGGGTATTATCTGGAGTTCATTACATGGAATAATTTATTTGCTCTTTACAGCAAACCCATGAGGCAGACCCTGTGATTATTCCCATTTTAAAGATAATGAAGTAACATTTCGGCTCATTAGCAGTGGAGTCAGGATCTGAAAGAACGCAGTTTGCCTCCAGGGCTCTCGCTCTCAACTACTCTGACCTATTGTCTCTGAGAAGTAAACAGAAAATAACACACATCTGAGGAATCTTGTCATCAATGGCTTGTCCTGGATTTATGGGTTCATAGAGTCCTCTCTGTAAATAGTCAAGGGCAGGTAGGAAGTAATTCCTCCCTTTTGGCCCCTAGATTAGTCCCTTGTTCTAGACATCAGCTCAGCACCCATTGCCAGAGGTACATACCTCCATCTCTACCAGTAGAAGCCCAGGCCCTAGAGACTGAAGACCAGAGAGAGAGAGAAAAGGAGTCCTTTCCTCCCTACAGTCTGCTCTCTAGAGTCTGGAGTTTAGCCTGAGGCATCTGCTCTGTCTGGAGATTGTCAACAGCACTTATGTCCTTTTTCCATGTTGGCCCTACCTCCACAAGGGAGCAGGTCACAGCTCTGGATTTCCATCAATAAAGCAAACCCAAAATAGATACAGGAATTGGACACTTGTCCATTGCGTAGGTTGCTATGTGGGGCGGTTGGGAATCTCCTGATTTGTCTAGGTAGAACTCACCTCTGTCTGCCTGTCTGTCTGTCTGTCTCTAGCCCCAACTGTAACCTGCTCCTGATTCCATCATGGTGCCCACTGTAGTCTCCTGCAGCAAGTCTGTAGGCACCTTGGGGACAGTGATTTGCCCTCTGCTTCTTTGGCACCTCTCATTTTCCCATGGTGGGTTCATATAAAATATGTGTGCAATGGATGAATGAGTGAATGAGTAAACTTAATGTATTTCAATACTATTTTTAACATCCAGAATCTGACAGTCTTTTGTGTGTTGAGTTTTACAGCTGATTTTGTTCCAATACAGATGGGGCAACAAAGTAACATATGTGGGGTAGTGATAAAGTTGGTGCAATGCACTAGTTATCCATTGCTGTGTGACAACCTACCTCCAAATTTAGCACCTCACGATAAACATTTACCGTCTTGCAGCTCCGTGGGTCAGGAGTTTGGGTGCGTTTTAGCTGGGCATCTCTGGCTTAAGGTGTCTCATGAGATAACAGTCGTGGAGGGGCTGCGGCCTCCTTTGAAGGCTCCACTCAGGCACAATCTGCTTCCAAGTTCACTCACGTGGCTATCGGCAGGCCTCACACCCTCACCACACAGGCCTCGCCAGAGGACAGCCAAACACACGGCTGCTGGGTTCCCCCAGGATGCGTGAGCCAAGAAAGAGTGAGACGACAGCAACACCCAACAGAGAAGCAGTCTTTTTATAATCGAATCCCGGAGTGACATCCCATTATTTCTGTCATATAGGATTTGTTAGAAGCAAGTCAGTATGCTCTGCCCATGTTCCAGGGGAAGGGACTACACAAGGGATCGTCGGGGGCCAGCTTAGAAGCTATCTACCACGTGAAATCTTCCAGATTCTCAGGGCCATCATCCTAACTCTTTCCAAAAGAGACGTCCCAATGGCCCCGCGTTATTCCTGGGGCTGGAGAAACTCTAGCCTTTCCTCTATCCCTAATCCTTCTCTTCTTTAGGGCTGGCTGACCCTGGGAAGGCCCTCCTTCTCCCACCTTGAGCCCCTGTACCACACAGGAGGGCCCTGGAGACATTCCTCTCTTCAGCCCACTGTCTGGTTTCCCCAGAGGGTAAAGGTCTGTTAGCAGGAACATATGGCATAATCTGGGGTTAGTGGTGGGGCTCTGGGGTCACAGCACTACAATGTGGCAGTAGTAAGTGGTGAAACTTTTAACAAGTCTTATTAAGCTTCTGCAACTGTGACATAAGTTAAAAATAGTGCCTTCCTCAGAGGAAGGAGTGTTGGGAGGATTAAATGAGATCATGAGTGTAAAGCGCTCAGTGCGGGGCCTATTGTGTGGTGGAAGAAGTAAATGTGAGTGCTGGTCGTTTTTATTACTGTCAGCTTCTAATTAGAAGTCCAAAGACTAAAGGTCAAAGAGGAGCAGTTGTCTGATGACTCCACAGATTCCTGCTATGGAAACACACCTTCACTTGCACAAAATGGGCTCGTGCTCTCATCTCCTTTCCGGGGTTCAGACAAAACTGCTCGACCCAGAGAAAGGCTGACTGCAGGTCCTCCCCGTGCCCCAGAAGGGACGAATGTGACCAGCTGTTCAGATCTGGGCAGCAAAGCCTGAAGGAAAGAAACCTCTCCCCCAGCGTGTTTTCCTCCCATGCTGCTTCTCTCCATGGAGACAGATGTTAAATGGAGGATGAATAAGTTAAGGCAGGGTGGAACCCCAGCCATGAGCATGAGGTCTTGAGTTAAACTTGGTGTCTGCCTGGCGTACAATGTTGGTAAGTCATAAGTGAAATAGTAGGGGCTTTTCATTCCCAAAATGGGGATTTTAATAACATCCACTGGCTTTTTGTGAAAATTGAGCAAGACTGTGAAGCCCCAGAGAAACGTGGATTTTAAGGTAACACATCCTGAGATTGCAAAGGTAAAGGCAAAATTCTCTCTGGAAGGGAGAGATTTAAAGCCATATGCAGCTGATGACTCAAACAAGTAATGGAAAAGGCTTCCTTCATTTGGGATGGGTTGTGTCTTCGTGATTACTCTGTTGATCGAGAAGCATGTTTGAGATGCATCAGAAGGTAGCTTTTCCCTGCTTGCTGGGCCCCAGAGGGGGCTGGATCCTTCCTCTATCTGGAGAAGGAGAAACTTGATCAAAGGCTCTCCTGGGCTCGTTGCGCCCTGTAGCACGTGGCCATCGGGCAAAGAGGAGAAAGGCACGGCTCTGGGCTCCAGAAGTAGGCATTCCAGAACGCAGGCTTAAGCTTTTCTTTGTGGCACTGACATCCCCTTAGCCATCCCTGAGCTGTGCTTCCCTGGCTAAGGAAGGAGGAGCCTGGGGCTTCCCTGGTGGCGCAGTGGTTAAGTATCCACCTGCCAATGCAGGACACACGGGTTCGAGCCCTGGTCCGGGAAGTCCCCACATGCCGCAGAGCAATTAAGCCCACGCACCGCAACTACTGAGCCTGCACTCTAGAGCCTGCGAGCCACAACTACTGAAGCCGGCATGCCACAACTACTGAAGCCCATGCGTCTAGAGCCTGTGGTCCGCAACAAGAGAAGCCACCACAACAAGAAGCCTGCACAATGCAACGAAGATTAGCCCCCGCTAGCCGCAATTAGAGAAAGCCCACATGCAGCAAAGAAGACCCAACACAGCCAAAAACAAAATAAATAAATTTATTTTTAAAAAAAGGGGGGGACTTCCCTGGTGGCGCAGTGGTTAAGAATCCGCCTGCCGATGCAGGGGACATGGGTTTGAGCCCTGGTCCAGGAAGATCCCACATGCCGTGGAGCAACTAAGCCCGTGCGCCACAACTCCTGAGCCTGTGCTCTAGAGCCCATGAGACACAGCTACTGAGCCTGCGCTCTAGAGCCCGCGAGCCACAACTACTGAGCCTGCGTGCCATGACTATTGAAGCCCGCACGCCTAGAGCCCATGCTCCGCAACAAGAGAAGCCACCGACCGCAATAAGAAGCCTGCGCGCTGCAACGAAGAGTAGCCCCTGCTAGCTGCAACTAGAGAAAGCCCGTGTGCAGCAACGAAGACCCAACACAGCCATAAATAAATAAATTTATCAGAAAAAAAAGGAGGAGCCTGGCTCCACATAGGTCCATCTGGAGAGACTGGGTAGGAAAGCAGGAGATGACTGGAGGGAGGGATCAGGGTTTGTGGCCAGGCAGCTGGCTGAGGCACCAGAAACGACCAAGATGGATCTGTGGAACAAATGAGTATTCCTTAGGGATTCTTGGGAACACGTGGGGTGGGGAACTGAAGGGAAAAAAGGCTGAATTTCCTGCATGCGGAATGGAATTTTTTCAGTTGGGAGTTAAAGGAAAGAATTAGCCTTAATGCTGGCAAACTTGGGGACAGGTGGATAACACTGTGGTAACCCTAACTTGGGAGCCATCGGACTTTGGTCCTGGGGTGGTACAGGCCCCCGCCAAAGGGGCAACAGCCACTTTGATTCGGTTCTGGGAAGCAGAAGATCTGCCGGCATCTATCAGTTCAAGCCCTCCTGCCTTCTGGAGGGAGATCAAGAGAGCACATGTCCGTGCCCTTTCATCTCTGCTCAAATGCGCACATCCTTCATTCTCAAAGCCCAGGCACAGGGAGATGCATGCGTCTCCAATCCGGTATGAGGGACATGCTCACTGATAACTGTTTTAGGTCTCTCCAAGGCTTTGCTCTAAAATGAACTGTTTTCAAAAGGCTTTCCCCTTCCCCTTCCCCTCCCCCACCCCCACCCCAGCAGTTTCTGAAATACGGTGATGCACCACAGGCTTCTGCATGGTCCCCTGCCTGGTTTTCCCTCCTCCAGCCTGACCTCCCCCAAGCCGGGCACCTGCTGTCGGCCAGGAGACCCGTGTTCAAGGCAAACCCAAGCCAACCACGCCCTTGCTCAAAACCCTCCTGGTCCCCTACTGCTCGTGGAGGCCAGAGCCTGAGCCCCCCACTCCCAGTGTCCAGGCTCTAAGCAACCTCACCCCGCTCTCCCACTCCAGCTGCTTCTCACGACACCCTCCTCCTGATTCTCTACTCTCCAGGCAGTTTTCCCAGCAAACATGTTTTTCCCCACTTCAGGGCTCTTGCACAAGCCGCTGTCTTTGTCTGGGATGCTCACATGCCACCTCTTCATCCAGCTTATTCATCTTTTAGGGCTTCCCTCCAGAAAACCCTTGCTGGTCCCCCAGCCTGGGATGGGTCCCCCTTTATTCACTCCTTTGCCTTTCCCTCCACAGTGCTCGGCTCACTTTGGTTTCTAGTTCGCTGTCAGTGATCAGATCTGGGCCGTGAGCGCCACCAGAGCAGAACTGAAGTCTGATGCCCGGGTGAGAACACACCCACCTTGCAGAGGGCCTGGCGTGTGAGGCCCTCAGGCTCAGAGTGTGAGCCCGTCACTCCCAGCTGTTCTGGGGGCTTTGGGGCATCAACGTAAATGCTTCTTTTTGACCAATGACCACTTCTTTTTGAAAGTCCTTTTAGATATCCCACAGTTTACGTCTGTTAATTTTATACTCAGAATTTGGAAACAACTTGCCTTTATTTTAAACTTCAGAGTCCATATTGGAAAATAAAACCTTGCTTTTTAAAAATGGGAGGGTTTGGCTGTTTGAAGGAATAGCTTAGCTTCTAGAAATTTACTTCACATATTAGAAGTCTGGGTAAATTTACCAGGAATCTAAATGTTCTCTAACTATTCAGAACTGTCAGAATGCCTAGTTTTTGTTCCTTGAGAGATCACAATTTTCCACACTGCCTATAGTTACTTTTAGAATCAGGCTCTAAACCTTTTAAAATCTATTACATTTGTAATTTTATTTAGCTATTTCCTGGAGGGAACTATAGGTTCTGAAAACCAAACACCCTCTAAATCAATAAAGCTACTTGGAAGTAAATGCTGTAGCCACGCTTCACAGCTCATTGCCTGCTTTTGTTATCACTTTGACCTGAACTGGGTATTTACAAGCAGTAGCTATCAGATAAAATTAAGCTGCAAATAACTGACCTGACTATTTCCCAGAACTATTTTTGCACTTTGAAGTAAATGGGAATAAACTTTTTGAGACAAAGAGAGTCTTATTTTTGAAATGTAGTAAGTTTTTCCCTCAGTGTTTTTTAAATTATGCTTCACAAGAAACAGTGCACCAAAGTGCAGCCAACTGGCTCTAAAATTTGCATTGGAAGGAGTTGGAATACACACCCACGTGGTTAATAACGTGCCAGTACTACATGAGGGTATCTTTACATGGAGTAAGAGACACATGTGTGAATAGTCCCAGGAAACCAGTTAGCGTAGAACCTTCCACAGAGGTTTAAAAGAATCGTTACAAAAGTAAAACCTATACTTGCTATTAGAGGCAAATAACCACTGAAGCAGCGTTCAAAGTCTCAAGCAGGAACTAAACGAACGAAGCAGCTGGAAATATCGAGGACTGACCTCAAGTCCCTCTCAGAGAATAACTCCCTCTCCCCCAAGGAAAACACCTACAGTGAGGACGTTGCCAGGGGAAAAAGAAATGGTTTCAGACATTTTTTCCTATATTGTACCTTCCAGGAATTATGTAACTCTTCCTCTTTTGATAAACAAATCCATCCCCAGGACAAGTTGGGTTTTCAAGAGGAATCCAGTACTAAAACCACAACCTGGATTTGGGCAGGGTCTGTCCATGGCAATCAGAGGTGCAGGGAGGCCTTAGCTGCCCTCAGGACGGATGGCCCCGCTGAGCCTCAGAATGGGATCTTTCTTCATTCTTTTTAATGAAACTGTGCCCCCCGCCCCCCGCCGCCATGGTAAACCCTCACACACCGTCCTGAGGACAGAAAGCACACTGGAGTTGCCTCCTGTTCCTTCAGTCTGACTTGTACACTGCAGGAGTCATTCTGATGCAAGGATGAGAAATGCAGTCTGATTGGCTCAAGGGGGCAGGGAAATCCTCGAAGCGGGGAAGGAATAGGAGCAGGCAGTGGAGCTAGGCTCACTCAGGGACAAGGAGGGTCTTACAGGAGAACAGAGGCCCGCACGGAGTCTCTTGGGAAGTACCTGCCAGGAAGAGGCAGCTGAGATGAGGTGATCAGGGACAAGGAGGGGGCATCTGTCCAAAAACTCAGCGGCAAGGGGCCATGGCACGAACTACATGTCCGCTGCAAGTGTGGACCTATCCTGTGGCCTGATGAGAGCCATCATGGTCACGCACGAGGGACATCTGGCCAGAGGCTTGAATAGGGGACTCATCCGAAGGGGAGGGGTCTGGGAGTATACGCTCAGTCTGATGAGAAGGGACACAGGTCAGCAAGGGGAGATGGTATTCGTTGAGTCAGCCCTTGGCTGAGGCCCACCAACCAATCTCTCAGAAGCCCAAGACAGCACTGGTTTGTTGTCCAAGAACAGAGTGTCACAAGAAAGAGCCAAGACAATTCATCCCACTTCACATAGCGCCCGATGGAGGCCACCCACAAGTCATAAATGGCAGAGGACATACAGGTGGCAACTGAAAGGGAGGAGTAGGAAAATAATGGCCTGAACAGTGGAGGTAGGGTGTCAGGAGAGGGCAGTGTTAAGGGCTTAGGGCTTCCCTGGTGGCGCAGTGGTTGAGAATCTGCCTGCCAATGCAGGGGACACGGGTTCGAACCCTGGTCTGGGAAGATCCCACATGCCGCGGAGCAACTAGGCCCATGAGCCACAAGTACTGAGCCTGAGCATCTGGAGCCTGTGTTCCACAACAAGAGAGGCCGCGATAGTGAGAGGCTTGCACACCGCGATGAAGAGTGGCCCCCGCTTGCCGCAACTAGAGAAAGCCCTCGCACAGAAACAAAGACCCAACACAGCCAAAAATAAAAAAAAATAAATTAATAAAAAAAAGAGCTTAGGGCTTATAGCCACACCACTGGGCCAAGGCCTGGCTCTACCACTCTCCAGTTATGTGACCCGGGGCAACCTCTCAGCACCTGCTTATTCACTGGGCCATTTTGTGAGTGTTCATTGAGATGGTGCATTAAAACACCTAGCAAGGTGCTGGGCACAGAGAAAGGAGAAAATCAACAGCAGCTCTTGTGATCATTTTGTGAGAGAGAAGAGGCCATCCTTAACAATCCTGGAGCACCTCTGCTAGATGAACCAGTGGGCTGCACCCTAATGCCGTCAACCCATCCTCCAATTGATTAACTTCAGGCAAGGTGGGAATGGGCTTGGGAGCTGTGCACACCAACATGCCCTCCACCTGCAGATCTGAGTGGAAAGGCACTGTAGTTTACAGCAAGCAGTAAGACGAGAACAAGGAAAGGATAAGGAAGCGTGAAAAAAGAATGATAATTCAATAACATGGCTTAAGTCTAAACAAACGGGAAAGACTTTTACTCCCCTACTAAAAGGCAAGATCTCTCATATTGGGCCCAACTAAATACGGTTTTTAAGGATCACACTTAAGACAAAACAACTTAAAATATTAAAATGCAAAATATAGTCAAAGATTTATAAAATGAATGCAAAGGAAAAATAAATCAGATTTCAAAGAATTAACACTAACGAAATAAAAGCAAATAATAAATGGAATCAAGATCATTTTGTATGGGACACACTTCATAATGAATCTGCAACTGTTATAAACTTCTATATAGTCATTCATTGGTATCCATGTGGGATTGGCCCCAGGACCCCTGCAGATACCAAAATCCAGGGATGCTCAAGTCCCTTATGTAAAATGGCATAGTGTTTGCATATAACCTACACACACCCTCCCCTACACTTAAGTCATCTTAACACCTAATACGATTAAATGCTATGTAAATAGTTGCCAGCACCTGGCAACTTCACGCTTTACTTTTTGGAACTTTGTGGATTTTTTTTCCCGAATATTTTCAGTCGAGAGTTGGCTGAATCCATGAATGCAGAACCTAGGGATATGGAGGGCCAACTGTATACTAAATAATGTAAGGCAGAAACTGTTAGAAATGCAAGGGGACTCTAAGACATATTTCTGTCCTTGATAGACCAGGTTGTCAAAAATGAAAAGTGTGAATGTTGTAATGATAAGAGCAACTTGAGAGATTACATCTTTTCCAGCGCCCATGAAATATTTATACCAACTGATGTCATATTAAACCACAAGACAAATATCAAACATTTTAAAAAACCTAGAAAGCATATGTGTCATATATTCTAAAACAATGTTAAAAAAAATTAGAGAGAAGACCATTTTTAAAAACCAAGGCCCTTCATAGTTGTGTTATGCATAATAGTGAAATAGTGAGCCAAAATAGTGTTATCCAAAAAGTGAAACCACTCACATATCCATCAAATGATGATAGATAAATAAAATGTGGTACATCCATTCAATGGAATATTATTTGGCAATAAGGAGGAATGAAATACTGATCATGCTCTAACAGGAATGAACCTTGAAAACATGATGCTCAGGGAAAGAAGCCAGTCATAAAAGACCACACTGTACAATTCAATTCATATGAAATGTCCCAAATAAGCAAATCTATGAAGACAGAAAGTAGATTAGCAGTTCATCTAGGGCTGAGGGTGAGGGGGTGGAAGGCAGGTGGCTAGAAGGAAAAGGAGTGACTATGAATGGGTATGGGGTTTCTCGTTGGGGTGATTAAAAAGTTCTAAAATTGACTGCACTTATGGTCGTACAACTCTGTGAATATACTAAAAACCATTGATTGTACATTTTAAATGGATGCTACATGAATTATAACTCAATAAAGCCATTTGAAAAAACCAAAAAAAACTCAAGCCCTTGAAAATTAAAAAAAAACACTACCTTAAATACACTTGGATAAAAGAAAAATTGAAACTATAATTACAGAACATTTAAAGATATCACTGAGTACACTATACATTAAAACATGTAGGATACAACAAAAGCAGCAATTAGATGGAAATATATACCCTTCACTGTTTTCCAAATGAAAGTAGAAAGAATAATATATATACAAATAAGCCAATAATTTGTTTACAATAACAAAACAACTTAAGGAAAGCAGAAGAAATGAATTATAAAAGACAAAAGCGTAAATTCCATATTTCGTCAAATTTAGGATGTCATCTATTATAAATTTAGGATGCACCATAATTTTATGTAACACTAAGAAAAACTGCTGCCAATTAAACAATGTCACAATGCTTTGTTAGCATCAACTGCAAGATGCATCCCAATTTGAGAGATTTAAAAATGTGGAGAAAAAAAGCACATCCTAGACTAATGGAATATAGTAGATTAGAAAGCAGGAAGACAATGTGACTGATAAACAAATACGAAGTCTAATTCTTTGGAAAGACCAACAGACGTACCTCTGGCAAAGCAAATTAAAAACAGAAAGAGAAAATAAAAATGCAAACAATTAGGAATGCAAAGCAAATATAACCATACATACACAGGAGGTTAAAATTTATAGTGACTATATAAAACCCTATGTTCAAAAAAATTAAGTGAGGAAAAACTTTATGCTAATAATTTCAAAAACTTGGGTCAAATGGACAATTTTATACTAACATTAAGTTTTCCAAATTAGATTTAAAAGAATTAGAAAATTAAATACACAATGCTCATAGAGGACAGTTAAAAGTTGTCAAAAATGTATCTCAAAAAACTTACACTAGATTTCTGAAAATACTAGGAGTCACTTCCATAAAACCTTTATTTCCCTTGTTCTTAATACTATTTTATATCATAAAGAGATAGAAAAATTTCATAAAATTACCGTAACTGTGAAAAACCAAACCACAAGAAATATTTTTCACCCATCAAACCGGCAAAGGAAAAGAAAAAAAAAAGCCCATGAAAATACACAGCATTTGTGCACATGGGGAAAATAGGCAATTTCTTCCCATTCTAATGAAAATATAAGTTGTTACAACCTCTCCGGAGAGTGTTTTGAAGTATACATGAAAAGGCACACAATTTTGCAAAGTTTTGACCCAGTAATCACACTTCCAGGAATTTATTACAAGGTAAGAATCCTAACTATATAGGTGATTTTTGCAACAGGGATGCCCACTGCAAAATTTTAATAGCAAAAATGTATAGACAAATGTCAATATTAGAGAGATCCCAGTTGCACAAATCCATGTGATGGGACTGAGTCATAGTATAGAAATGCAGGTAATAACATTAAATGTTCACGACAGAGTAAACATACAGATTTTATATGCATCCAAACGAATGAAAAGATATGAAGCAAAATAGGGATTATCTCTAGGTGGGAAAGCAAATGATACTAATTTTCTTCTCTTCCAAGTTCCTTGCAATGAACATGTATTATTTTCGAATCAGTAAAATCAATAATCATTATAATAATTCTGTTGGAACAAATCTTATATATTAATAATGTCCAGAGAATCAGAAGAGAGGGGTTTGGGCCTGAGTTCCCCCAGTTCAAGAAGATGTGGATAAACCAGTAAGAGTCCTGTGACCCTTCTGAGCTGCAGGCTGGGGAGGCTTGGGATTCACAGATCATTTGTATTAGCAGCAGAATATCCCTTGTTTCAAGACCCTTGTCGGGAAATTCCCATCTTTAGGAAGTATCAATAGCCTGTTCTAACCCAAGGAGCCAACCAATCACCTCTTTATCCATGGCCCATGCTGCTTCATGGAAATTTCTCAATTAGAAATTGTAAAAACATCTTATCTGGCAGTGAGCAGGTTTCTTAAAAAATAATAGTCCAATTCAGACTCCTACCTAGATAGGGAATACTGGGAACCATCTTCAGGCTTCGGATATATTCCCGAGTCCGCTTGTAATTATCTTCTTTAGACATCAGGTAGTCCAATTTCTCAAAGGTGGTCTTGTCTTTTCGATTCAACAGCTGGAGTGAGAAAAAAACAGAGTATGAGAGAGAAGAGAAATAAACTGGAAGAAGCAAAAGAGAAAGGATAACTGCAGATGAAAACTAAAAGGAAACGTCCCAAATGGCACGTCTATGATGTGCAGAATCCTGGGCAGAACTAAGGATTTTAAGGTGCTGTTCATGTAGAGATGGAGTGTTCCATAGCCTCGACTTTGTCATTTTTCATAGTCTCACTCTTGGAAGATACCCTCCAAAGTTACCTAGTCCCTTGTTCTAGATGATGCCAGAATCCCCTGCATAGCACCCACCTTCACGGCGCATAGACCCTACAACAGCAAGGAGCTCAGAGAGTAAAGCAAATTGCTCAAGGTCACCTAGAGCTATTTCACAGTCACATCAGGTCTCTCTCCCTGTGTCCACAGAGAGCTTCTTGCTCTCTCCTCAACATCTCTGCCATTGCTGAAGGCCCTGGAAGATCTCATACGTTTCACCTGCGTATGCTGTACACATAACCAGGCCATCTCTCCAATCTGGTCTATCTCCTCCAGATTCCCTGTGGTCTATGACTGTGTCATATTTACACTGGGTACGGTGTTCTACTCAAAATAAGCCAAACTTCTTTTCCATATGCAGTCATCTAAGGGTGATTTAGTTATGCAAATACAGGATGAGCAGGCACCCACAGCCCAGAGATTAGAGAAGTAAGAGTCTTCATGACTGAGATCTCTGGAATGTAAAGCTGGTCACCAGGGAAGGGATGGCTCAGTGTTCATAAGGAGGCTTCTTGGAAGAAAGAAATAGAAACTGAATCCTGGTTCTCCAGACTTGATGCTAAGGACTCATGCTGTGGTCATCCTGCAGGTCCCAAGTCAAGGCCCAGTGCCAGGAAATGGCAATAAGTCTCCTTGAATAAAATGGCTTTAAGAAAAGGAGTCTAGGCTGAGAGCAAGCTTGAAAAAGAGAATCTGGGGAAGGATGAGCCAGAGAGGGCTGGCTTTGGCACAGCATGTGACTGATGTTGGGCACCCCCAAGTTTAGCTTCCAGGGCCAGTGCCTCTGGGATCTTAGATCCATGGCGGAGCCCAGGAGTATAAATGGAGGTGTGGACCCTAGGCCAGGAGCATCCTTGGTCAAGTGTGGTGTTGAGACCCCATGGTCTGTGCAAGGACCGGGACCAGCAGCCCTGTCACATCAGTCAGACTGAGATAGGCCAGTGGTCAATAGCTCCATCACACAGCAGAGAGAAGTAGAACAGTGACTGTCCAGCACCAGGGGAAGCTGGCCTTTCGTACTGAAATAGCCCCTTTGGGTTCCTGGGACCCAGGTCTGCAAATTCCAAACTAAGGCCATGCCTGGTGCACCAGCGAACTCAGGCTGCGTCGGCCAATTCCTTGATCCTCAGCCTCTGGAGTCACAGGGGGTGCAGCCTCTGGAGTGCACAGAGGGTGCAGCCTAGCTGAGCAGTGACAGCTTAAGGACTTCAGAGAGGAGAGGCAAAAGAAAAACCCGAAAGGAAGGTTCCAGTGCTGGAAAAGTTGGAGAGTAAATAGCAAGCTGTTTTTTTTTTTTTTTTTCCATTGAGAAATTCAGGACACATCAGGGTGGGGATGCTACACAGATGCTAGGGATGATGGCTGCCTAACTGGCTTGCTAATTTAAGGCTGTTATTCATCACATTAACAAATGGACAGGAAATCACTCCATCTCCCATTTGCTGTTTGTAAAGTACGGTAACATACAACTCATCTGGTCTTTACAAAGCCCAGGGACGAAAATGGAGCCAGGGTTATTGCCACTATTTCAGGTTCATAATCACAAGGATTAAGTGACTTGTCAGAGTATCCTTGGGGAACTTGATTCAATAGAGGAGAAAAATGTATATTATAGCAACATGGTAAGTAAGTAAATAGAGACCAAGAACCCAGACAAACAACAAGTAAATTATGGGTGAGGGAAGCGTCAAGGAAAGCTGTATAGAGAGAGGCATTTGAAATGAACATTTAAGGATAAGGAATTCACTAAATGAACTACCTATACCCAGATGAGAACCAGATACTCTAGTTGTGAATTGCCCCATTGTAAAGTTGAGCAGGTCCCTCACCCCCTTGGCTGGCAGGTCATCTCTTTATTAATGAAACCTAGAACCACACCGAATCCTTTGGCAGCCACCATGTTCATCCAGCAGTCAGACAAATCCCTATGTTATCCTCACACACACTGCAGCTGAGCCATCCTGGGGCCCAATGCTCCCTCCACTGGGTCTCTGGACCCAGCTGAGGGATTGCCCTTGTCCCCTGGCATGTTTGGCCTATCTGCCTAGCCTGTCAAGTGCCTCTATGCATGGCACCACAGAGCTGATCAGCAGGACATCTGTGTCCCGACATAGACATGACCAGGCCAACATGATTCGAGCCCTGGAGGATGTCCCTAAAAACCACCCTGAAGATTGACCTCAAACCAACAACTGGGGTTCTTTAGTGGAGTGGGACAACCAAAGGCAGCCACATTTGCATGCTTCCTAAATTTAAAACCAGGCTCCTCCAGGCCACACCTCTTTCTGTTAACCTTTTCTCTACACACATACTTCCTACCCACCCTCCATCCCTGCCCACACACACTCACACACACATTCAGAAGGGCTGGGACTGGTTAACTACACTCATCGGCTCCATTCTGTGCCCACAAGCGAGATCCAGGATGGCACCAGATTCCTCAACAGGAATGCACAGCATGCTAGAAGACATGAAAAAAGCTCAGAACATCTATCTCCCATGCAAGCCTTTGAATACTACTTGAGAACTTCCCCCAGAAAAATGAAAAGAATAAACCAAGTCCAGGAAGATATGGGATATAGGAAACAGTGGACCCAGTCCAGCAGTAGTAAAGGGAGATGACAGATAAACAGCAAGACTCAAGAATGACTGGTCTACATCTATCGAGCCCAGAAGAGATGTCTCCAGAGAAAGAGAAGTCTTGATAGAAAACCTGACAGAACAGCACATTTGTGGGGGGGGTCGGGGGGGTGGATATATTTATTATGTATAATAAAAATAAAATTAAATGAAATAAAGATTTTATATACAATATATAAAAATCTGGTAAGATATTATATATGTTTATGTGTGTATTTACATATACATATAAAATATCTGGTAGATAAGTGGTAGCTAGAGTAAGAATTTTTCCTTAAAAGAGATTTAGAGGAACTTCCCCGGTGGCGCAGTGGTTAAGAATACGCCTGCCAATGCAAGGGACACGGGTTCAAACCCTGGTCCGGGAAGATCCCACATGCCGCGGAGCAACTAAGCCCGTGCGCCACAACTACTGAGCCTGTGCTCTAGAGCCCGCGAGCCACAACTACTGAAGCCCACGTGCCTAGAGCCCGTGCTCTGCAACAAGACCAGCCACTGCAGTGAGAAGCCTGCGCACTGCAACGAAGAGTAGACCCCACTCTCCGCAACTAGAGAGAGCCCACGCGCAGCAACGAAGACCCAATGCAGCCAAAAATAAGTAAAGTAAGGAAAAAAAAAAAAGAGAGAGAGAGATTTAGAAATGCCGGGGAAACAAAAGAGTATTCCAGAAAAGACATGTTATTCGTAGTTAACCACTTGACTATACAGAGAACCATAGTTGCACATTCCTAATAATTAAAACATGAATACTCATTTAATAAAAGAGATTTAACCATAGTAACATGAGCATTTTTGAAGAATGAGGAAAGGTGGTTCAGGAAAACGAAACCAACATCCATCATACGAAGAAGTCACCACATACTGTCTAAAGTGAGTGGATCAAGAAATTGTAGCAAAAACTCATTGATGGAAACATGGCAGAAATTACCAGAAGAAACCACTAAATAACTCTGAGTGTCTGCCTCTGGGGGAACGAATGGGGTACGGAGAGACAGAGCAATGAGTGTTAGTTGTTTCACTAAGACTTTCAGTACTTAGTGATTTTTAAAATTCATGTGCATGTATTATGCTGGAAAAATTCTTTTAAGATTTAATTTTTTAAACATAGGATTTGTTTATTCAAAATATAACAGCATTTACTTGTACATTTTTTTTTTGTTTGTTTGTTTTTTTGTGGTACGCGGGCCTCTCACTGTTGTGGCCTCTCCCGTTGCGGAGCACGGGCTCCGGACGTGCAGGCTCAGCGGCCATGGCTCACGGGCCCAGCCGCTCCGCGGCATGTGGGATCCTCCCGGACCGGGACACGAACCCGTGTCCCCTGCATCGGCAGGCGGACTCTCAACCACTGTGCCACCAGGGAAGCCCAACTTTTACATGTTTTAAACTTTTATTACAAGTAGAGCCATAAACTGAAAACCTCATGTGAATTGAGGGTCCTTTAGATTTTAGAGTTTACAGGAAGCCTCAGGAAGAAACCATCAGAACTACATGGAAGAAACCATCAGAACTACATGCAAGAAAACAAATTATCTGCCTACCTAAGTCAAACAGATACTAAAAGCATTCATGTTCAGGAAAAGAGGTAAGGAAATAAAATTAAGGAAAAGTTCACTAAATACAACAGGCAACTTCACTTCTAGTAAAGTTTAGAAGTATTGGGCCACCCTGAGATTTCCCTTCCATAATATTTATCACGATTGTGATCATCTGTACGATTATATCTGTGGTTCCCTCAGCAAATGAAGACTCCCATGAAGGTGGTGACCATGCTGGTTGTATTCACTCCACTATTCCCTGCAACTGGTATGGTTCCTGACACAGAGAAAACACTGCCTAAAGATCTGTTGAACAAAAGAATGAGAAAACAATGACAATTTAAAAATTCAACTCCTTGGAAATTTTTGAACACTCCAATAATTCTTGGGTAAAAGAAGAAATAAAAGCCAAGGTAATGGACTATTTACAAACCATAAACATATAGAACGTATAGATCACTATACGTTAAACTATGTGATGAGGCCAAAACTGTACTGAGAGGAAAAACGGATGGTCTTTAACTCTTATATAATTAAACAATATGAATATAAATGAACTTAACATTCAACTCAAGAAACTAGGAAAACTGGGTGGGGGGAGGGGAGCAGGAGTAAGAGAAATTGATTAATAGATAAAATTAGGAATTATGTTTTTAAAAAAATATATAACTAAACACCTAACCTATAGACATGATAACTAAACCCAAGAACTAAATTTTATAAAAATCACAATAAAACAGGTAAAATCTCTATTAAGTAAGGCAAAATGCAAAAATATACATTAGGATTGAGAAAGGGGCAAAACCACATATGCAAAGTGAACTAAAATTACAAGGTAAAAATAAAATCCCTGAATATTGATTTTAAATAATTTTCATGGTGGCAAGTATCAGCTGCAAGGGATAAATGGAACCCATAAACCACAGGGTCAAATGTCACGAAGATCACAAATCTTGGTCAAATACCTGAAGAAGCAGGTTGCTTTTGGAAATTTCCCTTATCATGCTCTGAGAGCCTGTATGTGGCACTCATACTTGACTAATGATGAAAAATTCCCTTCTTCTGGTAAATAGTTCAAAACAGGAAGCTGTCTCCATAGAAGAAAAAAATAAGGCCCTCCAAATCTACTTTATGAGGACGTTGGTATCTTGTTCCCTTGCCTTGAGAGAATAACATTTCTTGATACATGGAAATGTTTTTCAACAAAATAACATTTCTTGATACGTGGAAACGCTTTTCAATGAAGAACCCGTTGCTTCAAATACGTTAAAACTGGCTCAAAATTCTATTTTAATTCCAGTGTCTATTGTTGGTATGGAAAGAATTTTTAGTGCTGCGGATAATCTATGGACCAATGGATTCAACAGACTGAGTATGGAATGAAACTAGGGTGCTTTAAAAAAAGTAATTTTTACCTCTTTAGATACAAACTATTGGTTTCTGAAAAATAAACTACAAAGTCATATATCTAATGTAAAATATTAGATGCAATGGAGACTGTTATAAGTAACATAAGAGAAAACTATGACTTTGAAATTTAGTAAGTGTCCTGGCTAGCTGTCCATATCTGTCTTTGACTAAGGCTATTTTAAACTCTGTACAGATAGATGTTAACCTGTAGAAAACGTAGTAATGCAAATAATTCCAGTCCATATAAAGGCATATGATGTCTCATGGAATCCCACTGATCATCACCCTGGGAAAACTGACTAATTTTCTATCCATTTTAAAGATTATTCCCTGGTGGCGCAGTGGTTGAGAGTCCGCCTGCCGATGCAGGGGACACGGGTTTGTGCCCCGGTCCGGGAAGATCCCACATGCCGCGGAGCGGCTGGGCCCGTGAGCCATGGTCGCTGAGCCTGCGTGTCCGGAGCCTGTGCTCCGCAACGGGAGAGGCCACAACAGTGAGAGGCTCGCGTACCGCAAAAAAAAAAAAAAAAAAAAAAGATTATGTCAGCCTTCTTTACCTGACCATAAAAGTGTAGTAGTCTCAGTTCTCTTGGAATACAGTTGTAATATCTTACTGGTTCTCATACTAATTAATGAGTTAAATAAAATATTTGACAAGTATTCATTTATACTTGTATGAGTCATGATTTTATCTTTTAAAAAATTATTAACAGTTTATATGCACATACACATATACACATACATACATTCACATGCATACATACATACACAATGCATAATCTTGTAGGACAATTTTAATCATGTATTTCCAATAATTTTGCTAATTAAAAAAAAAAAATCTGCTCATGGCAACCCCAGGAGACATTCCCACAAAGCCCCAAGAGCAGGGCCAGGAGGATGTGATTGGTCCTTGAACAGAAGTTTGCCAAGGGCCCATCCTGGGTCCAGAGTTGGTCTGTGTGGGTGAGGAGCCAAGTACCCAATGTACACCCCAATTTGTTCAACCTGGTTGAGCCATGGGAAAGGCTGGCTAAGGCAAGGAAGGGTCAGAAACACTATGAGAGTGCTCTGGAAGGAGAGAACAAACTCCATTATGGGAAGGAGGAACCAGGAAGAGGTGGTCATAGAAATGAGTCTTGAAGGATTTCAACCAGCAGAAATGGGGCTGGAGAGGCTCCAGAAGCAAAAGAATGCACGAGCAGTGGCCTGGAGGTAGGAAAACACAGGGATGCTTAAGGGAGCAGCAGTATGGCAGAAATGCAGGCAAGTGTTGCCCTGTACAAGGCTGGAAGGTGAGAGAGAGATGGAAACTTCCCATTTGGCAAAGTTTTTTTTTTTTTAATAGATGTTTATTGGAGTATACTTGCTTCACAATACGGTGCTGGTTTCTGTTGCACAACAAAACAAATCAGCCGTATGCATACACATGTCCCCATATCCCCTCCCTCTTGAGCCTCCCTCCCATCCTCCCTGTCCCAGCCCTCTAGGTCATCGCAGAGCACCCAGCCGATCTCCCTGTGCTATGCTGCTGCTTCCCACCAGCCAACTATTTTACATTGGGGCGATGCTACTCTCACTTCGCCCCAGCTTCTCCCTCCCACCCCATGTCCTCAAGTCCATTTTCTATGTCTACCTCTTTATTCCTGCCCTGCAACTAGGTTCATCAGTATCTTTTTGTTTTTTTAGATTCCATATATATGTGTTCGCATACAGTATTTTTTCTCTTTCTGACTTAACTTCACTCTGTATGACAGACTCTAGGTCCATCCACCTCACTACAGATAACTCAATTTTGTTTCTTTTTATGGCTGAGTAATATTCCATTGTATATATGTGCCACAACTTCTTTATCCATTCATCTGTCGATGGACACTTAGGTTGCTTCCATGTCCTGGCTATTGTAAACAGTGCTGCAATGAACACTGGGGTGCGTGTGTCTTTTTGATTTATGGTTTTCTCAGGGTATATGCCCAGTAGTGGGATTGCTGGGTCATACGGTAGTTTTACTTTTAGATTTTTAAGGACCCTCCATACTGTTTTCCATAGTGGTTGTATCAATTTACATTCCCACCAACAGTGCAGGAGGGTTCCCTTTCACCACACCCTTTCCAGCATTTATTGTTTCTAGATTTTTTGATAATGGCCATTCTAACTGGCGTGAGGTGATACCTCATTGTAGTTTTGACTTGCATTTCTCTAACAATTAGTGATGTTAAGCATCTTTTCATGTGCCTCTTGGCCATCTGTATGTCTTCCTTGGTGAAATGTCTATTTAGGTCTTCTGCCCATTTTTTAACTGGATTGTTTGGTTTTTTTGATATTGAGCTCCATGAGCTGTTTGTATATTTTGGAGATTAATCCTTTGTCTGTTGTTTCATTGGCAACTATTTTCTCCCATTCTGAGGGCTGTCTTTTTGTCTTGTTTATGGTTTCCTTTGCTGTGAAAAAGCTTTTAAGTTTTATTAAGCCCCATTTGTTTATTAAGTCCCATTTGTTTATTTTTGTTTTTATTTCCGTTACTCTAGGAGGTGGATCAAAAAAGATCTTGCTGTGGTTTATGTCAAAGAGTGTTTTCCATGTTTTCCTCTAAGAGTTTTATAGTGCCTCGTGTTACATTTAAGACTTTAATCCGTTTGGAGTTTATTTTTGTGTATGGTGTTAGGGAGTGTTCTAATTTTATTCTTTTACAGGTAGCTGTCCAGTTTCCCCAGCACCACTTATTGAAGAGGCTATCTTTTCTCCATTGTATGTCTTTGCCTCCTTTGTCGTAAATTAGGTGCCCATATGTGTGTGGGTTTATCTCTGGGCATTCTACCTTGTACCATTGATCTATATTTCTGTTTTTGTTCCAGTACCATACTGTCTTGATTACTGTAGCTTTGTGGTATAGTTTGAAGTCAGGGAGCCTGATTCCTCCAACTCTGTTTTTCTTTCTCAAGATTGCTTTGGCTATTCGGGGTCTTTTGTGTTTCCATACAAATTTTAAAACTTTTTTGCTCTAATTCTGTGAAGAATGCCATTGGTACTTTGATAGGGATTGCACTGAATCTGTAGATTGCTTTGGGTAGTATAGTCATTTTCACAATATTGATTCTTCCAATCCAAGAACATGGTATATTTCTCCATCTGTTTATGTCATCTTTGATTTCTTTCATCAGTGTCTTATAGTTTTCTGAGTACAAGTCTTTCACCTCCTTAGGCAGGTTTATTCCTAGGTATTTTATTCTTTTTGTTGCAGTGGTAAATGGGAGTGTTGCCTTAATTTCTCTTTCTGATTTTTTGCTGTTGGTGTATTAGGGATGCCAGAGATTTCTGTGCATTAATTTTGTATCCTGCAACCTTACCAAATTCATTGATTAGTTCTAGCAGTTTTCTGGTGGCATCTTTAGGATTTTCTATGTATAGTATCATGTCAACAGCAACAAGTTTTACTTTTTCTTTTCCAATTTGTATTCCTTTTATTTCTTTTTTTTCTCTGATTGCTGTGGCTAGGACTTCCAAAACTATGTTGAATAAGAGTGGCGAGAGTGGACATCCTTGTCTTGTTCCTGATCTTAGTGGAAATGCTTTCAGTTTTTCACCATTGAGTACAATGATTGCGGTGGGTCTGTCATATAAGGTGTTTATTATGTTGAGGTAGGTTCCCTCTATGACCATTTTCTGGAGAGTTTTTATCATAAACGGGTTTTGAATTTTGTCAAAAGCTTTTCCTGCATCTATTGAGATGATCACATGGTTTTTATTCCTTAATTTATTAATGTGGTATATCACATTGATTGATTTGCATATATTGAAGAATCCTTGCATCCCTGGGATAAATTCCACTTAATCATGGTGTATGATCCTTTTAATGTGCTGTTGGGTCCCGTTTGCTAGTATGTTGTTCAGGATTTTTGCATCTATGTTTTTCAGGGATATTGGTCTATAATTTTCTTTTCTTGTGATATCTTTTTCTGGTTTGGGTATCAGGGCGATGATGGCTTTGTAGAATGAATTTGGGAGTGTTTCTCCCTCTGCAATTTTTTGGAAGAATTTGAGAAGGATGGGTGCTAGCTCTTCTCTAAATGTTTGATAGAATTCGCCTGTGAAGCCATCTGGTCCTGGACTTTTGTTTGCTGGAAGATTTTTAATTATGGTTTCAATTTCATTACTTGTGATAGGTCTGTTTATATTTTCTAATTCTTCCCGGTTCAGTCTTGGAAAATTGTACCTTTCCAAGAATTTGTCCATTTCTTTGTGGTTGTCCATTCTATTGGCATATAGTTGTTTGTAGTAGTCTCTTATAATCCTTTGTATTTCCACAGTGTCAGTTGTGATTTCTCCTTTTTCATTCCTAATTTTATTGATTTGCGTCTTCTCCCTTTTTTTCTTGATGAGTCTGGCTAAGGATTTATCAATTTTGTTTATCTTCTCAAAGAACCAGCTTTTAGTTTTATTGATCTTTGCTATTGTTTTCTTCGTTTCTATTTCATTTATTTCTGCTCTGATCTTTATGATTTCTTTCCTTCTACTGACTTTGGGTTTTCTTTGTTCTTCTTTCTCTAGTTGTTTTAAGTGTAGATTTAGATTGTTTATTTGAGATTTTTCTTGTTTCTTGAGGTGAGACTGTATTGCTATAAACTTCCCTCTTAGGACTGCTCTTGCTGCATCCCACAGGTTTTAGGTCATCACGTTTTCATTGTCATTTGTTTCTATATACTTTTATATTTCTTCTTTGATTTCTTCAGTGATCTCTTGGTTATTTAGTAGTGCACTGTTTAGCCTCCATGTGTTTGTGTTTTTTACGGTTTTTTTTCCTGTAATTGATTTCCAGTCTCACAGCGTTGTGGTCAGAAAAGATGCTTGATATAATTTCAATTTTCTTAAATTTTCCAAGGCTTGATTTGTGACCCAAGATGTGATCTATCCTGGAGAATGTTCCATTTGCCCTTGAGAAGAAAGTGTATTCTGCCACTTTCGGGTGGAATGTTCTATAAATATCAATTAGATCTGTCTAGTCTATTGTGTCATTTTAAAGCTTGTGTTTCCTTATTTATTTTCTGTTTGGATGATCTGTCCATTGATGTAAGTGGGGTGTTAAAGTCCCCTACTATTATTGTGTTACTGTTGATTTCTCCTTTCATGGTTGTTAGCATTTGCCTTATGTATTGATTCCTATGCTGGGTGCATAAACATTTATAATTGTTATATCTTCTTCTTGGATTGATCCCTTGATCATTATGTAGTGTGCTTCCTTGTCTCTTATAATATTCTTTATTTTAAAGTCTACTTTATCTGATATGAGTATTGCTACTCCAGCTTTCTTTTGATTTCCATTTGCATGGAATATCTTTTCCATCCCTTCACTTTCAGTCTGTATGTGTCCCTAGGTCTGAAGTGGGTCTCCTGTAGACAGCATATATATGGGTCTTTTTTTTTTTTTTATCCATTCAGCCAGTCTGTGTCTTTTGGTTGGGGCATTTAATCCATTTACATTCAAGGTTATTATCGATATGTATGTTCCTATTACCATTTTCTTAATTGTTTTGGGCTTGTTTTTGTGAGTCTTTTCCTTCTCTTGTGTTTCCCACTTAGAGAAGTTCCTTTAGCATTTGCTGTAAACCTGGTTTGGTGGTGCTGAATTCTCTTAGCTTTTGTTTGTCTGAAAAGCTTTTGACTTCTCCATCGAATCTGAATGAGATCCTTGCTGGGTAGAGTAATCTTGGTTGTAGGTTCTTCTCTTTCATCACTTTAAGTATATCCTGCCACTCCCTTCTGGCCTGCAGAGTTTTCCCTGAAAAACCAGCTGATAATCTTATGGGGATTCCTTTGTATGTTATTTTTTGTTTTTCCCTTGCTCCTTTTAATATTTTTTCTTTGAATTTAATTTTTGTTTATTTGATTAATATGTGTCTTGGTGTGTTTTTCCTAGGGTTTACCCTGTATGGGACTCTCTGTGCTTCATGGACTTGGGTGACTATTTCCTTTCCCACGTTAGGGAAGTTTTTGACTATAATCTCTTCAAATATTTTCTCAGACCCTTTCTTTTTTCTCTTCTTTTTCTGGGACCCCTATAATTCGAATGTTGGTGCATTTAGTGTTGTCCCAGTGGTCTCTGAGATTGTCTTCAATTCTTTTCATTCTTTTTTCTTTATTCTGTTCCTCGGCAGTTATTTTCCACCATTTTGTCTTCCAGCTCACTTATTCGTTCTTCTGCCTCAGTTATTCTGTTATTGATTCCTTCTAGTGTATTTTTCATTTCAGTTACTGTGTTGTTCATCTCTGTTTGTTTGTTCTTTAGTTCTTCTAGATCTCTGTTAAACATATCTTGTATTTTCTCAATCTGTGCCTCCATTCTATTTCCTAGATTCTGGATCATTTTTACTATCATTACTCTGAATTTTTTTTCAGGTAGATTGCCTATTTTCTCTTCATTTATTTGGTCTTGTAGGTTTTTACCTTGCTCCTTCATCTGTGACATGTTTGTTTGCCATCTTTTTTTTTTTTTTTTTTAGTGAGTGGGATTGTGTTCTTGTCTTACTGGTTGGCCTGAGGCTTCTAACACTGGGGTTTGTAGGCTATTGGATAGAGCTGGGTCTTGGTGCTGAGATGAGGAACTCTGTGAGACCTCACTCCTATGAATATTCCCTGGGGTTTGAGGTTCTCTATTAGTCCAGTGGTTTGGACTCGGAGCTCCCACCGCAGGAGTTTTGGCCCAGCCCCAGGTTTGTGAATCAAGATCCCACAAGCCACCTGGGGTGGCAAAAATCACAGCAGTAACAAAGTAAAAAATAAAATTAGACTAGGAAACTAACATATATGTTAGGAAAAATAAAAATATAGATGAATCAACAACCAGAAGGTACATCAGTACCACAATAGTAAAAAAGAGGAGGAGAGAAAAGAGAAAGAAAAAAAGGGGGGAGGCCTTGACTGTGGAGGGCGGGGCTTAAGCAAGGGTGAGGTTTGTGTGGTGGGCAGGGGCAATGCTCAGGACCCACAGGGCTGGAAAAGGCCCTGGGGGCTGTGGGGGTGGAGCTTAGGCTCAAGGAACAGAAGAGGCCCAGGCGTGCCCCCCACCCCTGGTCTCAGAGGGCAGGGGACCTCACCTGGGAGCCCAGCAGGCTTCCTGAGCTCGAGTGGGTGGGGCAAACGCCCTCCACTCCTCTCCCAGAGGGCCCCCCCGCCTGCCTCTCCTGATCTCCCCAGCCTCAGGGGCGCCGATCCTATCTGGCCTCCACTTCTCCTGCCCCCTCAGTCCCCCTACATCCTACCAGTTCACTTTGGGCTTCCTCCCATCTCCTTGGGCGTCAGAGTCCCCCACCAGCGGCCGGCAGGTGCCCTAGTTGTGGGGAGATGCTAACTCCGTGTCTTCCCACATGGCCACCTTGACCTGGCAAAGTATGTTTTTGATTTGGCCATTCTGGATACTGTGGACATGTGATGACCAATTTGACTGCTTATTCTATTTTTCCGAATATTTCAACTCAACTTGCCAACAGGGTGCCAATCACAAGCAGCTAAGCATGAACAGTGAATACTAATCAAAGGGGAAATAATGAGTTGATTGTGGCTGTGTTTGAACAGGAAATTCCTCTGGCCAACTCTTGCATCTCTGCCGCACGTGACTTGGGGTTCTGGGTGGCTATGTTGCTAGTGGCAGCAGATGCTCCACTGGCCACAGCTGAAAGGTTTATGGTTTGTTTTCTAGTGTCAGGAAGTAGGTGTGAAGTAGGTATGAAACCTTTTGATATTTGCTGCCATTGCCAAAATGCCTCTACTATGTCCTTTGTACTCTGCAAGAATCTCCCTACCCGAGGGCTTTCATCAAGTGCCACATTCCCAAATGCAAGTTTTCCTCAAAAACACCCATCGAGACAAACCAAAAACCATCTCTCTCATCCAAGCTCGGTATCTTCCCTAACTCTAAGGGATCGCTGAAATTCAGGGTTAAAAATTCAAATGACAGTTTAAAATAGATTGACAAAATATTCATTATTATAAAACTAGAGGTAGTGTAATGAATGTTAAAATGATGGATTAAAAAGAGCAGCAGCAAAATGGTTATATCATGCATCAAAAAGAATAAAATACCTGGGAATAATTCTACTTAAGGAGGAAAAAAACCTGTACTCTGAAAACTGTAAGACGCTGATGAAAGAAACTGAAGACAATACAAACAGATGGAAAGATATATCGCATTCTTGGACTGGAAGAATCAATATTGTTAAAATGACCATACAACCCAAGGCAATCTACAGATTCAATGCAATCCCTATCAAATTGCCAATGGCATTTTTCACAGAATTAGAGCAAAAAAGTTTTTTAATTTGTATGGAAACACAAAAGACCCCAAATAGGCAAAACAATCTTGAGAAAGAAGAACAAACCTGGAGGAATCACACTCCCTGACTGCAGACTATACTACAAAGCTACAGTAATCAAAAGAGTATGGTACTGTCACAAAACAGACATATAGAACAGGATAGAAAGCCCAGAAATAAACCCACACACTTATGGGCAATTAATTAATCTATGACAAAGGAGGCAAGAATATACAATATAGAAAAGATAGTCTCTTCAATAAGTGGTACTGGGAAAACTGGACAGCTACATGTAAAAGAATGAAATTAGAACATTCTCTAACACCATATACAAAAATAAACTCAAAATGGATTAAAGACCTAAATATAAGACCAGATACTATAAAACTCCTAGAGGAAAACAAAGGCAGAACACTCTTTGACATAAATCACCACAATATTTTTTTAGATCCATCTCCTAGAGTAATGGAAATAAAAACAAAAATAAACAAATGAGACCAAATTAAACTTAAAGCTTTTGCACAGCAAAGGAAACCATAAACAAAATAAAAAGGACTGGGAGAAAATATTTGCAAACAATGCGACTGACAAGGGATTAATTTCCAAAATATACAAACAGCTCATACAGTTTAATATCAAAAAAACAAACAACCCAATCAAAAAATAGGCAGAAGACCTAAATAGACATTTCTCCAAAGAAGACATACAGATGGCCAACGGGCACATGAAAAGATGCTCAATATCGCTAATTATTAGAGAAATGAAAACCAAAACTACAATGAGGTATCACCTCACACCAGTCAGAATGGCCATCATTAAAAAGTCTACAGGCTTCCCTGGTGGCGCAGTGGTTGAGGGTCCGCCTGCTGATGCAGGGGACACGGGTTAGTGTCCCGGTCCGGGAAGATCCCACATGCCGCGGAGCGGCTAGGCCTGTGAGCCATGGCCGCTGAGCCTGCACGTCCGGAGCCTGTGCTCCGCAACGGGAGAGGCCACAACAGTGAGAGGCCCACGTACCTCAAAAAAAAAAAAAAAAAAGTCTACAAATAATAAATGCTGGAGAGGGTGTGGAAAAAAAGCAAAACCTCCTACACTGTTGGTGGGAATGTAAACTGGTGCAGCCACTTTGGAGAACAGTAGGGAGCCTCTTTAAAAAACTAAAAATAGAGTTGCCATATGATCCAGCAATCCTACTCCTGGACATACCCCCAGACAAAACTCTAATTTGACAAGATACATGCACCCACTCTGTTCATAGAAGCACTACTTACAATTGCCAAGACAGGGAAGCATCCTAAGTGTCCATCGACAGATGAATGGACAAAGAAGGTGTGGTACATATATACAATGGAATACTACTTAGCCATAAAAAGAATGAAATAATGCCAGTTGCAGCAACATGGATGGACCTAGAGATTATCACACTAAGTAAGCCAGAAAGAGAAAGACAAATATATGATACCACTTATATGTGGAATCTAAAAAAATGATACAAATGAACTTATTTACAAAACAGAAACAGATTCACGAACATGGAAAACATACTCATGGTTACCAAAGGGGATAGGGTGGTGGGGTGGTGGCGGGGAGAAAAAAAGAAAAAGAAAAAGGTCTCATAGTGCAATTTCATGTTAACTTGTTCACTAATTATACAACAAAATTGCTGGAAGGACTTCCCTGGTGGCGCACTGGTTAAGAATCCGCCTGCCAATGCAGGGGACACAGGTTTGGGCCCTGGTCCGGGAAGATCCCACACGCCGCGGAGCAACTAAGCCCGTGTGCCACAACTACTGAGCCTGTGTGTCACAGCTACTGAAGCCCGTGCTCCACAACAAAAGAAGCCACCACAGTGAGAAGCCTGCACACCGCAACGAGAGAGTAGACCCCATTTGCTGCAACTAGAGAAAGCCCGTGCACAGCAACGAAGACCCAACGCAGCCAAAAATTAATTAATTAATTTTTAAAAAATAAATAAAATTGCTGGAATAATTTTTTTTTTAAGAAAAAAAAAAAACAGTTACATCAGAGATTCCTGTTCTGGAGGAGTGGTGAGTACAGACACACCCCCAGCCCAGCAAAGGGTGGGGGAGTGCTAAAACTTGTCCTTAATCAGGGAAGTGAAAACACCAGAGCTATGTCGTAGGGCGATCACTCCACGGGTGGTGTGAGGAAGACAGTAAGACCAGAAGCAAGGAAACCAGCTAGAAGATGATGATGTTATCAGGTCATAAATCAGAGGGCCTGGCTTACAGTGATGGCAGCCTCTGCCAGCCCATTTGAAAATAGTCAAGAAAAGTTGAAAATAATAATAATAATAACAACAACAACAGCGGCAGCAGCAGCAGCCGTCAATACTTATCTAGCCCTTACTATGTGCCAGGCATGGTTCTAAACATTTTTTCATACATTTACTCATTTAATCCTTACCATAAGAGGCAGGTCCAAGGCTGAGCCCGGGAGTCCACACTCTTGATCTGCAAGGGACACTGCCCCTCATTTCTTGGCCTGTGGTCCCCATACCAATTCAGGTCACGTGTACTGAGACCCAACAGCTACCTGAGGTACAGGCTGGGGCGACAGTCTCTCACAGGGACTTTTTCCCTTGGGGCTTCCCCAGGCTGAGCAGAGATTTTTCTGACGAGGGACACTTGCTGGCTCTCTGATTCCTGTGAGTAGCTGAATTCCAGCCCCCCAAGTGCAGACATTGGAACCCCAGCCCCCCGCCAACTGCAAAGGTCTCCACACAGCGCCTCCTCTGAACTCTGCTCGCCGTGCTGACTCTGAGAGCATTCTTTATTTCTAGCACATGGTGACTTCCCTTTCTTGGCTTCTGGTTCTCTTTGCTTCTTGATTTTTAATTTGGTTTATCTGTGTTCGTGTGTTTGAAGCAGGCAGTTGGGAGGGAGGGGCTTTCCCCCTCATCACCCCGTCTACCATATTGCCTCAAAGTCCAAAATAAGTCTGCTCAGAGAGTCTCCTGGCACTCACGATCACTTCCTGGAAGCAAACTTTGATTTCAGACACGCCAAGGGCGAGCTGTCAAAGGGACACAGGAGCAGAGGGCTCCACGGAGCAGGCATAGGAACGTGGGCCTGGGGCTCCAGAGACAGCTGGGGCGAGAGCAAGGAGGCAGCCACCGCCGGGGCACAGAGGACATGGATGAAGCTCTCCAAGCTGCGGAGAGCCCCACGGGACAGGAATCGGATTGGGGAAGGTGAGAGCTGGGTCAGAGCCTTGCAGCACACTTACAGCCAGTGGGTAAGAGGGACAAAAGCAGTCAGGGAGGAGCCAGCTGTCAGAACAGCGGGAAGGGAATAAGCCAAGCAAAGAGAGAGTTTTCAAGAAGGGGGTGACAAAAGTTGTGGCAAAGTCAAGGAAGAGGAGGGTGCAAATATCCACAGAACTCATAATTCTGAGAAACAGTGCAGGCAGGGCTGCCCAGGAATGACTGGGGGATGAGTAATCGGAGGCTGCAAATGTCAGTTTCCTCTGCCTTCCCTCCCCCACCTCACCTCCCACCTGAGACAGGCAGCCCATGCCCGTCACCACTTTCTCAACAACATTAGAGGGGCCACTGGGGCCCACATCAGACACAGGGGAGGAGAGGCGCTTCCCGCATGAAAGACTAAAATCCAAAATACGTGACGCCACACATCTGCCTTCCTGGGATATTTGCTCAACGACCCTGTGCCCCCAGATGCCTGAAGTGAGAGCCCTGCTCCCAGGAGGGTTCCCCTTCCAGGCCGCCACCCTGCACACCAGGCCGCCTGACCCGCCGGCTGTGACTTCCTCCCTACCAAGCTCTTCAGTTTTCACTTTGCTGCTGCAGATGAGTCAAACTCCCTGGATGAATTCAGTAGGAAAGAGCAAATCATGATAGGAACGTGCACAGAGCAAGCAGAGTGTGTGTGTGTGTGTGTGTGTGTGTGTGTGTGCGCCTGTGTGTGTGTGTGTGTGTGCCTGTGTGTGTGTATGTGTGTACACATGATGTATAGCATACAACTGTAATTAATGAGCAAATCGCCCATAGTCAGGCATTCCATACCCCCCAGGTCACTCCTCTATAAGTCAGGCTCCTCTTGGGACCACCCTGATCAGAGAAAAGTTTTCACCCTCTTGCCAGCTGCTCAGGCCCCAAACCTAGGGATCGTCCTCCAGTCTCTTCCTTTCTTCATCTCCGACATCCTATCCGGCATAAATCCTGCCACCTCTGTCTTCAGAATGCCTCCCCTTTCAGCCTCCTTCTCTCCATGTCCACTGCCACCTCCCCGATGCTAGCCAGCATCACCTCACTCCTGGATTCTGCCCTAACCCTCTAGCCTGGCCTCATTTCCACTCCGGCCCCCCTGCAATCCCATTCTGCTATTCACATAGTAGCAACACTAATTAAAAACCAAAAGCAACTCTAAAGCAGATCATGTCTGTCTCCTGTTTAAAACCCTTCACTGCCCTCGGAATAGAACCTAACTCCTCTCTGGGCTGAGCCCTTCCCAGACGGCCCCGCCACCCGTCCACAGCACCCTCACAATCTCCCCCAGGCCTGCTGTGCTCCAGCCACACTGGCCTTGGAGTTTCTTCCACCGTGGCCTCTGCACTGGCTGTGCCCTCATCTTGGCGTGGCCGGCTCCCTCTTGTCACTCAGGTCTCAGACAGGCCTTCCCTGAACACCCAGTCAGTCCCTATCGCATACTCCTCTTTTGGTCTCCGGCATCACTTTTATTCCTATCTGACAGCCCTTGGTTCATGACTTCATGCATTCAACAAACATTTATTGACCACTTCTTGCACCAGCCAGACTAGGCACATGTTTATTCTCCCACAAAAACGTGTCTGTCTCCCCTGGATAACATAAAAGCCCATGAAAACAAGGGCCTTGACCATAGCCTCGGGGTCTGGCATGGAGCAGGTGAGGAGGTGTTCAATAAATATTTGATTTGCAGAATGAATAAGAGCCACACAGTATCTGTGCTCAGGAAATCAGAATTGGCCGATAGGACTTCTTGCTTAGGTCTCATGGCTTTGAGGCAGCCAATATTCCAAAGCGGGCCCAGTGTTGGGATAAATCAGACCCTGTCTGCATTTTTCCAGGCCAGCAGAAGGTGACTCCCTCCCTGTTTGTGCATCTAGCCAGCATTTATTATGGGCCTACTATGTGCGAGCCTATGTGCGAGGTCAGCCTCTGCCCTGTCCCAGCTCACCCAGCAGCTGGTACTCAGCAGCCAGCCATGGACAGGCCGACAGGCTGCCCTGCCTACCAGCTAATGACCAGCTGGCCCTCACTGAAGGCCATCCATAGTGAAACCACGCAGCAGGTCTCTTCCCACACCTGTGACCCCCTTCCATCCAGGTTTCCCAGATATCCAGGGTTTCAATGCAACCCCAGCGACTGCACTCAGGGAGCTGGTCATACACTGTCCCCAGGGGCCTGTGTGCCAGCCTCACTTCTCCAGCCCCACTTCCCAAGCAGTGTGTGTGCCTGCTTTTCCCTGCCCTGTGCCCAGCCTGATTCCAACATCAGGTTCCATCATAGACAAGTCATCAAGCAAATGGCCAAGAACATGGACTACGTGTCCATCAAGGCAAAGCTACATCACATCGGCTCTGGCACTCATCAGCTCCATGATCTGAGACAGGTCACTACAACTCCTGGAACCTCAGTTTCCTTCCCTGCAAAACGAAGACTATTAAAGTTCTGACCTTTGGGGCTGCTACGGCTGGTGGACCTGCTTCTCCCTGCTCTGCAGGGTCATGAGATTTCACCAGTCCCAGATCAAGGGGCAAGTCGGGGGAGAGGAAGCAGCAATTTTTTGGCAGCGTTTCAGTGGCTAATCTCATTACTGGGAAAAGAAGTAGCAAAAGGACACAATACGGCACAACAAACATATACAATTCAAACGACCAGTGTAAACTCAGTCGTTTGGGATATGGAGAAAAAATCAGACTGCACCAAGAAGGAAGGTGATCAAAGAGGGAGGCAGACCTGTAAACAAAACTGCAGAGTAGATGCCCTCTGTGCTCTGTCACAACAGGTGTAGAGAGAGTGTTAGGAATATAGTGGCATCATCGATTCTACTGGGCTGGGGGGATTTGGATGAAGGAGAAAGATGGCGAGTTTGGCCCCCACCATTTCCCAAGTGCTCTGCACCAACCACTGTCCTTGGACTAACAGGACAGGTGGGCGAAAGGGGAGAGTCTGGTCTGAAGCAGGCTGAATGGTGGGTTTACCCAGAACAAACAGCTCCCCACACACGACCTCGGAGACGTCATGCTGAATCCACACAGTGTGTATCACCTCCTCTCTCCCTGACACAGCCTTTGGCAGTTGCCATTCTTATCTCCCAGGATGCTGCATCTCCCCACCTTTTGCCTTGCTAAGTGGCCCTCTGTAACCAAGGAAATAGTCCTGGCTCTCAGCCCTTAGGAGGCAATGGGAGATTTCTCAGAAAAAGAACAGTTGTTGTTGCCCTGGGTCCCCCGTCCTTTGGTGACGCGTAACCGCAGCTTCCTGTCCTCTCCCTGGCTCCCACCAGCTAGATGCCACAGTCAGCGGCCAATCCCAGGGGACCAGCAGAGCAGCGGAAGCCATGGACTAACCAAGGAGTAAGTGGCCAAAAGGCAGCCTTCAAGGCCTGGCCGCAGCTCTCTGGCTCTCTGGCTGTGTGTCCCCTCCCTGGGGCCCTCCTCTGACTTCCCTTCCCCAGATCAAGGGACAAGCAGGGAGAGGGAAAACAGTTCTTTTCTGGCAACATTTCTGTGGCTAAGCTCACTACCAGAAATTAATGGCAAAAGAAGGCTGCACTTCAGAGGCCAGCAGCCAGGCCAGCAGCAGCCACAGCCAGAACAGAGGCTCAATGGCCTGGGCAGCACCCAGAGTCTGCTGATGTCACCCTTAAAGTTCCTGTTAGAGCACTGTGTATAGAGGAGACAAAACAATAAACAGGCCCGCTCTCTTGTTTTGACTGACAAGGCATCACTGGAACTGTCCTTGTTGAGCTCCGTGGGGTGTGGTGGGTAAGCGCAGGGACTCCGGAGCCAGACTGCTCCGGTTTGATTCCCGCTCTGCCTCTTAGCTGGGGAACCCTGCATAAGTCATCCCACCTCTCTGTGCCTCCTCTTGACGGTGGGTAGCTGTCAAGAGGAAATGAGGGGACTTCCCGGGTGGCGCAGTGGTTCAGACTTTGCACTCCCAATGCAGGGGGCTCAGATGTGATCCCTGCTCAGGGAACTAGATCCCACAGGCATGCTGCAACTAAGAGTTCATGTGCCACAACTAAGGAGCTGGCGAGCTGCAACTAAGGAGCCCGCCCCCGTGACTAAGACCTGGCACAACCAAATAGATAAGTAAATAAATAAATAAATAAATTTTTTTTTAAAAAAAGAGGAAATGAGTTAATACAGGGAAAGATTTTAGAACAGCGCCTGGCAAATCTGTAAGGAACAACAGCTGACCCACGTAGCCTGGAAGGGAGTTAGGTGAGGAAGCTCATGCTTTCAAACGGGTCCTGGGTGGATATTTCATTCCAGGCTCTCTGAGGAGCTGTGGGAGATTTATCTTCATTGCAGCAAAGACCCACCAATGGCAGTGATGATCCGGCCACCCTGGCACAGGACTCTGCCGAGCCACATGGAGCAGTCCCGGATGTTGTTCTGGCCCAATGCTGCCCCACCATCCTGGGCAAGGCACAGCATCCTGAGGAGAACGCTGGCCAAAGCTCTATGGATGGGCCCTGCCCATCCCTGAGTGGGTGGCATCTCTGTGCAGGCCCCTCATGCTGACTCCCTGCTGCCCTCACTGACTGTGCCACTTATGGGGTCACTGAGAGTCCCTGTGTTACTGACAGTAAGGTCTGTGTACCGTGAGATTCATCATTCCTTCTTCTGGGCCCACACAGAGCTCCCGGCAGTCCAAGAAACAATAGCAGCACCTAAATGATGGAAAATTCATTTGAAAAAGAATCTCCAAGCAACTTTTGAAAAAAGCGTCATGGCTCAGATGGACTCAGGGAATCACAGGGCTGGCAGCAACCACAGAGACCAGTGGCTTCCAAACTTGCTTTGACCTCCAAAGCCACTGCTCAACTGAAGTTCACCCAGAAGCTCAGGACATAAAACTGATGCAAACAGAGCTGCTCTGGCAGAAACCGTGCTCTGGAGGTCTGCTTGGTGCCCTCCGTCCTCTCCCCCAGCCCCTGCTGGCCCCAAGTCAGTTCCAAAGAACCCCTGGGCTCCACAAAGCACTAACGGAGAACCACAGATCCAGGCCAACCTCCCTAAGTAGATAAGAGGAGACAAGTCCCACAGAATCACTCTGCACAGACGGTGCCTGAATGCAGACCCAGTCTTTTGACTCCAGGCTAAAACCTCTCACTCCACTTTGCTATGGCTTGATCTATGGAAAATTGCAATTTAAAGAAACAAGGCTCACTTCTGACAACTTACAACATAATCCCTAAGTATTTTAAAGGCCCCTGAACTAGCCAAGTCTGAAACAGAGCCCAGCCCCGCAGACTGGCAGAAAGAAGTTCGGAAGTGAGTTAGTTGCAGAAGCACAGCTGACAACTCCATACAGTTTCCTTCAGTTCTGTGGGACATAAACAGGTCTTGAAAGGCTTGGGCTGTGTGGCTGTGAGAGACCCCAGACCAGGCGGGCCAGGAGGTGAATGCTAATGAGTGATGGAAATAGCAATGACTTCCCCCGTCAGGCGCGGTGCCAAGCTAAGGAGGATAAAGAGGTCTGAGATATTTTTAAAGTATTTTTACAGCAGAAAAACTTTCCTACAGACTCAATTATATAACTATCAGGCTCCACCTCTGAGCTGAAATTATCCATGGCCTTCAGGAAAAAAAAATTATTTTTCCCTACATGAGGGTCACAGGTTCCTCCAAAGAAACTCTTAGCTGCACAGCCAGCAGCCCAGCGCAACTGCAAGGCTTCCCAGGGGCAGTTTGAAGCGGAGGGCAGAAGTCATGCCACTGACCCCGCCATCATACATGATGTTGTCAGGTCCAGAAGGGTCCCCGGCCACGCTGGCTTCCTCACAGCTTCCCTGTCCCAAAACGAGGCTGAGGTCACTGAAGGAGAGAGAGTGGCCAGGGGACACTTCATTAACCCACAGTCATCCTCCGTCGTTGGCAAAGGGCAGACTGAGAAAGCCTTCTGGGGCTTAAGGAATGGAGAACTTCACCAAAGAAAGGACGGCCCAAACCAAAGGAACAGACTTAGGAAGATTAACTTACAGCCCAGGTTTTTGTCAGCCTGAAGATGGGTGCACTTTGTAATGCTGACACCACAGACATGAGAGAATGAAGGTTGTTGAGTTCTAGAAGTTTCTGAAAAGAAAAAAAGATACGGAATAGATTATTTTGCTGCTATAAACAATAGAACAAAAACATGTTCAAGTGTTACCAAATACTGTCATATTTATGAAATTCAATTACATTTAAAAATATCTCATGTAGAAAATACAGTTCTAGGAAGTTCACAGAAACCATATGCTCTTTTTCTTTCAGATTGTCAAAAGGTGAGTCTGCATCTAAAACATTTGCAAAATTCCATAAGCTGACTAGTCTGGCTGCTGGACAGAAACATGGCTCGGGATGAGGTTTGATAATGTCCTTTCTGTTCTTTTTTTAGATGAATCTGAACTGTCCCAGCAGGCCTTTGTAAACTGAAACCTCCGCTGTGCCAACAACATCAACATGGGTCTACTGCGATTACCTTCACACCCGGAAGCGGGAGGCTGGGGAAAGATGTTATCAATCTGCACGATCTCCTCAGCTGGGAGCACGGAGCTCCAGCTTCCCAGCCACTTGACCATGCTTCTCTGAACCAGGCCCCAAATTAGTGAGAACATTTGGATTTAATTCCATCTCAGACAAGTTCCTTACCACAGAGGGCGACAGAAGCAGACACAGGTGAGGGTGAGCGCAGAAAACTGTAATTGCTCTGCTCTTGGTTTTATGCTGAAGGGAAACCTGCCAACAGGACCCGGGTCCCACTTCTCACTCCCAGGAGTCGGTGAAAGTTGTGTAGCCGGCAGGCTCCACGGAACCAAGAGGCCCGGTTCTAACCCGGGTTCCCACTACTGGTGTGTCCTGTGGCAAGTTACCTAAGCCTTCTGAGCCTCGACATCTTCATATTTAAAATGAGGAAGGTAATCACAGCACCTCTGCTGCGTGCGATGGTGCACGTAAACTGCTAGACCAGTGCCTGGCACCCAGGAGAGCGGGCAGTGTGGCGTGGGCTGCTTGTTCTTTGTCAGGAAGACTTGTCCCCAACCCCACCCCACCTGCATGTTCCCACGGAAGCCTGTGCATTTCCTCAGCCCACTGGACTGTATTTGCTTGCACTTGCCCCTCTCTCACCCTGGACTGTGTGTTCCCTGAGAGCCGGGATGAAGCGGTATCTACCATCATATCCCTAGGACCTAGTACAGCACAGAGCAGGGCTTAGTAAAATGAACAAATCCACGAAAAGCCCTTATGCCTAGTCCTCACGGCTCTGTTCCTACCTGGAGATTTCTCCCTTACCACACAAGTTAATACTGCATTTCATACATCTCGTAATATTCCCTAATCGTCTGCTGTGTGTAATAATAGATTCTGAGTGAGCTGAATTTCATCCTTTGTATCTGAATGGCTATGCCTGTCACAGAATTTCTTTTAGAGGTGAAGGTTCTCTGGGAGATTATCTAATCCACCCCTTTCCCATTTTATAGATGGGAAACCAAGGCCCAGAGAAAGGAGGAGGCTCGAACAAGAACATACCCAGGGCACAGCGCCAGCGTTATGATCCACCATCGGAAGATGGCAGAGCTTAAGGAGGAATCGTTTTGGATCCCTTGGGTAGGGACTGGAAACTTCCAAACTGAAAGCACCAGATGGGCTGGAACTTCATCCCACTTTCTCTCGTGGCCCAGCACGAACTCACCGAGAGCAACAAGTATCATTACGCTCAGCAACAGTTCCAGGCACTTCAGAATGCACAGGACGTAAAAGTGTCCATGCCCCTAACATACTTAGAGCTGGATGAACACAACCTTGCTGTGAGGGGCAGCAGAGCAGCTCTCCTGAAGGCAGAGAGACACGCTCCGACTGACCATGGGGCCTGGGCGTGGACACCCACCTCTCTAAGCCTCCCCTTCCTCCTCCGGAAATGGGATAATAATAATGTCAGCTTCAAATGAAATCATTTCTGTAAAGCAGCAGCTATGGCACCTGGCCAGAGAGGGGCCGCAGTGAAGGTGAGCTGGCCTAGGACCTGGGTGGGAAGACAACGCGCACACACAAAGCGGGCAGTAAACAGACAGGGCGGTGCTCCGCTGAGTCAGGTGAGCCCCGTGGTGGGGAGCAGTGGGCTGGGAGGGGCTGGCAGGACTGTGTAAGAGATGAGAGTGGTCCAGGAAGGCCCGTGGGATCACAGCCTGGGCTGGTAGAGATGAGGGAAGAGGAGGGGCAAGTGGGGTAAAGACATGAGCCTGGTGCCCAATAACCGGCAAGGACCAACCCTACCAGGGCAGACCCAGGGGGTGGGGTTGGGGCAGCAGGGCCCGGGCCTCAAGTGCAAGATGGGGTGGGGTGAGCTCTGCTGACCGCGAATAAACTGTGCAGGATGTGATGGTGTCACAACCTCCGACGCTGACTAAAAGCCATCAACCCCCGGCACTGGCTAAATCTGAATAGGAGGGTGAACGGATCCCAGAGGTAGCCACTGGGGCCTCGTGGAGAGTCTGTGAAAGGCCAGCTACAAAGAATGGTTGGCTGCCAAAACCACAGGGCGGAGGGCACCTGCCTGTGCATGCACAGGGGCTGGGAGGCCCAGCAAGCAGCCAGGCTGGTCCCACAGCTGCCTCTGCCTGGGGAAGCTGGGCCAGAGCCCCGTGTCTGAACCCTGCCCGGCTCATCCAGAGCAAATGGGCACCCAAAGTACCAAGGAAACACCTTTTTGCGACAAAAAAGAAAGGAAAGGAAGGGGAAAAGTAATAATAAAACAGCTTACCTTGGCTATTTTCACAAAATGGCTCAGGATTTCTGCCCTTATTTTTAAAGTCTGTGCTGTTAGAATTTCTCGTACAACCCAAAAACTGACCTGTAGAGTCAAACACAGACACAGACACACAGACACAACACACAGACACACAGACACACAGAGACACACACACACAGACACACACACACACACACACCAGAACAGTTGTTAAATGCCGGACCAACCAAGTTACCCCGCCCGCTACTTCTATGGGATTTCTAAGAGGTTGGGAGACTGACAGAGCAAACCCTAGGGTTGCAGGAGGTTGAGGGTTCCTTTATGACACTCAACCCTACAAGTGGGTCCCATGCCGTCAGCACCAGCTCTCCAACATGCATAGTGGTGCTGTGAGAAATAAGTACTCCCATCATTAGCCAGGGGACTTATTGGGCCTCCATCGACATATGGGTCTCCCTAAAGGTACTTCAGGAAATTTTGAGATGTATCAGACAGGATTTCTGCTCAGAAGGATCCCAGTTATGGGGAGATGGATGGATGGATGGATGGATGGACGGATGGACAAATGGCCAGACAAAGGGATATGCATGCTGGCAGTACCACCTATGAGATCCATATCCCCAGCCAGACCCAAGGCAAGAAGGACTCACCTATATTTGCACAATTATAACAAATTTCATTTTCTAGGAGAGATTTGCCCAATAATTTAAGTGATACAAAAACATCTCTTAAAGTTCTGTAAAGCAATGCAGGTAAAAGGGCATGTTTTTCTGGAGTCAGCATATGCCAAAAGGATATACTGGTACTTTTCGTTCAGAATATCATTCACACTTGACCATCCTCGAGCCCCTGAGTCCTTTGGTGGGAACAAGAAAGTCATCCATCAGTGTCTAGTTGACTCACACGATGCCTCAATGAAATAAGAGGAGCTTCATGCTAAGAAACACTGGGCAGTGGTTTGCTTTCCTGTTTATGTTTCATGACTATAACAACAGCTCTATGTGAAACACGGATGCCCAAGAGTGCAATGACAGCACCGCAAAGAAAGGAGGAGAGATGGGCAGAGAATGGGGGAGACGTGGAATGAAAAGGAAGGCTAAGCATCTAAAACCTCTAAATTTTACAAAGACTAAAAGAGTTAAGGATAGTCCAGAGTTATCAAAGCATGTTTACTGCTGCAACCAAATGTCTTCCCTTTACTGAAATACTGTCACTTTTCAATGAGAAAACAAGAAAAAATTAAATCACCAAGTATCAAAATTTGGCTTCTTATATTAAGCAGGAATATTATAGAAAAGTTTTCTCTGTGTAATTATCTGTGGTTGCCTCCAGGACGTGCCTGGGTTTCCATAGAATCATTTTTTCCAAGGAATTGCCTAAAATTAAGTTCAGACTCAAATGTTACTAGCCAGTTATGGAAGAAAGATTTTCCATATAGCAAGATTTTTTCTAGGTGATATGCCCATAAACCTTATATTTTAATACATGCACACTTTTATGCCACATAAATCTCAAGTGTGATAGTTTATATGTATAATTTAATAGATTCTTATGTGTCAAAAAAAATCACACCTATTTAAAGCATAATTACGGAACGTGGCAGAGTTGACTCAGGTGGTGTTCAGAGGCAACTCTGGATCAGTTCACTTCAGCAGACTTTCACGAAGCCCTTACTGTGTGCTCCAGGCACTGCGAGTCCAGACCTGTCAGTCCAGAAATCACTGTATTAAAAGGCAGCTGGTGATCATGGCCATCAAACAAGTTCAAACCAAGTGAACTGGAGTATGGGGGAGATAATGAGAAAAGAAGGCTTCCTAGAGGAGGTGGGCCTTGAAAGATGGGTAGACCCTCAACAGGTGAGGAGACCAGGGAGAGCTGAGCGGGTGGACAGGACTGGTGTTGCAGGTGCCCCGTGGGGTTGGGGCGGGAGGGAGGCTGAACTTAGAAGGGAAGGGGGTCTGGAGAAACAATGGGACACTATGCTGCGCAAGGAGAGTTCCAGAGGCTTCTGAGCACAGGAGTGACAGGCTAGACCCTTCTGCAGGAGCAGGGACACCCATCAAGAAGCTGAGGCGATGGTCTAAGTGAGAGACGGGAGGCCTGAGCGAGGGCAGTGTTGAAGGAGATGGAGGAAAGGGGCAGAGGAGAGAGACATTACAAAGGGAGAATCAGCATGGTTTTAAACTGTTTTAATTGTTTTTTAACTACAAAATTTAAGAGAAGCTTAATGTAGAAGACAAAGGGACAGAGATAAGCACAAGAGACAGAAGTCATTTGCAAGCTCGTTCTCACATACAGACCCCCTGATAAACACTGTGGTATGTGTCCTTCTTGGAACATATGTTTGTCATGTCTCAGAACATATGTCTGTCTAGTCATAGAACATGTTTCTCTTTTTCAATTAAATTGGTATATATTAATCATACTATCACAAGAATTTTTATAAATATATAAGAATATCAACATATTTTTTAGCAGCTGCCAAGCATTTCATCTTAGGGATGTCTCATCATTAAGGAACCTCCTACTGTTGGGTAGCTTATTTCGAATTATTTTGTTGTGATAGACAATGCTGTGGTGAACATATTTATACATATATCTTTATACATTTTTAATTAAGGTCTGAGGATAAATTCCTGTAAGGTAGAGTGAATAAAAGTATGTGTACCTTTTTTCAAAAGTATATATTTAAAAACTTGGCTTCCAAAAGTTTTATTTGTTGATCCATAAAAATTGGAGCAGGCTAATACCAGTCATTACAGCTCTTTTTTTCTTTACTAACTTAGTGGACAAACTAATGTCTCACTGTTTCTATTTTACATTTCTTTCATGACTCCTCAGTTAACATATTTTTGCACGCTTTTTCAGTTTTTTGTTGCAAATATTTATAGGCCATTTGTATTATTTGCCTGTGAATTACGTGTTCAGGTCCTTCATCCACCTTTCTATTGGGACACCTGTCCTCTGACTCTTGATTACTAAAAGGGGTTTATATTAAAGAGAATACATTACCCCTTTGTGAGTCATACAGTGTGCCAAGAGTGTGGAGAAACTGATACTCATACACTGTTTGCAGGGGTATAAATTCACAGGACCATTTTGAAGAACCACTTGAATACATCTTTCAAGCTGTTAAAAGTTATATTCTCCCTGGAATATTTATCTTACAAAAATACAGAAATGTAGAGTGATATACATACAAAGGTTCACTGAAGCACTGTTTATAAAGCAAAAGAATATGCCCATCAATAGGGAACTGGTTGCATAAATAATACTATCACCTCAAACTCTGGAAGGAAGTCGCTATGGAAGGAAGGAGGCAGTTGTGCTCCACCTTCTTGAGGGCAAAATATCTACATAGATTATTTGGAATTCTTCTGCATAGGAGGTTTGTCTAGTCTCCCCCATTTATTTATTCCATCATTTGTTTACATCAGAATGGACTCATGGATACTTTGGGGTTTTGATCCAATACTATGTTATTTATTTCCTTACTCAAATTGTTCCAGCTTTGGCCACTGAGGGCTGGCTTCGACATGCCCCCAGCATTGTTTGGTTGGTTTGTATGGGCACCTCCTTACTTTCTGGAACTACAAGATGCTACCGCCTCATCCTGTACATTTCTTGTCCCAGTCCGAAACCAGCCACTTCTCCAAGGAGCCTTGGTTCCTTTTTTAAAAAATATTTTATTTTATTTATTTACTTATTTATTTTGGCTGCGCCGGCTGGGTCTTAGTTGCAGCATGTGGGATCTTCGTTGCAGCATGCGGACTTCTTAGCTGTGGCATGCATGTGGGATCTAGTTCCCCGACCAGGCATCCAACCAGGGATCGAACCCGGGCCCCCTGCATTGGGAGCACAGAGTCTTACCCACTGGACCAGCAGGGAAGTGCCCCCTGGTTCCTTTTATTAGATAATGGTATTAGAAACCAAGATCTGGGAGCTACGTGTGCTCGTGCTACTTAGGTATCACTGTTTCTAGGTCCTCTCAGATGCAGAGCAAGGAAGTGTGTGTGTGTGTGTGTACCCTAACTCTTGTATATATACATACCTATAAATATTTCTATATGTAACCATCTGTATCTATATTAAGCTAAATATGACTTCCTACTAATGTCTCCACCTCCAATCCATTACCATATGGATCACTCTAGCCTCCTCTTGCTTGTCTACAACTTCCCACTCCAACAGGTGAGAGAAACCTGGGTCCCACCATCCGCCACCCATTTCCTTAATCGTTCAATTCCAGTGTTCATGCATAATGGCTCCAGAATTGTTACCCATCCGCCCTTGGGAAACAACCTGATCAGAGTACAGTGCTTATATACAGTTCCTTTTGTCTTTAGTCTTTCAGGCTCCCTCATTTCCAAAGTTACTTAGGCCAGCACCTTTTCCCCTCACCCTTCTCAGGGAGGTTGTTTCATACATTTATAATCCAGTTAGGTTCGCTTGTTATGTTCTACATTCCATCCTAGGACCCCTTAATCTCCACAATGATTAAAATTTGCATAGTTAGCACTAAGAGGTTTACTCTTAGTGCTGTAAAGTTCTAAGGGTTTTCACAAATGCACAGTGGCATGTATCCAACATTATTGTATCATACAGAATAGTTTCACCACCCTGAAAAATCCCCTGTTCTTCACCTACTCAAAGCTCTCCCCTTCTCACACCTCTGGCAGCCACTCATTTGTTTACCATCTCTATAATTTTAGCTTTCCAGAATTTTTTTCAGCATTTTCCAGAACGTCAAAAAAAAAATGGGGGAGGTAATCACACTTATGTTGCCTTTTCAGACTGGTTTCTTTCACTTAGCAATATGTATTTAAGATTCATCCATGTCTTTATATGGCTTGATGGCTTATTCTTTTTTTTTTTTTCGGATGAAGACTATTCCATTGTATGAATTTACCAGTTTGCCTATCCTTTCACCTATTGAAGGACATCCTAGTTACTTTCAGTGTTTGACTATTATAAATAAAGCTGCTATAAATATTTGTGTGCTATTTGTGTATCTGTGTGTGTGTGTGAATATGTGTATGTGTGTAGATGTAAGATTTCAAATAAACTGGATAAATATTGAGGAGTTCAATTGCTGGATCGCACCATTTTTCATTCCCACCAGCAACAAATGAGAGTTTGTGTTGCTCCAATTACTTGCCAACAATTGGTATTGTCAGGTTTCGTGAGGTTTTTTGTTTGTTTGTTTTGGGTTGTTTTTTTGTTTGTTTTTTAGCCATTCTAATAGGTGCATAGTGTTTGCATTTCCCTGATGGCAAATAATGCTGAGCATCTTTTCACGTTTATTTGCCCTTGGTTACATCTTTTTGGTAAAGTACTTATTCAGATATTTGGCCTGTTTTTTTTTTGGCTGTGTTGGGTCTTTGTTGCTGTGCGCGGGCTTTCTCTAGTTGCGGCAAGCGGGGCTACTCTTCATTGCAGTGCACGGGCTTCTCATTGGGGTGGCTTCTCTTGTTGCAGAGCACAGGCTCTAGGTGCGCGGGCTTCAGTACTTGCAGCGTGTCGGCTCAGTAGTTGCAGCGTTCGGGCTCAGTAGTTGTGGCTCGTGGACTCTAGAGCACAGGCTCAGTAGTTGTGGCACATGGGCTTAGTTGCTCCGCAGCATGTGGGATCTTCCTGAATCAGGGATCGAACCCATGTCCCCTGCATTGGCAGGTGGATTCTTAACCACTGCACCACTAGGGAAGTCCCTGGCCTGTTTTTTAATTGGGTTGTTTTCTTTTTTCAAGATTTTTTTTTTTTTTGATGTGGACCATTTTTAAGGTCTTTATTGAATTTGTTACAATACTGCTTCTGTTTTATGTTTTGTTTTTTCTGGCCACAAGGCATGTGGGATCTTAGCTCCCAGACCAAGGATCAAATCTGTACCCCCTGCATTGGAAGGCAAAGTCATAACCACTGGACCGCCAGGGAAGTCCCTAACTGGGTTGTTTTCTTATTGTTAAGTATTAAGAATATACTTTGGATTCAAGTCTTTTATCAGATATGTGTTTTGCAAATATTTTTCCCAGTCTGTGCTTTGTCTTTTAATTCTCTTAAAAATGTCTTTTGCAGAATAGAAGATTTTAATTTTAATGAAGTCCAACTTACCAATTTTTTCTTTCATGGATTGTGCTTTGGTGTTATATCTAATAACTCATCACCAAAGGTCATGTAGGGTTTTCTTCTGCGTTTTCTTTTAAAAGTTTTATAGTTTTGTCTTTTACATTTAGGTCTGTGATCAATTTTGAGTTAATTTTTATGAAAGGCCTAAACTCTTGTGTCTAGGTTCATTTTTTCACGTACACAAAAACAGTTCCAATTGTTCCAGCACCATTTGTTGAAGAAATTACTCTTTCTCCACTGAATGCCCTCATGCATTTGTCAAAGGTCAGTTGACTATATTTGTCTGGGTCTATTTCTGGGCTCTCTGTTCTGTTTCATAATCCTAGGCATCTATTCTTTTGCCAATACCAAGCTGTCTTGATTATTATAGCTTTACAATTAGTCTTGAAATCAGGTAGAGTGAGTCCTCCAACTTCATTCTTTTTCAGTATTGTGCTGGTTATCCTACATCTTTAGCCTTTCCCATATAAACTTTAGAATCAGTTTGCTGATATTTATAAAACAGCTTGCTGGGATTTCAATTAGGATTGAATTGAATCTATAGATCAAGCTGGGAAGAACTGACATCTTAATAATGAGTCTTCTAATACATGAAGATGGAATACCTCTCTATTTCAATCTACTTTGATTTCTTTCATCAGTGTTTTATAGTTTTCCACATACAGAACCTGTACATACTTTGTTAGATTTATACCTAAGTATTTCTCGAGTATGTGTGTGCTACTGTAAATGGTGTTTTTTAAAAAAATTTCAAGTTCCAATTCTTCATTGCTGGTAATATAGGGAAGCTTTCATATATTGATCTTGTGCCCTGCAACCTTGCTATACTCCCTTATTAGTTCCAGGAGCTTTAAAAATAGATTTCTTTGAGATTTTCTGTATAGACCATCATGTCATCTGTGAATAAAGACAGTTTTATTTCTTCCTGAAGCAACACAAACTTTCACTCTTTGCTGGTGGGAATGCAAAATGGTACAGACGCGATCCAGCAACTGTACTCCTAGATATTTACCCAGTTTATTTGAAGTCTTATGTCCACACCAAAAAAAACCCAGCATGCATATGTTTATAGCAGTTTTACTCATAATCATCAAAAACTGTAAGTCCTTCAGAAGGTGAATGGATAGACTAGTAAATCCATACAATGAGCAGTACTCATAAAAAAGCCATCAAGCCATATAAAGACATGGATGAATCTTAAAAGCATATGGCTAAGTGAAAAGACAAGTCAGAAAAGGCTACATATATATGAGTCCCTTTTTTTTTTTTTTTTTACATTCTGGAAAGGTAAAACTTTAGAGATAGCAAGCAGATCAGAATCTGGGCCACTGCCTTCCTCTCCATAGCAAACCCTGCCTTATTGCTTGGGTAACATCAACATCACTGTGAACGACCATGGTCACTTCAGCAACTGTTACCCACCTATCACTCCAGTCACCCCCTTCTCCAAATTACCCAGGACTGTGCTGCATCAGAAACCTGAAGTTCCAGTCTCGGGCCACAACCTTTAACCTTCTAATCCTCACCTGCTCCTTGACCCCAGCCCCACTGCTGTGCCCATCCTTCCCTCTCACCACGCCTTGGAGTCCTTGGTGGCCCTTTTCCTCTTGAGCAGATGGATCCCCTATCATTTGACACTTCAGCCCCTTCTTAGCCAGTACCTTTAGGTCCCTTGCCCCATGGTCCTTCAAAAAATCTGCTTTGCTCATCATGGATGGATTCAACCACTTGCCTTCCTGTGCCCCTCTCTTTAGGCTGCAAAGTGCAACTAGAGAAAACCAGCTACCCTCATGCCCTGGGGCTACTTTAAAAGCCACGACCTCTATTTTCAGCGGCTCTGCCCACAAGTCTTCCTATATTTCCATAGTCAACCTTCTCTTTCCCCTGGAGTGGTTTTTTCAAGCTCCCCCCAAACCCCTCAAGCTTTCCTCCTGCTTCCCTGCCTTCACCTCCTATTTCACTGAGGAAAGAGGAGCCGTGAACCTTCTTGCACCACACCTGCAAGCAGACCTGTGTCTGTATCTTTCCTTTCTGCAGACTCGCCTTTTACGATGAAGAGGTCCCAGGCCTCGGCCTCTCCCACCTTCGCTGGGACTTCACTTCATTATGTATTCCCTCTCTCTCCTCATCTTTAATTTTTCCCGGTCTACTGGCTCTTTCCATTCAAAATATGTACACCCCCAAGGCTCTTTCTGCTGAAAAGAAAAGAGGAAATATTAACACCTCCCTGAACGTCTTCAACCCCTCCAGCTACCCGCTTCTTCTCATCTTTCTCCTTAGAGCCACTGTTCAAGCATCGCCTACACCTGCTCTCTCCATTTCCTCACATCTACCGCTCAAGCTGCTACAGCCCAGCTTCCATTTCACACCCCCGCAAAACAGCTCCTGCTGAGCCTAGCACCGCCGTGCTGCTAAAGATAAAAGACTCTTTTTTTAGTCCTTTTAAATGACCCATTCTGTAGCATTCCGTTGTCCTTGAGACACTGATTTCCAAGACACCAGCCTTTCTGGGTGCTCTTCTCGTGCCCAGGCTGCTCTTTCTCAGCCCCTTCTCCTCTGCCCTTCCCATAAGCCCTAAGGCTCTCACGTGGGCCTCCGTTGCTCCCTGGGCAACCTCATCTACTCCTGCGGCTTCGAATGCAGGTGACTGCAATATCTGCATCTTCAAGCTGGATCTTTCCCGACTCCCAGACGCAAATACCCAGTCACCTGCTGCATGGTTGAGCTCACACGCCCAGACCTCTCTCCTCTCCGTCATCTCCCCTCTCACAACTGCTCCTCCTCCTCTGCACTCACCACCTCAAAGAGTGCCGCTGCCAAGGACCAAAGCGGGGCCTCCTTTGCGCCTCCCTGTCATCTCCCTCCAAATCCAATCAATCACCCAGTGCTATCATTCGGTCTCTTAATATTCTCTTGAGCCCGGCCACTCTACATCTCTGTCGTTCACCTAGATTAATGGGACAGACTCCAATCCAGTCTCCTGGCCTCCCTTCCTACTGCCCACACCTCTCCTCTGGTTTTCCCACCCTAGCACTGATTCCCCTGGACTGTAATCCCCTCCATCACGTCTGTCTCCCCCACCAGACTATGAGCTAATGATGGCAAGGGCTACATCCAGTTTACTGCTGACCCCCTGAACCTAGCACAGAGTCCGGTACCATGTGCAGTCAATGTCTATTAAATAAATAAATGAATATAACCAGAAGTAATGAGCCTCAAATGAAAGAGGGTTTATACAACGAGGAAAGAATAATTGTTTGGAGGTAGCATTTGGAAGGGAAAATGCTAACACTGCCTCCCAGCCCTGTGATAAATGAAGTCTGGAAGAACAGGGGATTCTACTGGAGTCATGTTCAGAAAAATGGGGAGGCCCCTAAGTAAGGAAACTCACCAGCTATGTGGCTTTGAGCAAGTTACTTCACTTTCCAGAACCTCAGCTTCCTCATCCATAAAATGGGTTTAAAATATCGGCCTCAGTGGGTTTTGTGAAAACAGAATTAGATGATGCAGGTTAAATGCTTAGCACAGAATCTAACTCAGTAAGTTGAGCCTAAGTGCTCAATAACTGTTTTTTAAATAGTCTCGATTAAAGCCAAGAGGGATCAGGAATATTCGGTGACTAGGCTAATGACGCATGGATGGGGTATCAGCAGATTGATCAGGGGAGAAAGCTGAGAGCTGGATGGAAGAGTGCAAGAGGGAAGAGGGTCTGCGGGCGGTTCTGGCCATCCCTCAGCCTCTTCCTGTCCGAGCACCAACTTTCCCTGAGGAACTGCCAGTCCTCCCATCTCACTCCCTGCGGCCTTGGCCCCCTACCCTACCTCCACGGGAAGGCCTGTTTCTGAGACCTGGCCAGCCAGAGCCTCCTGTTTCCTGGTCAGGGTGATGAGATCACGAAGCGCAGGATGGGGCTCAAGCCAGGGCCATCAACCCCAGAGTCTCTGTTCCAGGACATCAAATGGAGCTACTGAAGAAGAGGAAGGTCTTTTCTGCAGGGGTTGCCCTCACAATGAGCTGTTGGCAGCCATCTTGGAACCACAGAGGAGGGGGGCCGCCTGAGGGGAGCCAGCACAGAGAAACCACCTCCCTGAACGTCTCCAGGGACCTCCAGGTGGGGAGAACAGCGCCATCCAAGCAATACATGAAGTCTAGTCTCTCCCTGGACATTGTTACATAAGCCAGTAAGGCGAGTTTGAGCTGGGGTTTCAGTCATTAAGAACTACGTACGTGTATATATATATGTCCATGAGAAACGTTAAAGCAGTCCTCCAGGGCAAAGTGTTGGGAACCTTTGCCTGGTCCAATCTCTGCTAATACATAAGGGTCCTGAGACCTAGACTTGGACTTGCCTAAGGCCTCAGAACAGGTTAGCAGCAGAGCCTGGACTGGAACCAAGTCATCCAAATTCCCTCTCTGTCTCTTCCTAATTCTTCATCTTCAGGACACAATCTCAACCCCGCCGCCAGCACTTAGGCCCAAGGCTAACCTTCCTTTCAGCTTGTAGCTCCCACTACACTACCACCCTTTTTAAGGCTAATATTACTTGTTTACTATATATCAAGTGCTGAGCTAAACTCTTTAGATCCATGATTCTCATTTAATCTTCAAAAATCACTTGAAATGATTCTTCCTATTTTATAAATGAGGAAGGTCAGAGGCTGAAAGACAACCCAAGATCATACAGGCAACAAGTTGTAGAGCTAAGGTGCAAACTCAGGTCTGTATGATTCCATGCGACCACAGCTCCTCAGCCTGCTGTCCACAGACCTCTAAAGTGTTCATGTACAGACTTTGGGGGGCAGTGGGCAGGGGAGGCAGCAAACCCACTCAAATTAAATGGAAATGTATATATCTATGTATTTATCTGAGGGCAGGTTCATATGTGATATTGTCAGATTCTCAAAAGAACCCGTGATCGGAAAAAGACTGAGAACTTCTGGCTTTATGGTGAACTCCCTGGGGCCAAGACACAAGCCTGGCCCATAACAGACCCTTAGGGAACCTGGCCAAGCTCTTCCATCTCAGCCACTCTATAAACAAATCCCAAGGGACTCAGGTCCCATGGAGAAGCAGGCACGTCCTCAGAGGCCGACCAGAACACTGGCTGCTGGATTTTTGGTTTGGCCACAGGGAGCCTCAGATTCCCTCGCAACCTCCTTCCAATCAACTAATCTTCCCTTTCTTCCCGAAAAAATGTTTGGATGCCTACTACAGACAGACACAGCGCTAAGAGCTCTACCTATATCATTTCATTTCATTTTCGTAACAACTGTGCAAAGTGAGTACTATTATTATTTTCATTCACAGATAAAGAAAACAGGCTCAGAAAGGTAAGTGACCTGCTTGCCTTTATCTGGAGTCTGATGAGCAGCTTTGTTGTCACACATGAAAGTCTGCCAGGAAGAGACGCCAATCAGTTCATCTCAGGGAAAGCAGCCCCAGCGGCTGATGGACTGGCCGCTGGCCAGTTTTCAAACCAGAGCTACCAGGGCTGTGTCCAGGAACTGCTCTCTAAGTGGCTCACAGGCCAGCAGGGAGACCATTTCTCAGAGCATTCTGTGAGAATGCAGCTTTACTTCTGGCTCATTTCACCCACTTGGTCTGAGCTGGACACAATACAATCGTTCGCAGAACAAGCTGCACTGCCCTTTGCCAAGCTGACCTGGCCTCCACGTGCAAAGCAGATTACATCAGAGCCGCCAGTGTCCCTCCTCCGGGAGCTCTGTAGCTGATCAGAGGTGGGACTGAGCTGGCTCCCAGCCAAATAGTTTTGCTAAGGAAACTATGAATCCCCTGATACTGTGTACACATCTGGTTTTTTTTAAAAGACTAAGCTCAGTTGAAAAGGAAAAGATTTTGAAAATAAAGAAGAAGAAAAAAAAAGACTTCAGTATTTCTCTTTTCAAAACAAAGGGTGTACAGTCCCTACCACAGATGTGGCTAGGCCCTCCTTAGTTCCTGTTGTATCTCAGAAAACAACAATAATGTGAACTCTGGCCTTGATCATCAGAACACAAGCTGGCGCCTCTCTGAGTCTCTCACTATGCTTGGAGCGGTAACCAGCCAGGGCTGGAGAAGGCTGGAGAGAGCTGAGTAACGGCAATGCGCAGGACCCGGCATTTCCCAGCGGGACAGCCCAGCTGGAGGGAAGGCCCAAAGGGAACCCAGGCCCAACACCCAGAGCCCCAGTCATGTACACTGTGCAACCTCGAGGCCACTGTCCTCATCTGAAACCAGAAAAGCAAGAAGAAAGAGGAAAAGCTGTCAACAGCCCCATTTGGAGCTTTGGTTTGTTCAAAGGGGTCTTGCAGGGTACTTTCTACTGAAGATCATGTTCTGGCAGGTCTGTCTGAGCAGTCAGAAGCCTACCCCACTTACTTGGTCCAAGTCCCTGATATCATTCCTTTAGGTGGGGATGCAGCGCTTCCTACCTGGAGCAAAGGTTCTGATTGGACCAAGTCGGTTTGTAGTAGCATGCATGTGGCCAGTGACCAGGCCATCAGAAATTCAAAGAAATTCAACTCAAGAAGTGTTTCCTGAGTACCTCATTCATTCATTCTACATATATTTACTGAAGGTCTATTATATGCCTGACATAGGGCAAGGTGGTGGGGGACACAGTGATGAACAAGATAGACATGGTTCCTGCCCTCATGGAGCCCACAGATGGCCAAGGAAGATGGAGACTAAAGAGCTACACAGAATGAGGACAGATGGGGAGAGGACCACATGGAGAAGTACAGGTGCACTGAGGGGACATATGACGGGGAGACCTTATACAGGCTGAGATTCATGGGAGGCTCCTAGAGAGAGTGACATTCCCGCTGAGATCTGGTTGGGAGCTGAACAGGGAGGAAAGCACAAATGGGGCCCTGATGAGACCAAGATGTGATGCAGCAGGAAAGAGGTGGGAGGCCAGGATGGCCGAAGCCCACAGAGTGGGGGAACAGACAAGAGATGAGGCTGGAGAGGTGGACAGAAGCCAGACCCACCACGCAGGACCTTGTAGGGCACATTAAGGTGCCCGAACCCTAGCTTAAGTGGAATTGGAAGCCACCAAAATGATTTAAACACAGAAAAGAGGTGTTCAGTTCCTCCCGCTGTGTGAAAAAGCGCAGATGAAGGTGGGGGCTTAGGAAGAGGGGTTTGGACCTGGGGCCAGGTGCCTGAGACTGAAGCCTGGAGGGGCTCCCAGCCCATGGGGGACAACAGAGCGCTATCTGCACAGGCACATGCAAGCGGCATTCTTACCTGGTTAAACCTCCGGGTAAAGGCCACGACGTTGGGAGCGAGACTATGTTTCTCCTTCTTACTCCATCCACAGCTGGCTAGTTCCTGGGAAGCACAAAGTCAATTTCAACAGTGATTCCAATGGGGATGCAAATACAGCAGGGCATCTAACTGGAATGTGGACACAGAGATGGGGAAGGACTGAAGCACTGGCCATCTATGTCCTCCCAGGGTGGGAGAGATTCTCCTCCTCCTCTGGAGAAGAGGGCTGGGTCTCTAGGTGGAGGTGTATCCTGGGACCCCCAGAGGTGAGGGTGAGAAGCAGAATACTTTTCTCCATAACCCCGGCCACATCTCCCAGGACTTCTGTGCCAAATTATTCTCAACCCCGCCACTGCCACTCTGCCAGCTCCCCGGGACCAGAAGCCCTTTCTTAATGCAAATTGTCTGCAAGAGGGTATAATGTTATATTGGGCAGGCTCACACCCCAGGGCTACCTGTCTGCGAGAGGGTATAATGCTATATTGAGCAGGATCACACCCCAGGGCTACCTGTCTGCGAGAGGGTATAATGCTATATTGAGCAGGATCACACCCAGGGCTACCTTAAAATTAAAATCTGGCTGAAGATGCTCAGATTTCATTGACCAAGTGACATCCTCCACTCCTGGAACCAGGGGACGTCCTGGGCCAAGCCCACTGCGATCAGAGAAGCTTCTGGAATGACCTCAGATTCGTTCCTGAAGTTGCCCCCCCCCCCCCGCCATCTCTCATATAAACAAAAGGGGGCAGAAAGACAGGTCGCCTTAATATCTTCTTCAGGAGCGTAGTCTCTTCTTTTCTAGCAGATCTAGCATTATAATTTGAAGAGTCAAATGACCTAAATGTTACCTAACAGTGAGGCTGGTTCCTCTCCAAGGGAGGTAACGGGAGCAATCTAATGAGACTACCTGGGGGAAGTAGATAAAAGGATGAAGGAAAAGCCATTAACTAAATGCCCAGCTTTGCCAGCTTGTGCCTTGGCGACCCCTGGCAGAGAGAATGCAGGAAAGGAAAGTTCTCTACCCCTCAGTTACAAGGCTTCCTTCTAACTCATATCCAGCCTCTGTATTATTAATGACATTATTTTTTGCCCCACACCAGGAACTTTTATAAGGGCTTTAGTGAGGGTCGGCTGCCTACCAGCCGGAATAGACACAGATCAGGGGTCTACCAGGAAGTCAAGGGGTGCTGTGGGAATGGCCAAAGACAAACTGAGCAGTTAGGCCTGAAGTGCCGTGCCCTTCAAATGCATCTCAGGACCCAACTGAAGTCACCGGCACACGCCTGTGGGAAGCCGGCTGCAGGCGATGGGCAGCTCCGGATTCAAGGTGAATGACCTGGACTTGAGAACGCTTGGGAACCAACCAGGAGCTAAGAAACACAGCTCCTCTTCCTGGAGGCCTCACTTCTATAAATGGCACTATTGTCCTCCCAGTCACCCACATGAAAAAATACAGCAGACATCCTTGACCCTGCCAAGTCCTTCTCACCCTCACAATTTAGACCCCAAGTCATGGTAATGACAATGATATTAACTAATGCTACCATTTACCAAGAATCCCCCATTGTGTCGGTACCGGACAGGGAGCCTCACTTGTTATCTCATGTAATTCTCACCACATCCGTTTTAATACAGAAGAGGGCTGAGTCCTATAGTCATCACCTTGAATGAATGCTCTGGCTCCACTTCTTTTCACAAGTAGACGTGAATCTCTTTGAGCTGTAGAGTTTGCCTGTTTACCATGATTCTCCTCGATGTGTGTACCTGAGTTTCTTTCCTAGCGTATATTTGACCTACAAAGTCAGTTCCATTGACTCCTACTCCACCCCACCTTTAGAACATATGCAGTCGGCAAATGTATATTACTGCCCTTTCGAAAGGTAACTGTGAGGACAAGAGCCTCTCTCCCCTACGGATTCCAAAGCCAGCCCTGGAAGTGTATGTGTTATAATCGGATATAAAAGAGAATTTGTAATACTGATGTTCAAGGACTGGGACATGGTTGTTGCCCAGTTTCTGGCTGGTAGTTGCTCCCTTTGTTTTTACCTGAATTCTTTAATAAACAGCAGAAGTTATACACACATCCGTAAGTGTGGGGGGCAGGGACGGTACACGTGTGTAAGGGTTCATTTAATTCAGAGTTTGGGTCTATTTCCACACTGTAAGTAACTTAGGAAGGCATCCTCAAAGGGAGCAGTGTGGACCTTACAGACAGAGCCAGGTCAGAGCCCACCCTCCACACACTAGCTGCATGATGTGTATCTTCTCAGAACCTCAATTTTCTCACCTTAAATGGGTCTGATAATATATTTACCCGTGAAGCTCATTAGAACAGGTAAGATTAAAGCTCACACAGAGCACCTGGCATGTAACAATCACTTGATAAATGTTATTACCCACCCTCCTCTTTCCAGGCTCACGCTGCTGTCAGACACGGCCTTAAATCCAAACACTCCCTTCTTTCTTCCACACCACTCTCGTCGCTGTCTTGAATTATTAACAGAATCGATTATTATTTCTCTTTCATTCTGCTGATGTCATTCAGGCAAGAACCAAAGCAGGTACTTAATACATCTGCCCCAAATTTGTTTGATTTGAATATTTCTAAGACCCTGATTTAAAAACTGTATGTACAGTTCTTGGCGTTTGACAATTCCCTAAGGACCCTTTTGCACTGGAATACATGTCACATTTAAAATTAAAACTTTGGGACTTCCTTGGTGGTCCAGTAGTTAAGACTTCGCCTTCCAACACAGGGGGTGCGGGTCCCATCAATACAGCTAAGATCTCACGTGCCTCACGGCCAAAAGACCAAAACAGAAGCAACATTATAACAAATTCTATAAAGACTTTCCAAAAAATGGTCCACATCAAAAAAAAAAATCTTTAAAATTAAAACTTCAACAGGGTAAAAACACTATGTTTGAGAGGTTCCTTGATAAAATGGAAAGGGTCCTTTCCTGGCTCCGAATCCCAACCTGTCACTCATTTCCTGGGTGACCGCTCTCTTGGCATCAGTTGCATCGCTGATGAAAACAGGGATGCTGAGACTAACTCCACAGAATTGTGGCAGAGACCAAGAGAGATAAAGCCTGACAAAGGAGGTGACATGCAGGGCACAGGCCTGGCTCACAGCAGATTCATTTGTTGAATGGACAGGGCATGAGCATTCCTCAGTGTTGAAATCTCCCAAATCCAGTGCAGAAAGATTTATCAAGATGTCAAAAGAAATAAGGCCATTCTAACTGCACTAAAACACGTCCCAAGCCCAGCCTCCTTGGCAGTATTCCTCTTCTGTGTTTGGCCTTATAGGAATATGAGATGCCATCTGTGTGAAGTGGGTTTGGAAAACGTGAAGTAACAGAACAACACTCCTCCAGCCACTATTACCTAAAAAAGGCCCATGTTACAGAACAGATTTGAGTGTAATTAAGTTAAAATTGACCAGAGGAGACGGGGCTGGTTCTATAAGGGAGACAAGGGGCTGCGCTGAGGCTGGTAAGGCCTTGGTAGCCCTGCGCGCTGTAGAGCCAGCCCTGTGGCTGCCCTGGGGTGCGCTGGGGCCCTGATCTCGCCCAAGCTGTCCTTGGCTCTGAGCTGTCTGCTGAGGTCCACTGGATGTGAAAGGGCAGTAAGAGCCTGTACAGTCCTTGCCAGCTTCTTCTGGGACCTTTTCTCCGTCATGTGGCTGTTCCCTGGGTTCATCGGGGAGAAACTTTCTGCCACTAAATAAACAAATTTACCTGCCTTCTCTCCCTTCCTCAGGCTTTAGTGGAAGAGAGGTCCTGTCCCCTCAGGACCCGCTCTCCTCCTGGCTCCCTCCCCCTCCCTGCTCAGAGGCCTTGCTCTGATGCCCTCTCTGGTCCCTGTATCTTCAACCTCTTCCTCTCCACTTTCTTTCCTGCTAGGATTTTTTTTTTTTTTTTTTTTTTTTGCGGTACGCGGGCCTCTCACTGTTGTGGCCTCTCCCGTTGCGCAAGCCAGGCTCCGGACACGCAGGCTCAGCGGCCATGGCTCACGGGCCCAGCCACTCCGCGGCATGTGGGATCTTCCCAGACCTGAGCACGAACCCATGTCCCCTGCATCGGCAGGCGGACTCTCAACCACTGCGCCACCAGGGAAGCCCCCTTGCTAGGATTTTAATGTGCAAAAGCCTCTCCCATTAATAATAATAATGGTGGTGACAATAATAACCACGATAGTAATAACAAAAGCCATCTTTTCTAGACCTCCCTGCCGCCTGAAAGGGTTGTCGGTTCTCCCTGTTTCAACCCACTTCCATGGCCACCTCCTTCTCTGGTGAGGCAACCTCTCTGCATATTTTCTGTTCTCTGTCCTTGCCCCTCAGCTCTGTGTTCTCTTGGTTGTCTTGACGCCTCTCGGGCGCCCCATTCGCAGTGTATTTTCCAGTTGCTTTGTTCTTTTCTGACACATGTCCCCCAAGCCCCACCAGGGTCGTCTTCCATATTCTCTACATCTGCATCCCTTCCTGGAAGATCACACACACCACCACGGCTTCCACCACATGCCCATGTCCGGCCCAAGTTTCTCTCCTGACTCTAGACCAGGATATTCAGCCACCTCCTGGCCACACCTCCCTTGGCCTCCCACAGCCACCTCAAAATCAGCACGCCCATAGCCAAAAGGGTGTCTGACCAGCTGCCTTAAGTAAAAACACCTAACGACATGAGATTCATTTAGACATTCAATCTGACAAAGGAGGGTGTTTATTACAAAGAAACTGTCCATGGAAAAAATCCCTAACCAAGATAAAAACAACTCTGTCTTAATACCCCCATCTGCAAGCATTCCTAGGTGACAGCAAGAGTCAACACTGGTTTTGGCTCACCCTCGAAGCTTCTCTGGCCACCAGCTTTGTGCTTAGAGTTTTGGGAGTCAGATGCCCTGAGGTGGCCTGAGAAAGGCCTGACCCTGACTGTGCCTGGGGTCAATGAGGTAAGGCCCTGGAAGAGGGGACCTGGGGAGTGGGACAAGTCCTCCCTGAAGACCCCCACAGGATCTAAGCCACTGAGCCATAGGCAGCCACATGTGGCCCTTCCACGCATGTGTTTAATTCTAATTGGAATCTTCTCCAAATCACATTCCTAAAACATGCCCACATGGAAGATGCACCACGTCAAGGAAAGGTCACTAAATCTGACCTCAGGGACCACACCACATTACCATCTTGCTCAATGGCAACTTTTTTTCCTTCCTTCTACCTCCAAGTTTCTCCCCATCCCTCCCATCCTACCCTCTGGAACAATCTTCAGAAGAACTGGTGGGACAGTCACACACTAGTCAAAGGAGTTTTAAAAGCACCCCAGGGAGTGGGTGACCCACTGAGGCAGTGGGGGGAGACAGCGCCAGTTTGGGTGTTGGCAGTGGGGTCTGACTAAGGAGTAAGGCATTTCAGAGCTCTCATACCTCACAGCTGGGAATGCAAAATGGTAGAGCCATTTGGGAGAGCAGTTTTGCAGTTTCTTTTAATGTTAAGCATACACTTCACCAAATGACCCAGCAATCTCACTAAAGCAAACATTTCATTTGTACACACAAAAAACTGTGTGCATGTTTATGGCAGTTCTCAATATGGAAATTCTCAATTTCCCCAAACTGGAAACAACCCAGGTTTCCATCAATTGGTGAAGGGACAAATTGTGATCCATCCATATAATCAAACACTACTCGGCAATAAAAAGGAATGAACTACTGACACAGGCATCAGCAAAGATAAATGTCAAAAGCTTTATGCTAAGTAAAAGGAACCAGACACAAAAATATTAAAGGATTCCATTTTTATGACATTTGGAGATAGGTAAAAACCATAGGGACAGAAACCAGATCACTGGCTGCCAGGGGCACAGGGAAGTTCTGAGATGCTAGGCAAGTTCTCGCCCTGGATCGTGGTGGTTCCGTGAGAGAACAGTAGTCCTGCCTACCTTATCCACGGTTTCGCTTTCTGCAGTTTTAGTTACCTGCAGTCAACTGAGGTCCGAACATATTAAATGGAAAATTCCAGAAATAAACAATTCATACATTTTTAAATCATGCACCGTTCTAAAGCACGATGAGATCTCATGCCCTACAGCTCTGTCCAGCTCAGAACGTGAACCATCCCTTTGTCCAGCATATCCTGCCTGTCAGTCACCGAGTGGCCAGCTGTTATTAGATTGATTGTGGTGGTGTCACAGTGCTTGTGTTCAAGCAACCCTTATACTTAATAATGGCCCCAAAGCACAAGAGGAGTGATGCTAGCAATTAGGATATGCCAAGGGACTTCCCTGGTGGTGCAGTGGTTGAGAGTCCGCCTGCCAATGCAGGGGACACAAGTTCGAGCCCTGGTTGGGGAAGATCCCACATGGCGTGGAGCAACTAAGCCCGTGAGCCACAGCTACTGAGCCTGCACTCTAGAGCCCGCAAGCCACAACTACTGAGCCCGTGTGCCACAACTACTGAAGCATGCACACCTAGAGCCCGTGCTCCGCAACAGGAGAAGCCACTGCAGTGAGAAGCCCACGCTCCGCAGAGAAGAGTAGCCTCCACTGGACGCAACTGAGAAAAGCCCGCACGCAGCAACGAAGACCCAATGCAGCCGAAAATAAATAAATAAATAAATAAATAAATAAATTTTAAAAGCGTGAATTTTACTGGATAAAATTAAACCTCAGTAAGTGTGACTAAAAAAAAAAAAAAAAAAAGGAAAGAAAACAGTCGGAGCATCGAGGACTGTGAAGGGAAGCGCAGCAATAACAGCCATGCAAAAGAACTACAGAACAACTAGTTCACGTGGGACTAAGACCAAGAGGCCTGAAGGAGGGTCTCTGGGAAAAAATTAATGCAATTAAAAATGATAGGAATAAAAACATAACAGCAAACTTGAAAAAATTTGAGGACATGATGAGGGCAAATGATGATAGAAAAAAAGCAATTATAATCTCCAGGAATAACAAAAACCAAGAAATTCCTGTTTGTATATGTTTTTTTTGTTTATTTGTTTGGTTGGGTTTTTTCTGCAGTACGCGGGCCTCTCACTGTTGTGGCCTCTCCCGTTGCGGAGCACAGGCTCCGGACGCACAGGCTCAGCGGCCATGGCTCACGGGCCCAGCTGCTCCGCGGCATGTGGGATCTTCCCAGACCGGGGCACGAACCCGTGTCCCCTGCATCGGCAGGCGGACTCTCAACCACTGCGCCACCAGGGAAGCCCTGTTTGTATATGTTTAAATGTTATATATGTATTTAAATAGTATACATACATTTAAAATAGTGTATATTTTAAATGTTTAAATATATATTTTAATAGCTGTATACATTTAAATATTTTATTTTTTCCCCAACGTTAGGCAGTTGATGGATTAAAAGGAAAGGGAATCTGTGGGCCCTTGATGTGAGGCATATTCTCTCTTGAATGGCCCAGGGTCCTTAGAGAATGAAATACAACCCTGGCACACTACCTAGCTTGACACTGAATGACACTTACACATTTACATAGCCATAAAAATGAATGCTGTTTGTTGGTTTGCAACTTTTAGAGTCAACCTAAGGAAAACTGATGGACTTGGTGTAACTGCAAAATGTCAGAATGTTAATTAACTTGACAGTGTAAAAGTACAGCTGACAGAAGGTGGCAAGTGGAGAAGGGGAGGAAAAGCATGGGAAGTGAGCAGTCAAGAGACACTATATAAAGCTGATGAAATCGAGGTCTCAGCGCACCAAATAAAGTTCCAAAAATAACCAGTAGAAGAAAAATCCTCTGGGGAGGGGACTGGAGTAAGGGATCAAAGCCTTTCTTCATAAGCTCTTCTGTACTATTTGAATATCATGAAAAGATTACTTTGAAACAAATTTTAATAGGTGACATGTTATAATATTACACATTGTAAAGCTTCTAAAATTAAATTTTAACAGTTGAGTAAACACTCAAATATACAAAACTTTTCTAAACTCATAACCTGCTTATAACCTGTCAGGGTCAACGTCTATAACGCAAATGTGTCAGCATAAATAGCAGACAGTTTTCAGGTGGCCACTGGGCGCTTCTGTACCTTCTGATGGAGTAAGCATGTGAAATCATGGCCATCTGAACCTTCAGGAAACAGGCCTGTCCCACAGGAAACGTCAGGGCTTTTACCCAAGTGAATCACAGAGGAGGGAGCAGCTAACCAGGGAGGCTGCCTTAGACCCTCACTGGGACAAAATTGGCTGTGATGAAAAATGGAAGGAAAAGAAAAGGGAAGGAGGAAAGGTAGAAGGAGGCAAGGATGGAAGAAAGAAAGGAAGGGAGAGGAAGAACGGAGGGATCAGGGAAGAGGGGAAAGAAGACAGGAGGGCGGGGGGCCCAGCTGAGCACCAGCCCCCATGCTGGAGGGGCTCCAGGACAGTCAGACGAGGAGCTCAGTGTCTGGCCGGTGGGGGAGACAGACATGAACACAAATCACTGTAACTCAAGACAACAAAAAGCAACTGCACTTTCCTGCTTTATTTCTGAAGGTTGAAGACCTAAAAAGACATTTCCTAGATCCAAGCTTTCTGAGTGACTGTCAGTGGGCTGAGGCATCTTTAGCTCTTTCCTGGGAGAAGAAGGAGAAAGAGGGGAAAGGGTGAGAAGAAAGGATGAAGAAGGAAGAGGGAGAGAAAAGGAAGAGACAACAGTAATTGACAATTTATAAAACACATCTACATTCGATACCAGAGTTAAAGTATGTTTTATGAAATATAGCAATGGACCAAACAAACATGCTCTTGCTTTCTATGTTCTACAGGAGGGGAGAGAGATGAGAAATTTGTGATAAGTCAAATGACGATAAATCCTTTAAAAAAAATGTTAACCAGGATGAAGGAATGGAATATTGGAGCGGATGCCTCAGGACGCCTGGCTGATAAACCGACTGGAGTGGAGACCACGAACGAGGTTGGCAGCAGGCTCTGCAAGGATCCAGGGAGAGGGTTCCAGGCCGAAGGAAGTGCGAGTGTGAAGACCCTGGAAGCTCTGACAGCACAAGGTGGGCAATGAGGCTGGAGCTGCTTGAGCCTCGGGCGGGTGGGAGGAGACAGGGTAGGAAGGAAGGGGGTGGAGGCCTCGAGGGCAGGTAAGGACTAGAGTTTATTCTGAGTGGGATTGGAAGGCTACAGAGGGACTGAGCAGAAGCAGCTCCAAAAGCCTCATGCTGTGCGCTGGGTAGGTTTTATCGGACCCAACCCACCCCGTGCTCTTGTGCTGTGCTACATACAATCTAACCTGTACTATAACCTCATACACGGGCAACATAATTTTCTCATGTGAGAGCAATTCACTTTAGTAATTTGAAAGAAACACCTGCTAGGGGCTGTGTGTGGAGAAAGGGAGGAGCCCGCCCCCGGGGGAAATGAACACGAGGGCCTCCATAAGGGCTCAGAAGCCCTGGTGAGACAAACCACAGAGGGGGAAAGAATCGCTGGGGACATATGGGTGCCTTCTGCGGGGTCGGGGTGCGTGGGGGTCCCTGACCTAGTAGGAGGAGCTCCGCTTTCTCAGCTTCCAGTCTATTCATTTCTGTACAGCGACTGGTTTACAGTCACTACTGTTTCATCAAGTCCTCAAACTACCGTCTGTTTAGCAAACATGCAGATTTAGGGTCATGAAGATGATGCAAACTTCCCCAAACATTCCCTTTCCAGCCCTAGTGTTGTGCAGCTCTGCACAATTAGAACCAGCTGTCCAGGCAGGGCAGCAGCCAAGTGCAACCCTGTGAACAACCTCCAGTCCACGTGACAGAGAAAGGGCCCTGTGAGCAAAACGGAGAGCGGCCCGCAGTGCAGCCCACCCGGGTTCCTGGGCTGATCACGAGGCCCACAGGGCCTCACGTTCATTTCCCACTCTCACCCCGGGGACTGCGCTCAATCCCCTTTCTCTGTATTATTGGGATATTTTTTTCCCAAAGAACATCATTCAGATGTTCTCTTTTTAAAAAGAATACATTTTTTTGTTTGTTTGTTTGATCAGAGACCTAGCACATGCTCAGTACAGAAAACCTAGACAATACAGAAAGCCCACAGAAGAGAATTTAAATCACCCACTAGCCTAACACCCAGAGAAACCAGAATTTACAATCCGGTCAATAATAATGACAATAACAACAACAGCAAACTTTACTGAGCACTTACTAAGTGTCAAGCACAATGTCAATCGTTTTATGTACATTCATCCTTTGCTCACTGAATTCTCACAGCAACCCTATCAGATAGATACTATAATTGCCCCCTTTTACAGATGAAGAAATGCAAGCTTACAGAAGTTAAGCAATTTGCTCAAACCCACACATGTGGTCAACGTGAGAGCCAAGATTCCAACCTGGGTCTGTAGGTCTCAGGAGCCTGGCCCCTTGGCCTCAGAGCAGGTCCGTCTCCTGAACGGAGGCCCTTCCCCACTCCCAGCGCAGAGGTACGCAGAGGTACACACGCATACGCACACACACTCTCTCTCTCAATGGAACTCACACTGTAGCTGTGGCTTTGTCCTTACCACCTCGTCATTACAGACATTTCTCACGTCTGCCCCACCCTCCTTTCACACTCCATACACACTTGACATCTCCTAGAAACAATCCATCATATTCGTCTCCTTTTGTTTTTCCTCTGAGTTCTAGGAGAAAATTTTAGTCTGCCTTTTAATTCTCCTTTTGTTTTCTACAATATCTGGTTTACTGCTCACTGTTTCCACTGCAATTTAAATTTGGTAATCACGTTTTTTCAGCACAATTCGACCCTTCTTAATCTGGATCTTCGCAAACTGCATTCGTCTGTAACACTGCCGGGAACACAAAATGAAATTTCTGGAAGTAACGGGGAGAGGCAGGTTCTGACCTAGTCCTCGCACTGCCTACGATTTTTTGTCCAAACATAACTTTTCTGTGTCTGGTGAGTATGCTAAACACCACATCGGAAACTTGAAAAGTTAACTCAAAATTTCCAGGGCCACGTGATTTTACCAGTGAGTCCTGTCACACCTCATAATTAAGTGTTTAAGTAACACCTAATTCTTATGCTAAATAATTTATTCCAGAGCACAGAAAGCAATGGAGAGAAGCCCCAAACCCTAAAACCTAACAAATACAGAACAAGTGGGAAAAAGAATCATCATACATGGCCCAGCAAGTTTGTCTAAAAAAATGTAAGAATAGGGCTTCCCTGGTGGCGCAGTGGTTGAGAGTCCGCCTGCCGATGCAGGGGACATGGGTTCGTGCCCCGGTCCGGGAAGATCCCACATGCCGCAGAGCGGCTAGGCCCGTGAGCCATGGCCGCTGAGCCTGCGCGTCCAGAGCCTGTGCTCCGCAATGGGAGAGGCCACAACAGTGAGAGGCCCGCGTACCGCAAAAAAAAAAAAAAAAAAAAAAAAGTAAGAATAAGCTAATAATATGAAAACTATTAACATAATAACAGTACATCAATAAATCAAAGAAGAGGAAAGTGTTATGTTCCTCTCAGATACTGAAAAAAGTAATTAGCAAAATGCAACATTTGTTTGGGATTTTAAAAAGAAAAAAAGAACTTCTTAGAAGCTTAGTAATATCTATCTCAAACCAACAGCCATCATTATATAACAAGAGAAACACTAAAGGAATCTGAATTAAAGTTAGAAACAACAGGTGGTGCATCCTTTCTCAACAAGGTTCCTTATCTGAACCATAGAACACAGAAAGTGACTTGAGAGTGACTGTCTTAATTCTCCTAAGACTGGGACGTTTGTACACACAATGGACCTTCAGGCATTAGGCTTAATCCTCTCATGGATCCCTGGTTGAGAAAGGCCTATAACCCAGTGCTGGGCAATAGAAATATAATGCAAGCCATATATTTAAAATTTTCTAGTATCCGCATTAAAAAAAGAAAAAAACAGGTGAAATTATTTTTAATAATTTATTTTATTCAATATACCCAAATATTATATTTTCAACCTGTAATCAGTACAAAATATACAAAATTATCGATGAGACAACTTACATTCTTTTTGTACTATGTCTGAAATCTGGTCTGTTTTTCACACTTACAGAACACCTCAGTTTGGACCAGTCACATTTCAAGTGTCCAGTAGCTAGATGAGGCCGCCATCTTGGACAACACAGCTCTAACCAATGGACAATGACACTGAAATACAAAATACAATTACTGAAAAGGAGAGGTCAGGCAGGTGAACCAAAGATAGGTCGAGAGGCCCCATCAGCAGGGCCGGGGCGAGGTGGGGAGCCAAGGCAGCCAGCTGAGAACCAAAAAGGAAGGTTAGCCCAGGACAAGCAAGAAGACAGAACAGGTAAAGAACCTACTCATGACTGACCTTAAGTAATGGGTTCTGTATGTCCCTGTTACTGAAGGTCTGACCCCACCTCCACTCCCCTGCTCCCCCAAAGGGAGGTAGAGCTTGTCTCTAATGGATGAGGTAGATCCAGCTGCAGCTATATAGGAACTCAGGTTACAGACAGAATGAAATACGTTCAAAAAAGATGGAGAGGGACTTCCCTGGTAGCACAGTGGTTAAGAATCCTCCTGCCAATGCAGGGAGACAGGTTCGAGCCCCGGTCCAGCAAGATCCCACATGCCGCAGAGCAACTAAGCCCGTGTGCCACAACTATTGAGCCTGTGCTCCAGAGCCCACAAGCCACAACTACTGAGCCCGCGCGCCTAGAGCCTGTGCTCCGCAACAAGAGAAGCCACCGCAAAGAGAAGCCCACACACTGCAATGAAGAGTAGGCCCCGCTCGCCACAGCCAGAGAAAGCCCGCGTGCAGTAACAAAGACCCAACGCAGCCAAAAATACATAAATAAAATAAATAAATTTAACAACAACAAAAAGATAAAGACATGTGCAGCCCACTTTGGCAATTTCATGTTTTCACAGGGTCTTCCTAAGTAAGGAGTCCTGGGTTCTACTCTCAGCTGTGCCCTGAACCCCCTCTGAGAGTCTGGGTCAGTCCTTCCCACTAGGGGGGCTCAGTGCTCTGTCTGTAAAATACAGTGGCCCTCGATGGTCCTTAAGATCCTCCCAGTTCTCCCATTCTATGAGCCTGCGGGAAGCAGAGGTCACAAGTGTAGCTTTATAGAAAAACGCTATTAAGTAAGCCCCATCCCTGGAGACTCCATGACTGAGCAGTTTTCTTTGCAAGTGTTTTGAGGGGGTGTGGAGAGGCTGAGTCTCAGAGACATAGTCAAGAAGGAGCAGGGGGCTTCAGGGCACTGCGCCGGTCCTCAGGGATGGGATGGACACGACAGTCCGGGGAGGCAGGAGATGGGAACCAGCTGGGGGGAGGCAGGCTGGGGGCAGACAGAGAGAACACAGCCCAGGTTACAGAAAGAGGGAAGGGAATGAAAGTGGAGGCGAGGGGAGGGAAGGGGAGAAGAAAGGAGGGGAGGGAAGGAAGAAGGAAAGAAAAGGGGAAAAAAAGAGAGAAGAAAGGCGTTCGGGGTTAAATCCAGGTGGGATCAGGTAGGGGAGAGGCGCACCCAGGTGGAGCAGGACCGGGAGGGAGGGTGTGGAGGCCCCACGGGGGCAGCTCGCCGTCCAGGGCAGGAGAGAGAGCAGCGGCAGTACCCGGGGAGCGTCCCACAGGCTTTCCACATCCCCAACAGAAGCATCCTCTGAAGGTCTGCATGTCAGGAGCAGACACAACTGTCTGGTCAGATGCCAAAGAGGCAGCACTGGCCACCTGACACCAGGGACACATCCAGGGAGGCTGAGACCCAAACTGTGTGGCCCCCAATCTCACCAGACAGGAAGAGAACACGGTGGGAGCACACTGAGATAACCGACCACCAGCCCCATGGCTCCTCCTCACTCTGTGAGGAGGGTACTTCTAGACAAGATCAGTCCTGTTCCCAGGCTGAGAATAATAATAATGATGATAATAAAACAATAACAACAGCAGCTCAGCTTGCTTACTGTATGCCAGGCACTAGGCTAAATACTTTTCTTACATTAACGTCCCTTAATCTTTTAACAACGGCATTCACCAGGAAGCGCTATTATTGCCCCCCGTTTACACACAAGTAAAATTGAGATCCAGAGAGGATAATTCACTTGCCCAAGGTCACACAGCAAATAAGTGACAAAACTGGGATTCAAACCCAGGTGTGTATGACTCTAAAACCGAAGCTCTTAACCACTGTGGTTTCAGCCTGGTCAAGCATTATTCCCATGATTTTTCACCAACATTTTGAATAACACTGATGGAGTATCTGCAAAGTGGATAGCACTATAGGGGTTACAAAGTGAACAAAATGTCAGGGAAGGAAGAGAACCACAAGGTATTGCATGTTTCCTACACTTTAGGTACTGTGCAATGTGCTTACATCTAGTTTATTTTGCTTAAGCTTCAAAGCCAGACCATGAAGTCGATTTTACTATTCCATTTTACAGATGGAAAAACTGAGACTCACAGAGATGAAGTCATTTATACAAGTTCATCTAGGCAGTAAATGGCAGAAACCAGAGCCTGAGCTTTTAATACAAAAAGGTCCCAGGGGGACACTGAGGTATGAGATAAGGTAACCAGACAGGGGGCCTGGGAGTGGACAGATTTCACTCAGAAAAGGCTGAAATGGGGTTGGGGTGGGGGGGGGGGTCGGTAGGGGTGCGTTGTAGAAAACAATGAGCCTGGAGGCTGCACGGGGGCTCAAGGCTGCCCCGCCCTAAGGACATCCTCCCCCACCCCCCACCACACCCCAGCTCCCAGGCCTGACTTCATCTGGATCGAGGCAGAGTTGCAGGAGGGGCCACAGGGTAAGTCTTCATTCATCAAAATAGTTGTTTCATTCTACATGTCACACTGAGTCTTCTCCCCAACCCCTGGTAATTTTCTTTTTGATAACAAGCAACGTGAAGCCCCTGGACAGAGCAGGATTTCTGGAAACAAAGTGAAACCTCTGATAAACTCCAGCAATGGCTCCGCAGCAGGACCTATCACAGGGGTGACTTGGGTTTGACACTGGAACTGTCTGATGGCAACCAGGGAAGGCCAGTGCACAAGCAGCCAGGAGGAACGGCTCTTTCAGAAAAGCTGTTTCCTCTCCTGAGAAGCTAAAACAAAAACCACCTTTCAAATGTTTGATCTATACAGGGATACTTGTTGAAATTAAAAGTGTGAGGAAGTCTTTCAGCCACCAGAGCCAACAGCCTCTGAGGTGTGACACCACCTTTTGTAGGACAGGGAGTGAGGCCATGGCTCCGATCACCACCTCAGGCCTGGCCGCCCCTCAACTCTGTCTCCAGCCCCATCTAATCAGTAACGCCAGCTAGTCTCCCCGAGCACCTCCCCGTGCCAGGCTCTGTGCAAGGCTTGGGGGATCGAGCAGTGAGCGTGGCACTTGCCTTCCAGTGGAGAAGACAGGCGTTAATTAAGGACGTGTTGCTAAGTGCCTAAGGACAACTTCCAAGGAGTAATGGGGGGCTGGCACAGCTGAGGAGCAGGGGACTAGGAGCGAGCCAGGTCACGGGGACAGGAGCGGCACGGAGGGCAGGCACGGCAGGCAGAGAACAGCCGGCGCGCAGGCCTGAGGGTAGATCCGAGGGCCTGTGAGGAAGCCAGAGCAGGGGGAGCAGAGAGTGGGTGGGGAGGGCTGGACAGGAAGGAATAAACCAGGTCTCACGTGGCCTCCAGGCTCGGGACAGATCCTATGGGCACCGGAGGAACCAGTGGAAATCTTGAAGAAGCTCAGTGACGTGGACAGAGATTTAAGAAGTACAGGGTGGGCGACAGAGCAGGAAGGGGCAGAAGTGCGTATGGAGATGAGCATGTAAGATGAGGAGGCGTCCAGAGGGCAGCCTGACCTTGGAGGTGACCCTGGGGACAGAGAGAGGGGGAAGGAGGGGAGACGGGGCAGGGACTGACTAGCGGCAGAGAACATGGGAGAGAGGAGTCGCCGATGACAGACACCATGTTCCTGGCCTGACCGGGTGGACAGGGGTGCCATCCCCGGGGTGGGGACCACAGCAGGATTCTGGGGAAAGAATCATGGTTTTGGTCCGGGGCATGCAGTGGCCGTAGGGCCTGTGCGAGCTTTGGCTGCTGCTTGTTCTGCTTCTTGAAGGAAGCACAGCTCTGCCTATAGAACCAAGTCCCAGGAGCCCCGGGCATGGCATTCAAGTCCTCCACAATGGGACTACCCTATTCTCTGATCTAATTTTGTACAGCACCCTTCCCCTCTCCTTTGCTCTGAGCAAACTAATCTGCTCACTGGTCCCTGTACATGGCCACGTCCTTCCCAACTGCCTTACCAGGTTCAAGCTGTTCCCTCAACCTGGAATGCCCTTTCTTCTGATCTTGTGGCCAAATCACACGGATCTCTCCAGGCCATGAACAAACAGGACCCCCTCCAGGATGCTCTGCCCACTACCCCGGCTACGAGTATAGGCCCCACTCCCGGACAGTGCTCAGTCTGTCCCCTTCAGTGTGGCCCTTGCCATTATTTACATATATTTCTTACTTTCCCCATTAGACCAGGGATTCTGCATTCGCCCTCAAGTCCCCTGAAAACCAGGCACGGAGCCTCACACGTGATACATTCAGGTCAATATGTGCCGAATGACTGAACGGTAAGCATGGAACCCGCCGTCCCCAGCAGGCCCAGGAACGCCTAGCCAAGCCACAAGAAGATTGCTTAGAAGAACGGCTCCTCTAACTACATTCAAATCCACAGCTCCGGGCTTCTCTGGTGGCGCAGTGGTTGAGAGTCCGCCTGCCGATGCAGGGGACACGGGTTCGTGCCCCAGTCCGGGAAGATCCCACATGCCGCAGAGTGGCTAGGCCCGTGAGCCATGGCCGCTGAGCCTGCGCATCCGGAGCCTGTGCTCCGCAACGGGAGAGGCCACAACAGTGAGAGGCCCGCGTACCGCAAAAAAAAAAAAAAAATCCACAGCTCCACTCGGAGACCACACACTGGCCCCCTTGCACATCAGCCTTCCTCCAGATGCCACTCAGACTCCAAGGGCTGACTATACCTTGACTTCAGCAAATACGCAGCCAAGACGGCTCAGCGCTGCTCTGACCGCCTCCACACCAGAGGGCAGAGGCTCAGAGCCTCCCACAGCCTCACAATCACCTCAAGGGGTCATCTGGGGTCTGAAATGGACCCTGGGGGTGTAGGCAGGTAGGCAAGGGCTGGCCACAACCTGAGCCCTGAGTGCCCCAGGTCCAAGAGGAGAGAAGAGTGGCCGAGGAGTGGGGGCTGTGCTCTGTGGAATGGGACAGGGCTGGGGAGAGACGTGCAAATTCTGCCGCGCACAGAGGTGTCTGGGCATAACACTTTGAGAGGCTTGCCCTCTCCAAAAAGTTTATCCACAATGCAGAAGAGGAAAAAGGGAAAAAAACAAGAGATCACAACTTATTTTATGAGTAGTTTTCATCCAAGAATCTCATATTTTCCACTGAAGGAAAAGCCAATCTACATCTAAAGAGTCAAATTTTCAAGACCTACGCTCAAGAGAAGGGAACAATCTCCAGCCATAAATTAAAAGTTTGCTTTAAACTTTCATTTCCCAAGAGAGTCAGAACTTCAGAGCCCTCCACGCCCTGCAGTTGGGCCCTGACTGTCCACCCGTCTAGTCAGAAGGCAAACAACCCAGGCCATTTGTAATGACAAGCAAACACTAATGAATTTCAGAGCATGTCTGGTGCCTGCATTTATAGATCATAAAATCATCTGGCTTCTTCTCACCCATGCTGACATGCCAATGAGGCAACCCCAAATATTTATAGGCAGGAAGGGGTTGCCAGGACCACTCTGTGAGAGGGGGGCCAGGGGTAGAGGGGACTGTCTGTAATCTCCCCATTACATATAAACCCATTTTTATGCTCTGACATTCAGCCTCAATCTTGGCATGCAAAATCCTATTAAACAGTATTTTTTTTTTTTAAACATCAACCTAACTGTCTCAATTGCATACAGGTACAAACCTAGTCAGAAGTTACCAAAATGGCTTTTTAAATATCAGCCAGTTATAAGAAAAGGATTTAAAATGCAGTTAGATTTTTCCAGTTAGATATATAATTTGTCTAATACACACGGACTGAATTCTAAGTGTCTGGAGGAAAAGTACTTCCGTAAAAAATAGGCTGTCGGTCCAGGGACACCACACATGTCCCCAGCTCCCAGGGCAGACCTCTCATTGCCCAGCCAAGGCAGAGCCCCTGTCCTGGCCACACTGCCATGACCACCCAGTGGGAAGGGATGGTGGTGGCTCTGGGACTCCTTCCACCCCAGAGGACTCCTTCCATGACCCAGATGGCCCAGACTGGCCCCTGGCTGTCTGGGTCCTCCAGAGGCTGACTTTCATCCCCCAAAGAGGCACACACACAAACCACAGGAAGAGTTACTAACATGCAGAATGAGCTCCTGCATAAGGGGATCTTTCTTAACCCCAAATAGCTACACAGCGTTCCCTTCTTAATGGCCAAGTGTCCCACATCTGACCTAAGCCATGTGCAAATAAAGGCTGTCTGAACATGGACCATTTGGGGGCATCAATGTGCAGAAGCCACAGCTCATTTAACCGGCTCCTCCCAGGCACCAACCCGTCACCCCACTCTCAGGCTCCATTCAGAAGCCCACACAGTACAAACACGAAGGGTGCTGACTGGAGCAGATAGGGTCTCAGAGCCAGAAGGTCCCCAAGAGACAGATGATGTATTGAGACAAGGGGACATTGAAGGACACTGGTTCCCCATTACTCGCACGCTGGGGTGTCTGCCCAGCTCTTGACCATTCCTACTTCTCTGGGAACTGTACCTTGCCCTCGACCCCATCACAGGGGTAGTCACCTTGGATGACATGAACTCGACCCCCACCGCGCCATCAGTAATTCCTTGTGTATGAATTTGGACTACAGGTGCAGGGAGAGAGAACGGAGTCAGCCTCCAGGGCTTAGGGCAGTCATCTTGTGCCTCCCTTGCCTACCAGGGAGTCAGAGGGAGCTGGCAGAAGCCCCGAGAAAGGGAGCTGAGGAAGGATGGAGGATAGAGAGGAAAGACTAGTCTGGCCAGGTTTCTGAGCCCAGATTCCAGCCTCTCTCCACTTCTGGGTTCCATGAGACACCCCAAGGCTTACAGCAAATTCCCCTTTTTATTGGCAAATTCCCCTTTGTCAAGCTGGCTTGAGCTGTTTTCTGTTACTTGAAACTAAAAACATCACCTGGTCTCCCACTGTTCTGTTCTCACAGCCCAGCAGCCTGGGTGGCCTCAATGAAGGAAAGGGTGAGGAAGGGGAGGGACAGCCTGACGGAGGGCAAGGCTTAGAAAGCCCCTTTCTCAGGGAAACCAATCAAACAGGAATCCAGGGACCTCCTTGGAAGAGTCAGGAACCAGAGACCCGGGACCTGGTTTCCAGTTTCCAACTCCGAGGGAGTTTGGACTCTGTTGACATTCCCAATGTGCAGCTTTGCTTCCCTGCTTCCCTGCAGAGGGGTTATGTAGCTAAAGGTCAATGAAGTCAGGGCTGTGAGCTAATCCTTCAAAAGTGGGAAGGGTGGAGATTAGGAGAGCATTTCATCGCACAGGCATCCTGGGGACATATGCCCCAGGGTATGGAGTTTTTCGGGAAGGGAAAGCTAGCCTGGGCTCAGAGGTTCAGGGACGCAGAGAAGCAAATCGAATTTCCCAAGGCTGCACAGCAGCAAGTGCGAGGCCAGTTCAACCTAGGTGGGCCACTGAACCCATGGTTTCAGCTCCACCCCTTCAGTAGATTTCACCTGCCAACTCTTCTTTCCTGGGGCCTAGAGCAAAGCAGCATTTGTGACCATCAATAAAAATAATAATGACCTCTTCTCCCCATCCCCCCCAAAGGGACTATTTACAGTCATGGTCCTCAACGAAGGGTGGTCCTGTTAGATGGAGGTGCTCTGTCCGGCTGAGTACCTTAAAGGATCTAAGGCCGCACACTGGGCTGCAGAAGCTGGGGATTGGATCTGTTCTGTACAGAGAAGGGAGATGGATGGTCCTGAGAGGGGAACAAAGAGCTGGGAAGAGGCTGGGATCAGCTAAAGGACCCACAGCGAGGGTGCAGCCGTTGGTATTTTAGAAACAGTGATGCCTACAGCGCCTGTTAAAGCTGTTAATGTGGGTCCCAAGGTTCCCTTTCCAAGAAGGTCCATGGCTCCCTAGCACTTTAAGTGGCAGATTCTTTGGGAGGAAGCCGCAGAGTTGTTGCTCCATCACTGTGGTTTGGTGCAGAAATGATGTACGTGCTAGGAATAAGCCTCCAGGGACCTGCATGGATCTGGAGAAAGATCTGGCCTTCCTAAATCCACAGGATTGGCATTCAAGACTCAAGACCAGTTTGCATCCATCTCAGAGAGACATCTGGGTGGTAACAACAACAATTTAAGGAAGAAGAAAAAGAGGAAGACGAGGAACAGCAGCAGCAGCCACCTACTGGGCACTAATGTTCCAGCCAGAGGGCTAAGTAAGGACTTAATACATCATCACACAAACCCTCCCAACAGCACTATGAAGTAGCTACTACTGTCATCACTGCTTTATAGATGAGATAACAAAGATTTAAAGATGTTAAGGAACCTGCCCAAATTCACACAGCTAGTTTGTGATGGAGTGAGATCTCCACTCAGTTCTGTCTGAACCATAACTCACACTATTTTTTTTTTTTTTTTTTTTTGCGGTACGCAGGCCTCTCACTGTTGTGGCCTCTCCCGCTGCAGAGCAACGGGCTCTGGACGCGCAGGCTCAGCGGCCATGGCTCACGGGCGCAGCCGCTCCGCGGCATGTGGGATCTTCCCGGACCGGGGCACGAACCCGTGTCCCCTGCAACGGCAGGCGGACTCTCAACCACTGCACCACCAGGGAAGCCCAATAACTCACACTATTAACCAGTATGCCACACAATCTCCCCAAAGATAAGGTGCTAGAGCCCTGACTCTTCCCCTTCCTTTCTGTAAGGTTCTAGGCAACCAGGGATCCTATCCAAGATGCACCCCATCCTGGCTGCTCTGGTTATCACTAGGGCCACCTCTCTCAAGGCTGCTCGTTCAGGTGTTTTGTTTTCCCAGGTCCCACTAAGTGTCCCAACTTTCAGGGACACTTTGACCCCTAAGAAGTCTCCAGTGGCAAGTCAGCTGTCAGGATCTCTTCACAAGCCTAGGGGTCCTCCTCTAGAAAGGGCCAGGGTCAGCAGCTCCCGAGAACCTAGAATCTGCTGGAGGGCATGCAGATAGGTCTACAGAATAGACCGATTTAAACCTTCTGAGAGGGACTTCCCTGGCGGCGCAGTGGTTAAGAATCCGCCTGCCAATGCAGGGGACATGGGGTCGATCCCTGGTCCGGAAAGATCCCACATGCCACAGAGCAACTAAGCCCGTGCGCCACAACTACTGAGCCTGCGCTCTAGAGCCTGCGAGCCACAACTACTGGGCCCACGAGCCACAACTACTGAAGCCCATGCGCCCTAAAGCCCGCACACTGCGACCACTGAGCCCACAGACTGCAACTACTGAAGCCCACGCGCCTAGAGCCCGTGCTCTGCAACAAGAGAAGCCACTGCAAGGAGAAGCCCACGCACAGCAGCAAAGAGTAGCCCCTGCTCGCCAGAACCAGAGAAAGCCCGTGCACAGCAACAAAGACCCAACTCAGCCAAAAATAAATAAATAAATAAACCTTCTGAGGAAGAAGTGAAGTGATCTAATTGCCTTGTCATGCTCCTGGCGCCAGGCACCTCCTGTGGGTGTCTCACAGGCACCTCAAATTCAACACCCACAAAATCAAATTCCCCAAGTGCCCACCCCCCCCCAACATCTGCTTGTCCTCCATCAGCCACTGAGGTGCCCAGAATCTGCACGTGACCCAGCCACATGGGAGATTTCTTTCAGCGCCCTGTCCTCCCTGTCTGGGTCTCTCACCTCAGGCCTCGGCCCAAGCTGCCCCCTCTGCCAGGAATATTCCTCCTCCTCCCCTGCACCTGACCACCTCCACCTCGCGCCTCAGGTGCAGGTTTACACACCATTTGTTCAGACGAGCTTTCCTGATCCCCTACACGACCCCAGGCCAAGCTGGATGCTCCTTCGAGGGCTCCTATGGCACAAGTAACGCTCCGGACAGGAGCCCTGACTGTTCTTTATCGAGGCACTTGTTGAATTGCCCATCTTCCCTCCCTAGACCATTAGCAACTCGCAGGAATAGCACCTAAGAGCCTAACTTGTTCACCTTTGCGTGTCCGGCTCCTAAGGAGGAACCTGGCTAGAGTGGGTGCCGAATAACTAACTGCTGACCAAGTGAGCGGAATCCTGTATCAGCCCACAGGAAGTAAAGTGATTTGAAAAAATGAGTGATCCAGGTGGTGGCGGCTCAACCCTTTAACCACAGCAAGTTTTCAGTCAGTGAGTCAATGACAATTTACTGAACAGATACTACGTGCCCAGCACCAAGCATTTGAGAGACAAAGACACACGAGGCTTGGGTTTCAGGGCCCTCTGGAATCTAATGAAAGCTATGGGCTCCCTCCTCAGTGAAATGTGAGTCACAAAATTATGTGAAAGTTTTTACACTATTTATTTTTTCATTAAGTTTAAATGAAAAATCTTTTCAGAAATTATTTCTCTTATTTTTTTCAAGCAAAAAAAATTAACACCAACTTCCTAAAAAGAACTAAAAGAAATCCAAACTGTGCTGATAAGACTGTCCCGTGGATCCTGCGGCAGTCCGGCTCGAGAGAGGCAGTTACCAGGGGTCAGTGTGTGGCTCCTCGAGCCAGACCACCTGAGTTCGAATTTGACTCTACAACTGACCAGCCTATAACAATGGGCAGATCGATTAGCCTCTCTGGCCTCTCATTTGAAAATGAAGATAATAAAAGTGCCTACCTTATATATGATCGTTGTGAACATTCAGTAGTCCGATTCATGTAAAATTATTAGAATAGTGACTGACACACAGCAAGCACCCAATAAACACAGCTATAGATATTATGACTGAACACCAAGTTGGAACTGTGAAACACTCGACATCCAACATACACAACGCTCCTTGACAACGTGACACCCTGAGGCTCAGTCGACTTGACGTTTTTGTTTACCAACAGACGTTGAACCCTGGCTCCCAGAGGAAGGCAGTGGCACCAGATCATCACTCCCAAAGCCCACTGATGAGAGTCAGCCAGCATCAGATATCTAGGACCAGCACTGTTCTCCAAGAGCTGGCCAACTGAATCAACGCTGCATCACCTTCTTTTCTCTCAACCCACTGAGGAAAGCAATGTCAAGGTCTCCTTCACTGAAGAGTTGCCCCCAAGGAAGGACTGTGAATCCAGACTCCCTCTGCATGTTTTCCTTCCAAAGAGAAGTACAGTGCTCTAGGTATCTCCAGATTTCTGCTGCTGAGGACTTAGCATGACTCTGCCACTCCCGGGCTGCACAAACATTTCTCCCAGCAGTAGAAAGCTCACAGACTTGTCCGGCACAGTCTCCTCTTCTAGAGGAAAGCGTGGCCGAAATGGCCCATTTTTTCAGAAACATCTATAATGGTGAAATGAAAGGTTTACCTCATTCACGTGGCCAAAAATATCTAGTAAGCCAAGTCATGAATAAATCCCTCTTTCTCTGTTTTGTGTGTTTTCCTTTACTTTCAAAGAAAAAAAAAAGTAGAACTTCAGTCTGAAGTTTGGTCAGGTACTTCAAGACTCGTCCTTCGGAGGGCCAGCGAACTCCTGGGTAGTTGAAGCCGCTCTGTGGTCTGCTCCATTTCATAGCAAGACCTCCTGGGAAGGCAGTAACCCCAGGCCCCAGCTCTTATGAGACTGCAGGCTTTCAAAGCAGGCTTTCAGGACCACTGCAGCCTTTGACATCTACACATGCTGGCACAGAAAGGCCCAGCCACAGGGGCAGGTGGGCCTTCTTGCTTCATCAATGCTACAAAACCAGATGTGCTGCCAGACGAAGCAGATGCTTCTTCCGTGCACAGACAGCCTTGACATTCCTTTCAGTCAAAATGTAGTTTGGCAAGGAAACTGCCTGCCATTCGTGAAGACTTGGAAGTTTCTCAAAGAGGTTTGCAATATAAGAATTCTTCCTGGATGCTGACCACACGCAGGTAACCGGCAGCAACAGGAGCTGGCTGCTCTGAGACTATCATTAGCAGATTGTGCGATGAATTTCAAAAGAATCGGCACAACTACTGACTCTTTCCGTGACCTATTTCAAAATACCAGAAGATGGGTCAGCTATTCTAGAAATGATATTATTTGACACAAGAACTGCTTTAATCTCCTTCCTCAGCTCCGAGCCACAGCTCAGCTCAGCCACGTCCAGGTTATGTGGCTTCACCAAGCTCCCTCCTGACTTCTCTTGCTTGGCAAAGCAATAAGCAATTCTGAAGGGTATTCCAAAACAAGGCTTTTGTGTTGCGGTGAATCCGAGCTTTGGAAAATGTTCAGCCTTTCCAAGGCTTTCCAAGGCTTCTTCTTCCCAATAAGGTCTCCCCTCCCCTAGGAATCTTTGGGAGGTGGGTACTCCTTCCCCTTTGCAGGTGTCATGTGATCACTGACAAGAGTCCTATCACTGCAGCCTCCATGTCTGGTTATGAAAGGAAGACCAAAGACTATGTAAGCTTCATTGCACTCTTTTTGTTTGACATTTTTTGACTTAAGCTAGGATCACTGCAAATACAAACAGAAGTACATAATCATAAAGGTAAGGTACACTCTCATAAATTCCTTTCAAAGGGAAAATATTAGATAACACAATGACAATGATAACTGTCATTACCCAGATGTATGCAACTCATGCCAACATACACACTTTTGGAGTAGAATGATACCTTAATATGATTTGAGAAAGATAACTTTTTTCTGCAGAAGATAGTTTTCAAAATAAAGAAAGAGGCTTTTGATTCTGTTTATGACAAAGTAACTAGTATCAGATTAACCATAAAAATTGGATAAAGTAACAACAACAAAAACCTGGCTATTTAAAGATCTTAGAGAGCAACCAAAGCAGCCAGGAAGGCCCAAGGCCCCAGAAAGAAGGATAATGCACTGAGGGGAGCTCTCTGTTCACTGTTGTTGTTCCATCCTCTGACAATATCAAGTGTCAGCAAAGGTGCGGAACAGCTGAACTCTCCCACACTGGTGATGGGAATGTGCAACACTTTTGAAAACTGTTTGACAGTAACTAGTAAGTGAACATACACATTCCTTATGACCAAGTAATTCCATTCCTGGAAATTATATTCAAGAGTGATGGTGTTTATGTCCAAAAACAGACATGTTCAAGGATGTTTGTGGCAGCGTTATTTACAATAGCCCCAACCTGGAAGCAACAAAAATATCCATCAACATTGGAAACAATAAATAAAATAAGGTCTACTCATACAATGGATGGAATACTATACAGAAATGAAAAAGGATAAAGCTCCTGCTACACACACAAACACGATAAGTCTCACGCGTATAATGTTAAGTAACAATACAAAGTATATATTGATACAATATGATTCCACTTATATAAAATTCAAAAATAGACAAACTACTAGTAGTGATAGAAGCTAGAATAAATCACACTTGGGGGTAGTTAATGGCTTGGAGGGGCATAAGGTAGGCTTCTGGGGTATTGGTATGTTTCGTATCTTGATCCAGTGGCAGCTACATAGTTTGTTACTTTGTAAAAATGCATTGAGCTGTACCTTCAGACTTGTGCACTTTACTATATGTACTTTTATTTTTTATTATTATTATTTTTTACATCTTTACTGGAGTATAATTGCTTTATAATGGTGTGTTAGTTTCTGCTTTATAACAAAGTGAATCAGCTATACATATACATATATCCCCATATCTCCTCCCTCTTGCATCTCCCTCCCACCCTCCCTATCCCACCCCTCTAGGTGGTCACAAAGCACCGAGCTGATCTCCCTGTGCTATGCAGCTGCTTCCCACTAGCTATCTATTTTACATTTGGTAGCGTATATAAGTCCATGCCACTCTCCCACTTCGTCCCAGCTTACACTTCCCCCTCCCTGTGTCCTCAAGTCCATTCTCTATGTCTGCGTCTTTATTCCTGTCCTGCCCCTAGGTTCTTCATAACCTTTTTTTTTTCTTTTTTTACATTCCAGATATATGTGTTAGCATACGGTATTTTTCTCTTTCTGACTTACTTCACTCTGTATGACAGACTGTAGGTCCATCCACCTCACTACAAATATACGTACTTTTAAAAATCTCTTTAAAAGATAAGGGACTTTAACAGATAATTATTTAATGCAAATACAAGAACAATGTCTTGAGAAGATTATTACATATGTAGAAGTAAAATGTATGACAATACTACAAAGAATGGGAGAGAGGTAAATAGAAGTACACTCTTCTAAAGTTCTTATATTAAATATGAAATGGTATATTATCACTTGAAAGTAAACTGTTATATGTTAAAGATGTATATTATAAACTCTAAACCAACCACTAAAAGAAATTATACCTAGTTAGCCAATAAAAGAGATTAAATGGAATCATGAAATATGCTCAATTACTTAAAAAGAAGTCAGAAGAAGAGGAAAGAGGGAACAAGAATAGATTTAAATCCAACCAAATCAGTAATCACATTTAATATAAATAGTCTAAGTACCCCGATTAAAAGGCAGAGGTGGTCAGATTGGGAAAAAAAGCAGGACTCAACTATATGCTTCCTACAACAAACCCACTTTAAATATAAAGATACAAATAGGTTGAAAGTAACAGGATGAAAAATATATATCATGCTCTCTTAGTCTGTTCAGGCTGCTATAACAAAAATACCATAAATAGAGTGGCTTATAAACAACAGAAATTTATTTCTCACAGTTCTGGAGACTGGGAAGTCCAGGATATGCTGGTAGACTCAGTGTCTGGTAAGGGCCCACTTCTTGGTTCATCTTTTCACTGTGTCCTCACATGGTAGAAGGGATGAGCTAGCTCTCTGGGGTCTCTTTTTAACGGCACTAATCCCAATAATGAGGGATCCACCCAAAGGCCCCATGTTCTAATCCCATCACTGTGGGTGTCTGGATTTCAACATATGAGTTTGGGAGGTACATTCAGACCATGGCACATGCTAACACTGATCAAAAGAAAGACGGCTATATTATCAAACAAAGTAGATTTCAGGGCAAAGAATAGTTCCAGGGATAAGGTAGGTCATTTCATAATGATGAAGGGTAAATTCAATAGGAAGGCCTAATTGTAAATGTTTATGCAGCTAATACTAGAATTTAAAAATGCATAAAGCAAAAACTGATAGAATTTAAAGAGAAATCAACAAATCTACAATTATAATGGCAGATTTCAATACTCTCCTCTCAATAATCAATAGAACAAATAAGTAGGAAATCAGTTAGGTTAGGATATAGATGACTTCAATAATACTATTAACCCACTTGACCTCAATTATATTCATAGAGTGCTCTATGCAAAAACTGCAGAATACACATTTTTTTCAAATTCACTCAGAACTTTATCAAGATTGACCATAGTTATGCCATACATAAAATCTCAATAAATTTAAAATAATTTCAAACCATACAAAGTATGTTCTCTAAACACAATGGAATTAGAAATCAATAGCATAAAATACCTAGAAAATCCCCAAATACTTAGAAACTAAGTAACACATTTTTAATAATTCACGGATCAAAAAGAAATCAAAAGGAAAATTAGAAAACATTTTGAACTGAATGAAAGTGGAAGTCCAAAATACCAAAATGTGTGGGATAAAGCTAAAGCAATGCTTAAAAAGAAATTTATAGCACCAGATGCCTACATTAGAAATGAAGAAAGGTCTCAAATCATTGACCTCAGCTTCCACTTTAAGAAGCTAGAAGAGTGAATTGAACCCAAAATAAGCAGAAGAAAGGAAATGTTTTTTTAAAAAAATATGAACAGAAATCAATGAATTACAAAACATAAAAGCAATAGAAAAAAACTAATGGAAGCAAATGCTGTTTTTCTGATATCAATAAAATTGATAACCTTAGCCAGACTGATAAGAAAGGAGACACAAATTATCAATACCAGGAATGAGGAAGTGGAAATGATTACAGATCCTATAGATATTAAAAGGGTAAGGGAATATTATGAACAACTTCATGGGAATAAATTTAACAACTTAGATAAAATAGACAAACTCATTGAAAAACACAACCAAAGCTCACTAAAAAAAAGAAATATACCACATGAATACTCTACATCTATTAGAGAAATTGAATTCATAGTTAAAAACCGTTCCACAATAATCTAGCAATTGCACTCCATGGTATTTACCCAAAGGGGATGAAAACTTATACCTACACATAAAAAAACTGCATTTGGATGTTTATAGCAGCTTTATTCATAATTGCCAAAACTTGGAAGCAACCAAGATGTCTCTCAGTAAGACAGGTGTATGGATAAACTGTGGTACATCCAGACGATTGAATATTATTCAGTGCTAAAATGAAATGTTAATCAAGCCATGAAAAGACATGGAAGAGCCTTAAATGCATATTACTAAGTGAAAGAAGGCCATAAAACTGTATGATTCCAACTCTATGACAGGCTGGAAAAGGCAAAGCTATGGAGACACTGAAAAGGTCAGTGGTTGCCAAGGGGGAGAGAGAGGGATGAATAGAGAAAGGATTTTTAGGGCAGGGAAACTATTCTGTATGATACTATAATGGTGGATACATGTCATTATGCATTTGTCAAAACCCGTAAAATGTACAAGGGTTCACCAAGAGTGAACCCTAATGTAAACTATGGATGTTGGGTAATAATGATGTGTCAAGTAGGTTCATCAATGAAACGAATGTACCACTCTGATGGGGATGTTGATAGTGGAAAAAACGGTTGGGGGTCGGTGGGGGGACAAGGAGTATATGGGAACACTCTCTAATTTCTGCTCAGTTTTGCTGTGAGCTAAAACTGCTCTTAAAAGTAGTCTATTTAAAAGGAAAAAACAAAAACCTTTCCACAAAGAAAATTCCAGGTCCAGGTGGCTCTACGGGTGAAATCTACCAAATATTTACAAAAGAAATCATACCAATTCTACCAATAAACTCTTCTGGAAAATTGAAAGGGAAAGAATGCTTCCTAACTTGTTTTATGAGGTCAGTGTTACACCAGAAATATATTAAAACCAGATATTTAAAAAACTGATATTCAAACCAGAAAAAGACATTTCAAGGAAAGAAAAATACAGACCAGTATTCCTCATCATGAACACAGATGCAAAAATTCTTAGCAAAATTTTAGCAAATCAAATCCAACAATATACAAAAACGATTCTACATCATGACCAAGTGGGGTTTATCACAGGAATGCATTCAAAAAATCCATCATGTAATTCTCCTTAGCAACAGACTGAAAAAAAAAAAACCAACATATGATTATCTCAATAGATGTAGGAAAAGCATTTGATAAAACCCAATATCCATTCCAGACAAAAATTCTCAGCAAATTGGGATTAGGAGGGAACACCCTCAACCTGATAAAAGCCACATATGAAAAACCTACAGCTTACAGCTAATATCATACTTAAAAATGAAAGGCCACTTTTCCTCTAAGACTAGAAACAAGCCAAAGATATCTGCTCTCATCGCTTCTGCTCAACATGGTACTAGAGATTACAGCCAGTTAATAAGACAAGGAAAAGAAATAAAAGCATCTAGTTTAGAAAGAAAAAAATTAAACTGTTGTTATTCACAGAGCTATCATCATCTTGTAGAAAATCCTATAGAATCTACAAAAAAAAGCTCCTAGAATAAGTGAGCTTAGCAAAGTTGTAGGATACAGGTCAATTTACAAAAATCAGTCATATTTCTATAAACTAGTAATGAACAATTGGAATTTAAATAAAATAACATTTACAACAGCATGGAAAATGAAACACTTAGGAATAAATCTGACAAAAGATGTGTAAGACCTATACACTGAAAAGTATATAGCGTTACTAAAATAACTTAAAGAAGACCTAAATACATGGATGTGCATACTATGTTCATGGTTCCAGGGACGCAGTGTTGTAAAGACGCCAATTTTCCCCAGATTGATCTATGGAGTCAACCCAATCACAATCATAGCCTAGCAAGTTTTGTAAAACCTAACAAGCTGATTTGAAAATTCCTATGGAAATGCAAAGGACTAGAATAGCCAAAACCATTTTGAAATAGAAGAACACATTTTAAGGACTTATATTACCTGATTTTAAGAAGACAGCGGTGGGAGTGGAGAGGAGGGAGGGGCTGCAAGGAGCACAAAGAAACTTTCTGGGTGATGGGTATGTTTATTATCTTGATTTGATGATGGTTTCACATGTATATACATACATCCAAACTCATCAAATTGTTGGCTTTATTTACGCATGATTTATTATATGTCAATTATGCCTCAATAAAGCTGAAAAAATCTCACTCCATCCTCATGTCCAACTTTTTGAGGTAGTCATATCATCAGCTCCATTTTGCAGACATGTGACTTGAGCCTTGGAGTGATTAAGTGACTTAAGCACGGTCCCAGAGATACAAGCCTAGTCCTTCTCACTCCAGAGCCCAGAAAGAAATGCTCTTCTACCTGCCTCTCATTCATCCAACAACTCCTGACAAGTACTGACCCCATAATATGCCACTGTGGTTGGAGTTAGGGAACAGCAGTGACAAAAGGTCCTTCCTCTGAGATTTCAACACACTGCTGGGCCCAGGGCCCTTCTAAGCTTGACTTATTAGCCTGTTGTTGCTTTTCTCCTTATTACATCACTGACCTCTCTCAAAAGAGGAGAAATATCTTGTTGAGTTTCTGCTGTGCACCAGGCTGCCTGCCCATGTGATCTCCTTGAAGCATCACAGCACTGTGAGACAGGTATCATTTCCATTTTACAATTAAGGAAACGAGGCCCAGGGAGGTAAATGAACCTGCCATGATCACACAGCTGGAGAGCAGCGGAGCCAGGCTTCAAATGCAGATCTTCCTGCCTCCGAAGCGTGAGCCTCCCATCCCACCAAACTGCCTGCAATCAGGCAGTTGCTCCTGCAGCAAGAGTCTAAGTGAACCCTGTTTTTCTCGCAGACAGAATCGCAACCAGGAGGCAAGTCCCCATGGACGAAAACAGCTGTTCGCCAAATGTTCTGTTTTGTGTTATTAATTCATTTAAAGGGAAATTTGGTTTCTAACCAGCATTAATGTCATACCCACACTCAAGAAGGGAAAAATAATGAGTCTGGAAATTGCAGTGTTGGTTTCATTGGATCAAATGTGCTGCTGGCCTATGTCTGCAGCCAGACCCGACTCCTGCCCCAGACGGCTCTCCCCACCCTTCAGGCAGGTCTTTCTCTGGGGCCCAGAGAGGGACTCCAACCTCTGTCTCCATCATGAAGGGAGCTGGGGGAAAGCCCATTCCCACTTTGTTTTCATTGTGACAAGAAATCCTTACAAAGGATAGAGTGATTACTAGGAAATGAGAAGCAAATAACAAATGCAAACTCAGAGCAGTAACAGATGAGAAAGACAGCTGCTCAGGCTTCTGTTGCTAACTAACATCAACACTGAAACGCTGGAGCCATCCTCCCCAGGCCTCGGCCCAACTGGAGGGCAGCTGGCTCACCCGCTACTACCTGATTCCGATTTTTTAACAAAGAGAGGCAGGATAGCGTAGACGTCAAGAGTATTCAGTGGGACCTTACTATTATTATTATTACTACTACATCCTACATATATTCAACAAATAACATCAGGCACTGTGCTAGGTCACAGGATATGGGGTACTGGCATGATCCCTGCATCCGTGGAGTTTATAATCTAGGAGGGAGACAGACTTGAAACACTAATCGTTCAGACTTTCCAAAGTCGTGACATTTCAGCACAGTGGTGAAGAGCACTGTACATGAGCAGTGGTAGATGGTGAGGTGAGAGAGAACCGAGGGGAACCTGCAGCACCCTGAGATCTAAGCTGCTCACTCCATCTCCTGACAGAGGAGGAGGAATTGCCTGTGATGGGGAAGAGGTGGGCATTCCAGGTGGAGAGCACAGCACGGGGGAAGGCAGGGAGACCAGGGAGGCTGCGGGGCAGCATGGAGCGGTGGGCTGCAGCCGGAGGTCTACTGCTGACCCATCATGCAGAGCCTGGCCGGCTGGGTAAAAGAGGCAGGTCGGCATCCTAGGAGCACTGAACCTCAGAGGGTTCTAGGCAGGACAGGGACAGTCGGATTTTGGCTTTAGAAAGATGTCTCCGAATACAGAGAGGAGGTTGAGGGGCCGGGATTGAACGTGGGGAGATGTGATCGGAGGGGAGATGGCAGTGGCTTAGGCTAGGCTGGGTCAGTGGAGGGAAATGGTCTGAGAAAACGGCCCAGCATGTGACCTGAAAGAGGGGTTTTAATGATGTCAGCAAAACCGATCTCCTCTTTACAAAAAACTGCCTTGCTGGCAACGCTCTTCCCCTCTCCCAGGGCCAAACGCTGTGATTCCAAGGAGCAGCAAAGACACACAGGGTTTGTCCGACATCCAACACTGACCTCTGCTTTCTGGAATGCCCGCTTCTTCAGAGCAAGCAAATGGCATCCAGACAAAAGGCCAGAGGGTCAGGTTCCTGAACCCACAGGCAGTGTTTTCCTGAACTGCAACGTGTCATGTGGCCCAGAGGAAACCGTGTACTTCAGTGGGGAGTCTTCCATTCCTCAGCAGACCAGCAGATGCGGGTCCAGCCAGGCCCCAAGGACTCAAGCCCTGATTTGGGGAAGGGTGAAAACAAATCTCTCTAGAGTGAGTGCCCCCCAGGGACAAGCGTTCTATCTGGATACCGCCTCCATTTCCCCAAAACATTTCTTAATGAGCTTCCACCGCCTCCTTCTCACCGGATCTGCCCTTTATTTATTTATTTATTTTTGAGGTAGCTTTTTTTTTTAACACCTTTATTAGAGTATAATTGTTTTACAATGGAGTGTTAGTTTCTGCTTTATAACAAAGCAAATCAGCTATACATATACATATCCCCTTTAAATCCCAGGCTCCCTCCAGGGCTGCAGGGAGGAGGGGAGTGAGGATCCAGGATGCATGCCCAACTGGAACACCCCTTGCCTGCCTTCCACTGACACTCAGCACCTGGCCTGTGCCTCAAACCCAAGTGTCAGGTGCTGGTGACACTCTGGTTCCTTCCCTCACAAAGCTCCAGTCTAGGCCTGCAGCTTTCTTCTGAACCATTTCTGGGCCCTTCCATCTCCCCTCCACGTTGCCATCGGCTCCTGTGCCCAGGATGCTCTCGCCTTCAGCTCTGGCTCACAGTTTCCTCCTCCCACCTCTCCCGCCATCGGGGAGGTCTGTACACTGGGTGGTGTCCTCTCAATTCTGGGTCACAATGCACCTCAACCTCCCCCTGGAAAGACTTTCATCCCCCTGCACCTCAGCTACCCACAAGCACAGCCATCACCCCTTCAAGCACAGTCGCCAGAGCAACCCCACCTCTGACCCTGAACTCTGAAATCCTTCTCCTTCCAGGACCTCCTGGCCTCCCTCCCCTGGACAAAACGCTGCCCACCACCCTGCTCGACTTCAGGACACTGGGCTCCCTGGGCCTCCTCCTGCCTCCAGGGCCATTTCCTTTGCCTCCTTCTCTGCCCTCTGCTCTTCCCTCTGCTCCCCACACGCAGAGTGCACCCCTCTGTCTGCTGTGTCTTCTTGCCTCGGCCCTCACAGCAGCCCCCTATTCAGTTTAGGGCCAGGCCCCTCCCCACCATCACTACCACCCTTGCCTCCCACCCACGGCTGCACACTCCCCAAACCGGTCTCCCTGACTGCAGTGGGCTCTGTCTCCGCAGTTAGAACGAACATCCTAAAATACAAATCTGTCCATGTCACTCCCCTTTTGAAACCCCTCCATGAACCCCCAAGGTTAACAAGCTAAAGCTCTGCCTCCTGACCCCTCTACCCGCCACTCTCTCCTCGAGGCCCTGCCAGCCCCAAATGCTTCTTGTCCACTGTCCGTTTACATGTCCGCCCCTCACTCTCACTGGATGGTGCCCATGACCCTCTGCCTCTGTCTCTCCAGCATGTGGCACAGCAGACAGATGAAGAAGTGAATGAGTGAAGGTCCGCCTGACTACTGAGAAATCTGGCAGCGGGGATGGAGCAATGTCGGCAGGAACAGCAAGACTGGAAAACACAGGCACATGGAGACACCTTCTACCTCACTGAGTTTGGTACCCACCGCAGTTTGTTTCCATCACACTCGGGCCTGCTGGACACCCATCCACATGCCTCTGAGACCCTGCACGCCCCCAGCTGCCAGTCAGCAAGAGAATGACACACTGACCTCTGGTGAGCACGCCCACATCCACGGAAGCCATGCCCTTGAGGAACACAGAACCAAGAGAACAATGGGCTCACCGGTTTTTCTCCCCAGAAGCCAGGCACTAAAAGTAGTGTGAAACTTTGGTAAATATACTATCTGCCTTTTAAGTGAGTTATTCACTCTGCCTGAAATGCCCTTCCCACTCCCATCCCATTCCTTGAATCAGCCCTCAGATACGATCCCTTTCAGCCTTCAGGGCTCAGTGCCAGTGTCCTGACTCTAAGGCAGAGAGAGTCTTCCCATGCAGTCTTCGCATGGCCCCCAGGTCACCATGGTGTGAGTCTCCATCTAGACTACAGCCTCCCCGCCATCCACGGAACTAGGGTGTGAACTTGGGTCTGAAGGATTCCAAGTACAGTGCTCTTAACCACTCTGATACTCAGAGCATCACCTCCTCTGGGCCACTGGCTCCCACCCAGGCATCACTGAATGTTCTTTGGAGCATGATCTCATGTCCAAAATGCACAGAACCCTTGGGCTTCCCTGGTGGCGCAGTGGTTGGGAGTCCGCCTGCCAATGCAGGGGACACGGGTCCGTGCCCCGGTCCAGGAAGATCCCACATGCCGCGGAGCAGCTGGGCCCGTGAGCCATGGCCGCTGAGCCTGCGCGTCCGGAGCCTATGCTCCGCAGCGGGAGAGGCCACAACAGTGAGAAGCCCGCGTACCACACAAAAAAACAAAAACAAAATGCACAGAACCCAGACTTCCCTCATGGCACTGTGGTTAAGAATCCGCCTGCCAATGCAGAGGACATGGATTCGATCCCTGGTCTGGGAAGATCCCACATGCCGTGGAGCAACTAAGCCCGTGCACCACAACTACTGAGTCTGCACTCTAGAACCCACGAGCCACAACTATTGAGCCCAAACACCGCAACTACTGAGCCCACATGCCACAACAACTGACGCCCACGCACCTAGAGCCCGTGTTCCACAACAAGAAAAGCAACTGCAATGAGAAGCCCACGCACCACAATGAAGAGTAGCCCCCGCTCGCCACAATTAGAGAAAGTCTGCATGCAGCAATGAAGACCCAATGCAGCCAAATAAATAAATAATTAACTAATTTTAAAAAAATGCAGCAGGGCTGGTTCCATCCCTGGTCAGGGCACTAGATCCCACACGCATGCCGCAATTGAGAGTGTGCATGCCACAAATTCGGAGCCTGCCTGCTGCAACTAAGACCGGTGTACCAAATAAATAAATAAAAATAAATATTTAAAAAATGCACAGAACCTGTTCAAAATATGCACCGGTGAGAAATTACAGCCACAAGTTACTGGGAACTTAGCATACGCAGGCATTGCCCTGAGTTCTTACACGCCCATTGTAAGGTGAAAACTATGGTTCCCCCATTTTACACTTGAGAAAATTGAAGCATAAGGAGGGAGAATGAGTAACCTGTCCACAGTCCAAGCTAGGAAGGGTGAAGCTGGGACTGCACCCTGCCTTGCCAGACTGAGCCCGTGCTCTCCAGCACGCCGGGCAGCACCAGTGGGCCTAGCAGCTGGGCTTGGATAGAAAGTGGGCTGAGTCAAGCACAGAGCGTGCACATTTTCAGCACATTCTAAGAACAGCAGCTCCCCCTTGATGCTCCACGTTAAAACTAATGACAAAAACAATTCCGACGTTCAAACTGGTCTCTGAGAAACTGTTGGGCCTTCAATTCCACAGGCTGGGAGGTGGGCATAATGACAGACAGATTTGGTAGGTAAGGCTGGGGGGAAAACTGCCACCCTGAAAATGTACCCTCTCCCAAGGCTGCTGCCACCAGGACCCCTCAGAAAGTCCTCCTTCACAATGCAGCCCCCACCCTGAGCCATGGCAGCCAGGAACCCACCATGCAACCCAATCCACCACGGTGGGGATAGGGTTCTAGGCCACAGCTAGTAAGTTAAACACAGCTGTGAGCTATTATGCTACAAAGTTGTATCTGCCTTAACTCGCCAGTTTTTTATAAAATTGGTCACTTGTTGGAGTCACTGGGGAACCGGGCAGTTATGGTTCCATATTTGCTAACTTCCATTTTCCTTGCTCTCTGCCAATCCTCAACTCACCATCTGCCTGGCTTCCTCTAAGCCCTGGGCCGATGCTCTTGCAGTCCCCCTTGCAGAAATGAGCAGAAGCCACAGTTCTACCCTCAGTTATCAACAGCAGTTGGAAATCTGAATCTTCAAAGACTGAGCTCACCAGAAAAAACCCTTGCTTTGGGGGAAGTGGTTACACCGCAAAACAGGCAACCGGGTAATCACGTCCCCTTACTTGGTACGCCCTCCTTGGCAATGCGCCTAAACTTGGTCAGATAATGTTCTGCTACAGTGCTTCTCCTCTCATTCAGTCATTCAGTCACTCTTCACTCATTCAACACATATTAACTGAGTATCTACTGTGTTCCAGGCACTGGGATTACAACAGGGTCTCTCAGGATGCAGCCCTTCAGAACCAAGTGAGCATAAACTCCTTCTCTGCCCTGGTGCTTCCAAAGACCTTTGGGAGAAGCCAAGGAGGGAGGCCCACCTGCATGTGTAAGTGGTAGGAGGGAGAGAAGAAAAGAAACTAAAGACAAACAGAACTGCAAAGAAATGCTCAAATTTAACTAGTAGTCTGCTGGTTAATAGTAATACTGATGTTATTTTAAAACTATTATACATATATATCATGGGGTAATACAAAAAAGTCATTATTTATTGTTGTTAGAAACCAGAATTGTCAGTGTAAAAGAAAACATATAAAAACCAAGGGAATTAAGTTAACAATCCTGGAATGTTAGATTTGAATCCTGGAATGTAAGATGGAAAGATGAACGTTGTACTGGTCATGTTTCCACATGATAAAGTGGTATAACGAACAATCCTGAAATCTCAGAGGCTCACAATGACAACGTTTATTTCATGCTCATCGGTCAGGCGAGTGACTGCAGTTCAGCTAATCTTTGCTGGGTTGGCTGGGCTGTGCCAGGTTAGGCTGGAATTCAGGCTTTGGGTCGGGGTCAGGTCATCTTTAATGTCCTCATTTGGGGACTCGGGCTAAATGCACAATAGCTATGGGTCCCTCACAGAGAGTGGAGGTTCCGAGATGGCTGGTGAAGCTTCCTGCCTCTTACTGGCTCAGCTCACCACTTGCATCCCATCACTTGTGCCCAAGTCACGGGCCAGGCACAAAGTCCATGGGGTGAGGAAATATACACCACCCGCAGGGGAGTCATGACAAGGATGAGGAGGGAAGGAAGGATTGTGGAGAAATAATACTACCTACCCAATTATGAACTCATGACTTTTCCTTTTAAAAAATAAATATTTCCTAGCCCCGTCCACCAAAAAGGCCTAAAAGCAGTGGCAATCCAGTAGCAATGAACATCCTCTCACCCAGACTGCAGGTTTCTAAATACTACCCTCCACTAAAAGGAACCAGGACTCCTGAGGGAATGCCTGATTCCAGGTCTTCAGCAGGAAATTAGCATACCTTGTTGTATCAAAGAGCAAGGAAGCTATCAAAAAATAATGGGATCATGTTAAAAGGATACAGGAGATGACATGAAAGGGCTCCCATTGGTTAGAGGCAGGGTAATTTATGCATCAAAAAGAATAGTGACTACAACTGACTGAAATGGATTCCTAGCCCCACTCTAACCCTATGGAATCAGAATCTCCAAGGATAAAGCCTAGGCATCTGGCTTTTTTTTTTTTTACGGAACTCCTCAAGTGATTCTGATGCACAGTCAGGGCTGAAAGGCGCAGGTTTCCTGATCTTCTGGGAGTCCAGACCACTCACAATGCCCATCTTGCTCTCACATGCTGGCCTCTGCTTCCTGGAAAGTCTCGTCTACATCAAACACACAAGTGTCCCTTATACATGTGCTTCCGACGCTGGGGTGGTCCAGCCATAACGTGGCAGACATCATCAAGGGGAAAAGTTGCAGTTTTCAGTCTGCTAACAGCAATAACAAGAGCAGGAAATCTGGGACAGCTCCCAGGGTGCTCCTTTTAACCACACTTTTGACAATGACAATGAGTAATAAACTCTTCCGTCTTTAGCTAACATATCATAGATCTAAGACATAAAAGTTTAGGGTCTCTCCAGATGCCTCGAAGCAGTTCATTCTTAATCCTCACTCTGCAGCAGAATCACCTGGTAAGCTTCTATACAAAACACAGCTGACTGTGTTCTAGACTCTAACCCAGAGACTCAGATTCCACGGTCTAGGGTGGAGTCCAGGCACCCCGTGTCTCCAAGGCTGCCCAGGTGATTCTGACGTGCAGCCACGATTGAGAACCACAGCTCCAAGCTGGTCTTGAAAGCAAAACATCTCCACCTTAATGTCTTGTGACAACTTGAAACGAGATATGCCCTGAAAGAGGCACCTTCCGAACTGCAGTGCCCTGGGAAAAGTCTCAGTCTGCCCCTCCTTGTGCCTCTGAAGAATTCCCCATCCCTTCCCTCCTACAGTCAGCCCGAACAGCCACCCCAGCCTCCCTGGGCTCACAGCAGGCTGGGCTGTCCTCCTTGATGCTCAGGACAAAGAATAAAGATCCAAGCGTCTAAACTGCTCCAGATCAAAGCTAAGCAGAGCCGGGTTCAGCTGAGAACTAAGGCAACCATCGCACAACTACTTCCCCAAGAGGCTCCAACATGTAGTGTGTTGGGCTGTCTTCTGGTTTTGTTTTTGTTTTTAATTAGAAAGAATGTGTAATCCCACATTAGAAGAAAATAGAAAAAGACTGAAGTCAGCCAGTTCAAAAAAGCAAACATAGTTCTGCCCCCCAAACCTAATGAATACAACACACACACACACACACACACACACACACACACACACCGAAATACAAATCACTGCCATGTCTTCACACAAATGCTGAGTGCAGCTAGCAATACTAGTTTCCCCCTGATGTGTGGTGGGTTGGATGCCAGCTCTAGGAAGGCCTGGATCCTTTGTCTGGCTTTGTATTAAAATATGCTATTCTTCTCAAAGTCTGTAAGAAGAAGGGCATCATGTTAAGAGTGGTGTTCTGGAATTCACACCATAGTTTTGACATATCCACCACCCACACCCCTCTTCTCTGAAATCTGCACCCCACTCACAAGGCTGGGTCCTCTCAGCTGTTCTCGCTCATCTTGGCCACCTACTCTTGACCTGAGTCTCTGAACCAGCACCGGACACGGGTCTCAGCGGGGCTGGACTAAGATTTGCTGGTTCAGGTGTGGAAGGCGGCTTCCACGGCATCACGTAAATATGGGCCCTTCGGGGAGGCCAGGTTGGACCACAGGGGCAGACAGGACAGAGGGCAGGAGAGAGAGGAGAGGGGAAAGCAGAGGAGAGGGAAAAGCAGAGGAGAGGCAGGGAGCAGGGAGAGGGCTTGCGTCCTGCTCGGCTCTTCAGGCTGCCTGAACTCCATGCCACAGGTTCTGAAAGTGCCCCCTTTATGCTTGTAACAAATTCTTCTGCCTATTCAGCTACTCGAAATGGATTTCTATTACTTGATAAGAAAACCAGAATCCTGTCTAAAATAACTGTAAAGCCTCGTTATCAATTGCTAAACATTTCCAGGGATTTTTTTTCGAAGACTAAAATCAACTTTTTTTCTCTTTATTGAATATGCTGTTTCTAAAACTATATGTATGCTTTTAACATGAATTTGTATGTGTTTTGCTGCGGCAACTGGCTTCAAAATCAGAAACAAGGCAACCACCAGCATTTGGTATCAACAGAAAGAAGGCTCTCTAGGAGATGTTCTCTCCCATCTCTGTCTCAACAGTGAGCATCTCCAGAAGAGGTGGCCTGGGCAAAGGAATCAGTGTGGCCAGGCCTGACTCAGGTGTGAAGGCGGTAGGCACCGACTGCCCACAGCCCTGCCAGAGGGGGCCAAATGCAGTGACATTCTCTGGAGAACCTAAACACCTGACTCAAAGAGTGAGCACCTCTGAGAATGGAAAGCTCCTGGATGCTCTCTTTAATGGGGGCTTAAATCAATAACGTGACTTTATAGAGACTTCAAGAGAGAAACCGGGAAACTGAGTCAGTCTAACATGGCCGACTAAATCCTCCCCTCCCAGCCCCAGCATTAGTAGCACAGTGTAAAGAACAAGGTACAGACCTCCGGCTGGATGGCTTTAAACACGGGTATGTCCATTAATGTGATCTGGCTCTGCAACAAAAGAGAATCGGGGTTAGAAAATACTGGAAACCAAAAACAGCTGTCATGTGACTTTGAAACTATACAGAGTAATAAAGTAATAAAGTTGTAATAAAGTATGACGCTCAGAAGTCATACTTTCCCCCTTGAAATAAAAATCAAGATAGAGTAAAAAATTGGGTAAATTTTGAAAATGCCTCGCCCATCCCTTCCCTCTTCATAAATCTTGATCCACCCTTCCTCCTCGAACATGAGATGAACTTCCAATTTAAGAATTGAGGGACTTCCCTGGTGGTCCAGTGGGTATGACTCCACATTCCCAATGCAGGGGGCCCGGGTTCACTCCCTGGTCAGGGAACTAGATCCCGCATGCATGCCGCAGCTAAGAAGTCCGCATGCCGCAACTAAAAGATCTCGCGTGCCGCAACTAAGTAAGACACAGCGCAGCCATAATTAATTAATTAATTAATTTTAAAAAAAGAATTGATAATAGTAGTTTGGAGGGTGGGAGTGAAAGTAAGGGGAACATTTTAAGTTTGGATATTTTCATTCTATTTGACTTTTTGTTTCAAGTATGAATTACTTTTACAATTTTAAAAAGTTGCAGACACCATATTATAAGTTAGCATGCTAAACAGAGACACTATCTATTACTGTAAAATTTTTTCTTTTTAAATTGTGGCTTATAGAAAGTGTACGTTTCTTCTGAAGCCTAAGCCTCCTCTAAATTATATGGTAAAGTGCTATTCAAGATGCATCCACAGACCAGTGTTGGACCATGAACTGTTTATTCCACCAGCCCACAATGAGATAATTACGGAATTTGAGAGCAAGCATTTGGAAACTTTTATAGCAATCCCCATGACATTTTTATTGTATTTTTTTAAAGTATCAGTCATTAAGTGATGGGAAAGGAAAAAACTGGTCCTTTATCACAGCTAGCTTGAGAAGCACTAGTTCTGTCAATAGGGAAAACACACATCCAGTTAAAAATCTGTTCCCATCGCTAGAAGCTCATCAGGTGACAGTAAGAGAAAGCGTCATTGCTGACAGCTTTGCAGGCCAAGGCATGGACTGGGCTGACTTCACATGACCTATACCTATCTCCATATGTCACATGGGATGCCAGGAACCAGTTAACAGATGCTTCTGTGACAGGCCAGGGAAAGGAGAGATGAGAGCTTCTGGATGCCCACTAATGAGAGAAGACACCTGTCCATTGTACACAGGGCATCTGGGAGGACACGATGCACTGAACAGACATGGGCTCTGGAATCCACAGGGCTTGGGCATGCGTCTGGACACCATAACTTAATAGCAATATTCTCTTTGATACATGACTTTAACCTCCCCCAGTTTCAGCTGCCACATCTAGAATATGGTGACAATAATCCCTATCTAATAGGATCGTTCTGAGAATTCAAGGCAAGAGGTACAGAATGCCTGGCACCTAATAGATGCCCTCTCTATATATGTATATGTGTACATATATGTGTGCGTACACATACAGGTGCCAGGCATTCTGTACCTCTTGTCTTGCATTTTCACAAAGATCATATACATGTTTACATATCATAATTTTTTTTGGCAAAAGAGGAGTCACATAGATGGGCTTATGTATTGGCATATGAACTTATGGTTCCTGCCCAATACATGAGCTAGGAAATAAGGGACCATTAATTTGTTTGAACATCCGTGCTTCAAAGTTGCTCTAAAAAATACTTAAAGGAGGGCTTCCCTGGTGGTGCAGTGGTTGGGAGTCTGCCTGCCGATGCAGGGGACACGGGTTCGTGCCCTGGTCCGGGAAGATCCCACATGCCACGGAGCGGCTGGGCCCGTAAGCCATGGCCGCTAAGCCTGCGCGTCCGGAGCCTGTGCTCCACAATGGGAGAGGCCACAACAGTGAGAGGCCCACGTACCACAAAAAAAAAAAAAAAAAAACACTTAAAGGAGGCTGTTACATCAAGTCAGCAAATACTGTCATGAGAAAAAATCTCGTGTCAAGAATACATTGGAGGGGGCTTCCCTGGTGGCGCAATGGTTGAGAGTCCGCCTGCCGATGCAGGGGACACGGGTTCGCGCCCCGGTCCGGGAAGATCCCACATGCCGCGGAGCGGCTGGGTCCGTGAGCCTGCACGTCCGGAGCCTGTGCTCTGCAACGGGAGAGGCCACAACAGGGAGAGGCCCCCGTACCGCAAAAAAAAAAAAAAAAAAAGAATACATTGGAGAAAAATGGCAACACACATGGCATGTCAGCTGTAACCACAATCCAGGGCTTAGGTGCAGAATTGTGGTCACCTCTTGGCACAATTTAAAGGTGGTCCAAGATCACTGGATTTCTGGGAAACACAGGATGCAGGCCAAAGCATACCATCTCCAGGGCTGAGGAGGAGACGGAAATAAGGAGGCGGCTTCATCCCTCCAAGGGGCTGGTGCTCATCATGGACACTGAGGTGAAATGCCTCCACTAATGGAAGCTCAGCAGAGACGTGGATGGCACCAGGGAGTCTGAGCTCTTCCACCTCTGGGTCCACCCTCCTGTGGCAAGCAGGCCCTGGATGTCAGCACAACGTGAGTGGTTACTATGTGCTGAAGCCCGCGGGCTTGTGTGTCTGGCCCAGAGCTACAGGGCCCTAAGCTCCCTCCCAGGCAGTGCAAATAGACTGGCATTTCTCCTGCCAGACCCATGGAGATTGTTAGCGAAGTGCTCCTCACACGTGGATTAATTCTGCCATCCTGGGGAAGAGAAAGGCCTTGTGAAAACAGGAGATTTCAGCTGAGAGCTCACAGGGCCTTGGAAATTTCTCCCGCAGTTCAAGTTAACTCCCAATCCGGAAGAACCAGCAGGATGCTTGTAATGTCCCTTAGGAAAAGAACCAAAAGTCTGCTAATATGAAAATGAGAAAACTTCCTTTCCATCCTGCCATCAGTTCTAGGGTTTGCTACTGAATTTCCAAATGATGTATTAAAATAGTGACTTTATTTATTTATTTATTTATTTATTTTTTTTTGCGGTACACGGGCTTCCTACTGTTGTGGCCTCTCCCGTTGCGGAGCACAGGCTCAGGAGCCATGGCTCACGGGCCCAGCCGCTCCGCGGCATGTAGGATCCTCCTGGACCGGGGCACAAACCCGTGTCCCCTGCATTGGCAGGCGGACTCTCAACCACTGTGCCACCAGGGAAGCCCTAAAATAGTGACTTTACATTTCATAGTTTTTTGGATGGTCCGAGTTTCAAATATTCTGATTCCCACTCAGACCATAAATCAGAAAATGTGTTCAGGTATTTTATTCAAGACAAACCACAACAGAGGACACGAGACTGAAAATAGAATGGTTGGTCCCAAACACACAATCAGAGGGTTTTCAGAAGAATCTCTCCTATTTCTATCTTCTCGATTCTGGCCGAAAAAGATGCAGTGTCCAGAGTAAGAATCCATAGACAGGTAGGTAAAATCATCAGATTATAAATTTCATGTCATTTTACTACAAAGCCAAACACACGTAGAAAAGGTTGCTGATGAGCAATCCTTCTCCAGAAGTTGGAGGCAGGCAGTTTTACCAAAAGGGAGGATGTGGGTAGGAGTGGGGACCGGAGGGCGAGGTCAGGTCCTGCCCCTTTTCACAGCTGGCTCCCAGGCTCCTAGGGGTGTGGCACAGCCTCAACAGAAACACAAGACAATGAGGCCCTCGTGGTTCCTGCCGTGGTGAGGGCACGTGCCTGTGATGAGGACACTCAGGAACAAGTCTCTTATGGCTTCTCTTTATTTTCGAAAATAAAGCCTTAATACGGGCTATCCAATTAAGCTAGTCACCTGGCAATGCCTTCCTTCACCCTAACCCCTTCTCCCACCTCCTCCCTCCTAGCCCAGGGCCCCCTACAAATCCATGATTTTTAAGGAAATGGCCAATCTCCACATATTACAGAACGTTTCTGTAGAGATGAAGCTTTCAGAATGGAGAGACCTAGTGGATCACGTCACAATACAGCCCTACAGAAAAAGAGGAGGTGGCTTTATGTGGATAAATGACAGCAAATTAGCCAAAAAGAAAACAAACTGGTTTTTGCATATGTTGAATGTAGTGCTTTTCCCTCTAACAGTGGCTGACTAAATCCCCTCTTCCCAGCCGCAACCTTATAGTATAAGGCTCTCCCCAAGTCCAAATAAACAAAGAAAGCTGTTGGCAAATCAGTGGTATGTCTTATAATAGAAGATATCTTTCAATTTGCATTTAGATCAATCCAAATGAGCCCCAGGAGGGCTCACGGAACAAAAAGTAATCAGCTCCAAAGATACATTCCTGCTTCTACTCCCAGAGCTGCTGTTTCTGACAATTTTAGAATCATAGTCAAGGAAATACAAATTAAAGAGGAAGACACCATTTGTGGTCCATCAGTGCCATCACAACTAATGGGACTATGAGTTGCTCAGTTCTTTTTGGAAAGTAATCTGGCAGTAACCCATAAAAAAAGAAGTTCTTAACATTTTATTTATTTTTTAATGTCAAACTTACAAAAAATTTGCGAGAATAATATGATAAACTCTATAACCTTTCACCTAGCTTCATTATTAACATTTGGCCTCATTTGCTTTATTTTTATGTATATAATTATACACATATATATCTATAAAATTATATACACACACACACATTTTTTCTGAACCATTTGAGAGTAAAATACAGATATTATGACTCTTCACCTCTTAATCCTTCAGCATTTTATTTCCCAAGAACAAGATGATCCTCTTACATAATGATAAAATTATTATACTTAGGAAATTTATCATTGGTACAACCGTATTATCTAATATACAGTCCACATTCAAAATTTGCTAATTATCCCAATACTGTCTTTTACAGCAAGCTTTTCTTCATCCAGGATCAGGCACTACGTTTAGATATTATCTCCTAAAAATTGAAATGAGCATACTATTGACACAGCAATACCAATTCGTACAGAAAGAAAAGCACTGGTATATAAGAATAGAGAGAGAGAGATCTACATTTAGATACAGAGACGCATATAGATGTTTACTGAACAATTATTTGTAGTAGTAAAAATCTGGAAGTAATCTAAAAGGCCATCAAAAAAGGAACTTGTTGAAAAAAATTATGGTACATGCAGACTCTGGAATATTATGCAGCTATTAAAAATAGAGGATTAAATCTATATATATTGATCTAGAAGAATGTCCATGATCTGCTGATGACAAAGACAAGTTCCTGCTTTGCTTTGTGCTCTGCTTCCAGCCACTGGGGAGAAGGACTGAGGTCTAGCTGCAGAGCACCCCACTAAAACTATAAGGACCTTTGAAATGATCTTAACCCTTTTGACCATAAAATGACACACATTAACAGGAAACCACATTAAACAAATGCATGGTTTGATGACTTAATTATAAGGCGAACACCTTATAACCGTCATCCAGGTCAAGAAACAGCCACCCCAATCGATGGCAGAATGGACCCCAGAAATGTGGTATATACACACAATGGAGTATTATTTGACCTTAAAAAGAAAGGAAATTCTGACACATGCAACAACATAGATGAACCTCAAGGACATTATGCCAAGTGAAATAAGCCAGTTACAAAAAGACAAACAAACACTGTATGGTTCCACTTATATGAGATACCTGGAGTAGTCAGATTCACAGAGAAAGTAAATGGTGGGGGCTGGGGGGATGGAGAGTTGTTTAATGGGCACAGAGTTTCGGGTCTGCAAGATGAAAACAGCTCTGAAGACTGGTTGCACAGTAGTGTGAATGTACTTAACACAACTGAACTGTACATTTTAAATGGTTAAGATGGTAATTTTTGTGTTACATATAGTTCACCACAATTAAGAAAAAAAAAGGAGTTCCTCCATGTGCCTTGTCCCAATCACAAGTCCCTCCCTCCTGTCAAAAGTAACCACTATCTTGACTTTTGTCAAGCTTCTCTATAATTTTATCACCCAAGTAGTTTACCAAGACTATATCTTGGTATTGACCATTCTGGGTTGCCCCGGCATGACCAAGAACTTGCATTGAGTGCCAAGATTTATTTATTGGATCAATGGAATATCACATACAAGGGGGAAATCTAGTTCAGAGTTGGGTCATCCTCCTTGTCATTGGAATGCTAGAATTCCTCAACTGAGTTATGAACTTGGTGGGGGGGGGGGGTTCCAGCCAAGATGGAGTAACAGTATATTCTTTCAATATGTAGGTTTGAATCTTTTTTTATTTTGTGAACATCTTCTCAAATTATAGTTTAAGTATTTGTTCAGTTTCCTTGCCTTTTATTCTCCTCTTTCAGGGATTTACATTATCTGTATGTTGGATCTTCTTTGCTTATCATTAATATTTGTCACTTTTTTTAATGAATTTCTTTCTTTCTTTTTTTTTTTTTTTTTTGCGGTACATGGGCCTCTCACTGTTGTGGCCTCTCCCGTTGCGGAGCACAGGCTCCGGACGCGCAGGCTCAGTAGCCATGGCTCACGGGCCTAGCCACTCCGCGGCATGTGGGATCTTCCCAGACTGGGGCACGAACCCGTGTCCCCTGCATCGGCAGGCGGACTCTCAACCACTGTGCCACCAGGGAAGCCCCCAATTTATTTCTTTTTTTATGGCTGCGTTGGGTCTTCCTTGTTGCATGCAGGCTTTCTCTAGTTGTAGCAAGCGGGGGTTATTCTTCATTGTGGTGCATGGGCTTCTCACTGCAGTGTCTTCTCTTTGTTGCAAGGCACAGGCTCTAGGCACACAGGCTTCAGTAGTTGTGGCACGTGGGCTCAGTTGTTGTGGCTCGTGGGCTCTAGAGCTGGGCTCTAGATTGCAGGCTCAGTAGTTGTGGCGCACGGGGTTAGTTGCTCCACGGCATGTGGAATCTTTCCGGATCAGGGCTCGAACCCATGTCCCCTTCATTGACAGGCGGATTCTTAACCACTGCACCACCAGGGAAGTCCTATCACTTTTTTCAAAGTCTTATTATCTCTTTCTTCATTTATTTTGATGTTAAAATTTTTCCTCCCTTAAGGCATTTTCTGTTATGTTTATCTACTCTTGTGTTCCTTCTACTTCAACATTCATTTCCAAAATAACTTTTATTTTCAATGCTTTCCTAACTCTGCCACCTCATTTCTGAGATTTTTCTATTTCAGACTTATGTTGTTCATGTCTTACAGTATGATCTTAATATCTTCTCTTAGCTTATTTTGAAATAGAAAGGTTATAGTTTTTATCTGTTTTAAGGCATGTCTTTCTGGCATGCTTTTGTTATCTACAGCATTCTGTCCTTACTCTTTTTTTCTTATAATAACTTTGAAAGACTTGATATCAATAATTTTCTGTTGCTTATTTTTATGTAAAATTAGTTTTCCTAATTTTCTAGAGGGGAACATGGTTCAGGGTAGCTTTTCTAACTTCATATAGCTCTTCTTTTGGTTACTTTCATGTAGTGTTCAACAACATGCAGTTGTTTTTTGAGATTTCACACACACACACACACATACATACACACACACACACACACACATTTATTTAGACCTCCTTTTTCCTTAACTTTCCCTATCCTGATCATTTTCAGTCCACTCCCATACTGAATTTCTCTCCGATATGGAGCCTTCTTCTGAAGTGAGCCCTGGTCGGTTGGTCTCAAGAGCTCATAGGGCTAGTCCACAGATCTCTTCCACCCATCCATTATCTGAGTGGTCAAAATTCCTGTCAATTTCAGTTGCTATTCTCACATTAATCTGCCGAACTTTCCAGTGAATTCCTGATGGAAATTCTGGGGTTCTCCTATTCTCTGGTCTGTCAAATGCCCCAATACTTACTTCTGCTTTCTCTTATACTGAAGCTGATACTCTGCAGGTCTTTTTGATACTGGTGGAGTATCCCCAGCCATTTGTATTTTGGGCTTGATAGGGATAACTTGACACCTAATTTTATTGTAAATATTTCTCATGGGTTTCAGGGTTTGCTATCTAGTTGTTCTGGATGTTTTTATGTGGGGATTCAGGGAGAATAAAGAACTATGCTGCCGCCACCGCCATCTTTCCAGAATCACTCAAATGATTTTTTTATTGGACTCTCGTGTCTGGCTTTTTCCTTTCTTTCATATTATTAGACAGGAAACTAAAATACCAGGTGGTCTGGTTCAGTTCCAACACCTGGCAGCTCCAATACTTCCCCAAAGACCAAAGACCCCAGGGGACCTGGCTTCACATCTAAGCTGAAGACACGCTGGCTCTGGCAGGAGCAGCCAAGTGTTAGTGCTGCACCCTCAGAGCCTTCACTGCCCTTCCCTACAGTCTTCCCAGACTGGGCTGGGCTGAGCAACACTCTAGGGCTGAGACTAGAAAACCAGGCCCAAAATCTCACCAAGGGGTCTGGCTGGACAATGATGTTCTAGGCGCAGCCTAACTCTCTGCCTTTCCACGTGGGGAACAACTATAAAGGGATTTTTAAACCTCATTATTGCTTCATTCCTTTCACAAAGCTAAAAAACACAGCTCAAAAATACAACAAGCAGGGCTTCCCTGGTGGCTCAGTGGTTAAGAACCTGCCTGCCAACGCAGTGGACACTGGTTCGAGCCCTGGTCCGGGAAGATCCTATATGCCACAGAGCAACTAAGCCCGTGCACCACAACTACTGAGTCTGCGTGCTGCAACTACTGAAGCCCGCACGCCTAGAGCCCATGCTCCACAACAAATAGAAGCCACTGCAATGAGAAGCCCGCGCACCGCAACAAAGAGTAGCTCCCACTCGCTGCAACTAGAGAAAACCCGCGCACAGCAACGCAGACCCAACGCAGCCTAAATAAATAAATAAATAAATACAACAAGCAGACAAAAGCAAATAGAATATAGAAGCTAAGCCAGCAAGGTCCATGATGTCTTCTAAAGGAGAGAGATGCACTACAGTTTTGTGCCTGAGAGGACAGACTAGCACTACGCTATCTAATACAGTGGTCACTAGCCTCACGCGGCTACTGAGGATCTGAAATGTCACCAGCGCTCTTAAGTTTAGAAGACTACGTTGAGTTTTGAAGATTTAGTGTGAAAAAAGAATGCAAAGTATCTCAACAATTTCATGTTGTTTACAGGTTGAAATGATAATATTTTAGATACAGCAAGTTAAATAAAAAATATTTTTAAAGTAATTTCACCTTTTTTAATGTGGCTACTAAAAATTTTTAAATTGCATATGTGGCTCAGATTATATTTCTACTGGTCTAGAATGTCAGAAGCCCTGGTTTTAAAGCCCAGACGGATAATGCCACTTACTATCTGTGTGAAGAGGTGATTTTCCTCTCTATGCTGGTGACAGTATACTGGGAATAATAAATATGCCTAATTTGTAAGGCTGTGGTGAAAAGTACATTAGATTAATGCATGTAAAACATTTAGCACAAGACCTAGACAAAGTAGGTGTTCAAAAGTGGGAGCTGCCCTTGTGATCACCATCCAGCATTAGGTGAATAATGAGGAGATGAAGGTTTCAGACCTGGCTCTGCCCACATCTGGCTATATGATCCAGGTTAAAAAAAAACAATCTCTTAGATCCTTAGTTTCTTTCTTAGAAAATCGGGAGCTAATAATCTGCCTCATCAGGTTGTTCTGAGGACTGAATTCTTCTAGTCAACGTGTACTATGAGGGAGGCACTATTCTGGGCAATGGGGAAAGAGCCGTGAAAGAGATAAAGTTCCTGTCCTTCAGGAGTTTGCATTCTAGTGGAGGAGACAGACCATACAAAACACTATTACAGAATGTAATGTAGGGCAGTCATTAGAGATATGAAGAAAACAGAGCAGGGTCAGGGAAGCGTGTGATGTACAGATGCTACTTTAGCCCGTGAAATTCCTGTCTAGGGCTGACATCTGAACAGAGACTGGGAGACATGTGGGAAAGAGCCATTAGGACAGAAGGAAGAAGAAGCACAGGACCCTGAGGCAGGGGGATGCCAGGTGAGTCTGGGGAAGAAAGAGGCAGCTGGCGTGTAGCTGGGGAGCAAGGAGATGGGGCAGGAGAGGAGGCTTGGCCAGACCACGGGGCCCTGGAGGCTCACGAGGAATTCCGGATCTCATTCTAGTATAAGGGAGCCCCTAAAGAGTTTTACACTGATTTTAAGAGGATCCCTCAGACACACTGAGGGAGGTGACATATGTGCCAGGCTCAGCATGGCCTGGCACAAAGTAAACGTGGGAGCAAGCGATGGCAGAGCAAAGAGATGGGGCCCACTTAGCTCCATAGACCCCTGGAGGGCACCAAACCTGTTACAGCAAGGGGACCAGGAAAAAGTGGGCATGGCCGGAAATAATTCCGTGGTTCTGCAGAGAAATGCAGCCCTGGGCAGCGCTTGCAATCAGGCCACCCCAGAGCTGACGTCCTCCCTCCACCCTCAAAGTGCACAAGGAAGAAACCAGGTCATGGCAAAACGAGGAGCCAAGCCTGCTCCTCCACAACAAAGAAGCACAGGGTCTGACGAGCAGCAACACACTGGCTGAAGGAAAAACAATTCTTTTTAATTTATAATTACAGAATTTGTTCAAATAATATTGTCTATCATCGTAGAAAACAGTCATTGCAAAAATATAGAGAGTAAAAATAAACAAAAAGAAGAAAAATTAAATTCCAATTATTTAGAATCCTACAACCAGAAACTAGAGTAAATAATATGTTTGGCTATATAGGTATCCACGTATTTAAGAATATGTAAACATCGGATCTAGACCTCTTCTTATGCAAATATAAATATGTAGGTGTTGTGCATGCTTTTTAAAAATGGCACTATTCTCTGTAAGTTGTGATGTAACCCAGTGGTCCCCAACCTTTTTGGCACCAGAGACCGGTTTCGTGGAAGACAATTTTTCCAACCGGGTGGTGAGGAGCGGACGGTCCAGGCGGCAATGCGAGCGATGGGCAGCGGAAGATGAAGCTTCGCTCGCTCGCCCGCCGCTCACCTCCTGCTGTGCGGCCCGCTTCCTAATAGGCCGCGGACCGGTACCGGTCCTCAGCCCAGGGGTTGGGGACCCCTGCTGTAACCTGTTCCTTTCACTTACTATTCATATATATTGTGTACGCCTTCCAAGGTAGTTAAATTCCTAGACAGACAGCTTCCTGTTTTTTTATCCTTCAAAGTTATTTATTATTTTGCTTTCATATAATTATATTATACATTCCTTCCTTAATTCTTTTTTTAATTTTGATCTTTATAGCAATGCAACAAGTATTAAAATTAATTTTGTAATGCATCTGTAACCAGATAGGTACAAAGGTTTTTCTGCTCCAACAATTTTTCCAAACCAGGTACTATAATACACCTACTGAAAATATTTGTGGGTTTTTTTATTTTTAAAAACTTTTTATTGAAATATAGTTTATTCACAATGTTGTGTTAGTTTTAGGTATACAGCAAAGTGATTCAGCTATATATATATATATATATTCTTTTTTTTACATTCTCTCCCATTATAGGTTATTACAAGATATTGAGTATAGTTCCCTGTGCTACACAGTAGGTCCTTCTTTGTTGTCTGTTTTATATAGAGTAGTGTGTATATTTTAATCCAAACTCCTAATTTATCCCTCCCTGCAGACATCACCCTTTTTTAACGCCACATGGTATTTCATAAAGAATACTTTATTCGGCAATCCCCTATTGTTGGATATACAGCTTGTTTCCAATCTGAGCAAACAAGCCTGAGCAGTGACCCCCTCGAGCTCCCCGTTATGGTGCCCAGCCACCCACATCAGTCCTGTTACTTACAGCAAACTCCTCGGGGGTCACTTTCAGGACATCGAAGACAACGGCATCGTAGCTCTTGCTGGCATAGTCGCAGCCCTGGCCCTCCAGAGAGTCTGAGCTGCTGCTGCCCTGCAGAGGACAGGGAGAGATGGGGCCGCCTGAGCAGTCTGGCTGACTCCACAATCACTGACTCCCAAACCTCAGAACTGAGGATGCAAGAGGGGCAGAACCGTACAATGATAAAAGCTTCTGTTGTTTAGTGCTTTCCCCTATTCCAGGCACTGTGTTAAGCACTTCATATGCATAATCTAATTTAACTCTCTAACAACTCTCTGAGTACACACTATTATTATTCCCATCCTACAGATAAGGAAGTAGAGGCAGTGCTACTTCCCTAATGTATCTCACCTAGGAAACTGAAGAGCCGGAACGTGAGCCCAGTTGTATATCTCTCTTACCCCTCAATCATACATGCCCTCGCTCACTACACCCCAACTGCTTCCAGCTGCCTCTGTGGCGGGGGGGGGGGGGGGCGGTGAAAAGATACAGCCCACCCTTCACATCTTAGGAGGCCTGAGGAGATCACCTGTTTTGTTATGTTTTTCAAACATTACCTGGTTTCACCTTTTTTTTTTTTCTACTTAAATTCATTGCAGGAAATTATTATACAAAATGTTAAACTGACTCTCAAGGCTTATTTCATGTAGGGGCCACTTGGAATCCAAAGCCTGTTAGCTGATGAGGTGAGAGGTAACCGGCCAGTTTTGGAGACGGCGTGAAAGTTATATTTAGTAGAGCCCCTTGTTAAGAAGAACACCGGGAGTCCTGCACGTAAAGGAAAGGTCTCCTGTAAAAGAGCAAGTTAAACTCCCCAGATGTGGCCAGTTACATGAAACCCAACACTGTAGGCATCCCAGAATGCTGAACATACCTTCTCTTCAATTTTACTTAATTCCATCAAATTCTACTTTGGGGAACCAATAGAGCTTACCACCCCAAAACTGTGCCCTGTTCATAAACGGTTTTATTCGTCTCAACCTGTGAAGAGGGATTTTGTGGTTTCCATTAACCTCAACATCTTGGACCGGGATTTAGAGAATATGCTTTTATTAATTCCCCTTTATTTCACTCTTTCCAAAATGGCTATATCTGGAAAAACTTTGCAATCTTACTGGAAACTAGAGTGTTTTTAGGCCAGGGAGGGAAACCAATAGTCAACAACTGAAAACGTGAGGTTAAAAGGAGGAGCAGAAACTTAAACCTGTAGATTTCAATAGGCCTCTGTCATTTAAAGGCTACCAAAAACTCTAAGATGATCTTAAGAAGCTCTGAGCTCTGAAGTCAGACAGGCCTGCTTAGAATGCCAGCTCCACCCAAGCTGCTGTCTGACCTCTTCACTTCGCAGAGCCTCAGCTACCATCTGTAAAATGGCACCATTAGAACCTGCTCCCCAGGGCTGTGGCACAGGTCATACAAAATGAAGCTTACAAAGCAACTGGCAGGATCCCCTCCCTGGGCGATGCTGATTCAAGGGGCCTGGGTGGGCTCAGGCATGGTTATTTTGAAAGTTCCACGGGCGATGGGACATTCTCCTCTGAGGAGAATCTGTGTTAAACTTTTGAAAAGTAATAAAGATTAATCCTGAATACTTCTGGAACTGGCCATCGATTCTACCCCTCGGTCTTACAGACCCTGAGCAATGGCTACCAATAAATCATTCTGCACTTCCATGTTCCCCTTCCACGGAGCAGCCTGAAGCAGGTGACAGGGCTGACCTTCTTCCGGGGAGTGTAATGTCATCGTGGTCAGGACCAGTGGCTCCAGAGTCACAGAGGCCTGGCTGTGAATCCCCACCCACCGCTGACCAGCTGTGAAGCCAGTTCATTTGAAGCCAGTTCATTCACTGCTCCCTGCCTCAGTTTCCTCACCTATAAACTGGGGGTGAAACAACAGCACATGCCTGATGGGGTTATTGTGAGGATTAAGTGAGATCATGCCTGTGGAATGTACAAAAGAAGTGCCCGGTATACAGTTAAGCACTAAATCATGGGTGTCTATCTGTATAAACGTGTCACTCAGTCACCAAAATGTATTGAGCACTTCAATTAGACATGCATTCATTTGTTCGTTCATTCAACAAATATTTATTGAGCTCTCACCACGTTCTGGATACACATATACATGTATATTTGTATATATACACATATATGTAGATATATATAGTATATATGTGTGTTTGCACACATATGTGTATGTATACATATATACACAGACGGAGGCTAAAAAAGAAGTTTTACTCTAGACGGAGTGTAAACTGTAAATGGAAAGAGAAGTCTGATTCCTCCAGTTACCAGACAGAGTCCATTCCTGGAATTTCAGGTTTTATAACTTTCCTGTAACACCCCATTGCACCTGCCCCAAACATACACACTCATACAAGCGGTCTTATTTAATCAAAAGTTGCCCCAAATACATTCAGTGGTAGCGGTGGAGGTGGTGGTGGTGATGACGACACAGTAACTTCATTTAAATGTATACTGGCGCCATCTGGGAATTTTAACGGGTACCCACAAGTCTGCTTTCAGAACCAGAGATCAAGCTAAGGAATTTTTTTAAAGGGTTATAAGAAATGGATTGGTTCCTATGAATTCTAGCTGATTGCACAGGATCATTTCAAAAGCCCAGCTCGACCATGAGGGCCTTCTGAGTTCAGAACACGGAGCACCCCCTTGTCCGTTTATCACAGGAGCCCAGCGTTATGCATCTGACATGGTGGTCTCCCCAGGCCTCAGATGACACCCCCTCCCCCGCCTGCCTCTGTTCTATTACAGAACTTGGAAAGCAAACTCCCAAACCCCCAGGGCAGGGGCCCGAGCCCAGGCCACTCTCGACCACCAGCCCTTACAGCCATTTCCTCCTGAGCAAGGTAAATAGGAACACGGGGCCAGCTGGAAGCACTTCTGTCTGACTTCATTCCAGAATGTGTGACCTATTTATAATCAGCCACGGCTTTGCTTGGGAAAGGTCTGATCCCTTCTTGCCACCAAAATGGAATGTGGCACTTGCTACGACTGGACTAGGCAGGTATTTGTTTTTCTTTGAAGAGAACGACTTCAGAAAACACACTGATCCTCAGGACTGACTGCCTCCCAAATCTCATGCCTGGCATGGCTGGTGGGGAGGGCTAAGAATGGTGGCATTCATGGAGGCCTGCAGCCCCCGGGCCAAGACTCAGGGGGCCTGGGTCAGCTGCAAGGAGCCCCGGCCCACCACCCCACCCACGGCCCCGGCCCCGGTCCCGCGGCCCCAGTACCTGTGGAGTGGCAGAGGTGACCAGCACGCTAGCCATCAGACCATTCCTCTTGTACATAGTCTCCAGGCCACAGGGAGCTTCAGGGCAGCCTCTGTCGGTGACATAACCTGTCTGGAGAAGTCCTGCAAGGCAAAGGGGCTCATAAAAACCAGCCTTCAAACCCAAGCTAATCCCACCCTGGGAGAGAGTTGTGCTGGACTTGAGCTGGTGACCCCAGAGGAGACCTTCAAAGAAAGGTTACACAAGCTGGTGGCCTTCAGGTTAAATATGGCCCACAGATGTAGTCAGCTAGGTTTGTACAGGTTTTAGTATGTTTTAAATTAATCACCAACATTTAAAAATTGGAAGGTTTCACACAGAATTCTGGATTTGTGACTTTTCTGGCAGCACTGGGCCCCATTCCTGCATGACGGCCGTCAGCTGGGCTGGGCAGCGCTGCCCCTTGTACTGGTGCACTTACTGGAGCAAGTGCCTTTCAGACCCCATCTGGCCTGTACAGCCACTTGGGGACCTGCCTGGCTCCTGCAGACACTAGAGTTTGTGACCTTTGTTTTAAAAAGAAGGCAGGTGAAGAAGACAAACTGAATCTACCGTGTTTCGCTGTGCACCAGACCATTCCATCAATAATAATAATATGGATACTAGCTAAGACTCAGAGAGTTCTCGCCACGTGCCATGCACCTTACTTACAGTAACTCCTCTAACGCTCACAACAGTCCTTGGTAGGTCCTGTTATTACCCCCATATTCCAGGTGGGGAATTTGAGGCACAGAGAGGTTAAGTAACTAGTGCTTTGGTGTCTTTGCTCATGCCGTCCCACCAAACCATCATTATTCAGGACGTGGCTCAAATGTCAAATGTCATCTCCCCTGGTTATCGCACCCGGACCACTCAAACAAGAACCAGCACTCTCATACCAATGTGTACATGCCCCTAGTAGGGCATTTATCACATCACTGAACATCAGAGCACTGTAGCCACCACCAGCTTTTTCCCAGGAAAGCGATCAGGATGTAATGGGGGAAGGAAAGGAGAAGGCAAAGCGACCAGCTGGAAGCCAACTGCAATTATCAGGAAAGAGACGAGGGTCCTCTGAGCTAGAGTGGCAACAGTGACACCAAAGAGAAGGACACAGGCTGAGAGACAGTAAGGACAGAAATGCAACAGAAACTGGTGTGGGGGGAGGGAGGACCCGCTGAGGATGCGTGGCTTCTGGCTCGAGGTGCCAGAGGCACAGCAACTGTGGAGAACAGTCTGGCAGTTTCTTAAAAAGTTAAACATCAACTTTACCAAATGACCCCACAACTCTACACCTAGGTAACTATCTTTAAAATAAATGAAAACATATGTCCACACAAAAACATGCACATGAATTTATTCATCTTAGCCAAAAGCTGGGAACTAAGTGCCCACCAACTGGGGAATGGATAGACAATGGGGTATATCCATACAATGGAATATACTACTCAGCAATAAAAAGAAATGGAACACTGATACAAAGTATAACATGAATAAACCTCAGAAACATCATGCTAAGTGAAAGAGGTCACCCAAAGGATTGTACAATATGAGGCCATTCTTATGAAATGTCCAAAAAGCCAAATTCATAGAGAGGGGGAGCACATCAATGAGAGGCTGGGGTGGAGGCAGGACTGACTGCAAATGAGCACAGAGGATTTTTCTGGGGTGATGGAAATGTGCTAAAACTGGATGTGGTGATGGTTACACAGTCCCAGAAATCCACAAAGCCATAGGACCGTACACTTGGAATGAGTGCATTTTACAGTAGGTAAATTAACCGCAGCAAATGCAGCAGCCGCCAGCTGTCTCATGATGGTGACCTGAACTTACACATTTAACTCCCCCCTTCCACATCCCTTTGAAATAATCAAAGAAATATTAAAATACTAAAAACAAATTGTATTAGCACACGATGACAGACAATGGTTATTAATAAGCAAAAACACTTTCATGATTTCCAGGGGCAGAAGAGATGGGCCTCACCAGTCCTTCCCATCAGGAAACTTACACAAGCCTCTTAGATAGCCTCATCCACCAGAGGACAGACAACAGAAGCAAGAAGAACTACAATCCTGCAGCCTGTGGAACAAAAACCACATTCACAGAAAGATAGACAAGATGAAAAGGCAGAGGACTATGTACCAGATGAAGGAACAAGATAAAACCCCAGAAAAAACAACTAAATGAAGTGGAGATAGGCAACCTTCCAGAAAAAGAATTCAGAACAATGATAGTGAAGATGATCCAGAACCTCGGAAAAAGAATGGAGGCAAAGATCGAGAAGATGCAAGAAATGTTTAACAAAGACCTAGAAGAATTAAAGAACAAACAAACAGAGAGGAACGATACAATAACTGAAGTGAAAACTACACTAGAAGGAATCAATAGCAGAAGAATGGAGGCAGAAGAACGGATAAGTGACCTGGAAGACAGAATGGTGGAATTCACTGCTGTGGAACAGAATAAAGAAAAAAGAATGAAAAGAAATGAAGACAGCCTAAGAGACCTCTGGGACAACATTAAACACAACAGCATTGACATTACAGGGGTCCCAGAAGGAGAAAAGAGAGAGAAAAGACCCGAGAAAATATTTGAAGAGGTTATAGTTGAAAACTTCCCTACCACGGGAAAGGAAATAGCCACCCAAGTCCAGGAAGCGCAGCAAGTCCCATACAGGATAAACCCAAGGAGAAACACGCTGAGACACATAGTAATCAAATTGGCAAAAATTAAAGACAAAGAAAAATTATTGAAAGCAGTAAGGGAAAAACGACAAATAACATACAAGGGAACTCCCATAAGGTTAACAGCTGATTTCTCAGCAGAAACTCTACAAGCCAGAAGGGAGTGGCATGATATACTTAAAGTGATGAAAGGGAAGAACCTACAACCAAGATTACTCTACCCAACAAGGATCTCATTCAGATTCGACGGAGAAATCAAAAGCTTTACAGACAAGCAACAGCTCAGAGAATTCAGCACCACCAAACCAGCTCTACAACAAATGCTAAAGGAACTTCTCTAAGTGGGAAACACAAGAGAAGAAAAGGACCTACAAAAACAAACCCAAAACAATTAAGAAAATGGTCATAGGAACGTACATATCGATAATTACCTTAAACGTGAATGGATTAAATGCTCCAACCAAAACACACAGGCTTGCTGAATGGATACAAAAGCAAGACCCATATATATGCTGTCTACAAGAGACCCACTTCAGACCTAGGGACACATACAGACTGAAAGTGAAGGGATGGAAAAGATATTCCATGCAAATGGAAATCAAAAGAAAGCTGGAGTAGCAATACTCATATCAGATAAAGTAGACTTTAAAATAAAGAATATTATAAGAGACAAGGAAGCACACTACATAATGATCAAGGGATCAATCCAAGAAGAAGATATAACAATTATAAATATATATGCACCCAACATAGGAGCACCTCAATACATAAGGCAACTGCTAACAGCTATAAAAGAGGAAATCGACAGTAACACAATAATAGTGGGGGACTTTAACACCTCGCTTACACCAATGGACAGATCACCCAAAATGAAAATACATAAGGAAACATAAGATTTAAATGACACAATAGACCAGATAGATTTAATTGGTATTTATAGGACATTCCATCCAAAAACAGCAGATTACACTTTCTCCTCAGGTGCGCACAGAACATTCTCCAGGATAGATCACATCTTGGGTCACAAATCAAGCCTCAGTAAATTTAAGAAAATTGAAATCATATCAAGCATCTTTTCTGACCACAACACTATGAGATTAGAAATGAATTACAGGAGAAAAAAATGTAAAAAACACAAACACATGGAGGCTAAACAATACATTACTAAATAACCAAGAGATCACTGAAGAAATCAAAGAGGAAATCAAAAAATACCTAGAGACAAATGACAATGAAAACACAACGATCCAAAACCTATGGGATGCAGCAAAAGCAGTTCTAAGAGGGAAGTTTATAGCTATACAAGCCTACCTCAAGAAACAAGAAAAATCTCAAATAAACAATCTAACATTACACCTAAAGGAACTAGAGAAAGAAGAACAAACAAAACCCAAAGTTAGCAGAAGGAAAGAAATCATAAAGATCAGAGCAGAAATAAATGAAATAGAAACAAAGAAAACAATAGCAAAGATCAATAAAACTAAAAGCTGGTTCTTTGAGAAGATAAACAAAATTGATAAACCATTAGCCAGACTCATCAAGAAAAAGAGGGAGAGGACTCAAATCAATAAAATTAGAAATGAAAAGGGAGAAGTTGCAACAGACACCACAGAAATACAAAGCATCCTAAGAGACTACTACAAGCAACTCTATGCCAATAAAATGGACAACCTGGAAGAAATGGACAAATTCTTAGAAGGTATAACCTTCCAAGACTGAACCAGGAAGAAATAGAAAATATGAACAGACCAATCACAAGTAATGAAATTGTAACTGTGATTAAAAATCTTCCAACAAACAAAAGCCCAGGACCAGATGGCTTCACAGGTGAATTCTATCAAATATTTAGAGAAGAGCTAACACCCATCCTTCTCAAACTCTTCCAAAAAATTGCAGAGGAAGGAACACTCCCAAACTCATTCTATGAGGCCACCATCACCCTGACACCAAAACCAGACACAGATACTACAAAAAAAGAAAGTTACAGACCAATATCACTGAGGAATATAGATGCAAAGATCCTCAGCAAAATACTAGCAAACAGAATCCAACAACACATTAAAAGAAAAAAAAAAAGAGAGATGGGCCTGAGGCGAGAGGAACCAGCCTCTGAAATAGAAGCAACACCTCCTAGGAATCAAGTGGATGGGACCCTCCAACAGAAACCTCCAAGTAAGCCCAGAGACTTCCAAGTAGGGAATCTAGAAACGGAAGAGTCCAAAGGCAGCTGAGGGAATCAGGATGCCAGGGCTGTCTCAGACCAGACAAACCAGCTCCCATGGACTGGGGTTGGGGCCGACTCAGCCAGGCTGTGCTGATGGATGGAAGCTGCTCATCCATCTGAACAAAGTGACTCAATCCTAGCCTGACGGAGTCACCATGGGGAGACAGAGTGGCACACAGCCAGCCAACCCTCTTAGGGTGGACCCAACTTGCTCCAGTTCCAGGCTGAGGTGGGCTTTGCTGCTTTCAGGGAGCGCCCAGCACTCTGCAGGACTCCCCAAGGGGAGCCCAGACGTGGAGCCCAGTCTGCTTGGCCGGGCTCAAACCAGAGGCCGTGGCTCTCCCCATCGGCCTGGTAACCAGTCACGCAGCCCTTCAGCCTAGGGGCCATGAGTCTCAGACCCTTTTCCATGACCGTCATTTGCTCACTCCCTACTTCCCGTCTGCAGGACGTCGCCAACTTGGCCCATCTCTCCAGCGACCTCTGGTGGTGCACTCGGGGCCCCCACCCCACGCGCACACGGCGTGAACAGGGAGTGCTGATGCTGAGCGAGGCGCTGGGCTAAGCACAACATTTTTAGCTCACTTGATCTTCACAACAACCCTGTGAGGCAGAGGCTATTCTCATTCCTGGGAAACTGAGGCCCAGAGAGGTGATGTAACTTACTGCTAGTTAAGTGGCAGAACTGGGGAGTCCAAACCCTGGTCAGTGGACACCAGGGCCTGGGCCTCCTCTGAGGGCCCAGGTGAGGACTGAACGAGAAAATGCATAAAGTGCTAGGGTCAGGTCAAACACCAAGCAAGCACTCTGTTAAGGCTATTAATTGCTATTAGTGTTCATTCTAATCCTGCAGTTTCATTCATTTATACTTATTCTTTTTTCCTAAAACAAACAATTAACTTAAAACATTAAAGAAAGGACAGCATGGTGCTTTGTGAAACCACAGGCCTCCCCTACTGGGAAGGAGATTTCCAGCTGCGGGCTCCTGGCCCCCAGAGGAGCACAGGCTGAGTCCAGGGGTCCGAGCATAGGGCTCCTCCCCCGTGAGGCCTGACCTGCCCCCCACTCCCCCGCACCCGGCCCACTCTGGCCCAGCCCACCTAGAGACAAAGTGACAGCCCACCCATGCTACCCATCGTGCTTCCTACTGGCGGCCTGAGCTGGAAAGACAGACAGACCACTTGTTTCCAATGTGACTCCTGCATATCTCGTCACTGACAAAACAGCCTAATTTATGGGCAGTGACTCTCAGACAAGAGATATTTCACATGCTAAGAAATAAGAGGACCAAGCAGAATGGAACATCCTTTCCAGGGCCCAGAGGAACCCTCACCCATCCACCTGCCATCCCTGAGGCCCGGGCGAGCCCCAACTCCTCGCCAGGGACCAGACTCCCATCAAGGGGGTCAGCCCAGCCCAGGCCCCTCCCTGAGAACCCCTCCCCCACCCCACGGGAAGGCCCCTGAATATGTGGACCATGCCTCCCAGGCCGGACTGATTGGACCAGAATGCCCACCTGCATCTCCAGGAACTCAGGACCCTATGGTGCCAGTCTCTGCTAGTCAGCGGAACTGAGCACTATGCCCTCAGGAGGGGAGGGTGGCCAGATCCTGCCCAGTGCAAGGAGAGTCCCTCTGAGTGGGGAGGCAGCAGATGTGCAGAGAGAAGCTGAAGGGGGAGCCTGTGTCTGAAAGAAAAGGTTCCAACCCCCGGGGCTCTGTAATAAATGCCTCTTTTTCAGTGTCGATCGTTGGAGTAGATCTCCAAAAGACCTTGACCAAGGCTATTTCCTAAATACCAAGTTCATGCCAAGCCACCATAACCTGACCCTAAAAACACAGGGGGTTCATCCTCACAGGGGAAGACGTGCACCATCCTTTCACCTGTCCATCCAAGCATTCATCGAGCTCCTACTTTGTGCGGACTTTGTTCTAGCCAGGAGTTCCTACCATTTTTGTACCTTGGACCCTTTTGGCCATCTGGTGAAGCCCATGGGCCCCTTCTCACAGAAATGTTTTTTTGGGTTTTTTTGGAGGGTTGTTTTTGGTTTTTTTTTTTTGGTTTTTGCGGTACGCGGGCCTCTCACCGTTGTGGCCTCTCCCGTTGCGGAGCATAGGCTCCGGACGCGCAGGCTCAACAGCCATGGCTCACGGGCCCAGCCGCTCCGCGGCATGTGGGATCTTCGCAGACCAGGGCATGAACCCGTGTCCCCTGCATTGGCAGGTGGACTCTCAACCACTGTGCCACCAGGGAAGCCCATCACAGAAATGTTTTTAAATGAATAAAATAAAATTATACGGGAAACCAATTACACAGGACTACTCAGGAAGCCAACTGTATTAAAATTCAGTTATAAAATTATTTTCAAAGTAATTTATAATATACCGCCTGCCGATGCAGGGGACACGGGTTCGTGCCCTGGTCTGCGAAGATTCCACATGCCGCGGAGCGGCTGGGCCCGTGAGCCATGGCCGCTGAGCCTGCGCGTCCAGAGCCTGTGCTCTGCAACGGGAGAGGCCACGACGGTGAGAGGCCCGCGTACCACAAAGTAATTTATAATATAGTAATATATGTATTTCTTCAGGTAAGGGAATATATATATATATAATTGCATTAAATAGCAAGATCTATTGGTGGGTCTAATAACTACCATAATTTCAAAGTAGTCAAGAACATAAATTTTCTGAGATGCATGCCCACAATTATTATGTGATATGGAGGTAGCTGTGACTTTTATTGGTGACAAAGTTCCAGGTACTGTAAATATTACTATAATTTATTGTCCACATTAGCAACTGAGGAAGATGCCAAATTTCAGTTAGAAGTTAGTGAAAATAAAGATGTCATTTTTTTCCCATCCAAATGCAGGGAAGGCTGGTCAAGGACCCTGTTCCAGGCACAGGGGACACAAAGCAAACAGACCCTGCCCCCAGAGAACTCACATTCCAGCGCAGGAGTCAGAAACCACATGTGAACTCAGATCATGAGGGTCTCCAGGAAATAAAATAGGGTGGAAGACAGTATTTGCCAGGGTGGTCAAGGAAGGACTTTGAAGATGCAGTATTGAGCTAAAGCCCTAGGAAGGAGTCAACCATAAAAACCAGTCGGAGTGTCCTTTACAGAGGCCACAGCGAGTGCAAAGGGTCTGAGATGGCCAGGAGCTCAGCAGGTGTGTGATGGAGAGAGACGGCCACAGCTGGAGCCCAGTCAGTGGGAGGCAGTGGACAGACGGGCTGGGGCCAGAGCATAAAGGGTCTTGCAGGCCATGGTGGGGAGTTTGGGTTTTACCTGGAATGCCTGGGAATGGGTTCTGAGCAGGGGAGTGACATGATCTGATCTCACTGTTTCTGAAGATCACAGTGGCTATTGTGCAGAGAACTCCATGGGAGGCCAAAGATGGGAGCAGCAAAGCCAGCTGGGTGTAAGAGATGCTGACAGCTCGGACTGCTGGCCATGGGGAAAAGAGATGGATTTGGGAGGGGTTCTGGAGGTGAAACAGACAAGACTTGCTGATGGACTGCATGTGACAGGAGAGGAAAAGAGAGGAACTGAGGATAAATGACTCCTACCTTTAGGGCCATTACGAATGGGTAACTGCTCAGCAGTTCATTCATTCATTGGCTCAACACCCATCCACTGAGACCTGGAGGACCAGTTCTGAGGACCAGAGTCAAAGATGACACAGCCCTGCCCTCCAGGGTCCAGCAGTGTAGCAGAGGGGAGAAAATCCCATAGGTAGATACTCACAGGACACGTGGTGTAACAGATCACAGGTTCACCTTGGGCGTCAAAGAAGACATCACTAAGAGCCGTGGATCTGGTCTTAAAAGGGCAAGTGTGAGTGTTTCTAGGCAAGCGGTGGGTGGGCCACAGGCACTCTGAGCATGAGCAGAAGCCCAGAGGTGTGAAAGCACACCCCAGATGCCCGTGTGCCAGGAGCACAGGGAATAGGTTCCCCTCCTCACCTGACCCCAGTCCCTGCCCATCCTAGACTAACAGGGGTGCTAATAAGCCAGGCAGGGCTCCCCACGGAGCCAGCTTTAACAGATGGCCCCGACACTACAGCCACAGGAACAGCATCTTGCCTCCTGGTCACTCCCTCAATCCTTCAGTAAACTTGGTGACCCTTTTCCCAAGACCTGCTCTGTGCAGAGGACTCAGGCCAGCCCTCAAGGAGCTCACACACAGTCTGATTACTGCTGTCATCACAACAATCTATTAGACACTTACTCTTTTTAAGGCTCTGGCTAAGGATTTATATGCATCAAAAAAAAAAACTTCCCTGGGGGCTCAGTGGTTAAGAGTGCGCCTGCCAATGCACGGGACACAGGTTTGACCCCAGGTCTGGCAAGATCCCTGGAGCAACTAAGCCCGTGTGCCACAACTACTGAGCCTGAGCTCTAGAGCCCACGAGCCACAACTACTGAGCCCGCATGCCACAACTACTGAAGCCCACGCGCCTAGAGCCCATGCTCCACAACAAGAGAAGCCACCGCAATGAGAATCCCGCGCACCGCAACAAAGAGTAGCCCCCATTCGCCACAACTAGAGAAAGCCCGCGTGCAACAACGAAGACCCAATGCAGCCGAAAATTAATAAATTTATTTTTTAAAATTATTTTAAAAAACCATTTTACAGATGAGAAAGCTGAGGCTCAGAGAGAGAAACTACACTGTAACTCGGGGATCCGTTTTTCACACACCTGCCTGCCCGTACCCCCTGCTGGAGAGGGAGGCAGTCCGGCACCAAGGGAAGGGTACCAGCTTGTTAAGTTCGGCCAAAAACCCTGTCTTCCCACCCTCCCTCACCTCTTACACACACACACACGCACACACTCTCATACTAATGCCTCCTGCAGGAGGAAAAGATTCTCATGACGTAACTTTGCAAGAACGTGGAGTTGTATCAGAACCACAGCACCACCCCGTGTCTCTGGTTTCTGTGTGACAGACTCCAGTCTCGTGTGTGGGCTCCTGAAAAGGGGAAGGAAAGTCCCATATGTGATGTTGGTTTCCTTCCAGACTTTGAGAATTCTCCTTCAATGTTGCAGGTTCAGGAAACCAAGGAAATAGCAGGAGACAGTCTGGTGCAGACCACTGTGGGGAAGGCAGAAAAACCACTTTTTCCTAAGCTTGTGGAGGTTGTTTCAAAGAAAATACACACATCCAGGAATGTTCAAGTACAAGAGAGTGATGTCTTCCAAATGTTTCAGACCAGCACAGAGACGGCCCCGAGCCCGTGTCCGAGCCTGTCTCCTCGCGTGGCCATGCTGCTCTCCACAGGCTCGGGCACAGCTGCCCCACCTTCTGCGTCTGAACAGAAGATGAAGAGACAGAACCAAAGAGGGTTTCTACCCACAACCAGCTGTTCACTCCACGTCAGGAACAATAAGTGTATGTGTTCTCTCTCCCTCTCTCTCTGGACGGCCACAGCGTGCCTGTTTTGTATTACCAAAAGGCCTCCCCCAGGGTCACGGTCACCCTGAAGCTGGACCACCTGCCAGGCGCCCAGGAAAGGTCCCCTCGTGCGGGCTGGCAGTGGCGCTCTCACTATACCCCCTCCCGACCCTCTCCAAACTGGCCAAGCCTCCTCCTGGCAAGCAGCAGCGCCTGGCGGCTTTCAAAGCGAGGCCCCGGCCACGTGAGCACATGAGACTTGAGATGCCATCCCTTTGTGCCGTGTTTGCCACGCCCTCCCCCGCCCCTTTCAAGCCACCCACCAGATGCTCGACATCCAACATCTCCCCTCCTCACTGAGGGCCAGATAATGAGCTGAGCGGGCTAGACAGCTGAGGAGGCACCGCTGTGTCCAAATGCCCCCCTGGCTGAGCCCCCCTGGGGGAGAGAAAGCAGCAGTGTTCGGGGAAGAGGGCTGGGTGTGGAGTCTGAGGGTCTGCAGATAGACAAAAATGAGAGAAAACTTGTGAAACTGAGCAAACCTGGAGAAAAGGACAAGGAAGGGCGTCTTCCTGGAGAAGTGAAGCACCTACGTGCATGGAGCTGACGTAGGGCCAGCACAGACAGGCAGCCACCCGCGAATTCACGTGACAGCGCTGACCGGGTGCCCCCCACGCCCCCACACACTGTGCGCTGAGGCCGGGGAGGCAGAAACCAGCAGCCCATCCGTCCTCAGAAAGTCCAGCCTAGCGATGCCTACTCAGGCCTGCTCTTCTCAAGTAGGAGGGCTTCCAGAATCCTTTACATAAGAGTAATACCTTTAAAAAGGTATAAAATAAACAAGGGAAGTCCCCACAATCCCTTGTCCCTGTCCCCAAGGTTACACGTTCACACAGGGTAGGGCAGCATCCGTGCACACAGCCACACACAAATAGATATACAGACAGACACAAGTGTGTGCGTGTATATATGCAGGCACAGCCTGTGGTTCAACACTTCCCACCCCCCAGAGGTTGACAAGCTACAACCACAGGCCTGGCAGGAGCTAAGAATAGGACAGTTACAGCAGAGCAAGTTCTCAGGCAGGAGAAGGAGCTGGGTACCTCTGCGGCTTAGAAAACAGATAAACCAGGATTTGAATTCTCACCCATCACTGACCTTGTGCCCTGGGCAAGTTGCTTGACCTGGCCAAGCCTCACTTTCCTCATCTGTAAAATGGGGAACACTGCAGTAGCGACCTCAAAGATGGCTGAAGGGATTCACAGGATGGTGCACATTAAAAGCGGCCGGCATGGTACATCATTAATGACAGCTATTATTTGTGTTGACACCCGTCACCACCACTTTCACCCTCCCCGCGGCAGGGGTAAGCAAGGGTAATGCTCTCTTAGCATGAGACTGCAAGAAATCACCTCTAAGTTAAGGTAATAGGAGGAATGTGACTGAAAAATATGTATTTTTCATAAAACTGAAAATGAAAGCGTTCCCAAGAGAAAACGAATCCTCTGGTTGGCAGGATAGTTTCATTTTAGACCCTCTTTGAAAAGGCCGGCTGGAGCTTCCCCATCCCTGCCCCATGCACATGTAATTATTCTTGAAATCAAAGGTTCCTCCCTTCCAAGACAAGCCTGCAGAAAACAGGGGGAAGAGAGAAACCCTCACCTGCACCCACTGGCTGATGAGTAAGACCTGAGTTTTCCACAGGGAGCGGAGGCAGGTTTTAGGAAAATGGGAAACCTAGGGATACGTGTGGGGGAGGACTTGAAGAGAGCTTCGGGAAATGGGGGTAAAAGAGAGAGTGAGAAAATGAGGGTGGCCTGCCTGGGACGTCCCAGACACCCAAGACAGCCTGGGAGCATCCTGATTGGCACACTTCCATTCTGGAAGCCTGGCAGTGACACTTCCCTTTCTGCACGTTAGGGATCGTGAAAGCCAGACCAGGGACCCAGCGCCCCACTCCCTCTCCCCGACTCCGCACAGCCCTCCTCAGCCACCCACTTAATCTTAATTACCGTCCAGGGGACATTTGCTCTGGGGAAAGGCAGGCAGTGTCACCTGCAACTGGAAGAGCGGGGGTGCCTGTGTCCTCATGGGCAGCCACCGGCAGGGATAAGCCCTCTCTGGGGGACACACCACGTCTCACCACCTCCAAACTGACCCGAGCCTCTGCACAGCAGGACGGCCTCCTAAACAGTGTCCCTGCCACACCCCTGCCTCCTCATGGTTTATTCTCAACACAAACAGAGTGATCCTTTGAAAACATAAACCAAAAACTTGCAGGACGCACACAAAGAGTGAATTTTCCTGTATGCAGAGCATATATACCCAGCTGGAGGAAAACAGGCTGCATCCCAGATCTTCCTCCAGAAGGAAGCCGGAGAAATACCCTGATGGATAACAGAAGACGACTCCGCCTGAGTAGTGACCTTATTATACAGAAGCCGGCAGCGGGAAGAGGAGAAAGTATTCAGCCAGCGGCCTGAGACACCGCAGAACCCTTCAGGGTGGAGCTGGGGACAGCCCTGGGATCTGGCAGCAAGAGTGCCGTGGGCACCTAGGACGGTACCTGGGGGCCCGGCAAAGTCTCTCAGATGAGACGCTTTGACTCTACACGTAGGTGAAGCAGAAGCACAAAAGCCAGGCCATGAATTTCATCCAGCAAGGACCTGGTGTGATCCTCTGGGCAGACTGGGGAGTGTCACAGCCTGGAGGACACTGATGAGACTCAACAACTCGATGCAGGGAGGGATCCTGGGCTGAACCCTGGAGCAGGGGAACTGGTGACATCTGGAAAAGGCTGCTAGCTTAGTTCATAGTGTCATACCTAAACTAACTCACCCAGGTTAATTTGATAACCACACTGCGGTTACGTGAGTCAACAGGGAAGCTGGGTGAATGGTATGTGTAAATGCTATGCGCGGTTTGGCAAATTTCTGTGAGTCTAAAGTTATTTCAAAATAAAAAGTTAAATTTAAAAAGGGATCCTACACCCTCACAACCCCTCAATACACACACACAAGCTCCACCGCCAGGCCTGATGCCTGGGACTCACCATTTCCCACACAAACCCCGAGTCGAGGGCTGTGCTCTGGGGTGTTGAGGTTCGGGCATTGTACGCCTATTATGTGTGGGCCAAACACACACCGTCTACAGTAGACAGAGGATCGAACGGAAGGCAGTTTCCTATAAGGAGCAGAGGGTCCCTCCCTCCCTCCTAGTCCCTGCCAAGGGCAGAGGAAGTACTGGTGTGACTGGTGGCGGCCCAGGTCATTGCCTGGACCGCATCCGTCAGGAGCATCATCAGGTGTCACAGGTGACACGCCTGTTCAGGGCCCCCTCCTCTCCCCACTGTTGCTCTGAGACCCACAGGGTGGACAAGGCCCCTGCTTGGGCTCAGCCGGCTCTGACTCCCACCTGCACCCGAGTGTGCGCCTGGCATGCACGGCCCTGGGCACTGTCGCTGCCAGAGGAAGGCAAGGACACACAATACGGAGCAAGCGCGGGGGCGGGGGCGGCCCCAGTGGGCTAGGAGGCCATCACTTGCTTCAACCAGTGTTGACCAGAGAGCCCTGGAGCGGGTGACAGCCACGGGCTGGCTCACAGTGAGGGTCCTTTACCCTCCTCTGCTGCTGCCCCTCCTGTGACCAGGTGCTACAGAAACCTCGAGGTGAAGAGGAGGTGGGCGGGACAGGACACCCACACTCTTGGGCCTTCCTGACAAGTACCACTGAGTCCTGACCCACCATGTACAGCCTGGCCCTTCCCACCAAATTAGGAAGGACGCTGTCTCTAGAGAGTAAGGCAGGGTGGGCAAGGCCGGGCTGCAGAAGGGGAGCAGAAGCAGCGGCAGCAGCAGGACAAAGCCGACGAGGAGCAGAGGGCGTGCCCCACGGGGTGAGCCGGGTGAGCGTGGGTTTAAGGGAAACACCCACTGAGTTGTAGGCTGTGTCCCAGTGCCATCCCACATTCCGTGGCGAATACGGCAGCGCGAGGGGTGGGAGGGTGCCAAAGGCCACGTAGAACACGACATCTTCACATCAAACTATATGAATAGATTTTGGTTTCAAGACAATGAACTAGGTCGACACATATGCTTTCCCCTCTTCTAATCGTGTTGAAATGAAAAATAAGAAGACTGAGAACTCTGTTGCAATGTTGAAGTACAGGGAATGATGACAACAACAAACCAAAAATTAAGAATTCCTAGAAGATTTGAAGCAGATGGAATCGGATAGAGAAGAAAGCTCTGAGTGTTAGACATCTGGCCATAAAATCAACTGTTTCCTCTATCCAAACAATAGCCAGTTCGAAAATGTAAGAGCCTACTAAGTAAAGAAAAAAAATGCATAGAAGTAAACTGTAAAAGAAATGTACAAAAATCATTTGAAGCAAATTATTAAACTTTACTTATAGACAAAAAAAGAAGACAAATCAAAGGAGAGACATTTCACTCCTTCTGAATATGGAGATGATATTGTAAAGACATCAGTTCTCCCCAACTGATCTATAAATAAAATGCAAATTCACTCTAAATCCTAAGAGGATTCATTTCGGAATTCAACAGGTTGATTTAAAACTTTGTCTGGAAGAGTAATTAAAAATAGCTAAGAAGTTTTCAAAAAAGAAGTGTAATGAGACGGCACCTGTCCTTTCAGGAAGCCGCAGTTGATGATAAATGGTCAGCAGGACAGAACACAGTCCAGAAAAATAGGATCAAGTATAGCTGAGGATTAATATCTGATCAAGATGGCATTTCAAACGGTGGGAAGAATGGATTATTCAATAAATGTTGATGAAACAATTTTCTATTCACTTGAGGGAGGATTTATTTTAAATTTTACCCAGTATCATTTGTAAGAATAAATCTTTGATAAAGATTTAACCAAACCAAAAAACTGCCATAAAAATACCAAAGGAGGGACTTCCCTGGTGGTCCAGTGGTTAAGAATCCACCTTCCAACGCAGGGGACGTGGGTTTGATCCCTGGTCAGGGAACTAAGATCCCACATGCCCCAGGGCAACTAAGCCTGCACGCCGCAACTAGAGAGCCCACGTGCCTCAGCGAAGAGCCCATGCACTACAACGAAAGATCCCACATGCCCCAACGAAGATCCCACGTGCCAAAACTAAGACCCAATGCAGCCAAATAAATAAATTTTAAAAAATAAATAAATAAAGCTCTAAGAAAAAAAAACAAAGGAAACACAAGTCATTATTCTTTTTTATTGTCCCAGGGTGAAGTCTTCTCTAGGGTGATACAAAAGCTAGAAAACAAAGGAAACTATTGGCAGATTTAACTATGTGAAAAATTAAAACTTCTGTATAGGAAAAGACATCATGAAAGAAGTGAAAGTCAGTCAGTAAACAGGACAGGGTTCTGAAATGCCACATGAGATGATGAAGTTCTCTTAATACAGAAAGAAGCCCCCCAGGAGTTCTGGCTCACTCTCTGCAGAGTGGCCTTGGGCAGGTAGATCAGTATTTACAGACGGAGAAAGATGTCCACAGATTCAGGACATATTCACTCTTATTCATTTGTTCATTCATTCAACAAAAAGTTACCAAAAGTCTAGTATGTGTCAGGTACTATTCTAGGTGCTGGGCATAAAGCAGTGACGAAAAAGCCAGAAATCCCCCAGTACATTCTAGTGGGGGAAACGGACAATAAATAAAGCATTTGGTAAAATATATGGTCTATAAGCTGGTGATAAGAGAAAAAAGTAAAGCAGAGAAAGGGTATAGGCAGAGTGGGGAGGGGGAGGGGTTACAATTTTAAATGGGGGCAGTGGTCTGAGAAGTGCTCACTGAGAAAACGACATCTGGACACGTTTTGAAATATTTGTGTATACATGTGAACACTCACAAAAGTCTAGAAGTATATGTACTCAAGTCTTAACGTCAATGCTTCTTACAGGTGCCATTGTACGGCACTTTTACATTCTACTTTTTGTACACTTCAGTATTGTTTGATTTCTTCTAAAATAACTATGGAACACTTATTGTGAGCAACACAGCATTTGCAGGGAAAACTGAAAGTGAATTTCCAGAGACAAGCACTTGAGGGATGCTCCCACCGGCAGGGATCAGATGTAGGAGGTTGGAGTCGGATGTCTGGTGCTCTGGCGCCACCTGGTGGCCATCTCCTAACTGATCAATCTCATTTCCAATCCCCTCAAGGTAGCAATAAAAAAGAGGCAAGACACACAACAACTGTATAAAAACCTATCTGCCCTGTGGACAGGGACTGGAGAGGAAATGCGCAACATAAACAGTTTGATTTGTTGGGGTAGCATGGTCATGGTGGGATTTATTTAGCTTGGATCTTCAATCACAGTTCTATAATGACATTTCATTCCTTTGTGTTAACTGCAACAGAGCAGTTCTATGGGGCAGCTGAAGGTACTCACAGAAATGGAGTGAGAGGCGGGGTGGGCAACACAGAGCCATAACCCAGGCCATGTGCACGTGTGTCCCCAAGAAGTTTGGGGGTTCAGAGTGACAGGACCTCAGGTCACACAGTGGTTGCAGGTGGAGGGGTCTTCCCCAATGGGAGTGCCTGGAGGACGAGGTCCCAGGAGTCTGGCTGGGAGGGGCAGCCATATCCGGGCCCTCAAATGATTAACCGCTAACTGAGCACGTGCACAGACCACCAAACTGGAGCCTCCTCGCCAAAGCCCAGAGGAAACAGACATCCCACGGGTGATGAGGAAGTGACGTTGATCTCAGCAAGGACTCTGCCTGGAATAGTCTTCCCCTCTCCCCCATCCTTTGGCCCCTCTTCTGTGTGCCCTCACTCAGCCCACTGTAGCACCTGTCACTCTGACAAGAAAGTGCTCTTGCCGGGCATCTCCCTGCTAGACCATGAGCTCTGGAAGGTGACAGTCACACCTACTCATTCACCCTCGGAGAGCTCCGGGTTTGAGTCCTATGTGACAGCAGGCAAGTGCCCCTCTAAACTTGAGTTTCTGCGTGGAGATACAGGACTGTCCTCCCCTCGTGTGGTTATGGCAAGGACAACTAATAGCACCAGCTTGCACTCGGGAGTGGTGATGGGCACCAGGCGGCTGTCTAAGCGTTTTATTTGCATTAAGTTCCTGAACTGAGGCCACCTCTGTGGAGTGTTGATCACAGCGCCTGGCATGGGGTAAGTGCTCAAATATTATTTTATTCCCAGTTCCCAACACAGTACCCAGCACTCTGCTGTGTTCTCAGTAAAAATGAATGAACCACTCCCCCAGCCTACTATAGGAAGGGGCAAGTTCAGGGCAAGACGGCGATGCTTAAGCGGCCCATCAGCACCCCCAGGCACATGGACTGCACAAAGGGACTTCAAGGAGAGCACCCCTGCAGGACTGGGGTGGGGGGGATGCAGGGAGAAGTGATGCAAACTCCTGGGGTGGGGGCAGGGGAAGTAGCAACGCTCTGGGCTCAGGTTCAGCTCAGGTAGAAGCTGCCACCCAGGAGGGGCCTCAGTGAAAAGTGGGTGGGACTTGCCTTAACAATCCCTCCAGCCCTGATCCCAGGTGGTCAAGGCCGTGGTCGTCGCAGTAGAGGGTCGGTAGGCAAGGTCACTGAGGGAAGCTGGTGTAAGGCAAGGAAGGGGGCTGAGAGGTACCCAACCCACTGAGAGTCACAGGCCCTACCCTGGGGAAGAGGGGGCGGTGCATCCCTCTGCAGGCCCCTCCCCAACCCAGCCGCTTGGAAGTGGCTTCCAGCCAAGGAAGGAGAGACTTGCAGACTACAACAGGTGCCAGAAGGGCGCTAGAGCAGCTGGTGGCCACGCCCACTGTACTGTCCCCCGCAGCCAGGTGTGCTCAGGGGCTGGTTTTCTCCCTGGAACCATCCTCGTCCCTTCTCTCCTCCCCGCTCCTTCCTTCCCTTTTCCAGCCTCATTTTCAATGCCACTTCCTCTGGGACCCCTTCTGTGACGCCTGACTATGTTGTGTCCTTCTCCTACTGGCTTTTAGAGCACTCAGACTTCTCCTTAGCACTCGTCCTATTTGTCTTGAGTTATGTTGGTCCTCCCTGGACGGTCACAGCTGTGGCCACGCTCGGCTGCCTCCCCAAGATTTCCAGCGAGAGGGTCACACAGGCAGCATCAGGAGCGGCCCACGGCTTCTGCAGCTCACAAACCCTTTTCTGAGCAACCCCACTCCACATGCTTCCCATCTCTGACTCTGAGGTTACGATGGGGCAGAGCCTTTCTCCTGATCAGGGAGGACCACTGCTGATGCCTATTTATGTGCGGTTCAAGAGTGAGATGTCAATGCTAATACAACTGACAGCCTAAACCTTCATCTTTTTTTTTTTTTGGCCGTGCCACGCAGCATGCAGGACCTTAGTTCCCCGACCAGGGATCAAACCTGGGCCCCCGGCAGAGGAAGCATGGAGTCTTAACCACTGGACTGCCAGGGAAGTCCCAAAACTTCGTCTTATAAAAAAGAAAACTCAAGTCTCCTTGCTTACAGACGTTTATAAAGGCAATCTCAAAAGAAACAAATGACAAAAAGGAAGGTGTAGCAATTTATCTGGGTTGTTTCTTGATATTTCATCATTCTAAATTATACTTTATCGGACTTCCTATTTAAACTACAAAAGCAACATATCTTTGTCGCTATAAGGCAAACCCAAGAGGGGTATACAAATAAAAAGCCATGAAACCACCCTCCCCCAATGCCGACCCCCTTCCACCCACCTAAGGCAATCACAGTGGGCAGCCAGGAGTACACTCCTCCAAGCCTTTGTGCCAAGCAACATAAATACCTGTAAACAAGTGGGACTAGACCAGAACCCAAGGTTGTACCCTCAAACGCCTGGGGGGCCCAGCAGATCATGTCATGGTGAAGCTACAGGTGTAACAGAATAAGGACAGATGGGGCCTGTGGCCAACTACGCCACTTAAAGCTTTCCATTTTGAACATTTGGAAAGCACTGAACTGGCCATACAAGGCATCTGAGAGAGAGACTGGACAGTGCTCCTTGGGTAGAGTAGCAGAGTTAGTAAGAGCTCAGATTATGGAGACCTGGTAACATCCTGGGCCCAGTGCCTATTGGCTAGGTCACCGTTAAGAAAGTCACTTAGTCTCTGTGCTTCAAATTCCTCCTCTGAAAAGAGGCAATCCAACAGTCCCTTCTTTGTAAGTTCACTGTGAGAAGAGAATAATGTAAAGCACTTAGCACTCGCCTGGCACACACTATTACTGGCCACCAGTCTGCAACCACTGCTGGAGACATTATTCTGCAATTTGTTTTTTAAACCTAACGATGTGTCATGGGCTTCCCTCATGTCAAGGTAGAGAGAGCTGGATCCTTTTCAATAACTGCCTAATACATGGCTGATGGGGGCTCCCATTCCTTCCACTTTTTTGCCACTACAAACAGTGGCTCAGAAAACAGCTTTGCACTGCTTTTTGCATTGGTGCTTTATTTCTGCAGGAATTGCTGCTGGGTTGACAGATATGGATATTTAATACTCATTAAATATTTTCAATTATAGTCCCCCAAAGTTGGAACAATTCATACTCCCAACAGCAATGTAAGGGAGCACTCATTTCCCCCAATCACTTGCTAACATTGGATTTTATCAATCTTTGTAACATTTTGCCACTTAAAAAGGTAAAAAAGAAAACTATTGTTTTTATTTTCATTCTGCTAGTGATGATCTTTTGAGGCAGAGATTTCCGACTTCTTTCTTTCTCCTTTTCTTCTTCAGCAAGAAAACTATTTTTAGCTAAGCACACTCCATGCTCCCTTGCTGCTCAGTGTGGCTAAGCTCCACTCGGTGAGATGTAAATGTTAGTGCTGTGTGAGACTTCTGAGAAGTATCTGAAAGGGAAAGGGCACACCCTTCTTCTCCCCTTTCTCCTTCTGGCTTCTGGAATGCAGATGTGACGACTGGAGCTCAAGCAGCCATCTTGAGTCAGGCAGCAATCTGCTATGGCTGGAAGAGCAGCAAGATATAGAACCTGGCGGCTCTGTGATGACTTTGATTCCACCACACCAACCTCTTTACTTTTTCATAAAATGATATAAACACTTATATGTTTAAGCCATTGTTATTCTGGGGTTATCCACTACATGCAACAAAATCTATTCCTAACCAATACATACCTTCTGATTCCCAAAAGTCAAAATTGAACCTTTATTTCTCTTTTTTGTAATACACATAAATAACAATGCCTTTATGTTTTATTTGCCCTATGTTTATTTAAGTCTCTTAAAAGTGGAACACTCATTTCCCCACTCTCCCATTCTTTCTCCCAAAGCCTTGGGTTTTACAGAGATGGTTTAGAATTTTTATTTTCAGCCTGTTATGTTTTCCCATACAGTTCTCCTCTGTTTTAAAAGTTCTTAATAACACACAATAAAAATTCTAACTCACAGTAGCTATATCCAATGAGATTAATCTCTGTGCACTAAAGGGTGCACCACAGCTCACCGCTTCCTGCACTCTCCATGTCCCCCACCCCAGAATCTCTGCTCTAACTGTCCTTTGGTTAGAGAACTTCAATGGGCGTTTTCCTCAGGCACACCTACCAGATGACGTATGCTTTATGTCCTCACGCATGTGAAATGTCTTTCTTTCGCAATGACCAGGAGTGACATCTCGGCTGGCTCAGCGGGGGCTGCGGCCCCCTCTCTCCAACAGTCTGGAGACCCCGGACCACCATCTTCCGGCCTCCAGGGCTGCATATGGGAGGCCCAATGAGAGCCTAATTCTCTCTCCTTTGAAAACAGCTTGTTCTTTCTTCCTACAAAACTTTAAGATTTTTCTCTTTCTTCTTGGAGTTTAGGAATTTTACTAGAAAGTAGGTCTAAGTGTTGGGCTTTGCATGGGATGAATGGATCCATTTAATCTGAAGAATCAAATCTGTCTTCAATTCAGTGACATTTTCTTTTATTGTTTTCCTATTACTCCTCCATCTATTCCTTTTTCTCCTTCTGGAACTCCCATGACTCCATGGCAGGTCCCCTGGATAAAGTCTCCAAGGCCTTCCCTCATGGACAGTGTCTCACATTTTAATTCATTATTTCCATTTCTTTTTATTATTGTTCTGGGTTGTGAGGCATTTCTTCTACTTGACCTTCCAAACCAACAATTTCAGTTCTTAAATTGATTTTTAAATTCAAAAGCCATGTGTTTTAGTTCCAGCAAGCCTCTGGTACCCTTTAAATGCGTCCCCCTAGGAGCTCTCTCCTTGTAAAGTTCTTACACATCCTCTCCTTCCGTCCTGCCTCAAAGGAACCACTGCTCCAAGTGTGAAGCCTGGCTTCCCTCTTTCTCCAGCTAAGATCCCACAAAGCCGTCATGTGTCTTTGCCTGCTGAAGGGTGCAGGTTCACACAGCCCCTGTTCATGGCAGACCGCTCGAGCTTCTGTGGCAGTGACAAGCCTGAGGCCCTGTACGACCTGACAGCCTCTGTTCAAGGGGACCCAAGTGAAATGAGGTGGCAAACTGTGATCTTCCTGCTGAGAAATGGGGAGGAGACCCTCTGCTCTTTGGTCCCCTAGTGATGATGGGGGAGATGCAGTCCTCTCCCAGCTTCATGGACAGGGAGCAATTCCGCCCAGATCCCCTGGGATTGGCAAGATCGGGCAGTCCCTCAGAGGGCATAGGAAGCAAGTGGGCAGCTGCAGCCCCTCTCATGGAATCCAGTTCTAAGCAGCCTCAAAAGCACAGACAGAGGAGAGGAACTGCATTTCTAGAACTAGATTGACCTAGAGTCAAATATCAACTCTGACACTTATTTGCTGTGTGATCACAGGGAAATTACTTATCTCTGAGTCTCAGTTTTCTCATATGCTCTTACCTTTAAACCAACAGTTATTTCCAGCATCCTCCTAAGGGGAACCAATCCCTCTGATACGTAAGTTTCAGGGAACTTGCTTTTCCTAAGCACTATATGAATTACTTGTATTGTAGTTAATCATGCAATATCAAGGAAGGAAGACTGGGGCCCTGGCAGGAAAGCATCAGAAACTTTACCTTCTGCCTCTTTGTGAAAATAGGTTGACAGAAGGGTAAGGCTACTAGAAGAATCTGAAAAATATTGTAATATTTCAGCTTTTAGCATTTTTGTGACTGCTCCTACCTGAATAAAATCTCCTAGGATTCTTCTAGGCAAATACTCGCTGCCTCTTCCCCTATTATCTTACGGTATCTCAAGACTTGAGGACCATGGCTGCAAAGGGGATGGATGCTGGGAGCCATGAGAGAGTCCATGTTGGTTCCAGTTTAGTAAAATTTATGGAGCACCTACTATGTATAAGGCATTGAGCAAGGCACTGCACAGAATACAATAATGAGCAAGACACAATCCCTGACTTAAGAGACCTTGAAGTCTAGTCAAGGAGCTAAGGCAGGAGGTACAGGGGACATCAAAAAAGCACAATGCAATGCAGATCGTGGCCAGGGCCATGAGAGGGGGTTGAAACGAGTGTCAGGACAGTTTAAAAGGAGGAGAGCTCCAGTGAGTTGGGGAGTGCAGAAAAGCATTCTTGGAAGAGGTGACCGATGGGGTGGGCAGAATCTCAGGGAACAAGAATTGGGGGTGTGGGGGGGGGAGGGGAGAGGGAGGCAGGGGGTTGACGAGTAGATTATAGAGTCTCTTGAAGATGATGATCAAGTCTTATTGCTTGAATCTTATAAGATTCTTTATATCTTCATATTCCTTCACCCATCCTCCCAGGGCCAAGCGTAACTCACACAATGAGCCGGCCCTCTCTGATGAAGGGTCTGAAGCAAGGACAGCCAAAAGTGAGGAGGGAAGCTGAACTGAGAGAGGGGAGGGGCTTGTGGGGAGGTACAAGGACCTGACTGAGCTTGAGAGAAAGGAGGTCGCCCAAGTCACCCCAACTGCTGGGAGGCCGATACAGAATGTTTGTCTTCTGAGCAACAGGAGCAAAAGGATGACAGCAAAACAGGGTGGCAACAAGTGTTCTTGCACGAGGAGGAGGCAGAGAGAGAAAGAAAGGAAAAAACCCTTGATACAAGAACCAGTGGTGAAAACCCCAGAGCTTAATTCATCTGGCGAGAAGAAGCCCCTAAAACACCCTGTGTGTGTGGCTCACTGAGGATGCCTGATGTCCCGAAAGCCCCTGTGCCCTCCTCAACCCTGCAGACTTGCTGATAGCAGGTTCCTCTGACTGCAACAGGACCCGGCTCACCCGTACCAGCTGCACCTCTGGGTGCCACAGCCTGGCTCTCTGCTCAAGAGGGCACAGGTCACTAGGGTCAGTGAACCCACTTACCAGGAACACATGTTGGGCTTCATAATCCCAGGCCAATAGGATAAACCATCCCAGCACGTCTCTTTCCAAACAGTAGCCGCTGTAAAAAGTAGGGGGGATAATTCCATTTACACAGTGTTCCAGACGGTAAGACTTGTTTCTCAAGGCTCAGCAAGGTCAGACCAACTATAGTGCTAGAAGATCTGATTTGAATCTGTTCTTTGAAATGTCAAAAACCTTCCCCATAGATCAATATGTGATATCATTAGCCTATCAGGTAGCAGAGCCTGTCCTAAAATCACCGGAATTAACTTCAACTTCTTCGGTCACTCTTCTCCTTTCCCACCATGCTTTGGATACATGCTGTGGTAAGCATGGGAGGGTCCGCCTGGGGACCCCTGCCTCAGAGTGCAGGCCAGGGAGGCAATGCCCAGCCCACCTAGCACGGGGGCAGCCTCTCAGCCGCCCACTGGCACAGACAAGCATCCTGCACCCGGCACCTGCAGAGGGCCCCGGGGCTGGTTTGTTTTCCTTCCTCCAAAGCGCCCCCTCCCTCTGCCCCCCACAGCCAGGTGGGCGGCTTCATGACCTCCTTCACTGCGGAAAGTTGCCTTTGGCTCCTTCGGGTCCTTCCTTTAACCTAAATGTTTCTGCGTCTACTCCTGACCCCCCACTCCCACCTCTGAGGAAGAGGCGTCCACCAGAGACCCAGGGCCGGCACCCCCCTCGCACCTCAGTCTCCGCCACTCTCTCGGCCTGAGAACATCCGCAGTTCTCCCAGTCTTCCAAAGAGCTTCGGCCCTTGAACTCCAGGCTGCTTCCTCCCCACCACCCACGGCAACAGCCCACCCGGCTTCGGGTCAGCAGGACCGCCTAACGGCTGAGGCTCAGGCAGCCTCCAACACGGCTCACCAGTCCCTCTTTCTGGAAACTCAACAGCAGCCTCAAACAATGACCTCATGCTCCTCCTCCTGTCTCCTCAGCCTCTCTGGCCACCTCTGCTGGCTCCTTTCTTCTGCTCACCCGCTTCCAGAGCTGCCTCGCAGCCCCTCCCCACAGGAACCCAAGGCGCTAAGAGGCCAGGCCCTGCCTCCCTCTCCACCCTCCCCTGGCGCACACTTCGCACTCCAGCAGCAAGAAACCAACCCAAACACAGGCCGCCCACCGAACTGACTGAGGCCCTCACTCGCCACCTGCTTCCCGCAGCCAGGCCCGGCTCGGGCTGCCCCCTTTTGTTGTGACTTTGAGTCACAGCTCATCAAACTTTCAGATCCTTCACTTCCAACAGCTGAAAAAACATTAAGCAAGCACCTCTAACATACATATGTTTATTCGTAAATTAAATATATGTTCTAAAGTACCGACACGTTCTATATGTTACAAAACAAATGCAAACAATTGAAGGAAGAGATAAAGATGAAATATGTTAAATTATTTTATTCTATAATACAAAAAACTTTCCTTCTCATTATTAATAATAATTTCAGTGAGAGCAATGTGACTGCTATGCTTCCTTTGACAGAGTTTTAAATAAACTTTACGTGGAAGTACAGTATATGTGCAGAAGAATGCATACAATAATACAGTACCAGCGCACAGGTCAAAGGATTCCCGCAAAGTGAACATACCCGTGTAACAGCACCCAGATGGAGGAACATCATGAGCCCCCCACCACCCACCGCACCCCCTTCGATCTTTACCTGCCTCCCAAGGGTGGTCACCACTCTGCTTTCTAACAGCAGAGATTACTTCTGTCCGTTTAAACTTTATACAAATGGAGCCATACAGTACACAACCTTTTGTGCCTGAATGAACATTATGTTTGTGAAATTCATCCTGATTTTTCATTTTTCATGGTTGTTCACGAACTCATACTGATCACAGTTTCCCACTGTGGGAGTTGACCCTGCATCTGTCCACTCTGCTGCTGATGGACACTGGCATTGTTTCCAGTCTGGGCTATCACAGGTGGTGCTGCTATAACACTCTTGAGCGATGCCATTTGGTAACACATTTGCATGCCTTCCTGTTGGGTTGATGCCCAAGAGCAGAACTGCTGGGTCATAAGGTGAGTACATGTTCAGTTTTGGTAGATGATGCCAAACAGTTTTCCAAAGTGGCTAAACCAATTCACACTCCTACCAGCATTCTGGCTGCTCGGCACCTTGGCCAGCACTTGATACAGTATATATATATTTTTTTCATTTTAGCCATGCTGGTCAGTAAGATATCACAAAGTAAGTATTACGATCACTTTTAAAGGAGATTGAAATCAGTGCTTCTTTCAAGCTCACAAAACTAAGGTGAATCAGAGCAGGAACCCAGGTCTTCTGACTCCGAATAGCATACTGTGTCTACTTGCAATGAAATACTATTTCCAACATAAACACCCCAACAAGAGGCTAACGCACTGATAAAAAGAACGTGCTTATGGACTATGCCAATCCCAACACCTGACTCATGACAGGAGAGAAAGAATAAAAGGGTCTATCAACCCAACTTTGAAACAGACATATATAAAAAGTCTGGAGATCTTTCCATCCCTCACATTTGTACAGTTCTTTAGAGTACAGACTGTGTTCACATGCATGATCTCTGGTTTGAGCAGGAATTTTATTCCTGCTTTTTCTGTTAATTAAGGTTTAATGTTATATCTTCTTTTAATAATCAGTTCATTTGTATTCTATTTTATAATCATAATCACAATTATTTAGAAATAACTTTATATTTGAATGGTTCCACTCTGACTGCCAATCCTTTCCTACTCTGACTTGTCCATTCATGGGCTTTCATTCTGACTCATCTCTCTGTTACTGGAGCATGGCTTCCAGTGATTTTTCCCCCCAGGAATGGTGCGTGGGTGTGGCAAAAGCTACACTCAAGGTGTGTCCTTGTAAGACTGAAATGAATTTCTGTTGCCATCAAATGTGAAATAAAACTTGGCTGAGTATGAAATTCTTGGGTCACAACCCTTCCCTCAAAACTCGATGAGTACTGCTCCACTGCCTCTGGCACCTGTGCTGCAGACAAGCCTGAGCCTAGCTTAGTTTTTTTTTTCTTGGATTTAAAGGTTCCTTCTACCAGAATGCTAATGGTATCCTCTCACTATCCTTGAAATTAAAACAAAAACAAAAAACAAAAAAACTTCACCTGGATATGTGAAGTGTTAGATAATTTTGTTACTTTTGCCTGGTTCATGATGAGCCCTTATAATTTACGGATTCAGGTCCTTCTTCGGTTCGGGAAAATTGAGGATTTGCTCTGGTCTCCAGTCTGGTCCATCATCCACGTCTGTGGTCTCCTCTGTTGCTTTCCAGTCCCTCGTGAAATTGGCAGTTTGTCCTCCTCCTGACACCTTGAATTTCTGCAGTGCCACTAATTTCAGTGCTAGCATGTGTGATTTATTGCCCCACGTTCTTTAAGTCCACAAGCTCCTGCTTCACCTCAGTCTGTTGACTCATCATTTCGTCTTCCATAGCACCTATAACTTCTCTGAGAGGACAAAGAAGATGATGTTTGAAATTTACTTCAGTTTACTGAGTAAAAGTTTGGAAACTTCTTTCCCAAAGCCTGATCTTCTCTATTTTTTGCACCCTTGTTTATTTCCCTTTATACTGCTGGATCTTTTCAGTGGGTCCTCTCTAGTTTAATCTGTCTATTCGTTCATTCTTGAATGAGGACAGATGAGACCTGGCCTGACATTTATCCAAAAATAGTGCAGATGGGCTCCCCTTGGTCCCCTCTCCATTCACCCTGGTGGATTCAAAGCTAAGGTCCAACACCATCTCCATCACTCATCAACGGTGACCACTCTTTAGTTAACGTCTTCACTTCTTTTGCCTATTTCCTCCTGTATAAAACTAGAAAGTCGAGCTAATCTTCAAATGTCTTTTAGCTCCACATTTTTATAATACTTTTATACATCATCTAGGTTTAAAATTTCATTAGTTTGGAACCAATTGTCAAGGATTTTGCTAAATATACGTATAAACAAAAAATACACTATTTCTTAAGAAAGACTCGCTGTACTCAATTTTTAATTAAGAAAACCACAAATATTAAGCTCAAGAAACAGACTTCATTTGATTATACATAAGAAAAAAGAGAATTATAAATAATTTACCAAGAGCTAGCAGAGTACATGCCCCAGGGATGTGCTGGGTATGAAATGTGTACAAGAGGCAAAAGCTAAGCACAAGGAACTGAGAGTAGCCTTTCTCTCCCATTCCGCCTCCCCCCTGCACCTTCAGTCTTGTCTAAACACGGCACACCAGGTGGAAAGACTGCCAGCTTCCTGAGCCATGGCTGGGCCTGCCTTTCCACAGCCCACAGCCATTCTACAGGGTAGCGTTGACTGAGAGCTTCCCATTGCACACGCTTCTCCATGCATCGTCCCATTTGATCCTGACAACACCTGTTGGGAGACTCAGTCCTCCGCGGTCTCTGGCACTCCAACCTCTCTTGTTGGGACTGCCAAGAATGCAAGGTCCTGACCACCCTTTACCTAGGCCATTTCACAGGGTTGTGTTGCAGAGAGCAACCTTGAGAGATGCGATAATGTCTCCCTCAGGGACAAAGGGCGACCTTGCTCACTGCCTGCCATAAAGCAGCAGGTTCCCCAGGCTTGTGTCTCTCAGGTGTGACACAAGGCAAAGCATCCATCTGGACCCACAGTGTCACCTCCGTGGGACTTGGGGGAAGGGAAACTGACACACACTGATGCTTATGCTGGTAATAAAGTCCTTTGTCTGACTCAGGAGTTATACATACCAAAAGATACCAAGTAGACAAGAAAGTTCTCCCTCCTAATTCCCCCTACTACCTGATTCAGTAACCTGTCTCTCCTAGATCTTACTACAGAATTCAATATACATCTTCCCACCTTTAACTCCACTTTTTTGTCCTTTACCTCAAACTCGCCTAGAATCCACTGCAGTAGTGGTTAAGCTTATCAATTCTTTTCGGCATTGAAATCCAAATGCCCCAACATAATAATCATTCCTTCCCGTGCTTCTGTATAACTCCTGATATCTCATGAATTTAGCTCCTGGGTAAGTTACCAATGAACTGACTTCTTTTCCATTCATCTGTTTTCCTGCTTTTACCCAAGCGCCATGTGGGATTAATAAATTATTGCCTTATAGTAAGTTTTGGAGGCTCAACCATTTATAGGCTCCACATCTGTTAAATGGGGCCAGTAATGGTGAGGCTGGTCCCCAATATCCATCCTCCTCTTCTTCTTCAGTAACAGAACTTCTGGTTTTTAGATGGACATATGGTTTCCCTGAATACAGGTTACATTTCCCAGCTTCCCTTACTGCCATGTGTGGCCATAAGACCAAGAGAAGGCCGATGGGATGCAAGAAGTGTCATGTGCAATTGCTGTAAAGTGGCCCTCAAAGTCTGCAACATAGATGCAAAAGCCAGAGTTCCAGCAGCCATTTCAGGCCATAAAGTGACCTTGGTCTTAGAAGCCATCCCCAAGATCACCTCACGATGGAACAAGACAGAAGGAACCTGGGTCTCTGACCATGTAGGCTCAATACTCTGAGCTGATTACCCTCCTGACTTCTCACACATAAGACAGAAACTTCAATCTTATTTATGTCTTCATTATTTTGAGTTCTCTGTCATTCATACCCTAACCTACAGAAATGGCTCCCTCATAAAGAGAATGCTAGAAGGTTACATGAGAGTATGTATCACAACAGATATCCATTTTTATATTCCCCCAACAAAGGGGCAAGTGTTGTTTTTACACAGAGCAGGCAACTCAAACATTCGCTGAAACAAACAGAATCCGGAAGAATGAGGCCATTTCACTGCCTTAAAATTTTTTTTACCAATTTGTTTTTCCAGATGAAGATCGCTATTTTATCAAGTTTTATAAAATGTATCATTGGAATTGCATTAAATCTTTACCAATATTTGGAGATATAGTATTGTCACTATTACTATGTTTAGACTTCCCTGGAAAGAGCCAGAAATTGATTGACTCATTGATTTTCATCCTATCTATTCAAAACATTTAATATGAGGCTACTCTGTAATAAGCCTATTCGTAAAAATGAGACTTTGTGGAGCTGGCGAACAGACCTTAGGTAAATAATCTCTCATGCCACCTCCCCCAGTGCCCACCAAACACTGAGGGAGGTGAAAGAGGTGGTGACAATCTCTACCATCACTAAAGACTAAGGCTAATGTGCTACTTTGTCCTCATCACCTCCAGCTGTTGATCCAGAATCCTCTTGCCTCGCTTCTTCACAGCCAATAACACTCCCCTGACCAAGGTTCCTGGGCCTGGGGCTTTTTCATCTTCCATCATGTAAACTTTCCTGTGATGCTCCACTGTCATCCTTATCCTCTCAGTGCTCCCGCCCGTAGGTGACGGTCACAGAGCTGACCCGGTTATTGCTGAAGTTCTTTATTTCACACACTTGCTATATGGGTGGGGTTTAGTCCAGTGGAGATATCTGCAGAGGTCCTCAGCTGATGATGGTACCATCATCGTCACTATGACTACTGTCATTTACTGAAGCAATACTCTGTGACAGATACTTTGGTAAGCCCCTTACCCATAGGAATATACCACTTGGTCCTTACAATAATTCTCTAAGATGGGTATTGTTATCACTGGGTATTGTTTCAAGTGAGAAAACTGAGGCCCAAAGAAGTTAGATAACTTATCCAAGGACACACAGCCGATAAGAGTATCCTCCCTGGCTATGGCAGCAAGCCCTTGGGCAAAGGCAGGATTTGAACCCAGCTCAGTCTGACCCCCTATTCTCAACCATTTCTTTATGTTCCATCCCACAGAGCTGAACATGTTATGTTCTGTAAGGTACATGCACTCCCATCTATCCATCTATTCCCTTCTCTTCGACTAAGCATTGGGGTTTCTCAACTAAACAAACATTAATCCCTTTTCTTCTTCCTTTCCTGAGAAACAAACGGCTTCATACCAGGATGGCTGGCCCTGGTATTAAGGACAGCTACTTCCCTCCAGGTATCCCTGATCCTGTCTCACTACTCCTCAGCTGTGGCTTTCAGCACCAGGGTCAGTGGTAAGCGGGTCTCTGCCTCTGTCCTACACTCCTAGGTCTTTGGGTTCAGGGTGATACTTACAATAGACATGTTGGATCATAGATCAGTCTCCCACTGGCTCTCTCAGATTAAAGGCTCTTCCCCAGGTTCTGTTAGCTGATCTGAGGCATTCTGTCCTACCAGGGGGATGGAACTCCACTTTGGCAACTTGGGACCCGCCCTCCACCAGCCGTCTGAGTAGATCTCAGGTACTCTTATAACTCTAAGACCTTACTTGTAAGTTCTGGAAATTCTACAGCAGGCTCTTCCCTGTTATCCAAGCTCAGGACACATGGAGGACCAAGGATGCACTCCCAAGTCACAGGGCTCCCACACCACATTGGTCCAGGCCCAGTGGTTTCTCACCTTCAGAACTTCCTCCCACATGTCTGGTAGCTGCCTTTCCTGGGATCTAGACACATCCCCTTCCCACTGAGGTTGCAGACCCACCCTGAACCCCAGAATGCCAGATGGGGCCCCAACTTTCCTGCTTCAGGAGCCAGAGATTTCAGTCCGAAGGGCCAGCAAAAGAAGGCAGGGGTGGATTTCTCAAGAAGGTTCTGAGAGAGGCTGAAGGGTTTAGAGGCTGGATGCAGAGCCTCCTCTGCAGAGTCTTTCACACACGGAAGCAAAGGTCATTAAAACGACCTCTCTCATGTGGGAATGGCTCCGCTGTTAGGGAAAATAAGGGGATCAGGGGTGGCACCAGAGCACTCAGCTTCCGGGGGACAGGGTCAGAGGCCCTGCGGGAAGAGAGCTGGAGGGGATCCCACCCCACCAATTCCCATAGCATCACCTTCTTAGGTCGCTCCTTCCTCACTGACCACCCCTCTGCTCCTTCCCCAACGCTCCCACTGTGCCCCGCCCCACATGCTGGCTCCCCCAGCAGTCCAGCCAGGACCCTCTGCTCCCTACACATACCCTTACTGAGTAACTCCCACCTCCCCAAGGGCCAAGGCTCTCTCTCCAGACCAGTGGGGCATCAGAACCACCTGTGAAAACCCTTCAACACACAGATGACCAGCCTCTCTCCCACAAACACCACGGAGGATTCTGCTCTGGCTCAGACCTCTCTCTGAGCTCCAGGCTAGCAGGCCAGCTGCCGGGTGCTGTCCCACAGGCGTCCCAAACTCAAAATGGCCAAAACCAAACTCACAACTTCCCCTCCCAACTCAACACTCCTCTCACGTTCCTTATCCTGTGACTGTCCAGCACTTCACATCACTAAGTGAGAAACCCTGGCACTGCCCACCCTCCCTCCCATCCACTAAATCTCCAAGGAGAGAGGCCTCTACCTTGGTTTCTCTCGAACCCACCTTCTCCTCTCCATCCCTATGGCTCCCTCACCCATCTCCCAAATGCCAGTCTCCTCCCATACCACCCATCCTCCACACCAGGAGTATAACTGAAGGGGTCTCTCTCCTCCTATAACTCTGGAACAAATCTCCACCGGCCACAGGATAACATCCGAACTCCTAAGCACTGCTAGCGAATCCCTCTGAGGACTGACCCCAAACCACCTTTCTGACCTGTTTCCTGCAACCCCACACAGCTCACCACACCTTAGCCACAGCATGGTCTCTCCTGCTTCTGGACGCCTGTTATCTGTTTCCTCTGCCTGTGTTCCCCTGCACCTGGGACACAGAACATCTATCTTTGAGATCCTGTGAGTCTGACTTGGTGCCATGAGCTTCCATTTCCACTACTTACCAGCCCCAACACAGCATCATCGTCATTTATTTACTCCCATCTGTCGGCTGGTGGGCTCCTGAGGGCAAGGACTGCAGTGTCAGGCCCAGTTACGTGCTCAGTAAGTGTTTACTTCATGAGTGAAACCACTAATGAGATCAAGGTGTTCTTCCACCCCCTCAAGAAGCAAAGGAAGCAACCAATCTTTAAAGCAATAAAAATAAGGCCAACTGCTATCTGGGAAACCATGGCAGGTAATGTTTCAGTAACAGATGTTTTTGGTGATAGATGGGAGTTCTGAAAAAGAAGAGTCAGCAACGACAGACTCTGTCGGGCGTCTCCAGCACAGGTCAAGAAAGCAATGCCCTGACCACTGGGCCGTGAGCACTGCAGAGTCCCCTCACGCTCAGGGCTCTGACCACCCCAGCTGTGTGACTTCGTGAATTCATCACACCCTTGCCCCAACTGGGATCACGACACATGCAGTCGCCACCTCTTCACCTTGCTAGCTCCAACTCCTCTTTCCTCTGGGAAGCTGTCTCTGACCTCCCAACTGCTTTATGGCCTCTGAGCACCTTGTACTCTTCTTTTACAGCCATTGTCAGTGCTGTAATTAATCTTTCGTACACTTATTTGTTACGGTTTTTGTACTTATTTTTATACTTACTTAACTTCACTACTAGACTGTGAGCCAAAAGACAGCAAGGACCAGACTTGTCTTTTTCCTCTACTGCAGCCCCACACTTGGCACAGTGCTAGCACTCAGCAGGCCCTGAACAAGGACTAGATGGATGCGAGGGTGGGTGGGTAGACGGATGGATGGACGGCAGATGGACAGATGGACTGGCAGGCAGGCAGGTCTGGAAGACAGGGAAGAACAAGGAATAAGGCTGCCTTTCGTGACTGGTACAACAGTTTAATAACATCGAGCTCTCTTTACTCTGATGCGACCCTTGCAAAGCAACCTCAGATCTTAAAACTGGGGCTTTCGGGGCTTCCCTGGTGGCGCAGTGGTTGAGAGTCCGCCTGCCGATGTAGGGGACACGGGTTCGTGCCCCGGTCCGGAAAGATCCCACATGCCGCGGAGCGGCTGGGCCCGGAGCCATGGCCGCTGAGCCTGCGCGTCCGGAGCCTGTGCTCCGCAACGGGAGAGGCCACAACAGTGAGAGGGCTGTGTACCGCAAAAAAAAAAAAAAAAAAAAAAAAAACTGGGGCTTTCCCACTAACGAAAGGATGCACACACACTGGGGATATTCCTATTTACTTGGAAAGCAGGTATCAGAGCAAAGTGACACACTTGGCATTCTGGCTTCATACCCAGTGATCCTCCTATAATACCAGGCTGCTCTCTCTGTTCCACAAGTATACTGGCTATATTGATAAAAGTAGGTTAAGTAGGTTCCAATAATCTCTCAGCCCCCTAACATCATGATGAAGCCCCCTAAGATCAACACGCATATTGCTAGCAGACCACAAGAGGCACTGCCTTTTCTCAGCCAGCCACCATCCCCAAATACCGGTGCTGGGCACCAAGTCAGGTGTTAGCTCCTCTTCCCCACAGTCACACTATAGATTCAACAGGGGGCCCTGAAGCTGAGGTTTTCATCAGAGAGAACTGCTTCTTCATGGATATGGTCTATGAGCAACATTACATGACCTGCAGGCAGCTACTGAGAAACTGCAACATACAAATGGATGGGTTTTACGGGTGGAGAATCAGTACGCCTGAGTATGAAACCCTGGCAAAGTCCCCATCCTCATGTGGAGAGTAGGAAGAGTGGACTCAACGATCTCTAACCTTCAGATCAGACTGACACTATAACTGATGAGCACGACGGCCACAGCAATGCTCACTGCAAAAGAGCCCCGTGGCAGGTATACCCAGAGACAAATTAGAGAAATAGGCTAACTGAAGCAACCAGCATCTTTTGAAAACAACAAAGTAATGCTACATATCAATCAGCAAGTAACTTCTAGTCTTATCAAAAAGCTTCCCAGAAAGAACAAATTCTAATCTTAGTTATCAACTAACCAGCACATGCATCCATCCCGTACCTTCGCTATTTATAAGAAAGATCAGGGTTTCCTGGTCCCTAGAATGAAAGCAGACCTTAAACCCATCACCCCAAACTGAACTCAACTCCTCAAATTCAATTATCAGTAACATTAAAACAACTAAAGCCAAGAGAAACTATTACAAGTACCATTTGTCCATGAATCCCTGTTTCCCTATCTCACCTGTGATTCTTCCAATGTGTGTCAGAAACCACACCTCAAGGCCGCCCGGGCTGTGAGAAAAGACACCTGAGGAGCCCTCTGCGTCTCCCATAGCTCCATCTTGGGCAATTCCTTCACCCTCTCTGAGCTTCCGTTTTCTCCTCTGCACACCAAAGCCCGCCCCACCTACCCTGCAGAATCATTATGAGGCTAAAGACACAGGTGTCAGAGACTTTGTAAAGTGTTGAAATATTTTATAATGAAGGGACCTCAGATCCAACAACCTTCTCATTTTATAGATTCAAATCAGTCACTGGGCACTCACCCTTTATTTCATTTGTCCATTTAACAAGCATTTATATACTACTTGCTACGTGCCAGATGCTACGGCAGGCACTGAGGACAGGACCGTGAGCAAAGCCACAGTCCATGGTGGGACGGGACTGCACACCCTGCACCGGGGAGCTGGACGTAAGGAACAACAGTTACACCAGTTACACCGAAGAGCATGTCGTTACACCCGCGGGCCATGCAAACGATTTGGGTTTTTTCTAAGAGAAACCAGAAGCTACTGAAGGGATTTAAGCAGAGGGAACAACACACTCAGATCGTTCTGGCTGCCGAGTACTAGCCCTGGGCTAGGCCCTGAATACGGTGGGAAGAAGAAATGCAGACTTTGGCTCTGCAAAGTCTGGTGGGGGAGTCACAGGAAGCTGAGGCTGCTACACTCCAGAGCAGGGCGTTGTGGGAGCCCCGTGGGAACACTCCTAAATGCCAGCGGCCTGAAAGTGCTGGAGATATGGTACCTAGAGAGAAAAAACAAAACAAAACACAGCTACAGGGAGGGCACAAAATAAGAAATATCTTAAAATAGTGAAAGTCACTAATTCCACATAACAGACTTTATTGCCACAAAAAGAGACGCAGCAAATTCTCCTGAATTTATTAACTTGTTTTCCATAAATATTTAATTACTCAGAAATGTATCAAAAACACAGATTCCCCTTGACCTACTTATCAAGCTTATACAAGAATGGGTGAGAATTACTGTATCCAATAAATACGAATTTAATTACATTCATTACTCTTTCTTTTGTCTCTAATAAGATGATTTCAAAGAAACCATTGACTGTTGAGGCCAAACATTTACACTTTCTTCTGATTACTCAAGTTAACTGTCTTAATCTTAAAATAAAATCTGATAATAAAAATATTTAAATCCTAAAGAGGGAAAGCATAATGTTGCATAAGTTTATATTAAAGTCCCATTATTTGGACTTGAGGATATGGGGAGCGGGAAGGGTGAGCTGTGACAAAGCGAGAGAGGCATGGACATATATACACTACCAAACGTAAGGTAGATAGCTAGTGGGAAGCAGCCGCATAGCACAGGGAGATCAGCTCGGTGCTTTGTGACCGCCTGGAGGGGAGGGATAGGGAGGGTGGGAGGGAGGGAGATGCAAGAGGGAAGAGATATGGGAACATATGTATATGTACAGCTGATTCACTTTGTTATAAAGCAGAAACTAACATACCATTGTAAAGCAATTATACTCCAATAAAGATGTAGAAAATAAATAAATACAAAGAAATAAAAAATAAAGTCCCACTATTTACATGGAATCACAGAACAGTGAAACAGAAAGTACTTGGGAAACCAGCCTTCAGTTCCTGGACAGGTCTGAGACAAGGCCCACGCTTGGGGTGACTCCACCCTCCCCCTCACCAGCACCTACTGCTTTTGTGGGCGTCAAGGCTTGCGTGCACAGTCTCAGTGCAGGCTGAGTACTGCCTGCCACCCTGGGTGCTCCCACCAGCCCTCACCACCAAGTACCTCTGAGCTTTAACACATCCCTTGTGCAATAACTCACATAACTTCCATAGGCAGTAAGTTAACATCCCCTGCAAAAAAACAAGCATCCTGACAGCCCTCTAACAATGGGTTAAGAGAAGATTATTCTAGCTCACGCCGACTGGATGCTCATGAAGTGCAAGCACTATGCTAAGCCCTGTTCCTCGTCATCTACTTGAAGTCCTGTAAGAACCAGACGGAGGTAAGTACCATCACACTTCCTGTATTGATGAGGAAAAGAGGAATGGTCACCTGCCCAAAGTCAAAGGGCTTGTGAGTAGGGTCAGGACACAAACCCAGATAGGCCTGACTCCAGAGTCTGCTGTAAGTGCTGCCCTGTCCGCCTCTTTGACGCTCAGGAGATAAATCTCCTTCGAAGAACACAAGGGATTTGAAAGCTCTGCAGAAAAACCAGGGAAGAATGTGCCTCTCCACGTCTTCATGGTCTCTGCTCTCCTCAGTAAGTGCAGGCGAGACAAGCCTGACTCATGCCTCCCTTTGGGGAAAAGCCATGGAACTGATCAGTGCAGGGGGTCAAAGAGAAGGTGCTCGCGACGGTGCTGGGCTGGAACCACCTGTGAGAAGAGCTCATGCAAAAACGGGGGAGGAAACACCTGTGGGCCTGTAAGGAAAGTCCCAAGGACTCCTTGAGCACTCTGTGACTTCAGAGCTGTTTTCTCAGATACCTTGGCCATCACCTTCACCACCAACTGGCACCGTCTACACTAGAACCTGGAGAAAACAGCCAAACAGGTGCTTCCTGGTGCTGCCCCAGCACCAAGGATAAATAAAAAGACAGTGAGCACTCTGTAAGCACCAGCTTCCCGTCAGGCACCACGCTAAGCAGCCCACGGCATTATTCCACTGAATCTTCAATGACAGCCCCCAGTAAGGTAACCCTGCCATCCCATTTTACAAATCAGTTAACTGAGACTAAGAGTGGGGAAGACACTGGCCCAAGGTCACAGAGGTTGTGCGGAGGAGCCGGAACTGGAACCCACATCTGGCTGCAGAGCGTGAATCTGCTTGGCCACTTCACTCGGGGTCCTCTGTCACCGCCAATCCCCTCCTGGTCACATTCTGTTTGCACGTGACTCCTCCACCAACCATCCGCTCCCCAAGGGCAGGATGGAGATCCTTCATCTCCATATGCCCAGCACTCAGCAGAGGGCTTGGCCCAAAGCAGGAGCGCAGCAAGGCTGGTGGATGGATGCCCACAGGAAGGAAGTGGCCCCAGGACGCCCCTCACAGAAGCCAACCCAACCAACTCTCCCCATCCCTGATCAGAATCTACAGACCATCTACTCAGCTCCCTGAGGCCTGCTCCTCCGCAAGTCCACCTCAAGGGAAGGGTCAGCAGCCACACTTCTGGGGAAGGGGGAGGTGGGCTTCAGCAAGTATGAGCAGTTCATTTTCAGACTTGTCCTTCTTTCTGTTTCCCCATCTTGTCCTGGTGCAAATAATTCTTCCCTCTCCCACCCCTAAGACTTTGTAGGACAAGTATCACCACTCAGAGCCAAAGCCTACCACTAGTATATGGCACATGTGTGTCTCAGTCAGCACTCAAATACTTGGGGAATGAAGCAATAGAGTCCAGAGTCTGGGATTCACCAGAGACCTATCAATAAGAGTCTGCCAACATTCGGTAGCATGACCTGTCTGAGCAGAGGTCCATCACAATGTCCACCAAGAGCCTACCCTGGAGACTCAGAAGCAAAGAAAGCAGGAAACTTTCCCTGTGCAGGGACGAGACACAGGTATAGAATAATGCATGCAATAGTGAGGCACATGAACCAATCAAGGTATACACACAATGAAAGCCAAGGGAGCACAGACAGGAGTGGTCACTTGTAGAGGAACTGAGTAGATTTCACAGAGAAGGGAAAAGTTGAACTGAGAAGCCATTCCCAAACCACCAAGGGAAAGTCATTGTTTCCTGCCTCCCTGAGCCCCATACTGCTCACCTCCCCACCGCTGAGCCCTGTTCTGTCATCAGTGACTTGCGTGCCTGTCTCTCTGGACAGTATGTGAGCACCTTGAGGGCAAGGACTTTGGGCATTCTCCATGGCTCACCCTCAGCTGTCCAGCAAACATCTGCTAACAGAGAATAAGAGTCTAGTCTAGATTATTCATAACACAGCAGCTACCCCTTCTTGAGCATCTACTATGACCTATTACTGCAAGTACTTTGCATGCATGATCTCATTTCTTCTACACAAAAACCCCAAAAGGCAGATCCTATTATCACCATCCATTTTACAGATAAGGAAACTGAAACGCAGAAAGATTAGGTAAATGGCCCCAAGTCATACAGCCAGTAAGTGACAGAGCCGGACTTTGAATCATGGGCTGAATGAAAAATCAGTTTTCAATTACTAGTGAACAAATCCCTTTTCCTTTCTCTTTCTGTGTCTGCCTTGCATCCAGATACACAGATTGCCCTTTAGTTTATTGTTCACTGGAACCAAAGCCATTTCTTTCCTAGAGAAAAACAAGGGCTATCTCTTGTTAGTCTTCTAAACAATGACTGCTAACCATTACTGAGTAAACATCATGGCGGGGTGGGGGAGCATGGAGACACAAAATTGTGCTTAAGATATCAGTCAAAAACATCTATTAAGGAGGAATTGTATGTACCAATTGGAACAATGTTGGAACAATTTCCAAATAGATCAAGTAAATAAATAAAGGAGCAAGAGTACGTATAGGATGCTATTCTTTGTATAAGAGAAAAAATATATAACAAAACAAGAAAATGGTAACAGTGGTTGCCACTAGGGAGAAGACTGGGAACTGGCAGCTTGAGGCAAGAAATACACTTTACAATTTGTCCCCCTTGAACTACTTGTCTTTTTAAAAAAAAATCCATGTGTGATTTTTTTAATTCTTAAAAAAAATAAGACAAAAACACCATTTAAAGAAACTCCTTATTGCCAGGCCTTTTCCAAATGCTCACATACATATGACTGCAACCATGAAAAAAACTTGTATGTTTATGAAAAACTGGGTGAACTTAATATGTGGTGAAATAGGACTGTGAAACAACTTTTGTCTTTCATGTTGAGGTTCACTAATTTCACTATAAAGTTGTTGCAACATTTTTTTCTGCAATAAATAAAATGCACTTTGAAGGTGCAGATACGGCATACATATAAGCAGCAGAGATAATCTGCCACACCTTCTTCTGAAAGTCCTTCATCTGTCCCTTTGACAAGTATTTAATGAGCACCTACTATGTGCCAGGCAAAGTGCTCAACAGGTTTTTTGGGGTTTTTTTTAAGATGTTGGGGGTAGGAGTTTTTATTAATTAATTAATTTATTTTTGCTGTGTTGGGTCTTCGTTTCTGTGCGAGGGCTTTCTCTAGTTGTGGCAAGCGGGGGCCACTCTTCACCACGGTGCGCAGGCCTCTCACTATCACGGCCTCTCTTGTTATGGAGCACAGGCTCCAGACGCGCAGGCTCAGTAGTTGTGGCTCACGGGCCTAGTTGCTCCGCGGCATGTGGGATCCTCCCAGACCAGGGCTCGAACCCGTGTCCCCTGCATTAGCAGGCAGATTCTCAACCACTGCGCCACCAGGGAAGCCCTCAACAGGTATTTTTAAAAGAAGAGCTAAACAACAGGTCGCTAGCTTCCTCCCTCCTGCCTTTCAGGAAAACATGCCAATCAGAAGGCCAGAGCTAGGATCACTCTTGATGTTCACGTATTCTAACACCATCCTCACTCAGCTAAGAAAACTGAGGCCTGGACAGGGGAAGGGCTCTGATCAAGGTTACATAAGAAGCGAAGGCCTCAAAATTACTTGTCCTGCTCTCCTCACATGCGACATGCTGTTTTGTTGTGTTGAAAGATGGGCAGTCAGGGAGGGGCAGAAACATCATACCCTAACACTGACAGCCTAATATATCAGGTGCTTTCACAGATCTTGTCAAATTTATTCTTCATAACAACCTCTCAAGGTGGACATGATTATCCTTGTTTTACAAATAAGGAGATGAAAGCTCTGAGAAGCTAAGAAACTGGCGTATAAGGCTTCAAACACGTATCTCTCTGACTTTCAAGCCAGAGCTCTGACCCTCCATGCTGAAAAGGAAAATCAGGTAGACTGGAGCCATATCACAGAGAGCCCTGGAGGCAAGATTTTCCATTAACGAAGTTTCTCTCTCAACCCTGGATGCTGTCACTCCAACACCACCAATCACAAAGCCAGTCCCCTCATTACCCAACACATGTTGTAGCTCTTGTGTGCCACCAAGTTTGGGCTTTCCTTTTAACCCACAGAGCATGATGGTTATCCAGAGCGCAGCAATCTCTGAGAGACATTTACATCGTTTCTGCTGGGACAGAATGGGATAATTCACACGTGCTGCTTTTAGAGCCTTCGGGTGCCTGCCACACAAGCACGGACCCCAGTAAGGACCCATCCCTTAGATGCCATCCCCATGATGCCACTGGGTCACCGCCACACCAGGTGGTAGTGAGAGAGGCCAGCACCATGGAAGTTGGTCCCCCAAAGTCCCACAGCATCTGAAGTGAAGAAAAATGCAGGCCAGTACAGGAGAAGCCTCCTCCTGCCTTCTCTTCTGTCCCTGCAACACAGGCAGCAGGAACTGGTCACACTGCTAGTGAGCAGAGGCACTGCGCAATGAAAGGTCAAACGTATGGGTATGGGACACCCTTCCAAACAGGAGGGAGCCCCATCACCTGGCTTTCTTCTCTCTGCCCGGTAGAAACCTAACAAAGTTCTGGCATTCCCCTATTGTGGGTGTCTTCCTTCTGGCATGTGGTAAAATCAGTGTCATACTTGGGTGGGGAGGGGAAATTCCATAAGGCTCGAGTCTAAGCCTTATGCTCCAGTTCAGAGTCCTCACTGGGGTTGGGGTCTAAAGGTCAGCAAACAATGAAACGTTCCTGTGCTTCCATCTGCCATTCTCCCCGCCACAGCTCCCTCAGAGGCCTCACAGGGAGCAGCAGTCACCATCTCACCACAAACCTCATCCCAACCCCGAGCAGGAAAATGGTCTACCGATTAGAAATCCCCTCCTCTTTCGACCCTCAGTCTTCAAACACAATCTGCCCATCGGCACAGAGGCAGCAGACTCACAACTTTACCCAACGATGTACCCAGTAGGCACCGTTCCATCCCATCCTCACAAGGCCCCTGAGAGGCACACAAGGCAGGAACCAGGATGCTCACTTCGCAGAGGAAGAAACAAAGCTCAGAGAGGTGAAAGACTCTCCAGGTAACACAGAGGTAAAAGCTTCTGAACCCTCACTCCTGTTCTGCCCCCTCACCAGGCTGCCATTTCAGTCTTTTGGAGACAACCACTGTTAAGATTTGCAGCAACATCTGGTACCAGGAGCCAGCAAGCCAGAACCTTTCAAGCTTCACACTAACTACTCTGCCAGCACACACATTTCTCAACAGCTGATGGAATGAAAGCCAACAGCCCCACCAATCTAGGAGACAGGAAAAGCCCCCGAGACTGAAAAACGGGGCGCCCCACTTAAGGGCGCGGCGTGGCATGGGGGAAGCCGCCGGCCTAGTAACCAGGGCAGCTAAGACCCAAGTCCGACCCAGGAGACGCACAGGCAGGCCTAGCCGCCCCTTCCGGCCCAGCCGCAACCTCGAAGCCTCCAGAATCCTCAGAGAGCCCAAAGCTCCTGCTTCCACTCAAACTCCCTGGACAGTGGGGAGGGCAGCTTTCCCTTTTCCCGCGACCACTCACCCTTTGCCCGCTTCTTACCTGGGGCCCCGCTTCCGGACCTGCAACCACTCGGGGCCCCGCCCCCCACCGCTGCAGGTCTCCCTAGCCCCGCCCCTTGCACCTGTGGTTTCCTCAGGTCCGGTCTCTCCGCCCGCTTTGGCCTCACCTCGCAGCCCCCTCCCCCGGTAAACATGTGGTCCCACCCGGCCCCGCCCCCCGCACCTGCAGCCCCCCCTCGGCCCCTCCCAACTGCCTCCTCCAGCCCCGCCCCCCGCACCGGCGGCCTTTCCCCACCTCCACCCCCACACTCGCTGTACTCCATACCAAAACCCCCATTCCCACCACACACTTAAAGCCCCCGGCCCGGTCCCCGTGCCCGACACCGCCGGACACAATACCTACAGCCCCCCTGCCCCGCCCCCTGCCCCGAGGCCCCTCCCCGGCCCAGCGGCCCCTCAGGGTCCCGCCCCACACACCTGCAGCTCCCTCCGGCCCGGCCCTCAGGGCCCCGCCCCGCCCCGCCAGCCGCTCCTCTCACCGCCCGCTCTCGCCGCCGCCGCAGTCCCGGCCGGTCACCTTGACGCGGGCCGCAGTGGCTGCCGTCGCCTCCTCATCGCCCTGGGAGCGGCCCAGGCGGCAGCGGCGCCTTCGCTCGGAGGCCGGGGCCGGGCCAAGCCGGGCCAGGGCCGGGCGCAGCTGGAGCGCGGGGCGACGAGGGAGCGGAGCCGGCGCCCAGCCGCAGTAGGAACTGTCCTCTCCTGGGTCTGAGCGGCGGGCCGCTCAGCCAATCGGCGCGCGGCGCCAGACCAGTCTCCCCAACCAGCTCGTCGCAGAGGCGGAGACACGCAAATCGACCGGCTGGGCGCGCCAGTGCGCAGCCGCTGCAGCCCAGATCCTCCCTGGCCTCGCTCGGCCTGCGCTGCAGCCCTCAGACGTCGTCTCCGCCTGCGAGGATGCTCAGCTGCCCGCACACCCTCCTCAGCGCCCCGCCACGCCCATCCCCTTCCTAGAAATAGCAGCGCATCTTATTCCCCATACATCCTTCCAGGCCTCATACAATTTACCCTTGAAACCTCTACCTAGGATTTATTGTTTTCAACAAAAAATGGTTTTGTGAGAAACATCACCTTAATGCCCATTCTTTACAACTCGGAGGTAGGCACAGAACACAGAACGTCAGAGCCAGAAGAAACCTTCGAGAGCCTCGGGTCCAGCCCATTTATTTTACAGCTGGGCAAAATTAAGCCCCTCGAGGTGAAGGGACTTGCCCAAGACCACACAAGTGCAAAACTGAGAAATGAGGTTGTCTGTTGTCTGTCTGCTCTCAGATTCTTTACTCTGCCACGGACGATGAGGTGAGCAGAAGGGTTAAGTCATTTGATTAAAGTCGCAGAGGTAAGTTGTAAAGACAGCTGAAGCCAGTTCTGTTAAGCCCTGTAAGTCAGAACCACAGAAAATCTCTGTTCGGCCTCCCACAGAAAGGAGGCCCTATGTCCTGCGTTACTCTGAATGATTCTTGGACACACAGACAAGTAGAACGTCATTTTGACAATTTTCAAATTCATTTTGCAGTAACATCAGCGTATGGAAAGATTTGGTTACTGTCTTCCCAAAGCTTATGGAAGAAAAAGAGAGAAACAAAAAGAAAAGAAATAGAGTCAGTGGAAATTAAACCATTTCTAAGTCTTCAGGAGTCTCTGAGGGAAATTCCTGCCATGTTGCATTAAGAAAGAATAATCATCAAAGAAGATACTTAGCTATTTTACTTAAAGAGAACAAGAGACAATGTAATGCAATGGTTCATTCTGCTCAGAGCCTCTGGATTCAGAAATGCACAGGGTGGGTGTTGAGTGCAAACTCTGGGGACTTTTGACTGCCTGAATCCAAACTCTGCTTCTGCCCCCAGCAAGCTGTGTGTAAGTAAGCAAGTTATTTAACATCTCTGTGCCTCAGTTTCTTTATTGAAAAATAAATATGCTGAAAACAACACCCTCTTCAGAAAGGCTGCTGGGAGCGTTCAGTGAGGTGACACATGGAAGAAGGCCTAGTACCTAACAGGAGCTCAATAAACATTAGCTATTGTTATTTCTAAATGTGTGACTTAGGGCAAGCATGGAAGTTCAGCACAATGCGTGTAATATATGCTTGCTAAATGACATCTCTTATTTTTAATATGCTCATGCATAGCTTCTAAGTTTTCTTCAATGAACATAGATTCTTTTGTAATACATCAAAAAGTTATTGTAAACCCAATTTTAAAATGAGAAAAGGATCTGAATAGTTATCCAAAGAAGATCTACAAATGCCAATAAGCACATGGAAAGATGCTCAATGTCGTTAGCCATCAAATGCAAATCAAAACCGCAATAAGATACCTACTCACACCCATTAGGATGGCCATAGCAAATAAGATGGACAATAACAAGGGTTGGTGAGGAGATGGAGAAATTGGAACCCTCAAACACTGCTAGTGGGAATGTAAAATGGTGCCACCACTTTGGAAAACAGTACCTTAAAAGTTAAACATAAGGGGCTTCCCTGGTGGCGCAGTGATTGACAGCCCGCCTGCCGATGCAGGGGACACGGGTTCGTGCCCCGGTCCGGGAAGATCCCACATGCCGTGGAGTGGCTGGGCCCGTGAGCCATGGCCGCTGAGCCTGCGCGTCCAGAGCCTGTGCTCCATAACGGGAGAGGCCACAACAGTGAGAGGCCCGTGTACTGCCAAAAAAAAAAAAAAAAAAGTTAAACATGTGATCCAAGAACTCCTAGGTATATGCCCAAGAGAAATGAAGACATATGTCCATATAAAAAACTGGTACACAAATGTTCACAATATCCAAAAAGTGGAAATAACCCAGTGTCCATCAGCTGATAAATGGATAAATAAAATGTGGTATATCCATACAATGGAATATAAAAAGAAATGAAGTACTAATGCATGCAATAACATGGATGAACCTTGCAAACATGCTAAGTGAAAAAGCCAGATCACATATGATTCCATTTATATAAAATGTCCAGAATAGGCAAATCTATAGAGAGAGAGAGTAGATTAGTGGTTGTCTGGGGCCGGGAAGATGCAAGAATTGGGAGTAATGGCTAAGGCATGTGGACTTTCTTTTTGAGATAATGAAAATATTCTAAAATTGGTGATTGCACAACTCTGTGAATATACTGAAAGCCATTGCATTGCACACTTTTAATGGGTGAATTATATAGTGTATGAATTTATCTCAATAAAGCTGTTTTTAAAAGTTATCAGGAAGTCTGATCAGTCATGTCACTCCTATGCTCAAACATCGTGTAACAGGATGTGGAGAGGATCTTAGCTGCATCTGCTAGGGTTCAGATCACCCACAGTGAAAATGTGATGTGCTGGTGGAATGGGCCAACTCTAAATGAGGGGAAGGAACTTTTGAGCCAGGGGAGGAAAGGAGGGCTGGAAAAGTCACCGAGGCCAGGCCAGCTGCCTCCGCATAGGCTTGTATTTCATGGAGAGCCAAGCTTTGGGACAGTTCAAGGAGATGTTTTCATCAGAGATGTTGATCAACAAGGAAGCTGTGGTAAACAGACTCTAAGGTGGGCCCCATAATCCTCACCTCCCAATGTCTATGGGCTTGTGTGATCCCCTTCCCTGAGTGTAGACAGGACCTGACTTGCTTCTAACCAGCAGAATAAGGCAAAGATTTTAGGTTGTATGTGATTACGTTACATAAGTTGTAAACCATCTAGCTAGGAGACTCTCTCTTGCTGGTTTTGAGGATATAAACAGCCATGTTGTGAGCTGCCCTGTGGAGAAGATCACCCAGCAAGGATCTGAGAGTAACCTGCAGCCAATAGCCAGCAAGAAACTGGGGCCCTCAGTCCAGCAGCCTGCAAGGAACTGAATGGTGCCAATAATCATGTGAGCTCAGAAGCAGATCCTTACCCTGTCAAGCCTCAGATGAGACTGCAGCCCCCGCCAACATGTTGATTATATCCTTGTGAGACCCTGAAGCAGAGGACCCAGCTAAGCTGTGCCAGACTCCTGACGCACAGAAACGTTGACTGACTAAGCCACTGCCCAGCAAGCAAAGAGGATGCCCTCCTGGTGGAACACAGAAAGTCCCTGGAACAAGGTGGTGGCTCAAATGCTAATGATTTCACTGGTGGTGACCTGGGTGGTGATATTTATCCCCGTGGAGGAGGATACTGTGGTTGGTGCTATGAGGCCAGTGTTTGAAAAACATGGGGAGGATAATGCCTACAGAGACAGAGGAAGTTAGATGGCTGGTTAAAGCTATATTTTATTACAAAAGGATGATGAGAAACCAAGAGCTGTTCAGGAGCAGTTAATGGCTAAGTGTGAGAGCCAGAGAGCTCTGGAGGTAGCTTACAAAGAGGCTCTCATCACCTATGTAGTGGAAGGACAGACACATTGAGTGGCAGGCTGAAAACCTGACGATTAGAGTCTAGAGCTCCAGAGATATTTGCTCAGCCAAGGCAAGTCTGTTTGGTGAAGGTCAGAGCCCTGGTGGGGAAAACCTAGGACTCTAAATAATGGAATGGAGACATCTGGATGGATGTTCCTGGGGATGTTGACTCTGCAGCATGAACCCCAAGCTCCTCCGGGCTTGCACACTTTTCTTTATTAAGAACCAGAGCTACCACTCTGCTGGCAGGTGCTACAGAAGCCCTTCCCCACAGACAACAGGTGTCCCTACCAGCAGTGCTGCCCCTACCTCCTCTCCAGGTGGCCGGGCTGGTAACTAGGGTTAAATCTCAGCATAACCTGGCTGTTGATGCCCAGGGCCTGATAAGGAAAAAAATAGGCTATAAACCTGAAGAATGGAAGAATTAGCCAGCATGCACTGGCAGAAGCCAGGGGAGTACCCCTGGGGTTGAATTTTGAGGGTGCTTGATCAAGGAAGCTGGAATGTAAGACTAGATAAGCAAGAATTCATTGACTTGGGGATACTTTCTCAGGACATGGGATCTAACAGCCTAGCAAGGACTCCAGCTACTGGAGTGGTTCTTAGAAGCCTGGAAAGAAGCAATGGCCAATTCTCAGTGAAGCGGAAATACCTAATTGCCCTGGAAGATGGTAGACAAAGTGGCCATGCTGAAATGGTCATACAGTCGATCTTCATTATTCATGTTTCCATATTTGTGAATTAGCCTAGTGCTAAAATTTATTTGCAATCCAAAAATCCACATTCCCAGCACTGTCAAGGTCATTCACAGACAGGCAAAAATTTGAGTCACCCAATGTGTGTCTGGGCAGAGGTCAAATGAGGTGACACTCTGCCTTCTTGTTTAGCTCTCACACTGTAAACAACTGTCTTTTTCAAGATCTATTTAGTGCCACGTTTTTCACATTTTTGTACTTTTTCTTGGTGATTTTGCTGTTTAAAATGGCCCCCAGGCATACTGCCGAAGTGCTGTCCAGGGTTCTAAGCACATCTCAGTAAGATGTGCCTTACTGAGAAAGTGCATGTGTTAGATGAACTTGGTTCAGGCATGAGTTACAGAGCTGCTGGTCGTGAGTTCCGTGTGAAAAGATCACCAGTATGTATCACGTAAGGTGTCTTTAAACAGAAACACACATAAAACAAGGGTATGTATTGATTGGTTGGCAAAAATGTTGTGACCAGTGACTCAAAAGAACCTAACCCTGTGTTTCCCCTAGGAGCAATTGTTCAGTATTCACTAACTTCGTGTTCTCAGCGACTTTATAGGGCATAATTCCTGAGAATAATGAGTCAACTCTACCTCTCATCGGTAGAGTCTAACTAGTAACCCTTCTGGCAAGGAATGCTGGGAAATGTAGTCCTCCTAAGCGTCCAGACCTTGAGATACATGGGAGGGTATAGAAGAAACAGGGAATGGTTCTAAGTTGCTACAGACAAGCCACTACAAATATGTTAAACCATTAAACATTCAAGAAATGTTAATGGTTGCCCCAAGGTTTACAATATATATCTTTAGTTAATCAGATCCTATCTTCAAATAATATCATTTCTCATGGAGTGTAAGGACCTTATTACCCTGAGGAAACATGTAATGATGGAAGGAAGTAGCGCCTGTTCCCAGGGCTGAAGGGACAAAGGAAAGTAAGAGTTCTGATCACCAATTCCACTGTGTGGGAGGGGGCATGGTTTTCCCCACACCAACCGGCAATTCTCCAACACCATCTGGGTGTCCTACAGTTCAACTCAATTCTGATTCTGTCTATCCAGAGACAGCATCAAATTCCACAGGTTAAGGGCTCAGCCCCACAGGAATGTCTCTGACTTCAGCCACCAATCGAAAGTCCAGGTTGTTACCTGCTTCTGACCAACTGGCTATAAATCAGAGGTTCCCACAACCCCCTCCCTGGGCCTGATTAATTTGCTAGAGTGGCTCACAAGAACTAGGAAACTGGGTTACTCAAGAGATTACCAACTTATTTTGAAAGATATTAAAGGAGAGGGATCAATATACAGTTGAAGAGATTCAGAGGGCAAGGTTCTGAGCAATGGAATTTCTGTCCTCATGGAGTTTCAGGCCTGGCACGGTGGCACATGGAAGCTTTCTAGTTTACCAACCTGGAAGCTCCTTGAACCCCATCCTTTTGGGTTTTTATGGAGTCTTCATTACATCGGCACCATGGATTAGATCATTGGCCATTGGTGATTGATTCAGCCTCCAGCCCTTCTTTCTTCCCCAGAGGTCTTGGGGGTGGCACTAAAAGTTCCAACCCTCTATTCATTGGTTCCCCTGGCAATCAGCTCCCCCCATATTTGGGGGATTCCCAAAAGTCACCTCATTAACACACCAGTTGAAAGGGGCTCATTGTGATAACATGATACCCATTTCATCGTTATGGCTCTGAAGCATTTTTTTCCCCCAGGAACTGAGGACGCGATACCACATATTTTAACAAAAGATGCTGCCCTTGCTCTAATTGCTTGGGAAATTCTAGGGTTTGGGGAGCTGTGAGCCAGGAACCATGAATGAAGACCAAATATATATAAAAAATATATATTTGGTCATCTGAATGACCAAATATATATTTCTTATAAATCACCTATCACAGAATGATTCTAGGTTATCAGAACCTAAAAGTTCAGAAAAAAAAAGCCCGGTGAAGCTGATCCACAGAATCATGAGGAACAGAACTGGTTATTGTTCTAAAGCACTACGTTTTGGGATGGTTTGTTAGGTTGCAATAGATAACGGATACAAATATCTTCACACTCTGTGAACATTCTGAGAGGTCAATCTGCATATCTCTTCCCAAAGCCCTCTTGTGACCATCTTCCAGTCCTTTTCTTTCCAAATCCCTGACCATCTACCCAGACAATTAGCCATTGCCCTGCCCATGAATCTATATATACCTGTACTTCTGGTCATCTTTCAGTCAACAAAAATGGACAACCAAATGCATTGCCCACTGGGAGGATTTCTCTTTACACCATCTCTTGCATGGGGCTGAGAATTTTTTCAGCAGTCATTTCTAGTAGGTGCCAGCACAGGTGGAGGTTGAGGCTCTAAGTTTAGATTGAGGTAGAGGAGGCCATACAGCAGGAGTAGGTGTTACGGGTATGGAGTCACATATTCATACAACGTATGAATAGTATCTCCTGGACATTCTTGAATCCGATCTCATATACCATTTCTACTTGATGATTGCTGCTGCCCAAACTTTTGGCTCAGTGGGTCAGATAATGTCCAGTTCTTCAAGGGCAGCTCGGTCACATGGTGACTCAGTGCTCCAGTATTAGGAAATGGAGATATAAAAAAAAATGTTTAATGCAGATAATAAATAATAGTACCCACCTTACAGAGTTGTTCTGAGGACTCAGGGAAATAATGCATGAATAGTGCTTGATATATTGTCTGGCACCTAATGTTCAACAAATGTTTAGTAAGTGTTTAATAAATGGCAGCCATCATTGATTGGTACATCCATAGTAGTATAGTAGGAGCTTCCCATGTAGGTCTGATGAAAATTAATGTGCCAAACGTGTCACATTTTAGCATACCATTTATGTCTCATTGAAATATAATATAGTAGCACCCTAGTTCTAGACATCAGTCTTTACACTTAGTGACTGTAAGTCAGTGGTAGATTCAGACCCATTTTCCCTGTGTTCCAAAGTCAGATCTCTAGGTGGATCAGTCTGAGGGCTGGCCCCAGACCCTGGTGAAGTCCCCAAGGCCATCTACCCTGGGAGCCAATTGGCTGACTTTCACTTGGTACAAACCTCAACCTCTTCAGCAATCTTCTCTATGAAAAAGCCTTTTCAACTTTGGCATTTCTGTAATAGACACTCCAGAAATATTCATTGAATTGAGTGCTACTGCCTCCCCATGGCCATGGGGTAAAATCCAAATTTCTTAGCTTGAAATAAAATATACCTGAACATCTGGCTCCCTATCCACCCTCATCTCCTAGCATTCATAAAGCATTTACAATGTTTCAACTCATTAAATACATGATCTCATTCAATAAACATAGATATCTATAGGTATTCAATATAGAGGCCATTATGTATGTTATTATGTAATGTAATATCATATGTCATATATACATGTGTATATTTTAAGTAGTCTCACACAACATATGTTCTTTTGTAAGTTGCTTTCCTACACTCAACAATATGTCGTGGATATTTCTCCATGCCTTAAAGGTTTTATGCATTTATATCATCATTTTAGATGATTCCCTACAATAGCATTGTAGGAATGTATCAGATTTACTGATGGACATTATAAGGGCTTACAACTTTCCGATATTATAATCAACACTGGGATGAATAAATTTGTACATCTTCTGTTATTTGTTAGACTACCTTGTTAGGTTAAATTCTTAAAAGTAGTACCACTGGGCTTCCCTGGTGGCGCAGTGGTTGTGAGTCTGCCTGCCGATGCAGGGGACACGGGTTCGTGCCCCTGTCCGGGAAGATCCCACATGCCGCGGAGCGGCTGGGCCCGTGAGCCATGGCCGCTGAGCCTGCGCGTCCGGAGCCTGTGCTCCGCAACGGCAGAGGCCACAGCAGTGAGAGGTCCGTGTACCGCAAAAAAAAAAAAAAAGTAGTACCACTGTGTCAAAGGGAATATGCATTTAACTTTTTGAAGCATGGTACCAATCTACCTTCCAGAGATGTTATACCGACTTATAAACCCAACATCAGGTGTGAGTGTCCAATTTTCCCTCACCCTCATCAATGCTGGGTATTGCCAACTGAATAAATAGAAAAACGGTCTCTTGTTATTGCTTTGATTGCTTTCTGCAGAGATAAAGTATCTTTACCATGTACTTATTAGCCTTGAGTATTTCTTCTGGGAATTGCTTCTTTAGGTCCTTTCCCTTTTTAGAATTGGACCATTCATCTTTTCCTTATTAATTTTAAAAAGCTCTTGTACTGGGACGTACCTGGTGGCACAGTGGTTAAGAATCCACCTGCAAATGCAGGGGACATGGGTTCGAGCTCTGGTCCAGGAAGATCCCACATACCGCAGAGCAACTAAGCCCTTGCACCACAACTACTGAGCCCGCGAGCCACACTACTGAAGCCCGCCCGCCTAGAGCCCACGCTCCACAACAAGAGAAGTCGCCGCAGTGAGAAGCCAGCGCACCACAACGAAGAGTAGCACCTGCTCGTTGCAACTAGAGAAAGGCTGCGTGCAGCAGCGAAGACCCAACACAGCCAAAAATAAATAAAAATAAATAAATTTATAAAGAAAAAAAGCTCTTGTACTATATGTTGCAAAGTTTTTTTTTTGTTTTGTTGTTTTGCTTTTACTGAACATATTTTACATTGTATATAGTCAAACCTATTTTTTTCCCTTAGGATTCTTTCTATTTGGTCTTATCCTTAAGAAGATCTTCCCCGCTGCAAAAGCAAATAATCCATCAACGTTTTTTTCAAATTAGTTTTTTTCATGGTTTCATTCTTCTACAATTAACTATTTAATTCACCTGAATTTTGCTTCATGGTCTTTTTTAAAAAAATATTTATGTGTTTATTTATTTATTTGGCCGTGCCAGGTCTTAGTTGCGGTACACGGGATCTTTGTTGCTACATGCAGGATTCTTTAGTTGTGGCATGCGGGATCTTTTAGTTGTAGCACGTGGGATCTAGTTCCCTGACCAGGGATCAAACTCCGGCCCCCTGCATTGAGAGCGTGGAGTCTTAGCCACTGGACCACCAGGAAGTCCCTGCTTCATGGTCTTGCCCCCTCTTCCCTTAGCTGGGCCTCCTCCCTCCAGCAGGATATAGGTTCTCAAGGGAACTCAAAACTAGACACAGGCCTTAAAGCTGAGGTCTCTATTTACAGGATGTGTCCACTGGCTCCAGCCAATGAATGCAGTTTATATCCAATGCAGAACCAGCAGCATTTCAATGGTTTTTCACAGTGTACCAGGGCTGGCAAAGGCTCTTGACAATGTAATCCTTTTCAGAGACCGTAGGAAGGCGTGATGTCCTGGAATCAAGGTCAGGCCACCTGAATTCTGCCATCCAGAGCCTGAGAGAGTGGTCATCTTAGTGCCCAGGACAAAGGTAGAGGATACCCTGTCCTGGGACCTCTGGCCTCCTAGAGTTCTCAGGGTAACCAGACCCTGTCGCTGGCTCTCTCAGGGGGATCAATGAGGCCCCAGCTATCCACACAGAGCCCCCAGGAAGGATGCCATTAAATTCTTTCCATCTGGGCTTAGACCATTATATCCAGATAGCAACTGGCACTTTATAAAGGGAAACATTTCCACAAGGAAAACTGTAAGCAGAGAGGCACTGGGCTTACCTTCAGAGTGGAAGCCTCCAGTCCTTACAGGGACTACAGCTGGTCATCCCCTGACCGCAGTTGGACGTGGGGCCTTTCAACAGAGCATGGTGACAGGAGGTCCCTGGAGCCCCATTCTGGGGAAAGAGGGACCATGCAGTGGAGGGAAAGAAGGGAACTAGCAGTTTAGTTACTGAACACCAATAACATTCCCATTTCGCCACCAGCCTGGCCAGGGTCCAGCAGGGAGGAAGGAGTGCATGAGGTCCCAGTGAGGGGATGCAGTTGTGCTGAAAGGGCAGAAAGGAAGTGGAATGAAGCCAGCAGTCGGCCCCTGCTTTCCCTCCCAAGGATGAGACGCCCAAGACAGGAATCCCTTTGCCCGGCTGAATTAGCACCAGCACCTGTGAGGTTCAGAAAGCCTCAGCTCCCACCCCCGGAGACTCAGTGATCACAGTGAGAGGATAACCCTCAAAGGGAATGGTGTGAGGCCTCCAAGGAAATTCAGATGCAAAAGTCCAGCCTCAGAGCCCAGATCTCCAAAATGAAAGGTGGCTTTTGATTCTCACATTAATATTTGGAGAAGTAAATGGAGAGAGTGAAGGAGCTGAGGGGTAAAACAAAAATACAACAAAAAACTCCTGAAAATCGCTCCAGGGACCCAGATGTGTGATGAATGGAACGTCTGGCAGAGATAGGCTAGTTAAAATAACAGTCACACAAAAGCAGTTCTTTTGCCAAAGACGTGTTCTTCCAAGTTATATATTCCTCAGTTCCAACAAAATTCTGTCAGAAACATGTCTCCTGATAATATCTGTTAAAGCCCTGAAGTGGAGGGAAGTGGGCAGACAGAAAGAGGAAGGATGTTCCCATGGCCTAGGCTCTAGAGAAAATAGCTTAAAGTCACATTCAGCCTAGAGAAGCCCAAAGAGACGGCTGGAGGGAGCCAGGAATGCTGTGGTCCTTGGGGTAGAACAGAGAGCCGAGGGGCCAACTCCGAGGGGCAGTTTTGGAGCTCAGGATGAGGAAGGGCTTTCTATCATGGAAAGCGGTCAAAGCGGAGTCCCCTGGGAGGCAGCCAGTTCCCACAAGCAAGTAGAAACTGGAGATTAGTTACAAGGACTAGGCTAGGGAGTCCTAGTACTGGGAGGCGGGGAGTAGATGGCCTGGGAGGGCCCTTCCCACTCTTAGGAGAATGCAAGTGTCTTGAGCACCCTGGGGAAGGGGGCAGAATTCAAAATGACTTATCCTCTGATTTGCCCCCTTTTTTTTGGCCGTGCCACGTGGCATGCGAGATCTTAGTTCCCTGACTAGGGATCAAACCCGTGCCCCGTGCAGTGGAAGCGTGGAGTCCTAACCACTGGACGGCCAGGGAATTTCCCCTGATTTGCACATTTTAAAGAAAACACACACACACACACACACACACACACACACACACACACACACACACGGCACCTGAGGGAGCTGCAAGCAAACTTGCATTATCCATTCTAGCTCAGAGGCCCGGGCTATGCACAGCCACTAGTGGGGTCCAGGGGAGCCCAGGGAAGGACAACAGGGCAAATCTTGCATCAGGACACAAAGAAGAGGGCCCAAGGGCTGATCAGAGTGCCAAGGCTGAGGCCAAAAGGGGTGAAGACATGTTTTGAGTGCAGGGACCTCGCTGCCTCCACAGCAAAGCGGTCTTGTCTGCGTAGCCTGAGGGGGTAGCAGCGACATCTAGCTAGCTGCCCTGAAGGGTCATGTCCATAGCCCCTAGAAGCCCAGCCAGACTGCCCTAAAGGCCAAGCTCCTTTAGGGAAGAGGCAGGAACAAGAGAAGCCCTAGTAAGCAACCTCTTTGACAGATGACGGGCGGGGCACCTGTTTGCTGCCTGAGTTGGAAAGAGACACAGCTCTGTCCCTGCAGACTCAGGCAGGTTACCCTGTGGGTGACTGCATTATAATCCACCGTTAATTTAAACATATACCTCCTCCCACTGCCACTTTAGAATAATAGCACATTCTTGACCAATGAAAGGTAGAGCAGCAAGCTTTATTGTACATCTTCCCTCAAGCACAGCAATCACCCAGTGAGGGCTCCACCGCACTACCCCAAGTTGATAACGTTCCGCAACATTAGTTTCCTTTGAGGTGGCCTCTTTCTGCCATTTACTTTGTGTTCTGAAGTTTGGAGTCCCACTTGCTGACAAAAGTTATGCAAGCTAGGCCTGCCTTGCAGAACAAAAGGAAAACATCACAGAGATATTTAATTATGAGTCACTGAGGCTTGAGGGGTTTTCAAGGAAATGGTCTGGGGATTGGTTGGTGGTTGCTGACACTGTAAAGGACATCACGGACATCCCTGCAGCCAGGTGGGGATAATTATTAACTATGATGGGAAGAAAGCAAAGCGAGCACAGATCATGACTTAGGACAAATGAAGAGCCAGCTACTGCCAATGGCCTTTGCCAGCAAAGCAGCTCAATGCGGTCTACACCACATCTGCTCCAATTCAGTTTATCTGCTTCAGGTGCTGTTCTCATTGCCAGGACCGCACCCCCTCGGGATTGTTCCTCTAACCCTGCCTGAGAGGCTCGCCCCTGATTCTTGATGTTGGGTGACTTTTCCAGCCTCAGGGAAAAAGCAAACCTACAGAAGCCACTGCCTCACAACTTATCTGAGCCATGAGTGCAGCTCCAACGTTTTACAGACAAACTGGGGCTGAAGAGGGTATCAGGCAAAGGTATGGCTAGAAGCCAGACCGCCAGATTCACGCAAGTCGATGCACTTTCTCCATCATGCTCTTAGTACCTGCAGAGTCCCGCAGGCTGCCAGCTAGCAATGAGGCCAGTTCCTACGTGGACCTCTTACACCACGCACCATCGCACTGCCTGCTCGACCGTAAAGGTGAGAACCTGTTCTACAGCAAGGAGCAAGTCAGCTCTATCAGCACAGGAGCTAAATTTAATCCTGGCCCGCTTCCCAGCCACACTGCCCTGCTTGACCCTCCCAGAATATCTGCTTTTGCTCATTCATTCAATCCTGCCTGTGCGCCTGCTGCGATGCCAGGCCCTGTGGGCTAAGGATATACAGGTGAGGGAGACAGTCCAGGATCCCTGCTGTTATGGAGCTTGCAGGCTAGAGGGAGAAACATTAATTGAATAATCGCACTAATCAATACACAGCTGCCAATTTTTCAGAGCAATGAATTACGCTGTAGGGCTGGAGGAACACAGCTTAACAAAGGGCTCTGTTAAAGGGGCCTGACCTAGAAGGGCTGCTGCAGGGCTCCCTGCCGGAGGGAGGCCTGAGCTATTAATAAAATCTGGGGAGGAGGAGTTAACTGGCTTCTCGGGAGAAGACGGTATACCGAACAGAAGTTCGTGGGCCAAACAAACCAAAAGGTCGACGTTTGGAGCAGAGAAACGTTTATTTTAGCGCCAAGCAAGGAGGACGGTGGCAGAACTGGGGGTGAAGGCTGCAGGGTGTGTGACTTTCTTCTGACTGGTTGGTGATAACAGGGTAGTGCTCCAGGACTCTGGTGCTCCGCCTGAATAACTCTACCTGGGGGGGCCTTAGTTCCCGCAGAACTCAAAGGTATATTGTTATGTATATATCCCTTGAGGAGGGACCAGGCGCTGCCCTTGGCTGACTATAGTTTCTAGACTGCTCCTCCTCTGTTTCTGCAATCCTTCCCTTTTCTGATTAGCAACCGTTTGAATCTGCGCTTTGGTACTCAGGGAAGGTTTAGGAGGCTGAAGCCTTCCTCCTGAAAACAATAAATGGGGGACATGGAAAGGCTTCCGTACCCAGGAGGGCCCCACAGGGTCTTGCTCAGTTTCAGAGAGCTGGAGGCAGGAGACAGGGCGTGTGCACCTCCAAGCTCTGTGGTGGGAGTGAACAAGGCACATTCGATGGAGCCAGAGGGTACTTCGGCAGGAAAATGCGGAAAGGGTTCACCAGCGATCCTGGCTGCAGACTTCGGCCCCCTGACAATCCAGTCTCTACCCCACATGGTAAAGGTCAGAGAGAGATCTGCTGCTTTCTCCTCTCTCCGGCAGCACGGTGGCACAAGAGCTTCTTAGGAAATCCTAACCTTTCAAAAACAGTGGTTAACAGAAACTATGACACCGGAGGATGTTTGTTAGAGCCTGTGAAACTCAGGGGGCCAGAAGAGGTAAATCCGGAGGAAGACCACAGCACATCTGCTCTAGCAGCATTTTTATTTACAAACAGCAATTTCCATTGACTTTATACCATAAAAAAGCCATTTACAAGCAAGAAACAAGAATTCAGAACAAAATTAAGCAGCACTGAAGTATTCATGTCACAAATCTAAAACAAAATGAATACAAGAGTAAAATATCATTTGAATAAATAGTCTTAAATTCATGCTATAAAATAATCCTTAATGGCAAGTTACTAGTCGATACAGCATCCGCTTAGCTAGCTTCATTTACTTCACATGGCGATGAAGTGTGGAGTTGTGAGGTTACCAGTTTATATTGCAAGATAATGACACTGTGTTAAGTCATTCAAATTGCTCAACCATTTATAACGGAAAAAAATGTTAGCCCTACTAATAAAAGTGGTGAGAGAGATGGTTTTCACATTAGGAAAATGGTCATTCTCGAAGAAACCAGGTAAGTTTACCTCTTACTATACTCAGGGCAGCAACCAAAGGCTTGGGCAGCAAGTCCAAAGGTTGAATTCACAGCATACTTGTCACTGAGGGGCAGCAAGAGGTCTGTTTACTGAATCTGCTGCAAGGCTAACTCCAGGACTCGATAGAGAACTACACCAGCCCTGTCTGTGCCAGACCCAAGGGGAACCAGAGAGAAAAGGTTCTCTTGTGGGCCGAGAAGTCAAGCACTGGGCAGAAACAGTGGAAACACTCTGGCACTTACTGGAGAGACGTATGTGACGAGTGACAACCATTACAAATTTCGAACAATGTGAATGACTCTTCTGAACTTTCAGTTCAGTTGCACTGAGTAATATGAAACCTATGATTTATGAACTAGATAGTTTCATATAAAGAATTTACATAATTCCCCAATACTTTCATATATAAAATTTAATAAATAACCCTGACCAGTCTAGAAGCACCATTCAAGGGGCATGTGCCCTTGGAAAATAGTTTAGGTGTTGCATATTTGAGTCCCTTTCAGTGGAGGCTTCACAGGAAACCATTACAGAATTTAACAATAACGACGACGACGACAACAAAAAAAATCACAGTCACTAATGGAAAACATTGTTAAAATAAAATACATTGATTTCTTTAAAGTAAAGCTCATTCACATAGATGATGCCCTCCCAGCCCTTGTTTTGTGTTCCTGCAAATTCTTCCTAGAGTCTAGGCTATAAAAACAAAAGTAAAAACAAAACCACACACAAAAATATGCAGGCCTATGGTCTGGGCTAGGGGAAAAACAAAGACTTGTTATAACTGCTATCATTAGAAAAGACATCTACTCATGCTCTGGAAGATTTAGAAGTTATCAATTTAGTTCTACAGTATATTCTGCTTAACAGTGAACTGACAGTATCCTTTCTGCTGTTAAAAAAAAAAAAAAAAAGAAAGAACAAACAAAAACCAAAACTGCCAAGGCAGAGCCAATTGGGAGGCTTTCCACTGACCCCAAAATTAACTTGACTTCATATACTGTATTTACAAATATAATTTCTAAATGTATTTACAGCTTTAGTAGAAATTAGAGGGTAGAGAACTGATTAGAATGAAAATAACTGTTTAAAACCACACACATTAGTAAAAGTATAAAATTCTTTGTTTTCACAGTTTGTAATAACAGGTTAAACACCTATAGAAAAGGACGCTGTCACTGTCTTCACATTGTCTACGTATTTGAAAAGGTAGCTCAAGAAGAGACTCAATTATGAACAAACCTATATGAATTCAGGATATATTTTACTGTAAAAGATTTCTTCACATATCACTTTTATCTTAATTGATTTTTGCATTTGTTATAAATGAAACATCTAACCTAAAACTGTACAGAAATAGGGACTTTGCTTTCCAAAAAGAGTCGCTCTAAGGAGTTACACAGCGGACTTCGTCTGCAGAGACGTGAAGTGAACTTCGGGGAGAGAATGTTTCTGTTCTGTGGTCACGTTAATCCTCCTGGCACATCCTCATGTGACAAGGCACAATTAATTGCTGCTGCCCGATGTGAACGGAGTTAATCTTTCACTCGCCCTGCACACTGAGAAGCACGGCAGGCAGTGCGCGCGCTCAGAGAGGCCACGCAGCTCTGTGCTGGCCCGCGCGCGGCCTCCCTCGAAGCCCTGTGGGACCTTACAGTACTGGGTTATGGCTTGAGAATTCATTCTTAACACTGCTAGCAGTGGAAAGGGTAAAGTGTTAGCAACATGAATGGGAGCAAGTGGAACTTGCAAAATGTGGAATCATGATTATTAGAGAGAAACGCAATCAATTTTCTGCCCCTTAACAGTCCCATTACAATGTCTGAACCTGAACTGTACAATCAAAGCAATGTATATTTTTGTCAAAGACAATTTTGGATAAGTCACTCTTTGGTAAACTCAAACCAGTTAAACAAATTTACAAATACAAAGAACTCCATGTAAATAAGGTTAAGACGGACACGGTGACAAGAACCAGGACATTCAAGGCGCTTGCCCCAAGTGCCGCCCCTCCTCACTTGTCTCGTTTATCACAGGATGCTCTGGAGACCTCTCAGAAGGCCCCAAGCCTGAGTGAAAAGGAGGCTCCTTCCCTGAGCCTGACCTCTCATGTCCTCGATTTGGGCGCTTCTTGTCACAAACTTAATTTGTATCACAACACAAATTTTTTGCATTTAATTCTTTGAAGGAAAAAAGAAAAATCAAACTTATTCATGTAAGGAAAAAAAAATCACAAACATTTACCTGAAACCCCAGAACATATTTAAGTGGGTAAACACTTGGGGTCCAGCCTCCCCTTGAGGCACACGGCTTTGACAGGAGTTGAGCAAGTGCTTCAGGGAGAGAACAGACCCCTGACTTAGGCAGTCTGACAGGAAAAGGCATACTATATACCCGGTTAGCAGAAGTCGCTCCTTAGAGCGGCAGGACTCGCGTGTGTCTGTACGTAGTAACACTGATGTGGAGAGCAGCGGCTCACGCGTGAACAGATCCCCTGTGCTGAAGAGATGCTACTGCACAGCTACCACCCCCGGGGGCGATCACACACAAGGGCCTGAATGATTTTCTTCCCAAAAAAAAAAAAAAAATCCCCAAACACCCCCCACCCCAACTCCATTCTTGGTATTTTAAGAGCCAAAAAAGCACGGAAAACCAGCAAACATCTACTTTTGTATTCCTTTAACTCCTAGCCTCCGAGGTTGGTCCGAATTTCGCTTTTGTTTTCTCTTAGGCTGTCTGTGCTCTTCTCCCATGGAGACACACTAGTTGTGAGTTTCAGGGCCAAGGTTCTCAAGCAGAGAGCCTGGAGTGCTGACATCTTACCGACAGGCTGCAGCACAAACTCACCACCAAACTGCTTACATTACCCTCTGCCGGAGTGCACAGCGCCAGGGCAATCTCATAAAGCCCGTTTTGTATACCAGGAGCTCACGGGTGAACAAAATATAAAACTGAAGACACTTCCTCAAGTGCTAATAAAACATTATCCAAATAGGACTCGGGTATGTTTTCATACAGTAATGTGTTTGCCAGCACATGCTTTTGAGGTCTTTTTTCAAGCTATAAACTCAAGAGAGGAAAAAAATTATAATTCACTTTTACCATTAGATTTCACATTTTCTACAACTATACTGACCTAAAAGATACATAACATAAAAATAGCACCACGTGACCAAAAAAATGGTGACACACAGAGATTTGGTGACACACAGAGTATCTTAGAGGGCTTTTTAACTGTTGGTTTCTTCAAGCAGGAAACACTGAGAGAGCGGGGGAGCCACGGAGGCTCTCATCAGCTCACACAATACTAAGATAGATATATTGCTTGCAATTCCCATAGAGTATATCTTTACAAAAAGTACAAATTCCAAGTTCTGCAGTTTCCCTGGGAACTGCATGTAGAAAAAGTTGCTGTGCACCTGAACTGGCTGTTTGAAAAGAGAAAGAAGAAAAAAAACCACAACACTGCTTGGAGAACTTTGTAGACAGAACTACAAATCCCTTTCCTTTAGTGCGAGTACTAACTCACGGTAGAGAGTGATTCGATTTAGTTACCTGGTATGTTTCTACAGTACGGAATGAAGGTAGATTCATAGGCCAGTAAAAACATTGAAAACCACTGCTCCTTTGGGGTTGACTAATATAACACTACTGTATGTAAAAAGGTCAGCACCACGGGTCATCCAGCTTACCTACTGGACAACTAACAAAAATTCCAAATGGTTTCCAACTAGAGTTGAATACATTTTATGGCATTTGGTTTATGTATTTGTTATGAAGCAGAGCTATGAACACTGTGATTTGCTTTGCTTGCTTTTGGACACAATGATTAATATATTTGAAAACCTATTAACATTCTTTTATAAGGGAAATAAAGGGGCAAAACCCTAACATATTAGGTAGGGGCGAGACAGAGTCAAAAGCCCTGTTCACATTGTATTAAATTATATATTCCTCTTACATTCACCTCAACCAGAATAAAATCAAATTTGAGAATGTATATATACTATATATATAATAATTGCTTTATTATATATATATATATAAAAATTGTCTAACTACCCCCTAAAAGTAATTTTAAATTAGAAAAGGTTACCCATTTGTATCAGCTGACGGCATCCCAGTCTCCCTCCATGGAAATGCACTGGTGCCAGTGCACACAATGAGAGAGTATGCCTCTTGGCAGAGAATGTAGGGTCAACCAGTTGGCATAGCTAAATCACTGGCAGATTTTGGATGAAGAGTTCAGCCAAAGAGGAATACTGTCAGCCTGTGTTTTCCCTGGATACGCTGCCCTTCATGCTTTGAGCTCCTTGAGGGAGGGAGGGCGGGGGAAAGGATAAACACAATGAAGTGTTCCTTCCAGAAACCTTAGAAAAACTGCCAAGAGACCAAGAGATTTCCAGATGGTTGGGAAAACCAAAGGTTACAACAAAGCAAATCACAAATAGGCGTTGATTAATGTGCTTTGTGGGGTGCACTTCTTTACCATCTTAATCAGGAGCATCAGACACCGTGTGAATTTCCATCCGGGAATCTAGGGCCATCTCTGAGGCCGACGCATCATTTTCTAGTTTCTGTTCCACATACACATCTGTTCTCTCAGGGGACTCGATGCGACTCCTGACTTCAGCTATGCCAGGGTGGTTTTTCCGCAGGTGCTGGTTGAGGGTACCTTGGAATGGAAAGCACTTCCCGCAGATCTCACAGCGGAATGGTTTATCGTCGGTATGGCCCCGGATGTGGTACTCCAGCTGGTCCTTCCGCGTGTACTTCTTCCCGCAGAACTTGCACACAAAGGGGGTGATTCCCATATGGAGTCGCATGTGCCTGTCAAGGCTTCCCTTCTGGTTGAAGGACTTCCCACAGTAAATACAGATCAACCTCTCATTGTACGGGTACCAGTGACCTCTTGCACTCCTCTCCCGGGGGCTACTCTCAAACCCGGGGTTATTCATCATAGCTTCACTGTCGGAACCTTGCACCAAGCCCTGCAGATCACTGTGCAGATGGACAGACAGAGCCCGCTTCTGGCGGGCACGACCTCCTCGGAAACAGCTCAGCATGGATCTGGATGGGCTGGAATTACTCAAACTTCCAAAAGCTTCAGCTACGCCGGCTGGCTGTGAAGCTGCCTGGGAGTAGGAGTAGGCGTGCTGGAGCACAGAACCATAGGAGCCCACATTCACGGCCACAACTTGTTCCCCATCAACCATCTCGGTGTGGTAGCCATCGTCTCCCAGGGAGGAGCTGTCGGAACAGCTGGGACGGTCAGACTTTTCCATCTTCACTTTCACTTCAGTGATTTGGCTCTCCCTCCCCAGCAGGTCCCCTTGCTCATGGTCCCCCTCGATCTGAATCTCGTACTCAGAGACGCTCCCACTGCTCCCTCGGTCCGAGTGCCCTTCCTCCTGTACACGGCTGCGCAAGGCTTTGCTGGGTGTCGTCTCCATCCGAAGATCACTGCTTGTGGTAGGCTGCCGTACCTGAGAGCAGTATGGAGGGGAGATCTCCACCGGGTTGGCAAAGTAGCTGCTGTCTTTAACTCCATTACGACTCTCTGGAGTCTCTTCCGCACCGACGGTCACAGAGTCCACATCTCCAACACTGATTTTTGAATGGATGCTCTCTAGGATCTGCGTGCACTTGTCAATGACACACTGCATCTGAAGAAAGCTAGCTGCAGTCAGAAAACTGACAACATCCTTCAGCTGCAAGGACATTCTTCCAGTGTAACAAAATGAAAGCAACTGTTCAAACACATTGGGATTTTTAATCACTGATATTGACAAGCCACTCATGGTACTTAATGCTGAATGGTCCCGGAAGTAGGGGGAGCTGGCCGCAAGGACTGCTTTGTGGGCTCTGAACGGCTGACCCTGAATGTGGACAATGATGTCACATAGTTTCCCTTGCAGGCGGAGCTCGTTTAGCTGGCTCAGAACGGTGCTGCTGTACTCGGGCACATCAAACTGAATAAAACTGCTGCTGTCCATTTCTACTGACATGAAGCGTAATCTGAGGAAAGAGAGAGTTTCATAATTCGCCAGTGACTCCTCACTAAGTACAAGTGGCATAAACACAGCCTTGCAAAAATACCACCACCCCCTCCATTGTAGCTACTATACCTCCTAGGGTCCGCCTGAGCATTTCTTTTCTCCTCTTACTTATTTTCAGTCTTTCATGCCTTGGTTAATTCACCTAAAGCTAAATAACCTAATGATCCATTAGCCAAGTCTCCTAATTACCTGACATACATCTTGATCAAAGTAAAACATGTAACATATAGTAGAGCCATTTTAGCTCTAACTGAGAACTTGGTATCCTTTTAAGAAATATATTTTTCTGTTTCACCTACCTTTGAGGATTTGAAGTACTCTGTAAAACAGAAGTAAATTCATTTAAAAAAATGCTCTGCCTTATTTGTATATTTCCAATTGGTATTTTGCAAGTATACAGCACACTGAATGGAGCTTAAACCTTTTTAGAGTTTGAGTTGTTGTCTTGATGTGCATTTTTTCCCCTTCAGCTCTACACACATTTACATCCTTTTGGGTTGGTAATTCATAGCACAATGCTCGGTCGCCTTCAGTGAAGAGTTTTTAGACAGGAGGATCAAGAAGAGTGACGGACACGTCAGGAGTGCATCATCCTCGGCTAGTGCTCACACTGCTGGCGTGCTCAGGACAGGCTGGCTGCCCTCTGCCTAGAGCCCACAGCCCTGATCACTCAAAACTACAGAACGGTGTAGAGCCCAGGCTGCATTCTCTGACCAAAACAACAAAATTAGATCTCACATTTATATTTTTGTTTTTAAAACCCAATCAATAGGGCTTCCCTGGTGGCGCAGTGGTTGACAGTCCGCCTGCCGATGCAGGGGACACGGGTTCGTGCCACGGTCCGGGAAGATCCCACATGCCGTGGAGCGGCTGGGCCCGTGAGCCATGGCCACTGAGCCTGCGCGTCCGGAACCTGTGCTCCGCAACGGGAGAGGCCACAACGGTGAGAGGCCCGTGTACCGCAAAAACAAAACAAAACAAAAAAACCCAATCAATAGAAATTTAAACACCTCCTGAATAAGCACTGAATCAAAAAGAAAATCAATAAGGAATAGAGCTATTTAGAAAATAAGAAAACTCACATCAAATCTGCAGTACGGGTTTAGGAATGAAGTTTACTTATATCTTCAACTTACTTAACAATGCATCCAAAAAGAGATGGACAGATATGTGAAAAAGCAAACAAAATAAAATGTTAACAAGTGTAGAGTCTAGACTGAGTATACAGGTGTTTATTGTAAAATTCAACTTTTGGGTATGTTTGATATTTTTCACAATGAAATGCTGGGGTTCTGAACTAACAAATTTTAACAATGTCAGTGCCTTAAAAAATTTTATCATTAAACAATAAAGAATAAAAATAAATGAAATCACTTATGAGGTCAGAAAAGGAACAAACTAAACCCAAAGAAAACAAAAATGTAATTAATACAGAACAGTATTTAATCACAGAGACAAAGTTTTAAAATTTAAGACAAGACAATGTGCAACGAAATCTAAGACTTTTGCAGAAAAAGATCAATCAGTGTGATGATAAATCACATCAGAATTTTTCTTAACCACCTCAGAATTTATTAAAACATTTTAGTTAGAGAGGAACCCTGTGCCATTATTTATCCTAGATTTATGATTGAAATCAATTTGAAATCCAAGTGGAATGGACATATTTTTAGGATAACATAAATTGGCAGAATTAAAAAGAAACAGAAGTGCCAAAGCACAAATGATCCTCAGGCCATTCACACTGTTCTAGATGCATGCTAAAATATTTAAAGCGTCTCAGTTCATATGGAATAAGTCTGATATTAGAATATGGCAAACAGCATAAAGACCGTCAACTTTACCTACGTAGAGACTTCACTAAACAGACTTACTTTAATATCCTAAAGGAAATACTAGCAAATATAACCTATTAAAAGAATAATATATTATGATCAAATGTAAGAATGGCTATATGTTAGGACATACACAAATGTAATTTGCAACCTCAATAAGTCAAAGGAGAAAAACCATATGGCCAAATGAATTCTACGCCAAAAATGCATTTTAAAAAGTTAAGTTACTTTCAAAGTAAGGATAAAAATACTTAATAAGCTAAGAACAGAACAATATTTTCCTAATACAATAGCATCTACTGCAAACTAATGGCAACATCACCCTTAAAAAGGAAATATAACTACATTCCCCAAAATGTATGTAGTAGAACACAAGCCCCAAGCTCAATATCCCTACCTCCTAGGAATTAAAAAACATATTAGCATACTAACCCATCTGCAAAGTCCTACAGACAAGAATTCTATTTAACTCAGCAGTTTGCAAACTCATTTAACCATGAAACTCTTCTCTCAAGGTACACATATTAATATTCCAAAGAATTAGTGTTCCCTGGCACACTCTATGGTAAACACTTTTGTAAAGGAATTCCTGCTAGTGCCTGGAAGGCTACAAGGCTGTCTGCCCATCACTTCTTTTACTTAATGTTGTTCTTGAAATTCCAGCCAAAGAAAAAAGGCAAGAGAAAATTAAGGCATATAGCCTTTAGAAAAGAGGCGGTGAAATTATCATCCAAGGGAGATATGACTATTTACATAGAAAACACAAAAGAATTGCTTGAAAAAAATCTGTTAGAATCAGGATGTAATAAGTGAAGGATTTAATAAATTATTATTCATAAAAAACCGGTTAGGTAAGCTAATGACAAGTTACAGCCAACAATATTAACATAAACTATAAAATACCTGGGGGATAAACAAAAAATTGGATCTACAAGAAGAAAACTATAACACTTTAATGAGGACAAAAACATGCATAAACAAAGACACATATCATGCTTCTGGTAGGAAAATTTGACACTCTCAAGATGGACATGTTCCCCGCAAGTTAGTTTATAAATATAATGCAGCCCAATGGAGTATTTTCTTAGAAACTTGACAAAATGATTTTAAAATTCATCTAGAACATTGCCGTCCAATAGAAATACAACACAAGCCATGTGTGTAATGTTTTCTAGCAGTTATATTGTTTAAAAGGAAAAGTATAAAATTTAACTCAATATATCTAAAACATTATCATTTCAACATTAGAAGGTTATTAATGAGATATTTTATATTCTTTTTTTCATACTAAGTCACCAGTATTTTCACAACACACTTGGAATCTCATGTCTGTCATATCAAGTCTTTAAAATGTGATGTGTATTTTGCATTTACAGCACATCTCAATCTGGAATAACTACATTTCAAGTGCTCAATAGCCCCGTGTGAGCAATGGCCACCATACTGGACATTAGATCTAGAAGAAGAAATACTGAAAAAATTTTAGAAAAAGAAAAATACAGCCAAACATATAGATGTCAAAATGTAGGAGTAGGCTATAATTCATTCATTTCGTAAATATATACTGAGAGTCTTCCGTATGCCTGGCACTACAGCTCTGGGTGAGCTACAATTCTCTTGCTGTAAATTGTGATAAGAGCTATGAGATCTTTCATAACAGAGGAGTGGTCAGAGAAGGCCATTTGAACAAATGATATCTCAACTGAGACCTAAAGGATGATAAAGGTTAGCCAAATATTGGGGGGTACGGGGGGTGCTGCAGGGAAAGTTCCAATTTTCCAGACAGAAGGAATCACATGCACAAAGAGATGAGAGCCCAAGTCAGGAAGGAAGGAAATACTGGAGCACTGTGGCACAGCTGGGACAAGGAGCAAGGGCAGAGGCCACATGAGGCTATCAAGTAGATAGAAATCAGACCAGGATGGGCCTTTGGGGGCCATTTTCAATCAGTGAAAAAGGAAGATTTCTGGAAATAGATGCTGCTTGGATAACATGAATAAATAATAATAAAGTTAGATCCCTTCTTCACAACATACCCAAAAATAACTTCAAGAGAAGGCATTTCTGAGCACACAAAGGCAAACACCAGAAGAAGGAAGGGAGATTTAACTATTTAAGTAAAACTTTTATACATCTAAAAAATATCTTTTACCAAAAAACAAAAAGAGACAAATTATGAAAAATATAACATCTATGGCAGGGAAGTATAAAACTCTTACAAATCAATAAAAGCCAAATATAACAACTGAAAAGTGAACAAAGAATATGAACAGATGCTAAAAAAAAAAAAAATTTAAATTGCCTTTAAACATAGGGATAAAATGCTTAACGACTTCATCAATAAACCAAAATATAAAAATTAACACAAGACACAATTGTTCTTTCTCAAATTGCCCAGACTTAAAAACGCAACCCAGCTGGCAGTGTTATAGGAAGAGGGGTGCTCTCACATACTTCTGGTAGGCAAATATAACAAAAGCCTTAAAATGGGAATTTCTCTCAACTCAGCACTCTGAGTGTTGTAAAAACAAAATCATGAATATAGGCACAAGAATTTATCCATAACTATATTCAATTACAAAGCAAACAATGGAAACAACCTGAATGTCCAACAATAAGGGAATTATTAAAGTATGATACAGCTATATACTGAATACGGTATCATCACTAAAATGACGTTAAAGAAGAATTCAAAGTTAGTTCCACAAAATGTAAGTTAGCTCCCATGAGAGCAGGAATTTTTATCTGTTATATTAACTATGTGCCAGATAACTGCCTGGCACATGGTGGATACTCAATAAATATTTGATGAATAAATATTTAAGAACACAGCAAGAAATCAGATCAACTGCAAATGGACAAGAGGGATCTTTATGGGTAATGGAAATGGTCTAAAACTGAATTACGGTGATAGTTTGACAACTTTTTTTTTTTTTTTTGCGGTACGCGGGCCTCTCACTGTTGTGGCCTGTCCTGTTGCGGAGCACAGGCTCCGGACGCACAGGCTCAGCGGCCATGGCTCACGGGCCCAGCCGCTCCGCGGCATGTGGGATCTTCCCGGACCGGGGCACGAACCCGCATCCCCTGCATCGGCAGGTGGACTCTCAACCACTGCGCCACCAGGGAAGCCCTTGACAACTTTTTAAGTTTACTAAAAGTCACTGCATTTTACACTTAAGATGGGTCAATTTTATATGTAAGTTATATACCTCAACAAAGCTGTTAAAAAATCAGGTAATCACAGAATATACAGCATGATATTTCTAAAAGTATATATGTATTTACAAATATTAAATATACATAGAGATAATATTAAAGAATTATACAAAATATTTACATTAATGTAAGAGTAAAGATGTTTTATCTTTCTTCTTTGTATTTTTCAAATTTCTATAGTGAACATGTATTACTTGGAATGACAAAAATATATGTATTTTTAAAGCCCTACTAGATGATAATTTGACATAGACACTGCTGGTGAGAATAAAATGGTACAAATACTTTGGAGGGCATTTCAGTAGTATCCAGCAAAATTACAAACGATCCCCCATGACTGAGCAATTTCAACTCTAGGAATTTATTACAGGACAGCTCATAACAAAAGACTGGAAACAAACTAAATTCTCATCAAGAGGAGCCTGGCTAATAAATTATGGTATGTCCATACTAAAGACTGTTATACAACCAGAAAAAATGAATAAGGAAGCTCTTTTCATACTGGTATGAAACAATCACCATGATATATTGCTAAATGAAAAAGCTGAGATGCAGAGCTGTATATATGCTATGTGTATAAAGCACTATGAAAACATATATACCTCACTGTGTCAATATATTCATATAAAAATATTAGCAAAATATTTCTGGAATGATGCACAAAAACAAATAGCCTCTTGGGACAGGGATGAGGTAGTTGGAAGGCCCATTAGCTTTCAGTGAATCATTTTGAACTCTTAAAATTTCTAAACTATGTGAATGTATTACTTATTAAAAATAAGTAACATTAAAAAAATTTAAGGCACCTCATCTAGTTTTTAAGAGATAAGAAAAGATCCTAATATAACCATTAGAAGCATTAATTTGGAGTCGGATATGGATTCAAATGATACCTGCTTTCCATTTGTAAAACCTTGGGCAAGGTACTTCATAACCTTTCCAAGTCTCAGTTTTTTTTTTTGTTTTGTTTTTGTTTTTTTGCGGTACGCGGGCCTCTCACTGTTGTGGCCTCTCCCGTTGCGGAGCACAGGTTCTGGACACGCAGGCTCAGCGGCCATGGCTCACGGGCCCAGTCGCTCCGCGGCACGTGGGATCCTCCCAGACCGGGGCACGAACCCGTGTCCCCTGCATCGGCAGGCAGACTCTCAACCACTGCGCCACCAGGAAAGCCCAGTTTTTTTGTTTTTAATGGTAGTATCAATAGCAATAGTCTTTGCCTTACGGGTTGTTATAAGGAACACATGTAGGAAGCACTTAGCACAATGGTTGCTTGGCACGTGGCAATCAAGGTTAGCTATTAGAGACTTTTTTTAGGGGGACAGGATGGTGTAACAAAGAGAACTGGCTTTGAAGTTAGACTTGGATATGAATCCTGGTTGTGCCACTTTCTAATAAAATAGTAACAATGAACATTTAAATAGTTACGTGACCTTAGACAAGTCCATTAACCTTGATCTCTGTATCTAGAACATGACTAGAACAGCCCAACATGACTGTTGCAATAGTTGAATGAGGGAAATTCATGCAATGAATGTGTATAATAGCTTACATACAATGAGTACCTATCTTGTGCTAAACACCTTACACAGATTAATTAATTTGATTCTCTTATCAACTCTGTTAGGGGAATACTATGATTGCTGCCATTTTATAGATGAAGAAACTGAAGAAAAGAAGTTAAGACACTTGCCAAAGGTCCCGCAGTTAACAGATGAACTTAGTCTGGCTCCAGGGGTCATGCTCATAACTGCACCAGACTGCCTTCTAGAAACACAGAAACTGCCTGGCACCTGCCAAGTGGTCAAATGTTACCTATTCATTACAGCATTTTCGGGACACAAGGATGTGTAAATAGTGACTTTTGGAATTAAAGGGCAAAAGAAAGGTGGATTCAGCTTTTTAAAGGTACAGAGTCCTGGGCAAAAACCAGTAGAAAAAGGAAAACAAAAAAGCATTTCTGAAATAGTCTGTAAAACTGAAAATAGCTCCACAATGAGGTGTCTTCCTCCTTTGTGTGGCTTTTTATCTTCTTCTCAGAAAAAAGTACAGAACTACACTGGAAAGAAAATCACTGAAGAGAAAAATGAAAGACCATGATTAACACCTAAGGAGGAATTCCATTTTTCTGCAAAATGAGAAAGGAAGTGCTCCATTCTCCTCTCCTTGACACTGACGCGTCCTCTCGGCAGTGACAATGAGATTCAGAGACTCCTGCCTAAAGCAACACTCTCGAATAAGAGGCTTCTCAGAGACTGACACACAGGGAATTTACAGGTAACTGAAGTCCTAGTCACATAAAAGGAGGAAAAGGCATAATTAATCACAATTCCACACCCAGACCTGACATCAGGTCCAGTGGTCCTGAAGCAAAGGAAGCCAGAACCTCTCACAGACACATCAGTTCCAACAGAACCCTCCACTCCTCTGCAATTTTCCAGCATGGGCTAATCACTGGTTCCTCGAGGGTCTTGATTTCTCCCTTGAATGGAATGTCAGTGGGCCTACACCAAAGTTAGATCAATGTTTAATTTTATCTTTAAAATAAAATATATGCGTATGGTCAAACTTCAAACTATCGTACAGAAAAACATAAAATGGATAGCAAAATTCTTCTCCAGTGTCTCTCAATCACTGGAAAGAGTTTTTGGGTGTTCTTTCAGAGAAAATTATAAACATATATCAGCATAAACTGTTCTGCACTCTGCTTTTTAAAAATGTATTTAAAGGGTAAGCTGGGATGAAGTGAGAGAATGGCATGGACTTATATATACTACCAAATGTAAAATAGATAGCTAGTGGGAAGCAGCTGCATAGCACAGGGAGATCAGCTCAGTGCTTTGTGACCACCTAGAGGGGTGGGATAGGGAGGGTGGGAGGGAGACGCAAGAGGGAGGGGATATGGGGATATATGTTTATGTATAGCTGATTCACTTTGTTATAAAGCAGAAACCAACACACCATTGTAAAGCAATTACACTCCAATATAGATGTTAAAAAAAAAAGTATTTAATATACCTTAAAATCTTTCCACAGCAGCACAAGCTCATCTACTTCATTCCGTTTTCTGATTTCATAGTATTCCATGAAATTCATATGAATGAATTTCATATGTGCCACCATGTATTCAATACTTAATCAGTCCCCAGGTGATACCAAAAGCAGGAAACCATTTAAATAGTCATAGTAGTTCCTCCTAGCAGAGGGGCTACTGCGTTAGTTTTTCACATCCATCGATAATGCCAACTTACCTCCCAAAAGGTGGCAGCAACTGTCCCTCACCAACAGCACATGAAGTGCCTGTACCCCCGTAACTGCCAACAATGAATACTGAACTTTTTCACCTTCGCCACGCTGACAGGTTAAAAGTGGTATCTCAGTGTTTTGCTGTGATTTAATTATAAATGGGGTTGATCATCTTTTCTCATCCTCAATGGCAATTTGTCTAAGTTTGTCTTCGAACTGCCTGCCCATATCCTTTGCCCATATCTGACTCTCTGTTGAACTGTCAGAGTTCTCTGCAAATTAAGAAAACGAGCCTTTTGTCAAATGTGCTGCAAGTATTAGATTTAACTGCAATCACTAAATGACACAGTGACTGGGAATTTATTTTTCTACATTTATAGGATATGTTCAATTTCAATCTCTTACGTGCACAAAACCAAAGGGAACCCAAGGATAAATAAGAGTCCCAGTCTTGCAGTTTGATACAGGCTTACTGCAGATTCCTCCCAACTCAGAGAGAGATGGGAATGGAGTTCATTTTTGATAATGCAGAGAAGTGATTTATATTAGTTTTTCATTTAGACTAAGTTTGCAGCTGCTTCAGAAAACGATAATGAATTTGATTATTCCACTCACTAAAGACATCAGAATCAGTATTCTTTAATTCAGCAGATTAATCACAGGTCTTTCTGTCCCATTATATCAATAGTAAACCAAAAAAATCCCCAAACTAGACATTTACATTGCTATATATTAATTAAAAACAAGTATATATAAACCGGATATTTTTCTTCAATACCATTAATACTTATTTTAACAATACTCATTTTGGTTTTGTTTGTTAAAACTATACTTTGGATAACAATGTGAAATACTTCTTTTTAAAAACATATACAAAGAGAATATTAGTTGAAATGGTCTCTGGGAAGTTCAAAATTGTCAGCTCCCCGATTTCTTCATAACGCCCTTCTGCTCATTCAACCAACGGACACACAAACTTTCTGCTCTCCAGTTTCTTTAACTGGAGAATGCTTTCGCCCCTCGGGAAGCAGCTCTCACCTCACACACAGCCTCCGCCACGGTCGGCTGATGAGGCTGCCACCATTGGCCTCAACAGTGGGTTCTGGGAAGGACCACCTCGGACGTGGGCAGCCCTGACATTCGTCCAGCCACCTCCACACCAGCCCCAGGGGATCACTGCCACCTTGCACACTCCTTAGCCTTCCCCCCTTACTTGGAAAAGCCCATCATCATCATCATCCATTACAATATTTACTGAACGCTCGATACATGCTAGGCACGTTGTAAAGGCCTATATGTATTACTCATACATACGTATGAATTCTCTTGACCTTCCACCAGAAGGCAGGTACGATTACCCTCCCTTGAGAGGTGAGGAAACTGAGGCTCCAAGAGGCTAACTTAACTTCTTCAGGGCTGTTGCAAAGTCTGGCCATCTAGACCCCTACACAATAACCCCTTATCCTTGTTTAATTTGCCCAAGGGGAGTAGCTGGACCAGTAAGGGAGACAGGAGAGTTGAGGGAAAGGCAGGAGGAAACGAAAGCTTGCCCTAGGTTACCTTCCTGCCCTAGGGTGGTGGCCAGCGAATGGGACAGTGACAGGTGACAACCTCCTACCACTGCCCAGGGCTCTTACTCCTTCCTCTGCCAGGAGGAAGGAGATGAAGGCAAAAGGGAGCATTTTAGTAATATCCATCAAACTTACAAGCGCACGTGCCCTGTGCATGCAATCTCAGCTCTAGGAATCTACCACAGTACCCTCTTTCAAGATCAAAATCTCCCTCTTTTCCAGATCTAAGTCACCGGTAGAAGGAAGGGTTATGAGCAGAAAAAAGTCCCAGGTGGCCCTCCAGCTGCAGTATATTATGCCTTCCATATTCACAGCTTTTACTCCCGCTTCCCCATCAGAGCCCTGCATCCTGGCTGATTTTACCTGCTTTAAATAAACAGCCATCTTCATATGCTAAAGCCTCTATTCATTAGAAACCACCGATCTAGGGCTCAAGTAAGTGGTCCTTTTGGTGTTCGAGGGTGAAAGTCACAGAGAGCAGATGCTGCCAAGACACAGGTTCAGCCCAAGATCAAGAGAATTCAAAGCAGCACTGAGACTGGCATTTAAAAAGCAAGAGCAGACTGTGAGGGGCTATCCAGGACTGACCAAGTAGCGAGGAAGCCAGGTCTGAAAGCACTGAGGACAGCAGCAAGGCCAGCACAGGCCAGAGCAAGACAGAACCATGAGGAGTGAAGAGCGACCAGGTTCGGGAAGAGCACAGCCACATGCTGGGGAGTTCAGGCAGACTGGGCAACCAGAGAAGGGAGGCCACTCACACAGCGAGGCAGTGTGGGCACGAGCCACAGGGGAAAGGTGCTGTCCCCTAAATTACCATACAAGCCAGCCTGGGATACTCGACCCACAGACTTGAAGTGCGAAGTGAAGGAGAAGGGTCCTAGAAATAAACATGCATGCATGCTCTGAAAAGAAAACTAAGATCTGATACAAGACCATATGACAACAAGGCTTAGCAAGTAAAGCTGCTTGAAATCTTTGCAAGCTCCCACCCAAAAAAAGCTACAGAACATATGACCACACCCAGGCATCAGGACAAGACGCTGTTCTGAAACGCTACAAACAAGGGAATGATACCCCCTAATCCAGATTCCAAAGCTCACCAAGAATAAACACGTTTTACCTGAAGGAGCTTTAAAAAAGTCACTTCATAAAGACAGGGAAACCAGCTGACCATAATCTAACAGACAAGGCTGATCCTAGGAAGGGTGGACAGACGTCAGTTCATTGCCACTCTGTTCCTCCTCTCACCTGGCTCCTCCACTGAGTTTGAGCAAATGAGGCAAAAAGGTAGTGAGTGCTCTTCTATGTGACCACTATAGGTTCACATAAAATAAAATGCCCGATTAATGGAAATTACAGCTCCCTAAGTTTTCAAAGGTGCTGCACATTTAACAATTTCTTATAAAGCACTAGGGAATGTAAGGAGGGTCCTATTATTTTCCACTTAATGTCATTATAGTCTTCTGACTATATTGTGACTTCTGACACTATTTTTAAAAGACTTAACTATCACTAAAAAATAACTAAAAGAAAGCATGGGTGAATTTATTTATAATAATGTCATAGAGGCCTCTGCAAGCATGACATAAGTCCCAGAAGCCACAAAGGACAAATACATTTGACAACATAGAAATATATAATAAAAAAATCCACCCTCCAAGCCGAAAGATAAACGACATATTGAGGGAAAGTACATGCACATCTGACAAAGGGCTATATTATAACTCAAACAGATTTGGACAGACACACAAAATCCTATGGAAGAAGGTGCAAAAGATATTAACAGTTCAAAGAAAAAGTGATCAAAAACATATGAAAAGATGTTTAGCTTTATTCATGATCAAGTCATGTGAATTACAAAAAGAAAAAATGAGATACCATTCGTAACCGATCAGACCTGCACACATTTTAAAAGTGTGCAGGTGTGATCCTGAGGGATAATCTGGTAATATCAATTAAGATGTAAAAAGCATTCATCGTTTGGCCCACAATTAACTATTAAGAATTAAGCTTACAAATACACAGTACTTACAATAGCTTATCAGGATATGTATGTCCACTGAGCATTTTTATTTGCTATAGCAAAAAAAAAAAAAAAAAAAAAGAGGGAAACGAGCTCAAAATCCAGAGAAGACTTGTTCAAAAACAAAACAAAACAAAACAAAAAAACCAATCAACAACAAAACACTACCCAGCCATTAAGAAGAATAAATATACCTGTATCCTTTGACATGGAAAAGAGCTCTAATATTTAGCCAAAACCAGCAAGCCACAGAAAAATCTGTATGTATATATGTGATTCACTTCATGTACTTTTCTTAAAAGAACAAGTATATACTGCTGTATCCACTCTGGAAGGAATCCCATGAAACCATTAATGTTGGTGACTTTTGGGAATGAGGACTACAGACTGGGGAGAGGGAAGGGAAACAGACTTTTATACTTTTTGAATTTTTTTATCATATAGCTGTATTATTCTCACTAAAAGTTTTTTTTAAGACATGGCATAGGGTTTTACCTAAAAATATACAATTTTTAAAACCAAGGAATCTAGAGAAAGATAGGCTGCAAATGGGTAATTATTGTATCAAGCAGACAATTATAGAGGCAGAAACAAAGAACTATGAGAGCAATGACAAGACTGATTACTTTTGACCAAAGAGAATTTTTTTTAATCGAAGAGAATAAATAAAATCTTCATGGTGGAAGTAATATTTGAACAGGACTTTGCATTTCAAATGGAACAGAACACTTCAGGCAGAGGAATGGCAGAAGCAAAGAACGCTGGAGTGAAAATGTATGGTGTCTGGGGTAGTGGCCAGGGCCCAGGTACAAGGAGTGATGAGGGAAAAAGGAATGCCACAGTGGGAACGTGGACGGCCTTGAATACGAGACTGGAAATCTCAAACTGGATTCCGGTGGCAGCCAATTTGAACACGAGTCCAAAGAAGGACTCAACAGGGCTTGGAGACGGAGGGATGCTATCCACTCTGGAAATTAGTTCCACCTCAGACAAGCTGAGTTTAGGCTGCCCACTGGGCCTCTGAACAGAGTTGTCCAACAGGCACAATTTTGGAGTAATCAAAAGTTGTACTAGCCAAGGATGAATGTGGTAACATGCGGTTACTAAAAGGGAAAACAGAAAACACAGCTGAGAACAGAAGGAACAGTTATTTGCTCCTACTGTAACATGCTCACAAAAGAGGAAACATGCACACCTAGCCCTCTCCTTAAGGCACCGTTTCATTGACTAATAAAATTCTGCATCGTGCCTTTTGTTAAGCTGTAAGGAAACCAAACAGTGAAAACCAGAACCTAGACTAGTGCCATCTTCCCACACTGCAAATCCATTCTAAAGAGAACCTAAAGATGAGAAAAGACACTTAAATGTCATCTGGGCAAAACACCCACATGGGCCTTGAAATCCCCTCTACAAAATCCTTGGTTTTAAACTCTGGAACTGTTTCTCCGTAATGACAACCAGAGCAAAAGTAAAAGTGTAAAACCTAAGCAAATGTGATGTGCTGATTTTTGAGCCTCCCGTGCTGCTGAGCTCACACCCTCAGTGGTGAGCTCTCTGAGGGCAGGACTGTGTGCCCAGAGCCTAGCAGTGTGTCTGGCAGAGAGAGGCTCTCAGCAACCTAAACCAAGCTGGTGGCTCAACATCCATGACTGCCACCATGGCGGCACCCTCAGCTTTCAACTTTTCCTGCTGAACACCCAAGAGACGTAGGATCGTCTCACCAGCAGGGAAAATCTAGCAAGGTGGTTCACTCCCATCTAACCCATAAACACTCTAATTTGCTCCACTTCATTTAAAAATACCCTGCGACACTTCCAAGAAAGGAAAGCAAGGTTACAAATTTGGAAGTTGTTTAAGGCACCAGGAAGTACCCATTATTCTCCATCAAGATGCTCATGATTCCAAACCCAGATTTGCACCTGCTGGCTTCAGTCACTTGCTGATACTGGAGACACAACTCAAGCTAGACTTTCTCTATCAGGCACTGAAGACCTGAAGATCCCTTATCATTCTCAAACAAAAAGTCATTAACAAGACCGCTGAATGGAAGCACTGGGGACAACAGGCATGGTGACAGCAGTCACAAGGATACAAAAATAACTTTCTTAGGTATTTCTGCCTGGGTCTAGAGAAAAACTAAAATTGAGCTGTCATGAAGTACAATATAATCCTTCAGAAAGCAGCAGCCGAATAACACCAGGCCTGCATGAAACATTCTGGTGCCGCTGAAACCCAATGCAAGAAAAAAATAAATAAAATGGCATTCCGTGATGGATATTCATGAAGTACTCATCCTAATTTAAAAGAAAACAAGTCTAGAGTTCTTACTGCATTAATTCATGTGAGCCTGAAAGAACATTTTTATCCAAACTGTTAGATTTCCTACCAAGGCGTTAACATTCTCCAAGTCTGCTCAGATACAATAATTCTGAGAGTGCGGTTTCGTTTGACAGTGGAGACTGTCTTTCAGTCAGTGCAAAACATCAGAAGCTTCTTCTGAGCTTTCCTAGCAGAGCAGGAATGGACTCTTTAACCTGACTGGCAGTAACAGTTACTGAGCTCCAACTGCGTTCTGTACACCAAGTAAGCTCTCTGCCTGCTCACTGAATCTTCATGACAACACTATGAGATAGACACGGCAGCTATCCCCATTCTACAGATGAGAAAACACTCAGAGAGACTAAGAACCTTTCCCAAACTCACTAATGACTGGCTGAGCCAGGATTTGAACCTGGATTTGGCAGTCTCCAGAGCCAGAATTCTTATCTCCTGGAAGAATAAGATTTTAATCCAGGCACAGTGGTGAGAAGTAGGGGTTTTATTGGTGCTAGAGTCTTACTGATCACCTTTGAGTGGAAAAAAAATTTCTCATTTAAGGGTGTATAATTACACCAACACAGTGATAATTAAGGGGTTACAATTCCTTGTACTTTGCAGCCATTTCTCTGCATAATGTCCATTCTTTTTACTTCTGTCTATGAAGTGGGCAATTAGATGCTTAAAATCCTATCATGAAATAGAAAGATTTGTTTCAGTTAAAGGAATGAATAAGCTTTCTTAAGGCAAAGAACTCAAAAAAGTCAAGGAGTAGCATCTTATCTGCTTACTGCTGGCATTTCAGGGGGCACCAGGCCTGGGAAATATATTAAGTCCCACCTCGAAAGATAAAAGGATTAGAAAAGCTCACCTTGAATTGCTTTCTTCCATGAAGTTTTCCATGCCATCAATACAACCAGAAAATAACCGTTAGAAATTAAACTGCCTTCAGTTGATGACCTTCACTAAGCTAAATTCAGCAGTTTGTCAGCTACAAAACATTAAATGGACACAATTAAGAAGTTTGAAAACCATTAAGCAGAATTTAAACTAGAGAAAGATGAAAATTAATGGGAATAAAACATAATGACACATTATAGATTTGTGATACTGACATTTTTGACAAGTGCTTCAGCTGGAAGGTAAAAGTAGGATCCACAGACATGTAGAAATACACAGCTCAGTAAATACACCGAGGTTCAGCTGCCTATCATTTCTCCACCTTGATAAATTTACACCTAATAATGATGACGATGATGATGCAAATGTAAATATTAAGCAGTTACTAGGTGCTATAAACTTTGCTACCTCCTTCATATACTTTTTTTCACTTTAAAACTCACAAAACCCTAGGAAATGGATTTTATTATCCCCATACTACAAATGAGAAAACAGAGGATCAGAGACATTATATAAATTGTCCAAGTTCACATGGCTAGTAAGTAGCCTTGCTGGGATTCAAACCCAGACCGGTCTGATTCCAAAGCTGATGTACTTTCCCCACAGCCTCCAACTGAAGAATTACATGATGTTTTCCTTTCCCATAATCAAGAGTAAACATTTTAATGTTTCAAAGATTCATTTTATGTTATCTGCACTCGAAGAATGAAAGCTGAAAACATCCACCTTGAATGGCAGCATTAGATGTAAATGATATATGACAGAGAAATCTGATAACTAATAAAAGCTTCTCCTTTAAAAACGGGCGGTTCAAAAAAATTTAAGTCATTTACCAACAAAAATTAGGAAGTATTTGCATACCTATTACAAAAGCCCAGCTACAGTATTAGATATTACAAGGGCTGCAAGAGAAGTGTTAAGACAAAATGCCCTCAAAAAAAACACCCACTTCAGCTGGGACAAGAGCAAGTTCAGTAACCGAGGAACAAGTGCTGAATCCTGTGCTTTAGATTCTGAGTGCCACAAAGGCATGGGGGTAGGGCAGTCAGGGAACACCCTCTGGAGGAAGTATATCTTCAGCAGGGGCTTGAAGGAAGTGAAATGGAGAATTTACACAGAGGAGAAGAAAAAGGAGGCCAGGACTTCAGAAGGGGGAACAAGAGGCACAACGCCCTAGAAGCAGTCACAAACTCACTTCTGCAGGAGACAGACGGAGAGGAGAAGCAGCAAATAAGGTCCAAGAAGGTGAGGAGAGCCTTGAAAAGACATGGCGGGCACTGACTGGACGCAGTGTGGCAGGCAGAGGATGTACTCAGCTTTGAATAGTGGTATAAATACCTGTGGCCTTTTAGCTGATCCCCTGGCCCCCAGCCTCTCCCTTCCCCTCCTGTAAATGATCATGAGCCACCCCTAGTCTCTTGCCTCTCACCACTGCCTTTAGAATAGTTTCAACTTTGGCCTAGTGTTCAAGTTCTTTCAGGAACCAGCCCAGCCAATCTTTCCTTATTCCCTTCCTTTAAGCACCCTCCTCTACAAGGAAACTGGTCTATTCACTAACTCCACGGGATCACTGGGTCTGATTCTTCTTTTCCTATCGGAGTCCTACTCATCCTTTAACAGCCAGCTCAAACCCCACCCCCTCACTAAAGCCTTTCCTGACCACTTGGCCTATAGTAACCTCCATCTCTCCTTCTTCTTAATTCTACAGCACACAGGCTTGTCTCATCAATTACCTTTCCACAGGTAAAGTCTCAGCACCCAGTGTAAAGCTGCTTGGAGGCTGGAAGTGTGCCTCCTACTACTTTACCCCACCACATGGAACAGCATCTTGACATTTAATAAGCAAGCAAACACTCAACTCTTTTTTTGACTTCCTATATTAAGTTTAGCATTAGCATAAAGGAAGGATGGGAGAGGTGGGGGGGACTTCTGAAGTCAGAGACTAGCTAAGAAGCTGCTGCGATAATCCAGATGTGAGGTAAAGAGGGCCTGACTAGGGAACAAAGAGAAAATGGGCAGATATAAACAACAAAAAAAAATTTTGCACGCAAAAACTCAGCAGGATGTGATTGACTACTACTAGGAACAAAAGCAAGGACTGAATTAGGATAAGGTTACGTTTAGAAACGCTTCTTGGATTCATTTTAAACCCTGTCTGAAAACAAGTGTATCAAGCGGCTAAAAAGTCCACATTTGCAAAAAGTCTTCGGTGAAACTGCCCAGTATCTTGAACCAGGGACAGCCATTCCAATTTCAGACATACACAGAATGGTAGAGCTGGAAGGGTCTTTAGAGAGCTTATCTAAAACCCTCACTGATCAGGTGGGGAAACTGAGGCCCAGCATGGAAAAGGCTTGCTAAAAGCCTCAAGACTGAGACTCCCAGACTATTCATGCCCCAAGGCACAGCCGCCTAGCCTAGAAGGACACTGTTTACACACCCAGGCCAGCCCAGCCCTCCGTAATGGCAGGACCGTCTGAGGGCGAGAGTGACCATGGAGACGTCCAGGGCCAAGCAGGACGCGCCGCCGCCTGTTTACCTGGAGAAAAGCCGTGGCGTGGAGCAAGAGCTCGGTTGCAGCCACCAGCAGGGCCGACCCCGCGGCCCGGCCCGGCTCTCCCGGGGACTTAACCATCCGGCCTCCCCGTACAAAGGGGGAGCGCCCCCGGGGCCGAGGGGCCCGGAAGCAGGGGATTCCGAGACGCCCGGGCGGAGGCTGGGGAGCCCGGGGCAGCTGGCCGAGCGCTGCCCTCAGACCCGCCAGCAGCGCCCGGACTCCGGGGCCAAGCAGGGTTGGCCCCTTGGGGGCGCGCGCCGGACCAGAGCAGGTGCCCAGAGCGTCCCGACCCCGCCCGGCCTCGGCTCCAACCCGCACCACCCGCCCACCCGCCGGCCCGCGGGGCTGACCAGGCGCGGAGGCTCCCGCCCCGCCGCGCCCAGAGGGAACCGGACAGCGGCTAGGGGCTGCCACCGACCCCGCTGGCTCCGCCCGCGCCTCGCCCGCCGCCCGCCGCCCCCCGCCGGCGCGCCTCACCTGCGGAGAGCGCCGCGCTCACATCGCCCGCCCGCGGCGCCCCCTCCGCCGCCGCCGGCGCCAGGCCCGTCCCCGCCGCTCCGGCTGCCGCCCCAGCCCGCGCCCCCCGCCCCCGGAAGCGCTTCTCGGCCCCGCCCCCTCAGCGCCTGCACTTCCGGGCAGGCGCGGACCGGGGTGCTGGCGACGCGGTACTGGCCTCTCTCCGGGCCTCCGAGTCTGGGATCCCGCTCGGGTTGTGTCCGGGAGCCTCGCCGCGGACGAATGGGCGAGCGGCAGCCTTGGTCCCGACTCCGGGAGGGAGCGGCGGCAGCTCCGCGCTCACGGCCTCCCGCTCGCCTTCTCCTCGGCGCCCCCTGCTGGCGGGAGGAGGGCTGCTCCGCGGGGCGCGACCGGGGCTCCCGGAGCGGAATGGGTGAGAGGCCAGGACTTTCGACTTGCCATCACCCGGGGCCTGCACCCACCGTGCGCCCAGCCTTCCGCTTCCGAGACCCTCGCTCTCACAGCCCTTCGGATGCCTGCCCCTCACCCAGGCTGCACAGCAGTTACCTGTGCGGTGGTTACCTTGCCAGACAGGGTCACCTAACTTAGGACCTTGGGCAGATTCCCTTTCCCTCAAAGCCGAGATAAAAATAACGAACTTGGGGATGTGAAACTCCTGTCACAGACCAAGTCTCAAAAAACATGTGCATTTCCAGATCCTTGGAGACACCCAATCTTGACACTCGGGTAGGAGTGGGAGCCTCGCTCAGCGTTTTCCTCTCTGTTTCAGGCGAATTTAACACCCTTTGAAGACCTTCCCTTTACATTTTGGTGGACTCCTGCGAAGTTATGGCAGAAGTTTATTTTCCTTTTTCTGACTTTGTAATAAAAATAAACTAGGAGTCAAAGATATCAGCTCCTCTTCAAGTTAGAAAGCTGAGACTTCACCTCATCCTCCGCAAGCGGGAACTCTCTCCAGGCTCCGTCCAGTAGTCACCTTACAATAACAAGGGCCACCTTTTGTTGGACACTGGGCAGGGCGCTGTGTAGACACTTTATAGACATGACCTCCTTTAATATACAACCCCAGGACTGTTAATATCCCCATTTTATCAAGGAGTGAACTGAGGTTCAGAGAAGTTAAGTGTCATCTAAAGTCACACAGCTAAATGGCAGACTTGGGATGAGCTCCCCTGTCTGTCTGACTCTAGACAGGAACTTTTTGGGGCAATGGAATGTTGCGAACAGAACTTTAGGTAACCTAACTGCAGGCACCTGAGCAGAGAGTCTCACTCTCTAATTACTATTCTTCTTGAGCTATTTCCTTGAGATCTGACCCCAAGAGTGAAGTCTGTGAACCCAAAGGCATAGGAAGACATCGTCTTGTCAGGCCAGGTTTCCTCAGGACCACTGGGCTGATTCACACCCCACATGAGTGAGTTCCTCTTTCTCCACAGACCAGCTGTGGGCTTCATCATTTTAACTGATTTTTGCTAAATTTGTTGGTAAGAATTGGGATCTTCTTGGCTGTAATAATCATATTTGCGTGTCATTAAGGATTATAAAGACTGAAATGTTCCTTAGTATTTAAACTTTGTGCCACGTGTCTCAAAGTTATTAGCCATCCGTCCATTGGACACTGGGTATTTCCCTCATAGCTTTATATTTATTCCCCCACCTCACTGGGTCACTCAACTCATATATTTTTCCAGTGCCCCGCTTTTGTTGTTGTCATTTAGCTGATTATGTGTCATAATCTCTACTAACTTATTTTAGTTAGAAAATTGTCACTTCACAATTAGGGTGCATGTGTTTGTGTTTTCCCATGATGTCTGTGGCATTTTTAAATGATTTAACTTTGCCTATTTGAAATCAAAAAGAGTCTAGATGGGCTTTCCTGGTGGCACAGTGGTTGAGAGTCCTCCTGCCGACGCAGGGGACACGGGTTCGTGCCCTGATCCGGGAAGATCCCACATGCCGCAGAGCGGCTGGGCCCGTGAGCCATGGCCGCTGAGCCTGCACGTCCGGAGCCTGTGCTCCGCAACGAGAGAGGCCACAACAGTGAGAGGCCGGCGTACCACAAAAAACAAACAAACAAAAAAGAGTCTAGAGGGTGATGTATGGGCCTCATTCCACAGTTACCCAGTTTCCCTAGCGGTATTTATGAAATGATAAAAGTCATATTTCATCCAGTCAAGGAGGGGTTTTGCCATAATGGAGGTATGCAACATTGGCGGCTGGTGTTAAGCCAATATCTGTGTTCTGCCTTCTCTTCTTCCAAGGTACATGGCTAAACAAATCTTCCAGCCTCCCCTCCATGTCATGTGTTAATTGAGATAGTGTAGAAGTGCTTGTAAAAGTTAATTCCTTTCCCCTCCTTTCCTCTTCTTCCCTTTCTTGGACAGATAGGGCCCAAATCTCCACTTCTCATCTATTCCAGATTCCTGAGCACTTAGAGAGTCAAGATAGCCAGGTTATCTGATCCCAGCCTCTCCTTCTTCTGGCTTCCACAAGGGGACCCTTTCTGCCAAAGCTCAGGTCCACTTTGAAATCCCCAGAGTCTGGCAAAGCTTATTGTCTGTTGGCATCTGTCAGAGTCTTGACACACATAAGTCACGAATATCCTTTAAACAAAAAAATTAGTGTGAATTATCTGGGATTTTCTCACTCTTGCTCCCCTCACCAGGACCCACTGGTGTGCCCCTTCCACATGTCTCACTACCTGAGTAGTTTGGGGCCAGCAGGGGGAGTCACCCTCTCCAAACAGTCCCACGCTGTCCAATGACTTCTATTATAGAACATCCTAGTGGGTCAGGTTTCCACCTGGCCAACTCTGCAGAGTAGAGTAGGTGTTCCACCCAGTCCGGGAAGAGCAGTCTTCCTGGGAGACTCCTCTGGTCCTTACTGCCTGTGTGATGGGAGCCTTTCTTCTTCATCTGTTAAAGGGCAATTAGGCTGAGGGGTGTGATGTGTGGCCTCCCCTCCCACAGCCAAGGGTGGGCAGTAGAGTGCTATGGCTAAGCAGTGAGGCAGATCCGGGTCCCCGTCCCCACTCAGCCTCACAAGGTGGACTGCCGTAACTCAGCCTCACAAGGTGGACTGCCGTAACTCAGCCTCACAAGGGCTCCATGATCTGAAGTGGGGCCAGGCACTCGCCCTGCTGAGCTTTGGCCTCCTCATCTGTATAGAGGGTGATGACACCGACCTCAGTGGTAAATATGACCATAATAGAGCACGGCACACACAATAATTATTCTTGGTCAGCAAGAAAGCAAGGGATGATAGATGGCTTCAAGAGCCTCCACCCATTTTCAAGAAGCCTTTTCTCACTTCCTGGAGAGAGAGCTTGCTCTCTCCTGTCCTCCTGTCTCACCTGCCCAGCCTCTGGGTGGGCCTGGCTTGCCTCTGATCTAAGCCCTGCTGGCACCCACTGGGCTCAGGTGTTGCCTCTGGAGTCCTTCCTCACTGTCACTTTCTTCCTGATCTGCTCTCTCCTGTTTCCTGCTGATTCTCCAACACCACCCCTGTAATAGACTCCTGGCACTCTCTCCTTCTCCTGTGTAGTAGCCACAATGGCAATTAATTAATGACCTGTACAATTACGAGTTTAATATCTGTGTCCCCCACCACTAGCCTGTAAACTCCATGAGGATGAGACCTTGTTTGACTTCTTTCTTGCTGTTTCTCCAGTGTTTGGTACTCAATAAATATTTGTTGAATTAATAGATAAGGAATGGCTACCAGTTTTTGCTTCTACGTCTGTGTTCCTTGAGGGTAGGGGCTGTTTAATTGATCCATTTCCTCTGCACCCTGCAGAGAACCTGGTACTAAATGAGCAGCAGTGAATATTTGCTGAGGGAAACAAAGCAGGAGTAAATGAGTGGATGAACTGAGAGACTGAACCCACACCTCTCTTCCCCTTTTCCCCCTTTTTCTTGCTTTGGGTGAATCACTTAATCTTTTTTACCCTTTCTTACCCATCTGACAATGGGGACTAACATTCCCGAATTTCCTCTTTTAATAAACATTCTTGTTCACATTTAAACATTCCTGGAAAGACATTTTACAATCAATGAGCATATTTAATCTGGTTGTGTTTTTTGCCCCAAACTCGGTCAATAAATCCAGAGCGTATCTCAGAATCAATGGCATTCTTGAAAGCTATGTCTTGAGGTGGACTCCTGTAACTCACACCACATTTTCTCACAGGCAGATGTCTGACTAAAGTCAGTAAAGTGAAGATATCTGCAAAGATGCAGCCTGGTTTCAAAAGGTGATTGAGCTCTAAGTGTTCTAAACCGGGCACAAACCTGCCAGGCATGCCTTGGATTTCAACGAAGTGAGCAAGCTGCACGTGAAGAGCATTCTTGCTGCCACATGTGTTTAATGTAAAGCCAACATCCTGTCCATCAAACACGAGACCAGAAGGATTGCTCGCCTTCCCTCAGAAGTCAGAGGGTTTTGCAGGATGACTTTGATGACCAAGACTCTTTAAAAAAGATGCCCGGGGTGATGGAAACTTTTCCCCTCAGTAAAATTCCCCACAACAAATAGTTCCACTGACCTTAGACATGACTTCAGCACTTTCTTGAGTTGAAAGCTGTTGAAAAATAAAAGTCATGGCATCTGATTGTTTGATGGCTTCACTAAAGATTTCAAATATGAGGATCTAGAGAGGGGGTGTCTCTTTAATCCCTCTTTCTTTTTCTTTCTTACAACAGAATCAGAATGGAGGGGAGCCCTTTGGGAACTGAGTCCCTGGGGCTTCAGGATGGTTCCAGGCACTGTGGAGGAGGGAGGAGAGTCCATCTTTCTTTCTTTTAATCAACGTTAATGAGGTAAATTGAGTTTTGGTCAGTGTATACATCTGCCACCATGACCTTTGCTTTTCTGACTTGCTGAGCACGAACAAGGTGCTCAGCATCTGGTTTTTGATCCTGCCTCCTAGAGTCCCCGTGCATCCTCTCCCTGCCTGTTCACACTGCAGGAATCAGTGACTGCAGGATGGAGCCCTGATAGGAGGAGGTGACATCACCACACTCAGGGCAGATCAGCTGGGCAGTGGAGGCACACAATGCCTGGGAAACCCTGTCATGACATGACTGTTGCATATTTATTCACTCAACAAATATTTTTTGAGTGCTAATTAAGTGCCAAACATTGCTCTAGGTGCTGGGGATATAGCAGTGGACAGGAAAAAAAAAATTCCTGCCCTTCAGGAGTGTACATGCTATCAGGGAAAGAGAGGTATAAACTAACAAGATATATAGTATGTTAGATGGTGAGAAGGGCTATGGAAAAAATAAACAGGGAAGGGGAAAAGAGAGAAGACAGTACATTACCTGATGACAAAGTTTTATACCAGTTTGAAATTCTTACCTGACTTCTGTATCAAACCAGAGGATGCTCACAGCTGCTGGGTGAGCAGGGGCTCATGGCACCTTTACCTGCCTTCCTGACCTTAATCTTCTTCCGGCTGCTGACACTGAGCTGGGGTTTGCCTGTGTACCTGCCCTGTTCTGATCAATCCTCTTCTGATGGGCTCCCCGAGGATCTGCTCCTCGGCAGCTCCTGTGTCTCCTCTATCTCCTGGTCTCATCCCTGTGGTCCTGTCCACTATCCCTGGCCCAGAATGGGGCTGGCTTTGTTTTCAGATTCAGTGCGTCCACTGTTACTAGACACCTAACTTTTTTCGCCACCTTTCTAAGATTGGGCAACATGGTAAAGACCATGAGACCCTGGGCAAGTGAATCAGACTCTCTGAACCTGGGTTTCTCATCTGTAAGGTGAACGTGGTTGTAGTGCACCTGTCCCAGATGGTTGTTATGGGAATGCCACGAGATAATTGAAATAAAGTAGTTTTCAAAGGCTTGTACTTAGTGGATGCTGAATCAGTAGTAGCTGTTCACGTAGGAGGGACTGAGCTAATGGCAGCAATGCAGGGGAGGGTGCAGCATGGGAGTGCACCCTGGCTTTGTCTCCCGTACCCCCTCCCCAGCCCCTCTGGATCTCCCCTGTCCTCCCCCAACCACTGTCATTCTCGGCTCCCCTTTCATCATGGAGCTTAGCTCCGTGGAATCTTCGCCTCTGGCCACTTAATGAGAAAAACTCTTCAGCAGATCTGCTCCCTCCCTCCCTCCCACTCTCATCGCCTGAAGAACAGTCTCTGTTCAAAGGGGATGATGCCTTCCTTGTCAGTCAAGACTCAAGCAGGTTGGGGAATCTTAGCCCCTTCTTTACTTCAAATGCACTCACGGCCAAACTAGTCAGTGGGTTACATTTGTCCAGGGTACTCCTCTGCAGAGAGGATCTCATCTCTGCATGATGAGAATCAAAGCCCCTTTGTTATCTCCCAGCATGGAAGCCTGGCCTAGCTGACAATTTACACTGTAACAATTCTTATTTTTTAACCCACTCCCCTTACTCACAAGACATACAGAAAAGTAACCTCTACCCATTCTCCTCTTCCTTTAAACTTCTTCTTGTTTCTTTTTCCTTGAGTTCCCTGAATTTTGATCAAGTTGGACATGCTCATCTTTTTGGAGTCTTAGGCAGAACTTTGGGGCCTGAAGTCTTGTTAGGAGTGGCTCAACTTCCGGTCAAGCAAGAAAATTAAGAACACAGTTTCTTTGGTCAAAAGTCCCAGAACAAAGGTAAGATGCTTAACCTCTCTGAACTTCTGTTTCCCCACCTGTGAAATGGAGATAAGCGTTCTGATCCCAAAGGGTTGTCAGGAGTAGTACAATGAGATAATGATTGTAAAGCACTTTGCAAAGTGTCTTATGTGTGATAAACAAGCAAAAGCCAGAAGCTCCTGTGTCCATCCACAGTGGGGTTTGTTAGGATAAGTCTTATTTTCCTGCTAAGCCTTCTCTATCATGTCCAACTACCTGGGACCTATCACCCTGAGCCCTAGGCATCTGCTGATTCGTCTGTCAGGCTTAAGCAGCTTAACGACAGGGACCTTGTCTGGCTCTCGCACAATTCTTAGAAGTTACCAGCATTTCCTGTTGTCAGGGGCTTCCTGTGACTTGAGAGCAGGGGCTGTGTCTTGTTCCCCACTGTGGTCTCTGTGCCTAGCACCAAGCTCAATAAATGTCTTAAAACCAAGAACTAAGGAAGGATAAAAAGATGTCAGGCTCTAGCTGGCTCCCACTAGGATGAGATGGCTCAGAAGTAGGAATATAGATTCACAGAGCCCTCCTGAGTGGGCAGCATCCAGCTGCCATCCCCTACAATGCCAGCCCACCTGGTCCTCACTTCAATCTCCTCTCAAAATTGCTGTTCACCCTGCCTCTCCACAGAGCTGAAAAACAGGCAGCGTTTACCTCTAAGAAGTGAGCAACAACAAGCCCCAGGTGCCAATGGAAGCGTGTAACTGATGAAGTTCCTTCTCCCAGTGGGAGAGGTCACCTAAAACAACCTCTTTTCCATTAACACATCAGGAATCTTGTACCAAAAATGTACCCCAGAAACCCACCCATTAGACAGCCATTCCTTTCAATGAAATGTGTGGATCTCTTCTTTAAGTTTCGCTGATAATTTGAGCCTCTGGATCCCTCTCCCAGTTAAACGTCCTCAGCAGAAAGACCCTCTGGAATTCTAAAGCACACTCCAAAGACGGCCTGACCATAGCCCTCTATCGAGAGACCCAGAAAGTCAGAATTGGAGGAAAAAATTTAAGCATGGCCCTTTCTTGTTCAAATTCAAGCCATATTGTTGGCCCAGGAGTCTCTCCAAATAGCCATCATTTTCCTTGCTTGTGTCACATTCTTGCAGATGGGAATGCTGTTTCTAGTAGAATGAGGATTATGTATGACCATCTAGCCCACAGCAGAAATGGTCTGCTACAGAGTATGGTACTCTGATGGAGCTGGAGTTGCAATTTTGGGGACCATCCCATTTACAGAACAAAGGAATTAAAAATGAATATGGGGAACTACAATCACACCCAACAATGTGGGTAAAGCTCAGAAACACAACATTGAGCCAAAGAAGCTAGTCACAGAGTATGTGTGCTCTATGATCCCATTCATACAAAGTTCAAAGACAGGCAAAACTAATCTACAGTGCTTACAGTCAGGAAACGGAGAGGGGAATGAGGGGAGTTTTGAGCCCCATGTTTTTTGATGACATGGGTACATTCATTTTGTGAAAATTCATTGAGCTGTACATTTATGATTTGTGCATTTTTATGCTTGATCATATTTCAGTTACCAAAAAAAAGTGCATGTGGCCAGCAGGAAATCCTGAGGTCCAGGACTGAATCACACAACGATAATGCAAAGCTTTGGGGTAAATATAAGTTTAAACCAACTCAGAGAGCGATGAAAAGACTAGCACACCCTGCCCAGGTTTCTTGTGTCCGTAGGGGTCATTAAACTCTACCAAGAGAAAACTCTCCTTTCCTAGTGAACAGGGGAGGACCTCTCACCCAGGCTTTTTTCCTTGATCACTGTCTGCACAAGTTCTTTATCATCATGACCTCTGATGGAGGCCAGGGGTCAGTAGCTGCTAGAAAGTGTAGCTGTTGTCTGGAAAAGATCTTTAAGATGTAACACTTTCCCCTGGAGCGGATAAGGGTCATATGTGGGAAGGGGCTCCCAACCACAGACTCTGAGGCTGCCCCTCCATCTTGCAGAATCCCCGCCCCTCAAGTGCCACTCTAATCACGGGACACACTGCCTCCCAGGCATTCTGTAGAATAACAAGCTGACTTTCATCCTGCCCTAGGCAGGGTGATTCTTTGGGGTCTGGATTTCTAAAAGGAGCAGTTTGTGACTCTGGTAAGATTGCTCACAGAACAAGGAAGAGACTGTGCTTAAAGTCAGACAAGCTAGTCATTTTCCTAAGTTCAAAAAGAAAATACAGCTGAATTGTCATCAGCCTCCATTTGTGAAGAAGGGAGAGAGGCCCCCGGGGAGCAGCGGCTCTGCTGCGGCTGTGACTGTTGTTCACGGGCTGCTGGAGGTACAGCAGGGTCCTCTCAGTGAGTCAGCACATTTCAGCCTCCAGGAAGGGAGCAACTTGAATGTGACAAAGCCAGCCTTCAATACCCAGAAATTTCTGAGGCGGTTCCTGGCTTGGGGGTTGGGGGGCTGATTGCAAAAAATCTGCATTTGCAGGGCGACAATTTAGAAGAGGAAATACCACCAATAACGGTATAGTGTCACGCATTTTCAGCTCTCTTCAGAACGAGAATTTGATATTTCTTTATCTCAGTGAGTATTTTGGTCTCTCCAGTTTCTCATCTTGCTACTGCCACCCAAGCCTTGCTAAAGACTGTAGGAGGCTGCTCTGACTTCAACTGAACAAACTGGTTGGGTGCCAGGCCCTCTGCTGTAACACAGACGTGTAGTGAACAGACATAAGCAGGTCTCTACACCCTTCTGGTCCTCACAGAGCTTAGCAATGTGCATACAAATGATGCCTGAAGGGGTGACACGTCCTAAATTTTTCAGGGGCTCTAAAGGAAGAACAGATGATACCGAGATGGGAAAAAGTGAAAGCTTCTTTGAGGAGGTGGCATTAGAAATGGCCTTTATTTGGGACAGGACTAATGGGCAGGATTCTGGCAGGAGGAGAGCACATAATGAGCATGCTTGGCAGAGGGAATCTCAGTAACGCTCATGGTTAGAGGGAAGCTGAGAGCAATTTCAAGGGAATATGGGATTTAGCTGGAAAGTAGAATAGGTAGGGTGGAGAAATAGTGAAAACAAACCAGAAAGGAAGTCTGGAAGTCTAATCCTATGGTCTGGAGAGTTTGGGCCGACTTTGGTAGGAATTGGGGAGCCTCTGGAGGTTTCAGAGCAGCTTGGTGACATGGAAGAGTGAGGTTGACAGGTGTGTGTAGGAAGTGGAGTGAGGAGAGCAGGCTGGCGCAATCATCTAGGTGAGATAAAAAGGACAGCGGTGGTGACAGCCACCTCCCAAGTCTTCAAAGAATTGAGCTTTTTTTTTGTGGCTGCTCCGCACCGCTTGCGGAAGCTTAGTTCCCCGACCAGGGATTGAGCCCGGGGCCATGGCAGTGAAAGCGCCAAGTCCCAACCACTGGACCGCCAGGGAAGTCCCTTTAAAAAATTGAACTTAATTGAATGTGTGTGTGGATGGAGTTCTTGAAATTCCTTGCCAACCACCCTTCCCCTCGTGACCTTCATGTAAAGAAGAGGGTGAGTGTTGCGCATTTTTCTTTTCTCTTCTTTTGTTTTGGCTGTGCTGGTCTTCTTTGCTGCGTGCAGGCTTTCCCTAGTTGCCGCGAGTGGGGGCTACTCTTCCTTGCAGTGCGAGGGCTTCTCATCGCGGTGGCTTCTCTTGTTGCAGAGTACGGGGCCTAGGTGCGCAGGCTTCAGTAGTTGTGGTGCACAGGCTTAGCTGCTCCGCGGTATGTGGGATCTTCCCGGACCAGGGCTCGAACCCATGTCCCCTGCATCGGCAGGCGGATTCTTAACCACTGCACCACCAGGGAAGTCCCTGCTCTGTCCATTCTTGAGGACACTGGTGAGCAATTCCTGAATTACATGAAAGAAATTGCTAATTGGAATTTCACTGGCACGCATGGCAGGAGGGTACATGATCAGTGTGCCAGAGGCAAAAATCCCATGGAGAAAAGCAAGTTTAAAAGGAGCCTCTGCAATTATTGTTCTCAGATGGCCCTACCTAGGTTAACAACAGCCCCCCATTAGGCTACTAGGAGTCCAGCTTGCCCCATTTCAACACTGACTTTGAACTTGACCTACCTGGGCTCACGTTGGCTCCTCCCACCAGGCACCTGTTCCACACCCAGGAGACCACGTTGGCAAGCCTGTTATTTGTCACTCAGTCCATGTAGGGAATGCAGCACAAATATGTCATGGGTCATATCATTCCATTCAGTTAATTTTCCTGACAGCTCTGATCATCGCCCTTTGGAGTTGAAATCAAATCCCTACTCCTCAGCCTGGGATCTGCGGTCCTTCATGACCTCAAGCACCAACATGTTGTAATTGCCGCGAGCTTGGGCTCCAGAGTCAGATGACCTAGTTCGGAATTCTGGCTCTGCCACTTACTTACTTAACCTCTCTGAGCCTTGGTTTTCCCTTACCTTTCAAGCGGGATTGCAATAAAGACCTAAAGAGATATTGCACATAAAGAATGTAGCACAGAGTCTGGCATACAATGAATGCTTGGTAGTTGACATCCATTACCACAGTAACACATTGGCCCCCAAACCTACCTTTCCTACTGTATTTCCACAGCTCCTCTCACACTTCCCCACCTCCATGCCTTTCTTCATATTTTCCCTCTGGGTAGGTTGTTCTCTTCTTCACTCCAGTCCACAGTTCCGCAAGTCAGAATTCTACCCATCCTTTCAGGCCCTGCTCAGATGCTCATGGCACTAGGAAGGCTTCTTGCATTTCCCTAGTTATCCTGTTCCGGTGTTGAAGTTTGTGGTAATTCTCGTTAGTGTTAGAGAGCTACCAGTCTTATCTGCCTCTAGAATGTGAACTCCAGGAGAGCTGAGAATTTTATCTATTTTATTTATTGCTATATCCCCAGCATCTAGAACAGCACATAGTGTTAGGCCTTTTGAAAGCATAACTCTACCTACTAGATAGTGTGCTGAGAGCCTGTTAATGATTTATTCTATAGCATCCATATTGTCGTTGTGAATTCAATGTGCTAAACTATGGCAGACAAATTAGGAGAAAAGGGTTCTGTTCAAAAGGGGAGAGTGGGGACTTCCCTGGTGGCACAGTGGTTAAGAATCTGCCTGCCACTGCTGAGGACACGGGTTTGAGCCCTGGTCCAGGAAGATTCCATATGCCACGGAGCAACTAAGCCTGTGCGCCACAACTACCGAGCCTTCGCTCTAGAGCCCGCGAGCCACAACTACTGAGCTTGCGTGCCACAACTACTGAAGCCCACGTGCCTAGAGCCCACAACAAGAGAAGCCACTGCAATGAGAAGCCCACGCACCGCAACAAAGAGTAGTCCCCGCTCACCGCAGCTAAAGTCTGAGCGCAGCAACGAAGACCCAACACAGCCAAAAATAAAGAAATTAATTAATTAATTAAAAATTTAGGAAGAAAAAAGGGGGAAAGTAAGAAAATCCTGGAAGGCAGAATTAGGAATTACTGATAGGGATTCACGCTTTCACCCTCAGGATGACAATGATGAGTTAAAACCCAGAAAATCCAGAAAAGCAGGTGATATTGAAGGTAGTTATTACAGGAAATGGTTGTAACTGGGGTCTGGTCCTACAGATGAATTAAGCTCAGTGGCTTTCACCACATCCACAGCTAGCTTTGTTTGAGAAGTATTCTCTTAAAGTTGATGGTTAAATCTTATTTACAGGCCTGGATTCATAAGATTTAGCCAATTATATGACACAAAGAGCAAAGGACCTAACCTGAAATGTCCATTTCTTTGTCTCCTGGAGTGCTTTTCACAACCTCTGAAGACAGGGAATCACCATCTGGAGGCCCAGCCCAGGGCAAAGCTGGTGGTCGATAAACATTTGGTAAATAAATAAGCAAATGAATGAATCAAAGAATAGACCCTGGAAGAATATAAAGCTACTTTTGAGATATCCCAAATGTTTGCATTAATACTTTTCAACTATATACTTTTTGAAGAATAAATATAAATGCATCTAAGTATTACTGAATTCACAATAGTGGTTTGCGATTTTGAATTTTTCTTGATCAACAATTATCATGGTGGGAGGGAGCTCAGAAATTTTTCTAATATTAAAAAATGATGCTGGGAATTCCCTGGCGGTCCAGTGGTTAGGGCTCCACGCTTCCACTGCTGGGGACACAGGTTTGATCCCTGGTTGGGGAACTAAGATCCTGCATGCCATGCAGCACAGCTAAATAAATAAATAAAATGTTAAAAAAAAAAAAAAAGATCCTTCTACTTGAAAGGACTGGGAACATTTATTTGCTCCGAGATGCTTCTGTATCGGTTTCTAGCAGAACTGCTTAACACCTTCTAGACAGAGCTGCTGTGAGAGTCACAAGGTCACTGCTGCCCTACTTTCAGATGGTCAGAAAGGTCTCATGCCATGCTCTCTCAGAGCCGATTCACACAAAACGAGTGGTTTATTTCTTATAACCTGCCCAATTGTCTAGCCTGATCCTGTGTTTCCAAACTATAACATTCTATTGCTACTTAAAGCTCAGATCGCCACAATCACAATTTGAATGTTGTCCAAAAGCAATTTTTGGTCCTTAATCAATTGCCACAAATTTTAGTATTAGATGAAGCACCAAATAACATGGAACCATCTGTTTTAGGCTGTGCCAAAATCTCACTGAAAATATGCCCTCTTCTAGAACAAGCTGCTCAGCAGAAATTAACGACAAAAAAAAATTCATCACTTTTCTTCACTACAGGGCTGGTATATTTAATAAGGAGTATGGCAATTCAGTTTATTCTGCTTCCAAAGCAAGTAGTCAACTGTTTACTGACATTCTGGTGTGAGCCAGACACTGACTTTGCTCTACCAGAAATCATTTTTTGATAAATCCCATTGCCTTCTTCTGCCTGACTTAAAGTGTCCAGTATTATAGCTCAGTACCTGCTCAGATACAAAATCTTTCATTTGGGTTAGGAAAGAGGATGTATACTTATCTTAGAATTCTTAGCTAACAGGCAATTTCAGCAACATTTAGATGACATTTAGTGGGAAGACGGCCTTTATAAGATTGTTGGGTGCCCATACTTCCTAAGAAAGATCTCTGACAAAGCAAAAAGTCCATGGCTGTAACTGGTGGATAAAGATTCAACGGTGAATCTGCATATATTATTATTTTTAAAATTCAGCAGTATTTACTGACTGTTAATCAGGACTGTGCCAGGAATGGCCACTCAGAGACAATTAAGACATAGTTCCTGTTTCTGAGGAGCTCACTGTCTAGCAGGGGACATGGGTTTGTGTGAAGAATGGATGGTATATATAAAATTACAATACAGTGACAAACGCTACAGCAGAATTAAGATCAAAATGAAAATGGAATCACTAAGAGTGGTGTGAATAGTTTTCAGGCGTGCTCAGGGAAGGCGTCACAGGGATTATTTTTGCAGAGCCTGGAACAATACAAAGTTTTCTGGGAGGATAAAGGTTAGGGGAATATGGATGGAAAAGAGAAGGATGAGTATTCAAGGCAGGGAAAATCATTCATGCAACGACAAAGAAAAGCCCAAGGAGAGCAGCCAGGGCCCAAGTGGAGATCAGCGGATAAGACTGGACAAGTAGGCTAATGTGAGATCAGGGCCTTGGATGGCAAGCTAAGGAGTTAAGATCCTGTCAGGTGGATCATGGGAGGTGACAGGATTAGATCTGCTTGAGAAGGAGGGCTTGGAGCAGTCAGGTGGTAGGAGACCATGTTAGGCGCGGGGGCTGTTGTGAGGGCGTACCTGTCCCAGAGGCTGATGGGGACAGAGTGGGCCTGCTCGGGGCCCACCAACCCAGAGATAAGCAGGCGCTGCTGGTGCCAAGACCCGGTCTCCTGGAGATAAACACTAGAGCAGTAGTCAGGGCCCAGATAAGCCCTTGGCCTTTGGAACCCCTCTCTAGGTACTTACATTCAAAATTTAACACCCAGGGCACCAGCAGGCAGAATAGGGTTTACTCTGGACATTCTAAACCCAACAGAGCACGTGTAGCTTAGTGGAGCCCAGGACTTGGGCTGCCTGTGTTTGAATCCTGGCTGTTGTCAGTGTCCTCCTGCTAGACAGCGATGGCGTTAGCACCTGCCTCACAAGGTAGGTGTGAAGGTGAAGGGTCAGCCCATGAAAAGTGCTTGCAACAGTGCGGAACTCAGTAGGCCCACATAAATGTAAACTCTGTTAAGGAGCAAGCATGCAAAAAAAAAAAAAAAAAGAAAAAAAGGGGCTTCCCTGGTGGCGCAGTGGTTGAGAGTCTGCCTGCTGAGGCAGGCGACACGGGTTAGTGCCCCGGTCCAGGAAGATCCCACATGCCGCGGAGCGGCTGGGCCCGTGAGCCATGGCCGCTGAGCCTGCGCTCCGCAACAGGACAGGCCGCAACAGTGAGAGGCCCGCGTACCGCAAAAAGAAAAAAAAAAGGAGCAAGCAGTTGGTTGATTGTACTATGTGAAATTAAAGCTGCATTGGTGGGAAGGTGGAGGGGGATCATGCTCCTTTCCCCTCCCCTTTTCTTGGAGTAGGCCTTGAGGGGACTTTTCTACCAGTTTGAAAATCACTGGACTCTCCATTCCTGGGGTTAATTTCTTCACATTATTTCCTAAACCCTAGGAGTTCAAGCAGGGTGACCTACTGATGCCAGGCCTGGAGTAGTCTCTGGATGGAGTCTCTATTTCTCCAAAGACAGCAAAGTGCACGAACCTAAGGGACACCCAGTGAGTCACCCACCACCTAAATGTACCAGGATAATCTGGCCTAGGTCCTTGCTCCCTGACGTTAGAAGCCATGCTCAGTGCCCTGCAGGTGGAGAGGGACAACTGTGCATATCTCAGACACAGACAGCCCTCCTGGCCCAGGAGTATGGCCTTAGAGAGGGTTTTTTCTGAGGAGGAAAGAAAAAGCATCTCCCCAGCAGAATAGGAAGCTGTCATCCTTTCCTGCTACATAAGGTGGCCTGGGAGAAACAGACTGTTATGAGGAATAAATGAGTTAATGCAAGTTAAATACTTAGCATATGTTAAGCATGCAATGGACCTTCACTTAGGGCTGTTATTTATAGTCTGCAACCTCAATTCTTCTTACACCTATTGAAGTAGGTACAGTGTTCAGTGGGTTGAGTGGGTGTTCAGAGCCCAATAGATATATAGAACTGCATTAAAAAAAAAAACTCTCCAAGAAAAATTCTCTGTATCTTCATATTGTGAGCAGACAAAAGATATTTCACACATCATGACACACTATATAAATGAGGTAAAAAAGTAATCCTTTCTAGTCTGGTTCAAGGTCACTGCTACCATTTTAAAGCCTTCAATTTCTATTCAGCCAGATCCTGCAGGAATTCTAGGAGCATTTACAGATTTGGCGTCCATTCACCATGAGTGGAGTGCTGTGCAGCTGAGGAGCTTTTCAAAGAACCCTAACAAGTGAGATTTTTATCCCAGCATGGATGACCCCAAATTAACAAGACAGGGGCAGTTCTAGAGGCAGCCTTTAGCCTCTCTCAATAAACGTTAGCTATTATATTAGACAGGCTATTATACTCTGGGGAGTACCAAGTATCTCATTAAGTTATAAAAACATTTAATGGCTTTAGTACTGTTTTATTTTGGAATATGAGGAAGAAAAAAATAGAACGCACAATTTCTACGGTCTAAAAGCCACTATTTTTATAACGTTTATTTACCTACAATACTGCTTATGAACTATCTTGGTTTTATAGCGCCCACATACTCCCTTGAAGGACAGCTGTGACTCTCCTGTAATGGCATCAAGCTACTTGCAGTGGGACAAGAAAGTGATAGAAGATTATAAAATCAGATGGTTGTTTTGATTCGAACTAGTAAAACCAGTTCAGAAAAAGACTATAAGACTTCTCTCTCCACCTTCACTCCCCTTCTGATTTCTCATTATGGGAAAAAAATGCCATTTGTTCCTATCTTCATTCACCATACTCTAAACACAGGACACTGAGCAAGTTTTCTTAAAAAGAACACAAGATAGAGATGGAAGGGTACAGAGTTCTTATCTTTCATGTTCTGCACTGAGAAAGAATAAGCTCAACAAGCTTACCTCATTTCCTGTTGCTGACCTGCTCACTGGTCCATTGACTGTGGGCAAATTCTGGAGCTGTACACCCTCCAAGGTGCCCAGGCGTGGAGACCGTTCTCAACAAATGCTTCGGTGGTTTGGTGGGAAGCAGTCCCTGATCTATGAGGAAATCTAAATAAACTGCACAGGTGTTTACATGCTCCATCTGGATAACACCCCTCACATTCCACCCCACTTCTGTTCCCAAATACAAATGGGCCACTTCATCTTTTTCCTTTCTCCCAATAAGATACGGTGCTTCTCATCTTCACACACAGAGGTCTCTGCCCCTGCAGGAGCTGTATGGGAAAACCTGCTTCCTAGGTGGGCTGGACTGCAGGTAACCAGAGGCCTCAGCAGGGTACCCAGGAAGGGTAAAAGTAGGGGTTGGAGGGGTCACCATGCTGCAGCACCTGAACTGCTTGCCCTTGGTCAGGGTGGACCGGCCCCACCTCAAAAAAAGGCCAGAAATGGTTCTTTTGGACTTCTTCCCATACAGAGAATGGCTAAGCTAGCTGAGGCAATCTGTAGCTGGCTTCAAAATCAGCAGTGGGGAGGGGAAAAAAAACCCCTCACAACAAACAGTGGTAACAGAAGGTTTGTGTGGGAAGATGGTTAAGTTTGGTCTAAAACAAGCAGTGTCTCTGGTAATGAGCTGTTGTTAGGAAATACGTGGGGCCCACAGTGCCTGCGGCACTTTTAAAGAGCACTATTGCTGCCTCTTGAGGGTTTTCTTGGCGGGCAGGGGGGAGAGGGAGGGGAGTAGGGGAGGGGAAAGTGAGGTGAAGCAGAGACCCAACTAAAGAGCATGGAGGCATTGCGGAGCAGTGGAAAAACCACCTCCGTGTGTTGTAGCCAGAAATCCTGCTTTTGAATCTCAGCTCCACCCCACAGTCGCAGAACCACGTTTGGTAACAGACCTACCTCCTCTGACTCACAGCAGGCTCACATGTGAAACGAGTATACCCAAGGCATCATCTGGGGTTCTGGCAGGAAAACAGATCCATACTCAGCTGGGGGGACTGAGGAGAGTTTCATAAGGGACTATTTACAAAGGGTACGGGCAGGGGGTTAAGGAACTCCTATGAGGACACTTAAGCCCCCGAGGGCCGGCAAAACAGGGAGTCAGACCAACCCTCAGCTTGAAAGGACAAGGGAAGGGTGTTGCTACCCAGCCCTGAAGCTGCCTGACAGGAGCTGGGGCCTTGGCAGAGGAGCCCATCTGCTGTCCACCCACACCTGGCAGAAAGGAGCCGAGAGAGTGAATGCCCCGCCTTCTTTCTCCTCCCATCCGCCAAGCTCCTCCCAGCGTGTCTCTGGTAGATCCTAACCAGAAGCCAGAAGGACGGGTCCATAGAGGCAAGCCTCCAAAGCGAAGCACAAGGTGCGGAGGGAATCTGGAGGAGCAAACAGAATAACCAGCACACCTAAATCCCTGATGGGGCTGGTGGGGGTTTAAGTGAGTTAATCGTCATAAATACCTGACACAGCAAATGATCACTCGCTAGCCATTTGATCGGGCTGTCTATTTGGCATTTACTTGTCAAAAGGCCACGATATAACTTTTATTCTCAGGTGGCAAAAGCCAGAATGAAAACAAAGATATGTGGTCATATATCCACAGTGAAAAACAAAACTTTTACAAAGTTGACAGATAACATTTATTAAAACATGTCATACAAAAGGCCGTGGTCTCTTCTATAAGAAGAAAATATTAAACAGTAACATTCAATTAAGTAAAACCATGCTGTACACTGAAGACAGCAATATATAAAGACAAAACTATTCAACTTTTGCAACACAGGCATAACATTTCACAAAATATCAATAAGATATGCACCTAATGATAATCTATTTATCATCAAATGGTTTTGTGGTCTAAGAGTCACCTGACTTGCATAAATAAAGTAATTTTCTAGAAGAAACATTGGGAACCTCATAAAAGGAAAGAAGGCAGCAGCAACTGACATTATGACACAGGCTTCAAGCAAAACTAAAAAAAAAAAAAAAAGTCACATTTGCAAAATGTGTTCCAGCATCTTCCCATAGGGCACTATCAGTAGAGATTTGAAATAAGAAACATGTACCTTTAAACACATAAGTAGCAAAGAAAAAACCCAAACAAACACACACCCTGGTTTCACTGAATAAAGTTAGTCACCCATGAAAGCAACCTAAATCACAAAATTAGTGTGGCACAGACGGCTGGGGGTGAGGCCGCGGATATATGTTGCTTGGTTTTCAGTATTCCTAATTATCGGAGACCTTATAAAAGCAAACACCTGGCTTTGGTGGGATGGCATCCTCTCCACCCTCCCCCAGGGGGCTGCAGCAAATCCTCTTCCTCAGGGAAAGCATGGTGTTGTTGCTTCTGCTCTGCCCCAACTTCACTTCTACAGCAGCTTGAGGAGGTGTGTGCCTCCGTGGGAAGACCACTGAGACTAAGCAGCTTTCCCAAACAGCTAGAAGTCAGCTTAGGGTCAATTTAGTTCAGCAAATGCCCACTAGAACGGAGGAGACCCTTTTGGGCAGATTCTTTGAAAGTAGTGGCCAAAAGAAGAGACTGGAGGAATGTGAGATCTAGAAATCAGAATCAACAGGCTGGGGTCCGAGAGTGCCAGAGGACAACCCTCCACAGTTGAGGAAAGGCTATCGTAGTCCTTCCTCAGTTAGACGGTGATACCTACTTTACCAAGTGGATTATTGCAATGTGTGTTTCTAAAATTAAAGGCATAGCATAAGTACTAATATTAAATACCACTGGTGGTGCCTTGAAGCCCTGTCCCACTGGGAATGGAGAAAAACCACAGTTAAGACTCAAAGTAGGGGACAAATACCTTGGTTGTAGGCCATTGACAAGATCCCTGAAAGACTGTTTGGAAATGTTAACCCCCTGCTATCCAAACTCAATGGGAAGGATAAAGATTTTCTAAAGCTGTACTGAGGGTAAGGAGAGAGACTATCCAACTCAGGGTGGGCAGGAAAAAAAAAAAAAGGTAGTAATACAGTATGATCTCCTAATCCTAAAAGCAAAGTTTATAAACATTAACTTTTAACATCCAAACTAAGGCAATGCCCTTCCCCCCGCCTCTCTGAACACGGCCAGCACTTCAGATGCCCAGCCACCTCACAGGCTCTGGCTGACCTGATTAGCAACTCTAATTTTTACAAAAACCCCACTATCATAAAAAGCTTAAAACTGCAGATGTGAGGAACTTACATTTTATATTCTACATTTAGTAGCTGATGTACATATAAGGAGTTCAATAAAAGATATCCCTCTCTTCATAACACATTAAATAAGTCCCAGCACAACTGACTGCTTCCAAAACTACCACCGAAGAGCTGCCCAGTAGTCCTGGCTGAACAAGAGCTCTTCCTCACCATTACTCATGACGGGGTGCTGTGCTGATCTCAACATAATTGAAGGACCATGATTTTTCCAGAATATTTTTATTTTACCTCTCAGGCTCTTCTTCCCAAGTGTCCCAACATTCATTTGAATAGAATCTTGAATAGAAACCAGCACATCAAACCTTCCAAAGAGGCAGAAAATGGTTTGCTGATAACCATGGGAGAGGGTGATCAGCTTTTGGCAGAACAAAATGACTTCACTGCCTTAGTACTGAAATTAGTAGGAGTAATACAACAATTTCTCCTCACATATAAAGGCTAGGATCCTACCTAAAACCCACTGCTTCTAACGTGAGAAAAAGAGAAGGAGCAACTGAGCTTGATTGTAAGTCACTTCTATATTCTCTGTTAGGTACACAGAGATGACTGTTAACTGGTGAAGTTTCAACACTAAGAGAAGAAGATATTAACGTGGCAAACAACCAAGAGGTAATATCTAGTTTCTAGGTTAAAAAATCAATATATATATATATTTATAATAAAGTTTTAAATACAAAGTGCTTTTTATATATCGAGAATGATACAGTGTTAATGAATACATCCCTGTTTTGTAACCTCGATTACAAGAGTTAACTGGTAAGTAAGTCTTTCTTTCCCCTTTCCAAACAACGTTTAACAAGTAAATGCCTTGATGGTAGGAGCTTGAGGATCAGAGGCCATTGCCAGCAAAGTCTCTCACTTTAGAGCAAAGCCAAACTTTTAGAACAAAACTTCACCCCAAATCCAAGAAAAGTTATTTTTATTTTAAGGAAAAAAAGTTTCCACTAAGAAATAATAAGCCGGTAAGTTTACGGAAAAGTTAACATAACAGTAGCACCCTGTCCCTACCCTGGTGACAACTTCAGGTATGTTACACAGCTTAAAACATCCTGAACATGCTTTTTTAACCTAAAACCTCTGAGTGATCCTCAGAAAAGGTCTCAGAATAGCTGCTTTTCTTGTTTTTTTTGGTAGATATAGCTATGTGGACTTGTAAACTTACGCAGCTTTATCTATAATACGAGAGCATGAATCTGTGGACTACTTCCTAAAATTAGGACTCTTTCTTTCTGCCTTTTAAAACACATTCCAGCACTCCTAAAGAGCCAGGAGGATTAGCTCAGTGTACCCCTCTACGAGTATCTCCCCCACCAGTGTATTTTCAAGACTCCTCTTTTCTTGGGTAATTGTACCCCACAACTTGCCCCACCCAAGTATAACCTGACACTCAAAATTCTGCTACTTGGCTACTCTCAGTCTGACAGTTGGAGTGTCACTGTAGCACTCTATTAGCTCCTGAAGTTCACAGGTAACTCTCAGCCGTGACTTCTGGCTCCTTCCCAGTAACTGTGGTCATTGACTGACCTCTTCAGGAAGCACCGTAATCTAAGACAGAGTGAATCGGCTGGAGCAGCCAATGGTACCGTGGTCAGAGAGTCAAAGCAGGCTAGATGTCTACTAGCCACAGAGCAGATCCCACTGTGTGGATGCTACAATTAAACAGGATTTGGGACAGCAAACCAGTTAGAAATACCTATGTCTGGCACCCTAGAGAATTACAATTACAAACAGTTGTTTAAACTAAATGTTAGTACTAAAATATAAAACTCTGACTTATCAAGAGTCTGAAACACATTGTGACAGTGGCATCTTACAGAATTTGAAGCTTGTACCATAAGTTATTTGTTTCTTACTTAGAATGTCACCCTCTTAGTATCTCCATAGTTTTGGTTAAAATACCCTTTAGAAAGAATAAACCCAGGTAAGAGAGCTCTGTTAGTCAACTTAGTATCCTAGGAATCACATTATCTGTAGCTATTACATAAGTAGCATTTCATTCAGTGAAGCAGCTACCAAAACAAACCCACATTACCTAAGTATCTATAGTAAGAGCAAAATAAAATTCCAATATGACCTTGTAATAATGAGTGATCAAAAACTGCTGCCACCTGAAATGGAACTGGTGGGCTGGAGTCCAATTCCAAGTGCAGGTGTCTCTATCACCAAGTCCACCTGCCTCATTCACAATGGGCCTGAAGGTTTACCTTGCCAGGTGTGAGGTGGGCTAACTTATCCCCATTACCCACTCCAGGCCTGGAACATACAAATTTGAAGAATTAAGATTTTTTAATTGGCCTACTTAGAGCTGGTCTTTCAGAAATATCTTCCTTTTTTTTAAGCTTCTCTCATAATAGCAAGTAGCACGCATCATCTGTGCCCAGATTTGCATAATTACCATAGTTTATTTTTGTGCCTGCCACTCAAGGGCCAGACCCTGTTTTTAGTTAGCCTCAGTCGTATTCTGCTCAGCCTTTGCAGCTTCGTAGGACTTGGTACAAGAAGTCACATGCCTGTGGAAACTGTCCCTCCACATAAATCTCTTTGCACAGATATTACACTCATATGGCTTTATGCCTGTGTGAATTTTCATGTGGCCCACGAGATGATGCTTCATTTTGAATTTCTTACCACAGACACCACAGCCATAAGGCCGAAGACCAAGGTGCATGCTCATGTGTCGATCTCGCTGACTCTTGTGAGTGAAACTTTTCCCACACTGACAAGGATACAGCTTGTCGGTGGCTGAGAATCCTAGGTGGGAAGCTTCTTCTTTAATCCCTGTTACCATTTCAATATTCTCACTGTAGCCTGTTGCTAGGGCAGCCTCCTGTCTGTGCCCAATGAGATTCCCATCCGACCTCTCTCCAGAAAACTCTTCCATGGAAGAGCCATAGAAATCCACCTGCTCGTCATAATTGCTTTCATCAGCCTGTTCGTCAAACTCTGCTTCCACTTTCTTTTCCCCGATGTGAAAGTCTTCCTCCACTCCCGAGGGCTGGACCGAGTGTTCTGTCTGCATGGTGTTGATGGACTCTGTGACCTGCTGCTCATCGTAGGATGCATGCACATCCATGCCCTCGCACGCTTGCTCAAAGCGCTCAGGCTTCACATGGATCCAGCGTTTGTGAGCCATTATGCTGGGCTTGCTGTACATGGGCCGGGTGTAGTGGAATTCGGCACTGTCGCTGGCCCCCTCCTCCCCATCCTGGCTCGCCATCTCAGTGCTTAGCCGGTCATGCTCTGTGGACGAGTTGCTAGGAAGGTATTCATGCTCGGTGAGCTGAGATGACAGCTCGTCTTTGGTGCTCTCCTCTTCATTCTCTCCATCCCTCAGTTCCTGGGCTTTGGGGAAATCCGTATGGCCCCCAGAGCCCAACTCAAAGCTCTCTACCAGGCCGTTGTAACTACTGCTGCTGGGAGACTGGTGGTCACTGCCATGATTTAGCTTCTGACAAAGGACTGTAGGGTTTCCTTCTAAAACCTCAGTGCATTTGTCTACCACATGCCACATCTGGAGGAAGCTTGCAGCTGTTAAGTAACTAACAATTTCTGGAGCAGGCATTACTAGACGTCCCGTGTAACTTGATAGGAGAATGTTCTCAAACACCCTGGGGTTCATCACATCAGGCAAAACAATCCTCCTGCTGTTTTTTAGGAGTACCTGGTCACAAAAGTAGGGTGAACTGGCAGCAAGAACGGCTTTGTGTGCTCGGAAAATGTGGCCTTGGACAACAATGGAGACATCACATAATTGTCCTTGCTGGCGCTGCTGGTTCAGTTTCTGCAGAATGGTGCTGGAAAAATCAGGAAATTCTACTCGAAAAGAATTTGTTCCAGGCTCCATTTCATCACAAATCGTGTTTGGTGCTACAAGAGAAAGAAAAATTAGTGCTAATTCCAGCCCAAAGAGAAACTTATTGATCACTAAGAAAACTAAGACAAGTTCCACAGTTCCATAAAGTCCCCTGGCCTGTGGGCATGGTGGGTGGAGCATTCATTCCCCAGAGCAAGGCTTGCAGGTGCGAGTGTGCCAAAAGCAGGAACGAGCCACCATTCTTTATGGTATTAAAGCTTGATACCGCCTGTGTCTATGAGTGGGAAAATAGAATCCAGAGATATTTGTAAGCTATATAAATCTCAAGTAAAACAAAGTAAATATTTCTAGTCAAAACAAACACAATACCTGTTCCAAACGACAGAATTTTTAAGAGGCCTCAGGTTCAACCCATATTTGACAAGCTGGGGTGAGGAAGGAATTGTGGAAAAAAGGAAAAGCACATGTGAAGGCTCTCAGGCAGAAATGATCATGGTAACTGCAAGGAAGTGAAAGGAAACCACCAGGCTAGAACCCACTAAGGGGTCAGGGGGCTGAAGAGGTGGGGCCAGAACAGTCAGGCCTTTGGTCCTTCAGCACCACAGGGGTGAACTCGCCTAGGTCCCAAACAATATGGGTTTCTCTAGTTGCTGTCAGCATTTAAGCCCTTTAAGAGCTTCTCATAATGTGAAGCAGAACGAAATGGCAAGGCAAGGTATTCTATCGGGTGATCTCCAAATTGTTTAAAAAGTTATAGAACAAAGAGGATAGTAAATACCGTCCCTGTTACTGAATGAACTCAATCTGAAAATAAAGTTATAACAAAGAATAAGGGATTGCCTGTGGCATTACTATAAACATATTTTGTGGGATTAGTCAAGCATTAGAGACAATTCCTAACTAGAGTGATCAACGAGATGAACTCTGCAGCATGCTCAGGCCCCATAATTCCATAGTAAATTAAAACAAACCAGAAAACTCAAAAGATTTATTGGTGCTATTTGTCACCTAGGTCTAATACCATATCTAAACATTGCTAAATACCAGATTTTCTAAGTATGAGATAAAAGAAGCAGATAACCCAACAAAGGTTGAAAGTTATCTTTCAGAGATAGGGAGAGATGCCAAGAGAAGACACTAATGTTTCCTGAGTAATTACTATATATTGGGTCGGCCGAAGTTTGTTGGGGTTTCTCTGTAACATGGAAATTTTTGGCCAACCCAATACCAGGAACTGTACATCTTTTTTCACCTAATCTTTGTAACGACCCTGCAAACGTAGAGGACTGACATTCTTAAGTTCACTATTTCAAGTAACTTTCCTAAGGCTAAAATAAAAGCTAGTTTTTATTACGCTGGAATTTGAAATCTAGGTCTCTATGACTCCAAAGCCTATGCTATTTTTCCTATCACATCACTGCCTCTTCTAAGAAGATGCTAAAATACCAGATTAGTCATTAATAATTTTAAGAGGTAAGGCAGTGTTTTTAGAATGAAGTATTAATTTATGGTTTATAGCTCTTAAAACATTTCATAATAATTTAAAACAAACAAAAAAATAAGACCAGGAAATAAATTATTTAGGTATTTGTAATTTCAAAAGGAAAAGTTAACTACATAAATGTATATAGACTAGAGGTATGTAAATTCTGAGAACTACATCTGGATTCTCTTATCTCATCAGTAAAGAATTTTGATCATAGCTATTTGAAAAAAGGAAGGGGGGAATAAAACACACGCATAAAAAAATTTACAAAAAAGATGTTAAAAAAAAAAAATCTCTCCATCATTTATTCCTAGTCCCCCACCTCCCCCGGAAGGAAATCACCATTAACAAACTCCTGTATATTCTAGAAACTTCTCTGCACATATATCAGAATAAATCATATACATCCTTTAAAAATTCCTACCCAGGGCTTCCCTGGTGGCGCAGTGGTTGAGAGTCCGCCTGCCGATGCAGGGGACACGGGTTCGTGCCCCAGTCCGGGAAGATCCCACATGCCGCAGAGCGGCTGGGCCCGTGAGCCATGGCCGCTGAGCCTGCGCATCCGGAGCCTGTGCTCCGCAACAGGAGAGGCCACAGCAGTGAGAGGCCCGCGTACCACAAAAAAAAAAAGAAAAAAAAGAGTTTACTTTGGTATAAGGAGAAGGTTAGGATCCAGTTTTTCCTTTCCCCTCCAAAATGGCAAGGCTGTTTTTCCTACACTATTTACTGAATAACTCATCTTTTCCTCAAGATTTCAAATATCTGTTGTGGAATTTTATGTGACCGAGATAAGGCTTTTAAAAACAGTTCTATAAAAATAAACGCCATAAGCGATGTTAGAGAAAATGGTGGAGTAGGAAGCTTTAGGTGTCAATCCCTCCACTAAAACAGCTAGTAAACTGTTAAAATGATCAGAATAAACCATTTCTGAACTCTGGAATCTGATCAGACACTTACAGCAACCAATGCAATGCTTGATGAAAGAAGAAGCTGCTAAACCTCGTTAAGAGAGCAGCATGCTGCAAACCAGCAATAATCCCCATTCCTCGGCTCTGCCACAATTTGTAGGACAGTGGCCCAATTTCCAAGAGTGCTTGGCTGATGCCAGGGTGGCAAGAACAACACTGTCCAAAAATTTGGGGTTTTGCATCTTGGCCAGTCTGGCCAACCCACACAAGCTTTTTCTTGGCCCCCTCAGGCTGCAGTGGTTTTCCCAGTAGCATCCATCGGAAGATTTTAAAATACAAACACCACTCCCCATTCTTTGGGCCCAAATATTTAAGGAAATCTCTGTCAGGACACAGCCTATCCCATAGATAATGCAACAGAAACTTCCGTGACTACATGCAACAAGGAATACAGACTTTGCAAAACAGTTTAGAAAAAAATCACCATATAGACAACTGCAGCCATCAACAAGAAACAAAAAAAATCCCCTAGGAGGGGAAGAATCTGATTCCAAGAGCTACCACATTAGAATACTAAAAATATCCAGTTCTGAACCAAAAATTACTAAGTATACAAAGAAAAAGGAAAATACGGTACATTCACAGGAAAAAAAGAATTAGAAACTATCCTTGAAGAATTCCAGACATTGTTAAGTGCTAGTCAAAGCTGTTAAAGTCAACTGTCTTGGATATGCTCAAATTGTTAAAGAAAACTATGGACAAGGAACTAAAGAAAATCAGGAGAACAATGGCAATAAAGAGACCGAAATTATAAAATGTAACCAAATAGAAATTCTGGAGCTGAAAAGTGTAAGAGCTGTAATATGGGCTGAGTTGTATCCTTCCAAAATTCCTATGTTAAAGCCCTAATCCCCAGTACTCCAGAATGTGACTATATTTGGATTTAGGGCCTTTAAAAAGGTAATTAAATTAAAACGAGGTTGTTAGGTTGGGACCTAATCCAAGCTGACTGGTATTCTTTTAAGAAATGAAATTTGGAAAGAGAGACATCAGGCATGCGTGCAATGTGAAGACACAGTGAAAAGTTGGCACCTGCAAGCCAAAGAGAAAGGCCTCAGGAGGAACCAAATCTGCCAACATTTTGATCTCAGACTTCTAGCCTCTAAAATTCTGAAAAAATAAATTTTTGTTGCTTAGGTCACCTAGCCTGTGGTATTTTATTATGGCAGACCAAGGAAACAAATACAAGTTGAAATTAAAAATTCATAATAAGGAGTCCAATGGCAGATTTAAGCAGGCAAAAGGAAAAAAATTCATCAAACTCAAATGTAAAGCAATTGAAATATCCAGTCTGAGGAGTATTAGGAATGAAGAAAAAGAAACACAATCTGAAGTACCTATGGAAAACCAAATATACCAACATGCAAATCAGAGTCTCAGAAGGAGAAAAAAGAATAGAAAAGATATTAAATGACATAATGATTGAAAACATCCTGAATTTGATGATAGACATAAACCTCACACATCCAAGAAGCTTAACTCCAAGGAGATAAAATTAAAGAGATCCACATGAGATACACTGTTAAGTCAAACAGTGGAAAGCCAAAGACAATGGAGAATCTTGAAAGCAGCAAGAAAGAAGCCACTCATCACACAAAAGGGATCCTCAGTAAGACCAACAGCTAACTGCTCATCAGAAACCACAGCACTCAGAAGGCAGTGCACGACATATTTAAAGTGCTAGGATAAGGATCTGTCAACCAGGAATTCTACACCCGCAAAACTATCCTTTCAAGAATGAAGGAGAAATTAAGACATTCCCAGATAAACAAAAGCTAAGGGTGTTTGTTACTAATAGGTTTCCTCTACAAGAAATGATAAAGGTGTCCTTCAGGCTGAGATAAAAGAACACTAGAGGGCTTCCCTGGTGGCGCAGTGGTTGAGTCCACCTGCCGATGCAGGGGACACGGGTTCGTGCCCCGGTCCGGGAAGATCCCACATGCCGCGGAGCGGCTGGGCCCGTGAGCCATGGCTGCTGAGCCTGCGCGTCCGGAGCCTGTGCTCCACAACGGGAGAGGCCACAACAGTGAGAGGCCCGCGTACCGCAAAACGAACAAACAAACAAAAGAAAACTAGATAGTAATTCAAAGCCATATGAAGGAATAAAGACTACTGGTAACAACATAGGTAAATGTAAGAGCTGATATTATACCTTTGGTTTACAACTCCTCTTTTTTTCCTGAATGATTTAAAAGGCAAATGAATAAAACAATAATTATAAATCTATGTTATCAGGCACACAATGTATTAAGATGTAATCAGTGACAATAATGAAGAGGGAGGGATGGAGATGTAGAGGAGCACAGTGTTCATATACTATTGAAACTAGCTAAGTTTAAGATGTTAATTGTAAACCTCAAGGTAACTACTAGGAAAATAACTAAAAATATACATGAAAAGGAAAGAAGGGAATCAAAACTGTATACAAAAACAAACATCTCAATTAAAAAGCAGTAAGGGAGGAGTTGAGGAACAAAAATCATGTAAGATACACAGAAGATAGCTAGAAATAAATGGTAGAAATAAATCCTCCTTTATCAGTAAATTACTTCAAATGTAAATGGATTAGCTCTCCAATTAAAAGGCAAGAGACTGGCAGAATGGATTAAAAAACATGGTTTATCTATATGTTGTCTATAAGAGACTCACTTTAGATACAAAGGCACAAAGATGTTGAAAGTAAAATAATGGAAAAGGTATGTCATGCAAAGAGAAACAGAAAGAGCGGTGTGGTGACTATATTATTATCAGACAAAATAGATTTTAAGTCAAAAAGGATCACTCTATCAAGAATACATGACAGTTAAAAACATATATGTACCTAGGGCTTCCCTGGTGGCAGTGTATAAGAATCTGCCTGCCAATGCAGGGGACACAGGTTCAATCCCTGTTCCGGGAAGATCCCACTGAGCAACTAAGCTGGTGCGTCACAACTACTGAGCCTGCGCTCTAGAGCCTGCGAGCCACAACTACTGAAGCCCGCGTGCCTAGAGCCCATGCTCCACAACAAGAGAAACCACCGCAATGAGAAGCCCACGCACCGCAATGAACAGTAGCCCCCACTCGCTACAACTAGAGAAAGCCCACGCACAGCAACAAGGACCCAACACAGCCATAAATAAATAAATAAATAAATAAAAATTTAAAACAAAACATATATGCACCTAACAAAAGAAATATATATTAACAGAATTGAAGAGAGAAACATACACATCTACAAAACAGGTGGAGACTTCATTACCTCACTTTCGATAATGGATAGAAAAATAGGACAGAAGATCTATAAGGAAATAGAGGACTTTAACAATATTATAAATCAATTATACTGAAAAGACACATAGAGAGCACAAACAGAAAGGAATGAAGTTCTGATATATGCTGCAACATGGATGAACACTGAAAACGTTACACTAAAACAACATGCTAAACATTTATGTAAGCCAGACGCAAAGTACAAATGTATAATTCTACTTATGTGAAATATCTAGAATAGGCAAATTCAGAGAAAGTAGATTAGAGGTTACCAGGGGCTCAGGTGAGTGAGAAATGGGGAGTTATTGCTTAATGGATAGAGTTTCTATTTAGGGTGATGAAAATATTTTGGAACTAGAAAGTGGTGCTGATTGCACAACACTGGGGTATAATTAATGTCACTAAATTGTACACCTGAAAATGGTTAAAGTGGCAAATTGAATGATATTTATTATTATTATTATTTTAGATGTTGGGGGTAGGAGTTTATTAATTTATTTATTTTATTTTTGCTGTGTTGGGTCTTCGTTTCTGTGCGAGGGCCTTCTCTAGTTGTGGCAAGTGGGGGCCACTCTTCATCGCGGTGCGCTGGCCTCTCACCATCGCGGCCTCTCTTGTTGTGGAGCACAGGCTCCAGACGCGCAGGCTCAGTAGTTGTGGCTCACGAGCCTAGTTGCTCCGCGGTATGTGGGATCCTCCCAGGCCAGGGCTCGAACCCGTGTCCCCTGCATTGGCAGGCAGATTCTCAACCACTGCGCCACCAGGGAAGCCCCCTGAATGATACTTATTTTTTACCACACATGAAAAAAAAAAAAACTGGAAAAAAAGTCATGTAACTTTATTTTTAACTGTGTCAAGGTGGTTAACAGTCTTTGTAATTTAGCAAGTATCTGACCTCTACCATTAAATTTGAGTGAATGTGGCATTTCTACATATTCCCCCTCTCCTACAGGTTTTCCTGCTATATAAGCAATATTTACAAACTCACAGGCAGTTGTGACCTATATTAATAGTACAGTTGCCATTTCAATTGTTAAAGAGTTTCATAAAAGTAATTAACTCACTAAAAAAAATTTTTAAAAACCCCACAACATAAAACACTATATGCAAAGTACCGTGGGAGATTTCTAAGATGATGAAGGAATGTCACTGTCCAGAGCTTATAATCTGGTAGGGAGATAAAAAACACGCATACAACCCTGTTATTCAATGCAAAGCCTGATAAAAGTACCACAAAAGAATTACAAATCCAAGAGGAATTCAGAGGCGGGAGCCTGGTATACTCTAAAGTTATGCATCCTGTCACTATAAATTTTGGTGTCACCAGGTTAAGAGGAAGACTTGAGAGCAGCATATCATTCTTCCCATCTACTACATCCTAACCAAAAAATCTAAGAAATACAGAAAAGCTAGCCTGAAAAGTTGGGATCAGAGTTATCTATATGCAACAAATTTTAATTAAGGATATAGTGGAGATGGGGCCAGGATAAAGGGAGACACTGACCTGGCAATTCCACCTGGTTTAGCAACCAGGCAATTCTGGTAGCAGTAATCCTGACAAAGGACCAACAGATACCTGTTCATCTGGAAGGCCTGCAGCTAAAAAGCCAAGGCAGACCACAGGAAAGGTCTTGCATATTGGCAACATTCAGAGATGTCTGCATTGGGATACCAAAGGTTGCACACTGCCTCAGCAGAAAATTTTTAAAGACTTGACATGAGAGGGTAGCTCCAGGAAGGAGGCAAAAACATAGCCCATCCTTTGCCAGCCAAGGGCCAAAGAGACAAAAATAGGCCCCTGGTAAAACAATTTCACCAACACAGAAGGAAGTGCTCAAACTCTCTTAACAGTGCCTCAGACCTAGCCTCCAGCCCCAGCCATTCTACTCAAGCTAACCCTAGTGTCCATACAGTCAGCCCATCCTCCAGCAAAAGAGCTAAGAGTTGATTATAACAGCATTCAGGTATACAGTGAAGGACCCCAAAATAATCTTCCCAAAAAGGAGGAAATTTTCAGACCTGAACAAAATGTTTCCCAACATAGTTTTATTCTGTAAATAAATGGGGTCTGTAAATAGATTCTACAATAACCAAGAAAATAGTAAAGTGTAAACAAAGAGTACAGTTTAGATAGCATTTTTAAACTGATTTCCACAAACATGAAAACGCAGTCCCCATGAATGAAGTTTAAGGAAGATAAGACAAAACAGTAGAATGATATGAAAAAAAGAGCCAACTGAATTAAAGACAAGATGTAAGGAAACTAAAATAGAGCAAAAATTTAAACAGGCAATAAGGAGAAGAATTGCAACTATAGAAAATGGAATCAATGATGGGGAAGGCACTTTGAGGAACTTTTATGCAGGAGGATGATAAAAATGTGAAAACAGCAAGGGAGAAGATAACAGAACAGGAAAACAGAGAATAGAGATCTAACATATGGCTAATTAGCGCCCTTGAAAGAAATAACAAAACGAATGGAGTAGAAGGAATAATCAAATAAAATATTTAATAGAAGAAAACTTGCCTGAGTGTAAAGCCTTGAGTATTCAGAAGAGTCGTGCCTCAGCAGTGGGGACAAATTAGCCCTAGACAAAATGCGGTTCTGGTCCCATTAAACAAAGCTTAAAAACAAGCCTCACACATGCCGCGGAGCAACTAAGCCCATGTGCCACAACTACTGAGCCTGCGTGCCACAACTACTGAAGCCCACGTGCCTAGAGCCTGTGCTGCACAACAAGAGAAGCCACCACAATGAGAAGCCCGCACACTGCAACGAAGAGTAGCCCCCACTCTCCACAACTAGAGAAAGCCTGTGCGCAGCAATGAAGACCCAACGCAACTAAAAATAAATTTTAAAAAAAGCCTCAAAAGGATTAAAATATTTCCAAATAACTTAATTGTGTTCCAGAACAAAGCTTAAGGATATTTACATAATATAAAAAATCCAGAACCCAACAAGGTAAAATTCATGTCTGGCATTCAATTAAAAAAAAAAAATCACCTGGGATGCAAAGAAGCAAGAAAATATAACCCATATTAAGGAGAGAGAAAAAAGAAAAAACTGATCAACAGAAACAGAACCAGAAATGACAAACTTATACAAATGGTAGAAAATTCTACATCCCATGTGTTCAAGAAAATAGAGGAAAATTAAGCATAGTAGGTAGACAGGAAAACAAAAAAACCCAAATTGAACTTCTACAGACAAACACTGGATGAGAATAACAAAAGAATTAACATGAAGAAAAGATTAGTGAACTTGAAAACACAGCAACACAAACAATCTAAAATAGAAAAAAGCTGAAAAAAAAAAGAAAACAGGAAGGGGGGAAAGAGTATCAGTGAGTTGTGGGACAACTTCAAGGCACAAAATTGGAGTCTCTGAAGGAGTGGGAGGGTATAAAGCCCAAAATTTATTTGAATAACAGCCAAAATCTTCCTAAAGTTGATAAAAACTATAAAGCCACAGATCCAAGAAGCTTGACAAACCCCAAGCACAAGAAGTATGAAGAAAACTATATACCAAGGCATATCATAATCAAATCACTGAAAACTAGTAACGAAGAGAAAATCTTAAAAGCAGCCAGAGAAAAAGGATTCATTGTGTACAGAGGACCAAAGGTTAAGAAAGGTTGCAAGCTTCTTGTCAGAAACAATGCCAGCCAGAAGAAAGGAGACAATGCAAGACAGTAGACATCTTTAAAGTGCTGAAAGAAAAAACTGTCAACCTAGAATTCTATACCCAATCAAAATATCTTTCAAAATGAAGGTGAAGTACTTTTTTAGATATAGGAAAGTGAATAGAATCCATCACAAAAAAGGTCAAAAGTAAAAAGAACAGGTATATGAAAACAAAAAAATTTCAGACAATATTAATATCAAAGTAAATTCAATGTAAAAAGCATCAAATGAGGGGCTTCCCTGGTGGCACAGTGGTTAGGAATCCACCTGCCAGTGCAGGGGACACAGGTTTGAGTCCTGGTCCGGGAAGATCCCACATGCCACGGGGCAACTAAGACCGTGCGCCACAACTATTGAGCCTGCACTCTAGAGCCCGTGAGCCACAGCTACTGAAGCCCACGCACGTAGTCCCCGTGCTCAGCAACAGAGAGAAGCCACCGCAATGAGAAGCCCACACAGTACAACGAGGAGTGGCCCCTGCTCACCGCAACTAGAAAGAGCCCGCGCACAGCAACGAAGAACCAACGCAGCCAAAAATAAATAAATAAATAAATCTTAAAAAAAAAAAAAAAAAAAAAAGCATCCAATGAGGTGAAAGTTTATTGATAATTGATGAATTCTATAATTCACATGAGGGTTAACTTGCGAACTTCTATGTGTAAACGTAGTACAGTTTTAAAAAAAAAAACACAACAGTGACAGAAACATAATTATAGTAAGAAATATAAATGTCCCTCTTTTAATCTTTAATAAATCAATAAGGCAAAAGATAATTTGGATCTAGAGGTTTAGACTGGTTATCATTAATAATGCTAATTTAACTGAAACATACAACCTCTGTATCCTACAAATAATACATCTTCTTTTTCAGTTTCCATAGGACATTTACATAAATGATCATAAGTGGCCACAGAGAGCATCAATAAATCCCCCAAAGCAGAAATGCATACATGAGCTCATTTGATTACAAGTGATCACACAATAATAAATCTAGAAATGTCAAATTCACAAAATTAGGAATAAGAAATGAAATATAATCACATGATAGAAACTTTAAAATAGAAAACAATTTTCCCCTAATAAATTTTAAAGTCTCATTGATAAAAACTTTATAGAAAAATATAGAAATCTAACAGATCAGTAACTATGGAGAAATGATAAAACATAATCAAATGACTGCCCAAAGCACAACGGGAAAATTCTTTGAAACTAATTCCTATACTATATAAACTGTTTCAGAGGGGGAAGAAGGGAGAAAGGGAACAAAGATAGGAGAAAATTTGCTAATTATTTTTTATAAAACCGTGCTATCAAAACTGGACAACAAAGAAAAAACTGTAAGCCTATCACTTATTAACACAGAAAGAAACATTATAAACCACATGGCATTCTGGTTTATTTTAATCTCTTGTAGGTTGAGTGTATTATGTGTGACACACTGAAAAAATTGAGTTACTAGTACCATCACACTGAGGGCAAGATCCTATTTTATGATAAAATTACCACCAGAAGGTCCTCTCAAAAGCTCTTTTCCATTCAAGACCACTGCTAGTGGCACGTACATCATTACCTGTGCTTCCTTCTACAAGTGACAGGGAGTGGTGAGAGATAAATCTGGAAGGAATGACTGGTACTATCCTGCTGAAGGCTGAGTTTGAGCTTTAAATGTGGGCACTGGAGGCAGCACTGAAAACTTCTGTGTGACATGCTGTGAAATATGTTCAGAAAGGATAATATGTTGATGGTCTTAAAGCAGGAGCGAGTCTGAAACAAAGGTCAATTCTAAGATTTCAGTAAATATGCTCCAGGTTTGAGGCAATGAAAGTAACAGTGGGTATGGAAAACAGAATTGATGGGACTAACTGACTGGGTAGGCAGGAAGATGCAAGAGTAGCCCAAGGTACACATAATACTATCAAGAAAATGAAAAGACTACCGAATGTAAAATAATTAGCTAGTGGGAAACAGCAGCATAGCACAGGGAGTTCAGCTCGGTGCTCTGCGATGACCTAGAGGGGTGGGACAGGGAGGACGGGAGGGAGGCTCAAGAGGGAGGGGATAATGGGCATACATGCATGCATATGGCTGATTCACTTTGGTGTACAACAGAAACTAACACAGTATTGTGAAGAAATTATACTCCAATAAAGATCTATTAAAAAAGAAAATGAAAAGATAACCTACAACATGGGAGAAAATATATTCAAATCATATAATTGATAAGTAACTTGTATCCAGAATACATAAAGAACTATTAAAATTCAATAATAAAAAGACTACCCAATTGAAAAATGGGTAAAGGATTTGAATAGACATTTCCCCAAAGAAGATATACAAAAGAGCATACAAAAGACGTTCAATATCATTATTCATTAGGGAAATGCAAATCGAAACTACAATGAGACATCACTTTTCACCCACTTGGATGGCTATGATAAATAAGACAGACACTAACAAGTGTTGGAGAGGATATGGAAGGATTAGAACCCTTATACACTGCTGGTGGGAATGTAAAATGGGGCAGCCACTTTGGAAAACAGTTTGGCAGCTCCTCAAAAAGTTAAACAGAGTTATCACGTAACTCAACAATTCTACTCTTAGGTATATACCCAAGAGAAATGAAAACATATAATGTCCACAGAAAACTTATCCATGAATGTCTATAACAGCATTATACATAATGGCCCAAAAGTGGAACCAACTCAAATGTCCTCAACTGATGACTGGATACACAGAATGTGGTATACCTATACAATGGAATATTATTCCATTTTATTACATACTATATGTATTATGCCATTCTTTCGGCAATAAAAAAGAATGAAGTATTGATAGATACGACAACATGGCTGAGCCTTGAAACACTGTGCCAAATGAAAGAAGTTAGACACAAAAGGCTAAATCTTGTGTGATTTCATTTATATGAAATGTCCAGAAGAGGGAAATCCAGAGACAAAAAGTAAATCAGCGGCTGCAAGGAACTACAGGGCGAGGAGTGACTGCAAATTGGTTTTTTTTTTAAAGGGGAGACAAAAATTCTAAAATTAAGTTGTGGTGATGGGTATACAACCCATTAAATATACTAAAAAAAACCTCTTAACTACCTATGAATTATGTCTCAATAAAGCAGTTTTAAAAAACAGAGGGATGCAAGGTAAAGTAGTTACCAATCCCAACTGGGTAACTAGGAAAATGTCATAATTAGTAGGAGAGGTAACAGCATCTACCATGTATTTAACGCATGTATTGTAAAAGACTGTGCAAAGCACTTTTTGTATTCTCATTTAATCCTCGTAACAACCCACTCGATAGATTTTTATTCCTATTGTATAGAATAAGAAATAGACAAAGAGGCTAAACTACTTGCCTAAGGTCATATAACCAGTAAGCAGTGAACCTGGAATTTAAATTCAAAACACTTGCTCAGGCCCAATACAGTCTGAGAGATGAGACAGTATGGAAGGTAAAGATGAGTATTTTCACAAATAAATACCTGAAACAATCTACAATGTACAACACATTCATAAACTCCAGAGCAAATTATTCACCATCTTCAGACTTAATGAAGTACTAGCAATTTTATATGTCACCTTGCAAAGTTAAAAAAAAAAAAAATCCAATACTAACAGTTCTAAAACAAACATACCAATCCCAGCTAACTCCTTCCATTGTTCACTAAGATAATCTGGCTTTTTTTAAAAGCAGAGGACAAAGGGTAAATATTAAAGAATCACTGAACGAGGGCTTCCCTGGTGGTGCAGTGGCTAAGAATCTACCTGCCAATTCAGGGGACACGGGTTTGAGCCCTGGTCTGGGAAGATCCCACATACCGCGGGGCAACTAAGCCGGTGCACCACAACTACTGAGCCTGCATGCCACAACTACTGAAGCCCACATGCCTAGACCCTGCGCTCAGCAACGAGAAGCCACTGCAATGAGAAGCCCGCACACCGCAATGAAGAGTAGCCCAGCTCGCCGCAACTAGAGAAAAGCCCGTGCGCAGAAACAAAGAACCAACGCAGCCAAAATAAAATAAATTAATAATAATAAAAAGAATCACTGAACTAGATGACCTCCAAGATCCCTTCCAACTCTGACAAGTTTAAAAGCAGCCTGTATTTATTATTCAGCTGAGGAACTGTATGTCAAGTTTTATACACTATTTAAATACCAATTACATATCCTAAAAACACAGAGGACAACAATATAATAGGGAAGCCAACCCATGAGTGACTTTTCTTGAAGCCCTCCAGAGATTTCTTAATCACGGCACATGGTAATTTGCATGCTTACTGTAGAGAGCACATTTTAACACAGTAAATATTACTTTAGTAAATCTCTAGACTGGCACAAATGTACAATAATACCAACACCCCATGCGTACAAAAATACTTAAGTCAAATGCTTTACAGTTCACAAAGCAGACTATGTAAACTTGGGTCTGGCAATACCCCTGTATCATCACACTCACGAGTTAAACTAAAGCTCAAGAAGGTTAAAAGATCTGTCCAAGGCCACATATCTCAGAAGTGGTATGTCAGGATTTAAACAGAAGCGTAATTCCAAATCTAATGTTTTTCTAAGTTAAAAAAAAACCATCACTTAGCAGAAAATTTCTTGGAATTTAAATGCTCTAACAGTACAAAGTATGGCAGTGATTGGCCTTAAAATGTGCAATATAGGGCTTCCCTGGTGGCGCAGTGGTTGGGAGTCCACCTGCCGATGCAGGGGACGCGGGTTTGTGCCCCGGTCCGGGAAGATGCCACGTGCCGCGGAGCGCCTCGGCCCGTGAGCCACGGCCACTGAGCCTGCGCTTCCGGAGCCTGTGCTCCGCAATGGGAGAGGCCGCAACAGTGAGAGGCCCGCGTACCGCAAAAAAAAAAAATGTGCAATATATACTCCTCAGAAGAGAAGTAAAAGAACCTTTCCGGTCTAGGGCAATTAAATACAACTACATTATTATTTTTTACTGAAAAAGAAACCATTTTAGTAAATAATTTAAAACACTGCATTTTTAGCAAGTTTATAGCTTACCTAATGCAAAGTTGTATTCCTGGGATAAAGTTCCTTATGCCATGACCATCAAAAAGCAGTATGAATGAACGAGGAAGAGGAACCCATTTCTTAGTTTTGTTTCAAATTAAAATCACATTGATTTCTGAAAAGAAAAATCACGTTGAAAATGTAAGAGATGCTGATGCTATTCACTGTGTACCAGTGCTTTGCTAATAAATACTATACTTGTGGGTGAGTAGCAGAAAGAAAATTAATCACAATTGATATTTTTTGATTAGCTTTGTTTCTGCACCTTCTTAGCTTCTGCCTTTGTATTTTTTAAATAAACTTTTAATTACAGGATAATTTTAGTTTTACATAAAAGTTGCAAAAAATGTTGAGTTCCCATATGACTGTCAGCCAGTTTTCCTTTAATGTTAACATCTTGTATTACCATGGTACATCTGTCAAAAATAGGAAACCAACACTGGTCGATACCTATGTAATTTTGCAGAATTAAACTATCCTTGGCAAAAGTGTTTTTGGCCTCCAGACCATTATCAATCAATACCCCTATATTTTCTAATTGGAACACTGTAGCCAAAGAACTTAGTAAAACCTATTTTAGGGTTTTTAAAAAACAAGCTACCTACTTTGTGAAGTTTGATTCATGCCACAGCTGAATGTTTATTTTACAACATCAGGGCAAATGGTCCATTGTGGTAAATTCTTTGAGATTCAAAAGAGAAGTTATTGTTCTAACCACTAACTCCCCACTTATCAGTCATCCTGCCATTACCTTACAATAAAGCCAAGGAAATGTTTTTAACTGCACCCTCATATTCATTAGAATTCCGGATAAGAAGCTCAATCAAGAAAGCAGAAGGAAGAAACAGCACTTGCCCATATGTATGTTCTACATACCAACAAAATAAAAGTTTTTTCCTCAGTATGTTACAAATAAGACAAAAATCTCTTTCTATTCTAATTGCAAACATAAATAAGGTAAAAAGGAAAAGTTCATGAAAATAATATAGAACTATATTCAACTGATTATAAGAGGCACATTTTTTTCACATTTTTAAATTTCTGAAATCAAGATGTGATGTCCAGGTGGAAGTTATAACAGTTGTCTCTGCCTAAGACAATGATAGAGCATTCCCGAGAGCCTCATCAACGTTTCTGATGGCACAAAAGATGACACTGTGGAAAAGCACGGATGCAACCCTGAATTGAAAAGTATTCAAGAGTAGGAAGGTTAAGAAGGTTAATGAACACTTTAACCAATTTATTTCACTTTTCTTCTTTTTACACATACACTAGAGTATCATTTTTAAATGTCTAGGGACTTCCCTGGTGGTGCAGTGATTTGGACTCTGCTCTCCCAATGCAGGGGGCCTGGGTTCAATCCTTGGTGGGGGAACTAGATCCCACGTGCATGCCGTGGCTGAGAGTTCGCATGCTGCAACTAAGGAGCCCACCCACCCCAACTAAGACCCGGCACAACCAAAAAAAATAAAGTCTAAATAAGTTTAAAAATGTAAAGAAGCAGGCTTCCCTGGTGGCGCAGTGGTTGAGAGTCCGCCTGCCGATGCAGGGGACGCGGGTTCGTGCCCCGGTCCGGGAGGATCCCACATGCCGCGGAGCGGTTGGGCCCGTGAGCCATGACCGCTGAGCCTGCGCGTCCGGAGCCTGTGCTCCGCAGCGGGAGAGGCCACAACAGTGAGAGGCCCATGTACCGCAAAAAAAAAAAAAAAAAATGTAAAGAAGCATATGTAATAGCTTAATTGGCAGTGTTTTCTCTTCCTTTGGTGGTACATAAAATAATCGATGGTATCTAGGATTCAATATGGTAGTAATTCAACTGCTACACCTTATAAGAAACCTTGATAAACTGGCTTACAAACAAACCGATAACTTAGATGAGAGAACATAAAACAAAGGCCTCCCCCATCAGAAAACACACAAGAAAATAACACAACTTTTCATTATTATAATAAAAGGACTATTTTTCCAACCCTAAGAGTTTTCTTCATGTGAAAAGTTAAAATCTTCCTCAAATTTTCTGCCTGTGTAACAGAGTCCTGCACTGAATCCAATGAATATGGAGGGACAGCCAGGGTGGGAACCTGCTACAAGTAGAAATTTTTAACTAAATTCTTTCAACCAAACTCTTTTTCTAAGGACCTTGGCTATGGAGAGCAGGCATCAAGAAACGTAAGTTCAACTAAATGTTCCTAAAAGCTACAGAATGAATTTTTAAAGTCACATTTTTCATAGCGCTTGTTAGTTCCAGGAATCTACACTTAGCAATTTTTTTTGGTAAAAATATACCTAACATGAAATTTACCATTTTAACCATTTAAAGTGTACAATTAGTGGCATTAAGTACATTTATGTTGTTGTGGAACCATCACCATTATCCATTTGCAGAACTTTTTCATAGCCCCAAACTAAAACTCTGTATCCATTGAACTCTCCACTCCCTCCTACCACTCAGCCCTTGGTAAACTATACTCCACTTTCTGTCTCCATGAATTTGCCTATTTTAGATACCTCATATAAGTGGACTCATACAATATTTGTTCTTTTGTGTCTGGCTTATTTCTCTGGCTTATTTCTCCGGTGAATACTTTTGTAAAGCAAAGAATGAAGAACCCCAAATTATTATGTTTCTCATAATTTAACTGTACACAGTGACACAATCTGAACTAAGCATACAGCTCTCCCAGAAATTCTGCTACCGTTCCATGAGCCCCAAGGGGCAGAGGATCTCAGACCCTTCCTTAGCCGGGAGACAGGCCTGGTTAAGCAGCTGTAACTCAGAAAGCAGGCTCTTTAGAACCCTGGAGGCCATGTGGATGGAGCAAGGGAAAGTAGGGAGCTGGGCAGGCCTGAAAAACCACGGTAAGAAAAAGCAAGGATTCATCCAGTTACTTTGGCCCTGAGATGGCCTTCTCTGTCCTCCAGGAGCTCCTGCACCCTGACACTTCGGTTGGGCGACACCTGTCAGAGTTGAGGTCAGACGGCAGTCTAGTCGCTGACATTGTCACCCGTGCAGGAAGCTTCACAGGGTCATGAGTCACCTTCCATGGCTCAGAGGTCAGGGCAGGCTCGCCCAGAAAAACCCAGTTGGGAGAGGCAAAAACAAGACAGAAAGACACACGATTGGCAGAGAGAGAGAGAGAAACACAGATGGGCAAAGAGCTGGACCGACAGGCAGGCCATGAATGAAAGTTAAGGACTAAAAGGTAAACACAGGGTCAGGAGACACAGAAGCAAGATGGAAACAGAAATAAAGACAGGGTCCAGATACTCAGAGATGGGTTCGAGAGAGCCAAAGTGGAGAGAAATACGAAGTTGACAGGAGCCGAGTTGAGAGGCAAAAAGGGCAGGTGACCACAGGTGACACACACAACAAAAAAGGTGAAACACAGAGGTAAACAGAGGCAGGTATCAGCGAAGTCCCGGTGTAGTCTTTCTCCCGGCCTTGACTCGATTCCGAGGCCGCCAAGCCGCGCCTACCCGGCGCCCCCGAAAGGCCGGCGGGCGGACTGACGGGGGGGCAGGATCTCTAAGCGCTCTGGCCCGCTGAGGTCCGCCGCCGCGGGGTGACCTTGGACGAAATGCTGCCTCAGGGGCCTTCGGGTCGCTGTACGCGCGCCGGGCTGGCCGGAGACAGTAGGTGTCGAACCCGGGGTGCCGGGACTCCAACGGCCCGCGCGCGGCTTCAGCATCCCGGTCGGCGTAATGGGCCTGGCGGTGCCAGCGGTGCGCGCGCCGCGACCTGCAGAGAAGCCCTTATACCTCTCCGGTTTCCCTTCCTGCCCCCTTGCTACCCGTTGTCCAGACTCCGACATACCTGCCAAGTCCTCGACGCTCACATAGCCCACCGGTGGGATAGTTTCCGCCGCCACCGGCGCCAGGCCCGTTCCAGCCGTCGCCGCCGCAACCGCCTCAGCCTGCGCCTCCCGCCCCCGGAAACGCTTCCCGGTCCAGCCCCCACCAAAACTGCCAGTGCTTCCGGGGCTGCGTCAGAGAGAAAGTGATGTGCGCATACGGGACTCGCGTTTGGGGCGGGGCGTCAGGAGCGTGCTCAGAGAGAGCCGGCGGCTGCGCAGTATAACCTGGAGCACGTCAATCTGCATTAGGGACTTTAGGGCCACCGCTGAGAATTGAGCGGATACCGAGTCCTAAACCCTTTGACCTATCTCAGTTTGTCTAGCAGAGATTGTGTCAAATCCTTTTGTGCCTCCACAGAGCCTTTGGCTCGTAGTGGATGCTCAGTAAGTGTTCAATGAAAGGACCAGTGCCCTCTGTGTGGCAAGCACTATGCCGGGAACCCCTATGAGAAGCTCCACCCCAACTGGAGGGAATGACATAATTGGTCCAGACTCTTCGTGGTAAACTCATTCTCACTAGCCAGTAGTTGGACTAGGCATAGGCATGTGACCAACTTCTAGCCCATATTACGTATTATAGAAGTCATTGAGTGGGCCTTCTGGAAAAGTTCTTGTTTGCTTATTTTGTTTTTGTTTTTACGGAGTCCACTAGGATTTCTAGTTGAGTGTGCTCCTTAAGTGCTTTGCCATGGCCTGCAAAGCAGAAAGATTGGGAGAACCTAGGTCTCAAATGACGTTAAACTACAGTCTCAGCTTTGGACTGCTTACTCCTGGATGTTTGTTGCATGAGCCTAATAAACTTACTTGGACTTTATTTCTAGCAATATTATAGACTACATATCTCCAAATATAACGGCAACAAAATATATAAAATTGCTAGGAGAAGTATTGAAAATACACTTTTTAAATGTATAGATAACCTTGCGAGAAAGTCATGAAAATCATCTGAGGCCAGAAAGGGAGCAGAAACATAAGCCTAGGAAGTTAGAATTAATGTTCAGAAGTTATGCACAGGTACAGTCTGTATCTTTTCTGATTGGCTTGGTGCATATGCCATACTGACAAATATTTTGAAAATCATCTCTGGAGGAAGGTTAACAATAACGCTACTACCAGCTATGGGGGCATCTACGTGGGTCCAGGCAGGATGACAGCCAAATTGGAACATCAGGTTGGGAACCCAAGAAGGAATATATCTTTGGGGAAGGATAGACTAGAGAAAAAACAAAATACTGCCCTGCAGAGGCAGGCAGAAAGGAAAGTTGACTCTGCTTGGTTCTGGGTGGAAGGGTAAAACATTTTCCTAGTGGATGCATGGCCAAAATCTGGCCATCACATGGCCACACTATTTGCATGGTCCAAAAGCCCACAAGCTGAACATTTCAATTTAAAATAGATCTGGGTAGATAGTACCTATGGTACTTGGCCAAAGCAAAGTCCTCTTGAGAAGAACTCACTGTCAACCCAGGTCTCAAAGAATTCCCACGGATAGGCTTCCAAATGAATATGAACCCACAATCAAAAAACAGAAACCCATGAACTGAGAAGACAAGTGGCAGAGTCAGATACATTTCAAGTGTATAGTTCATTGGAAAGGTTAAATAACAGATACAGCTGAAGAGAAATTAGTGATCTAAAAAATAGATTTGAAGAAAATTACCCAAAAGCATCCCAGAGACAAGGAAATGAAAAAAAGTGACGTCTATCACATGCTTATCAGTTATGTTAGAAGATAATAAAGTGAATATGAGCCAGGCAATTGTCAAATAATGATGGCTGAGAATTTTCCAGATTCAATGAAAGATAAGCATCCTCAGGAAACACAGTGAATACCAAGCAGGATAGGGGAAAAAAAAAACCTAGATTCAGTCTGGTGAAACTGCAGAACACCAAAGCATGAGATGATTTTAAAAGCAGATGGGGAGTTCCCTGGTGGCGCAGTGGTTAAGAATCTGCCTGCCAATGCAGGGGACATGGGTTCAAGCCCTGGTCCAGGAATATCCCACATGCTGCAGAGCAACTAAGCCCGTGCGCCGCAACTAGTGAGCCTGCATGCCACAACTACTGAAGGCCACGTGCCTAGAGCCTGTGCTTCACAACACGAGAAGCCACCCCAATGAGAAGCCTGTGCACCGCAACGAAGAGTTGATCGCTGCAACTAGAGAAAACAGCAAGAAAGACCCAAAGCAGCCAAAAATAAATTAAAAATAAATTAAAAAAAAAATTTAAAAGCAGACAGAAGTCAGATAATCCACCATGGAATAACAGTGATACTAACTCCTGACTGTACAATAACGGGAACAATGATAACAATAATAGCATGAAATAATATCATTAATGATATAATAGCCTTACTGTGATGAGAGAAAATAATCTTATACCTAGAATTGCATACTTAGCAAACAATCTTTCAAAAATGAAAACATAGTACTTTTTGGATCAACAAAAACTAAGAGTTACTACCAACAGAACTTAACTGAAGGATCTAGAACAGGGGTCCCCAACCCCCGGGCCATGGACTGGTACCAGTCCACAGCCTGTTAGGAACTGGACCACATAGCAGGAGGTGAGCGGCGGGCGAGGGAGCGAAGCTTCACCTGTATTTACAGCCGCTCCCCATCGCTCACACTACCGCCTGAGCTCTGCCTGCTGTCAGCATTACGGTGAGTTGTATAATTATTCCATTATATATTACAATGTAATAATCATAGAAATAAAGTGCACAATAAATGTAATGTGCTTGAATCATCCTGAAACCACTCCTCCCACCCCCTACCCCTGGTCCGTGGAAAAATTGTCTTCCGCAAAACCGGTCCCTGGTGCCAGAAATTTGGGAACTGCTAATATAGAAGATATATTTCAGGAAGAAGTAAAATGATCCCAGGAGGAAGACCTGAGGACTAATAAGGATTAGTGAGCAAATGAAATGGCAAACATGGTTAAAGATAAACAAACATCAGAGACAAAAAACAAGAACAATTATAATTTGTGTGATTAAAAATGGCAAAACCAAAATAATGGAACGATAGTAATAAAGTATAAGAGGATTACTGAAGTTAAAATATTATGAAGTGTGTGTTAGTTAACTGTTGCATAACAAACAGCCACAAAACCTAGAGGGATGCAGCTGTATTTGTTTATTGCTCACATGTCTAGTGTCTGCTGGGGGTTGGTTAGAAAGCTTTGCTGAGTTTGCCTGGGCTTGCCTATATGTCTGGGGTCAGCTGATCTAGTATGGTTTTGACTGGGAGCCTTGACTCTTCTCCATGAGTCTCTTACCCACCAGCCAGGATGTTGGGATAAATTCTCATGGCAATGGCAGGGACACAAAGGAAATGTACAACCACATTTTTCAAGACTTTTTTTAAACATCTCATTGGCCAGAGCAGGTCACATGACTGAGTCCAAGGCTGTAGTAGGAAGGAGCTGTGAAGGATTATGGCAAAGGGTTTGCATACAGAGAAAGTGAGGAATTGGAGCCATTAGTTCAATCAATCTAATTGACTGGTTCCACTGTCCATAAAAATACTGATTAACATTAGACTTCTAATTAAATATGAAAGTTAAAATTTCAAGGCTATTGAAAGAATAAAAATAGTTATAGACCAAACCAGAGGAAGAAAAGTAATATTGTTAAAAAGAAGGAAAGGAAAAAAGGGGAAGGAAATAAAGGCAGAAACAAAAGAACATAAAAAGTGGAAAAATGTAAAGCATGAAATAAAGTGGAAAAATTTAAATATTTCAGTAATCACAGTAAGTATATTTTAAAAAACCTAAACCTTCTAGTTAAAAGAAAAATTATAACACCAGCTTTAAAAAAAATTTTAGCTGTACACTCTTTATTTTTAAAATTAATTAATTGATTTTATTTTATTTTTTGCCGTGCAGCTTGTGGGATCTTAGTCTCCCGAGCAGGAATTGAACCCAGGCCCACGGCAGTTAAAGGGCTGAGTCCTAACCACTTGACTGCCAGGGAGTTTCCTAGCTGTACACTGTTTAAAACACAAAGAAAATTTGAAGTAAAAGAATGGTAAAAGAGATTCCATGCTGGGTCTGTTAGCTGTATTAACATTGGATGAAATAGACTTTAAGGCAAAAAGCACTGCTAAAAATAGTGTGATGAATTTTATTATTGTTCTCAGTAATTTGTTACTCCTCCCTGTAAGAGGCCTCTACTCCCCACCCCATGGACTTCAGGCTTGGTCACTGAAACGTGAATGAAATTATGTGTGCCCTCCTGAGCAGAGCTTTAAGAAGCACTGTTCTTTCCTTCTGCCAGAAGCAGATCATGTCCCAGATGGGACCACTCCTTCTGCTTGAGTCCTTGAATGAAAATAAGATAGAATGAAGAGTGGGTAGTTGCACAAATGACCCACAAAGGATGTATAACATGAGTGAGAAATTAACTCTCCTTCTTATAAGCCACTGAGATTTTGAAGTTAGGTGTGGTCATGTGGCTTCTTTGACTAATGTAATATGAAGTGTGTCACTTCCAAGTGGGTACTTTTTGAGCAAGTGCATGATTCATGCTATCATGTTGCTACTGCAGCATAAGTTAACAGAAGATGACTAATACAAATAGGCTATTTTTTAATGAGAAAAGTTCAACTCAGCAGGAGTACATAATAAGTCTATATTGTATCCACGTAATATTATAATAGCCTCAAACTGTGGTATAGAGTAAAAATTGATAGAATTATTGAGAGAAATCGACAAATTCACCATCAGAGTGGAGACTGTGGAATTCATGAGTGCTGTCCACCAAATATTTCCTGTCTTTCTCCTGGATACGTGGTAGGCCTGCCCTTGAACACAGATGTGGCCTTGTGGCTTTCTTTGACCAATGTAAAAGGAATTGAAATGATACGTGTCACTTTCAGGTGAAAGCTTTAAGAGCCAATGTGTAATTTCCCTCCCTCTACTTTCTCTCTGCCGTGGAGACCAGCAATGTTCCAGAAAGTGGCTGCCCCATCAAAATGAGTCCTAGAGTGAAGATGGCATGTAGCAGAGCCCTAAGCTGACCAGAGATAAAAATATAGGGTAATAAGTAAATATGCTTTTGATGCTATAAGCTTCTTAGAGTTTGAAGTTAGTGTTTGTTATTTTAGCATAACATAGTTTAAAATGACTAGTGCAGTTTTTTTTCCATTTTTAAATTAAGGTACAATTTACATACAGTAGAATTCACCCTTTTTGGTGTATAGTTCTATGATTTTTGACAAACACATGCAGTCATGTAACTATAACCACAATCAAGACGTAGGACGGTTCCATTAGCTCCAGAAATTCCCCAGTGTCCCCTCGTAGCCAGCCCCTTACCCCTGGCAACCACCAATCTGTTTTCTGTCCCTGTAGTTTTGCCTTTTCCAGAAAGAATCGTACGTAATACAGTATGTAGCTTTTTTTTTTTTTGGAAGTCCCTCTCATCACTTTTTTTTTTTTTTTAACAAGTATGTAGCATTTTGAGTCTGGCTTCCTTTCCTTAGCATAACGCATTTGAGAGTAATGCATGTTGTTGTGGTATTAGTAGTTTATTCCTTTTTATTGCTGAGTGATATTCCATTATATGGATATACTGCAGTTTGTTTATCCATTTTCCAATCGAAGAACATTTGAATTATTTCCAGTTTTTGGTAATCATGCATAAAGCCACTATAAGTATTCATGTACAGGTTTTAAGTTTTCATCTCACTTGTATGAATACGTATGAGTGGGATTACTGGGTTGTATCCTAAATATATGTTTAACTTTTAAAGAAACTGTCAAATTGTTTTCCACAATGATTCATTTTACATTGTTCAGTATATCATTTTACAGTCCCACAAGCAATGTAGGAGAATTCCATTGCTCCACATCCTTCCTTTTATACTTGGTATTAACAGTTTTTAAAAGTCATTTTAATAGACATGTAGTGATATCTCATGTGGTTTTATTTTACATTCTCCTAATGAGTAACAATGTTGAGCATCTTTTCATGTGCATGTTTGCCATATTCATCTCTTCTGTGGTGCAGAGTTTGTTCAAATCTTTTGCCCCTTTTAAAAAAATCCCCATCCTGGGATTAGTGTGTTCCTTGATTAGGCTCCTGGCTCCTCTCTAGAAGTGGCTCTCAGTCTGTTCTCTACAGTTCTTTGTTCTGCTCTCTGGGAAATTCTTCCTTTTCCAACAGCTCCCTGGGTTAATTTGAAGAGCATCTTTTAGAGAGTATTGAGGAATATACACTTTTTGGTGGCCGATCAGCTTTCTCTTTCCCATAGATAGTAGGGAAGATCTCTGGCTAGAATGATGACACTTTTGCCAATACATAGCTCTCAAAAACATTTTGGATTTTCAACTTGTGTGTTTCTAGTCAATTCCATGTGACAAATGCTTACTCACAATGCTTTCTGACATGTGCCTCTTTCTATAGACTCAATTAACTTCTGGTACTTTGGGACATCATGATTTTGTGGGGTTGCACCCTTACTCTTTCTAGGAACATTTTTGTCAGGTGAAATGATCCATGTTCTTGATTTGATTATTGCCCACAAACTGTATTTTGATTTAAGATTCTTAATTTTTTTAATCTTTTATTGGCTGGAGAGGTTGGAGATAAAGTTTTATTTTTCAACTTAGCAAGCTCTGGACTCTTTATTCCCCCTAACTCTTGCTTCCAAAACTGGCCAGTTCTTTTCTGAGCACATCTCTTTCCTGTAGTAGTAACATTTCAACTTTATCCAGCAGCAAGAAAGTCATATTTTTGACATTTTGTCTTTAGATGTCTTCCCCCAACTCTAAAAGTTCATTAGACACATTTTCTGCTATTTATATCTTCATACACAACTCTTTTGTTAAATGTTTCTCACTACTTAACACAGGCTGCCTTTTCTTGTCTCCTATAACAGTTTCCCCCGTTTCCCAGCCTCCTGTAAATGTTTCCTTGCTGCTTATTGACTGGTCCCAAATTCAGTGACTTGTATTGCAACCTCCCACTTTCAGCACCGATTACTGTATTGGTCTGCTATTACTGCAAAACAACTCACCCCAAAACTCAGTAGCTTAAAACAACTATGATTTCTTAAAGTGATTTTTAAAAAATATTTTATTTTATTTTATATATTATTTGTTTACTTTGGCTGCACCGTGTCTTCGTTGCAGCATGCGGGATCTTTTTTTTCAGTTGTGGCATGCCGACTTCTTAGTTGTGGCATGTGGTATCTAGTTCCCCGACCAGGGATCGAACCTGGGCCCCCTGCAGTGGGAGTGCAGAGTCTTACCTACCGGACCACCAGGGAAGTCCCGAAACAACAATGATTTATCTTCACTCGTGTCTGCAGGTCAGCTAAGCTGCACTCAGCTGGGCAGCTCTGCTTCAAGCTGTGGGTCCAGCTGGGTCTGGCTCCTCATGACAGGTTGGGCTCAGGTCTGCCCATGTGTTTTCATTTTGGGGCCCAGCTGAAGTGACGGTAGCTACCCAGGGGAAGCTCTTCTCATGGAATACAGAGATGTAAGAGATGAAGCCTCACTGTGCAAGCATATTTCATGCTTTTGCTTCTATTATTTCTGTTAACATCACACTGGCCATACAAGTCACGTGGCTGAGCCCACAGTCAAGGGGTAGGATGGTGTACTCCAGTTCTAGTGAGGGAGACATGCAAAGTCACGTGGAAAAAGGACACAGGGAGGGGTGAAGAATTAAGACTGATAACTCAGTATATCATTGTTACTCTGATACTGGAATGAGAAGAGCTCAGAGGGGCCTATCCAGGAAAGAGGGGGTAAAGAGGAAGGATGAAAGGGATAGAGAGGTCTGCAAGTTGATGCGAGTCTAGGGAGATTTATGATGTGGCCAGCGAAAAATCTCTGGTGCAGGAAGCGTGAAAGTTCATTTAAGATAAAGGATATTTAATATGTGAATTTAAGTTTTTTGCTTGGATGCTTGTGATGTTAACCCCACCCCCTGTCATCCTAGACTTTCAATAATGGCTGTTAGACCCACAAAAGCCCTGCAGGAGTGGGGTGTGTGTGTGTGTGTGTGTGTGTGTGTGTGTGTGTGTGTGTACATCAAAGGAAGGGTCAAGTTCCTTTGGAGACAACGACAGAAATAGAACAAATTCAGCATAGGCTGGCATTTAGATCCAGGGGTGACTAGGAAAGGTACACCCTGGATACTTTCAGGCATCTTGGAAACACACTGAGATCTCCACAGAGAAGAGGTGGTGGTTATAGCTGATCATATTTGTCTTTTAAAGGCCTAGGAGTCCAGCTGAAATCTGGGTTATAACTGGGAGGATCAATATCTAGTCCAAGGGAAGTTGAATAGCACCTGCAATACCCTTCACACTCACTCTTCAGGCATTTCCTCTGTAGGAGGCGCTGTGCTGAGCACCTCACATTTATTATCCTATTAAATATTTACAATTCCATGCGGTAGGTGATGCTCTTATCTCATTCTATGCATGAGGAATCTGGAGCTCTGGCAGAAGCACAAGCCAGATTTTATCATCTGGGAGAGGGAGCCCCCCCAAAGTTCTGCCCCTAGGTACTGAGGGCAGGGTCTGGAGGTGGGGCATGTGGAGCTGAGAGGGGACCCCGGCACTGGTCAGTGGGGGGCATACTGCCCTTTGACTACTTCTCGTAAGGCTCAAGCTCGGACCACTGATGCTTTAGTAGCCTGATGAACAGACTGGCCCCAGCTCTCCCCCTGCTCCCTCTAATATCTTTTTTTTTTTTTTTCCTGCGGTACGCGGGCCTCTCAGTGTTGTGGCCTCTCCCGTTGCGGAGCACAGGCTCCAGACGCGCAGGCTCAGTGGCCATGGCTCACGGGCCCAGCCACTCCACGGCATATGGGATCCTCCCGGACCGGGGCACAAACCCATGGCCCCTGCATGAGCAGGCGCACTCTCAACCACTGCGCCACCAGGGAAGCCCTCCCTCTAATATCTTTTCATTATGCTCTTAACAGTCACGGTGTCTGCAAGTGTCCACTAAAAACTTTGAAATAGTATCCATTTTTGGAGAATGTGTTCCCCCACCTAGGCTGCTGGGCTCAGAGAAGTGAAGGAACTTGCCTAGGGTTACACAACCGGTATGAGGCAGAGTGGATATGGGAACTTGGCCAGATGGACCTCCCCTTCCAAGTTCATGAGCTCTGTATTAGTCAGCTGGGGCTGCCATAACAAACTACCACAGACTGGTGGCTGAAACAACAGAGATTTATTTTCTCACAGTTCTGAAGGCTGGAAGTCCAAGATCATGGTGTCAGCGGGTTTAGTTTCGCCTGATGCCTCTCTCTTTGGCTTTGCTAATGGCCACCTTCTGGCTATGTCCTCATAGGCAAGTGCTCCTGGTGTGTCTGTATATCCTAATGTCCTCTTCTTATAAGGACATTATATGAAGAGCCTACTCTAAGGGCCTCATTTTAGCTTAATCACCTCTTTAAAGCCCTATCTCCAAATACAGTCATATTCTGAGTCCTGGGGGCTAGGGCTTCAACATATGAATTTTGGGTGGACACAATTCAGTCCATCTAACCACTGCCTCAAGGTAATGCTACCTACCCCTGCCTCCAAGACCTACAGACCTGTAGAATGTGGCCCACTCTCCACCGTGGTACAGATCTGGCCACTGAGACATGAAGAGGAAAAGGGACTAGCCAGGTTCACACCGACAGGCAGGAGCAGAGCTGAGATGCGACCCAGATATCTGAGTCTCCCAAAGGTGCCCAGCATCCATGCCCCCATTTCCCACCAACAGGAAGCTGACTTTCCTTGGGGACTTCACCACCTGCCCCATTCTCACCCGATGGTTTGAGGGGATTCAGCTCCAGAGATGAACCTTGATTACCTTAAGCCAATCAGCTTATCCTATTTTCCTGCCACCATGGTGTGTGCAGGGGCAAGCCTGTGACCTTATCTGGACACCCCTGTACTTGTGGGGGAGTTCCCAGAAGAGACTCTCTTCTGTGGGGTGGTATGGGAGGAGGAGAGGTCGAGAACTATTGTAGCCATTTTATTGCTATGAAGGGATGACGTGTAGTTGCAGGGGCCCCTGTGAGGGGGCTGAAAATGAACTTGACAGCAAGAAAGACATACAAGAGAGCCAGAGACAAATCAGTTTCTTAGTGAGAGCCTGTTTTTAGCCTCACGGGATCAGGCTCCTGTGAACTCACATGTTCTCTTTATTCTTTGTCAGCTTGAGGCTTTGCTTTTATTTTGTTTTGCTTTTTTACAATCAAGATAGTCTTAATTGACACACAGACTGGGAGGGAATCAAGATAGTCTTAACTGACACACAGACTGGAAGGGAGTTGCTGGGGGCAGCGGCTGGAGGTGCCATTTATCTCTTCTTTCCTCCAGGGTTCTGTGTGCACATGTATCAGCAGGAGTTCAAAGTCACAAGGAACAGAAATGGAGTCTGGCTGATTTCAGCAGAAAAGGAATTCACCAAAAGGGTATGGGCGGCTCACATAGTCCCTGGGAGGGCTGGAAAATCAGGCTCGGTGACTACGCAGCTGTGCCCACAATCAGGTCACAGAACTGGAATGGCTAGGATGCTGCTGCCACCCCCCAAGGCCACCACCATGGCCACTGCTGACTGACACCCCAGTCTGTGCTGTTGCTGCCCTTGCTGCCTTGGAAACCGATCTTGCTACAATGGCTGCCGCTGCCTCACCTGAGCCACTAGTGACCGATTCAGAGTCCTCTGGCTGTCTGAGCCTGGTCCTGTGGCTGCTTCCTATCTGCAAGGGAGGCCGGGAAAGTGACTACCTGGCCTTTGGGGCTTCTTGAGTGGGAGATGGGCTCTTTTTCCCTCCGAGCCTCATAAATGGGGAATTCTTCTAACAGAAAGGATGGGAGTCCATGCTGGGCAGTCAAAAAATAGGCCAAATGTTCAATATGGGGCATAAAGAACTGAGATCAAATGGGAACAATAGCTCTAGCTACATTAGTGGCAAATCTGAGTTGGAGACGGGAGCTCCATCCTGGGGTCAAAATGGGGCTTCTGACTCCTCCCTCCCTCAACTGACTAATTGTCTCTCCCAGCTGTGGGGGAGTGTTTAGACCAGGCAGCCCTTTCCCAAGGGCAGGGATGTTCCGCCTTGCTGAGATGCCACATGGCAACAGGAGCAGAAACAAGGATGAGCTGTTCTTGAGGGCAGGCCCAGGGGGAGGGCTGTGTCTGAACTTGACCTGGACCCTGCCTCACCACACAGATGAGGGAGTGGAGAGGAGAATGGGAAGGGTCTTGTTTCTAATGCTGTTACCTCCTTGGGGAATGGATGGGAATCTCCTTCCCCAAATGGAAATAAAGCCAAAAGAAATTGTGGTGGGGTGGGAGGGGGCAGGGACAGGGATAACTTTCCCAGGGTCAGTGATGCAAAGTCGGGTACCTACAGGGACCAGGAGGATGATGCAGACAACAGAAGCGGGCTAGGCATTCACACATTAAATGTGTAAGAATACATATTCTTAACTTCCACACAGATGTATACACCCTCTTATTTTTCCTTAAATATTTGGTCTCCTCTGTGTATGTTTTGTTTTGCTGCTTTTGATGGACACATGGCATGCTGGCTCTCTTCCATCTGGTCCTTCCTGCAGATCCTCTCTTTGCCTCCCATGCTCCCCAACTCTGTGTCCAGGAGGCTGAGCTATATGGGAGGTCTGGGAGGACTCCTTTGTCTTCTGGCTTCCAGATGGTGTGGGGAGCATGGGGAGCACCAGAGGAGAATGGAGGCAGGGAGGACAGACACTGGAGGAGTCTTTTCCAGGCTCTGTCTATGTGGAGTAACCTTGGGCTGACTGCAGCCCGTGACCCAGCCTCAGCTCCATCAGCAGCGCTTTCTCTCCAGGCCCCCTCCCCACATCCCTTCAGACTTAGGGTTGTAACACTCCCCAGTGTTTGTAGCACTGGGTGCTGTAGCACTCTCTGTTGCTTTTCCTAAACTCTGTCCATACCTTTGTAAATAATCCCATTACTAAACTCTCCTCAACTATCCAGCTTTGAGTGTGTCATCTGTTTCCAGCTGGTACCCAAAAAGATGCATATGGAATCAGGGAATGTTTCTCTACTGAAAAAAAAAAAGAAAGAAAGCAACAGCTCACCTGCAACAGCAAACAGGATTTGAGTAAGTCTCAAACTCCTGACTGTGAGGGAGACAGTAGGGAATGGTAGGGATTGTGACAAACTGGAAAGCACGTGACCTCTCAAAACTCCAGTCTTTTATTTCCATGACAATGACAGTTCCATGTGGTCAATTCTTCCCATTTTTCTTTTCTTTTTTTTTTTATAAATTTATTTATTTTTGGCTGTACTGGGTCTTCGTTGCTGTGCACGGGCTTTCTCTACTTGTGGCGAGCGGCGGCTACTCTTTGTTGTGGTGCGCAGGCTTCTCATTGCGGTGGCTTTTGTTGCAGAGCACAGGGTCTAGGTGAGCAGGTTTCAGTAGTTGTGGCTCACGGGCTCTAGAGCGCAGGCTCTGTAGTTGTGGCGCATGGGTTTAGTCTCTCCACGGCATGTGGGATCTTCCCGGACCAGGGCTTGAACCTGTGTCCCCTGCATTGGCAGGTGGATTCTTAACCACGGTGCCACCTTTCCCATTTTTCAAAAGTAGCAAAGCATCTGGATTTTAAGTGAGATCTCTTGATTTTCAAATGTTGGCTTGAATATTTAGAAATCATGATGTGAGGCAGGTAGACAATCAATAGGCTGAACTTGGCCCTAAGAAGCACCAATTTTCAGTCTGTACTCTCAGCACACAGCATCCTGCCAAGTCCCAAGCCCTACTTGATAAGAAGAATCTATGAGGAGAAGCGCTACCTGCAGGCCATCAGGAGACCCTCAGGGCCCCGGGGGTGGGGAGGAAGCCTGGCCATGTCCCGTCCACCAAAAAGGCTTAGCAGAGGAGCCCAAAAGCTTCTAAGTTCTGGAGCTTACAGCCTTGCAGTGCCTGCCTGGTCCATCATGTCTAATACGGTGTCAGCAGAAAATAGACTAAATCCACTAGGCTGTAATTTGCAAACGAAACATTTTGTGGCAGTAACTAAACAGAGCATTATGTTTTAATCGGGTTTTTAAAATGTTGTTTTAAAAATAATTTTATTGTGCAGAAGCTGGTATCCTACGACCTATAATTCCTTAACTAACAGTATGCTAATGCACTACCCTCTAGTCTAGATGTCCTTACCAGCCGGGGTGTTTGTCTTGACGCTCTTAAACCTATATGTTTTCAGAGTAGAAGTGTTACACTGCCTTCCAGCCACTCAAATGGGGAACCCCGGCAGCAGCTTCTCTACAGGGACTGCCTTTCACCCTGGCTTTGAGAGAGAAACAAAATGATTCATCTTCCCTTCATTTTATCTATCCTCTATCTATCAATCTATTTATTTAACAAACTGTTGTATATTGCTATGTTAGTGCTTTGCAAACATTAGTCCCACAAATTCTCCTACCAACTCCTTGCAGGAGGTGCTATTCTTATCTCTATTTTTACAGATGAGCAAATCGAGGCACAGACAGGTGAAGTAACTTGTGGGAGGTCACACAGCTGGTAAGTGATGGAGATGGAGCCTGGCTCCTGAGTCCATACTCTGAACTACCCAGCTGTGTCACTCCTTTCTGCCTCTGGACCAGCCCCTGAAGCCCTCAGCTTATTCATCTTTCTGCTCTCGCCTGCTACCCATCTCTCATCCCTTAGATATTCATTTACTCTTTTGTTTTATGGACACTGAGTGTCTGCTGTGTGTCAGGTCCTGTGCTAAATGTTGGGGACCCCACACTGAGTTGTCCCGATATAGCCCCTGCCAAGTGGGGCTCACAGTGTAGAAAGGGACACAGCCCAGCAGCCAAGTAGCCCTTGAGATAAAGGAAGTGCATACAGCCCTGAGACAGCCTATGAACACCGCTGTTAGAATTAGAAAAAGATGCTCCTTGCTCCAGTCACTTTACCGCCATCTGTGGGAAAACAGTTATATGAAGATGCGCATCTATGGGAATTCCCTGCAGTCCAGTGGTTAGGACTCCACACTTCCACTGCAGGGGTCACAGGTTTGATCCCTGGTCTGGGAACTAAAAGATTGCAAGCTGCGTAGTGTGGCCAAAAAAAAAAAAAAAAAAAAGATGCGCATCTATAATAACTGTTAATTCGAACTTGCCCTCCAAGCTGTACCCCACCTTCACAACTGTATGTGATGGGCCACATAAAGTGAGCCATGGTGGCCAGAGGTTAGGGGGAGTGCCCACCCAAATCTGGAGAAACTGCCAGAGCGACTTCCTGCTTGAGGTTGAGATTCAAAGGTTGAGTAGGAATGAGTGGGTGAGGAGTGGGGACTGTGCTCTAGGTGGAGGGAGGGGCATGTGAGAAGAGCCATGGATGGCTTTGTGCTGTGCCAACATAGCTAGGCTGGAACTACATTTCCCAGAATGCCTTTCCCCATGTGCCCTGGGATGGGGTTGGCTCCATGGGAGCTTTAGGTGAGGTTAGGAAGGCAGAGATGAAGCAGCAGCCTTGGCTAGTCAGGAGCTGTTGCAGCTCACACATGTAGACGCAGGGGCAACAGACTTAGAAAAACTGCTTGCCCAGCTCCTACGGTCAAGGTCAAACCTCTATGTTAAATCCCTTAAAATAAAATTGCTCCTAGAATCTCTGCTTCTCTGAGCAAGGTGATTAATGGAAAGACTAGCAAGAGATAGGGCTGGAAGTGTAGGCAGGGGTTAGTTAGATGGTGAAAAGTCGTGGGGTCATCGATGTGTTTCTTTTTCAAAAGTTGAGATAGGGAATTCCCTGGCAGTCCAGTGATTAGGACTCGGTGCTTTCACTGCTGTGGCCCCAGGTTCAATCCCTGGTGGGGGAACCAAGATCCCCGCAAGCCACACGGTACAGCCAAAAAAAAAAAGTTGAGATATAATTCACGTACCATAAACTTTATCCTTTTAAAGTGTACAGTCTCATTATTTTTAACATTTTCATGAGGTTGTGCAACCATCACCGCTATATAATTCCAGAACATTTTCATCACCGCCAAAAGAAACTCTGTACTGTTAGCAGTCATTCTCCACACTTTCCTCCCTTGAGCCCCTGGAAACCATTAATCTATTTTCTGTCTCTTTGGATTTGCCTGTTCTGGACATTTCATACACATGAAGGCCTTTTGTGTCTGTCTTCTTTCACTTAGCACAATGTTTCCAGGGTTCATCCATGTTGTCACATGTACTGGTATTTCTTTTTTATTGCTGAGTAATATTCCATTGTATGGAGTATTACATTTTGTTTATCCATTCATCTATTGATGGACATTTTGTTACCTTTTGGCTATTATGAATAATGCTGCCATGAACATTTGTGTACAAGTTTTTGTGTGGGCAACATATGTTTTCGGATCTCTTGGGTATATACCTAGAAGTGAAATTGCTAGGTTGTATGGTAGCTCTGTGTTTAGCTTTTCGAGGAACTGCCAACCTTTTCTGCAGTAGCTGCACCATTTCACGTTCCTACCAGCAATGTATAAGAGATCTAATTCCTCTACAACCTCGCCAACATTTGTCCTTTTTATTATAGCTGGACTTGTGGGCATAAAATGTCTCATTGTGTTTTTGGTTTGCATTCCCCTAGTGATGAATGATATTGAGCATCTTTTCATATCCTTCTTGGCCATCTGTAGACTTCTTTGGAGAAATGTCTGTTCAGATCCTTGGCTATTATGAAATTGGTTTATTCGCCTTTTTATTGTTGAGTTGTAGTAATTCTTTATATTCTGGATACTAGACACTTAATAAATATGTGATTTGCAAATATTTTCACTTTCTTGATAGTGTCCTTTGAAGCACAGAAGTTTTAATTTTGACAAAGTCCAATTTATCTGTTTTTCCTTTGGTTTCTTATGCTTTGGTGTCATGTCTAAGAAACTGTTGCCTAATTCAAGGTCATGAAGATTTACACCTATGTTTTCTTCTAAGAGTGTTAGGTCTCTTACATTTAGGTCTTAGATCAACTTTGAGTTAATTTTTGTATATGGTGTGAGATATTCTTTTGCATGTGGATATCCAGTTGTCCCAGCACCATTTGTTGAAAAGATTAAACTTTCCCCCATTGAAATGTCTTGGCACCCTGTTGAGAATTAGTTGACCATAAATATAAAAGTTTATTTCTGGGCTCTCAGTTCTATGCCATTGAACTGTATGTCTATCTGTGTACCAGTAACTGAAGGGTTTTAGACAGAGGAGTGACACACCTATTTTGTATTTTAAGACTGAGGGGGGAGAGACCTATGAGGTCTCCACCTACTGCAATTGCCCGCGTGAGAGATGTTTAAGGGATGGCTGTGGAGATTTAGAGGAAGGGGCAGATTCAAGGGCTATTTAGGAGGAAGAATGAACAGTGAGCTCTGGAATTGCCCTACTTGGGTTCAAATCCCAGCCTTGCTGCACATGCATCATGTATCCTTGGACAAACAGCTTGATTCCCCAGCTTCAGTTTCCTCAGCTGTAAAATGGGGATAATAACACAGGCTTCAGAGCAATGTTGCAGGGACTCAACAAGAGAGCCTGTAAAGCCCTCAGTACAGTGCCCAGCGCCTAAAATGTGCTCAGTAAACATTAGGAGGGGAGGAGAGGGGGGTCGGGGCAGAGGAGCCACCAAGGTTCCCCAAAGTCCTCCAGTTCCTTGTTCCAGATCCTCCTGAGGCCTGCACACCATGTGTATGGCTGTAAATGGTGGAATTAGAGGTCCCGTTTCATTTTTTCCCCTATGGAGACCCAATTGCCTCAAAATCACTTATTGAAAACTCGCTCCTTTTCCCACTGCTCTGCAGGACCACCTTGTCATTTATCACATGCCTGTGTGTGTGTGTGTGTGTGTGTGTGTGTATCTGTTACTGGGCCCTCCTTCTGCTGTTTTTGTCCTTGTGCTGAAACCATGCTGTCCTAATTAATTAATAAGATAATTAAATAAAATTAATAATGATTAAATGATAAAATTAATAATATAATAATAAATAATAATAATTAATAAAAGCTTTGTCATAAGTCCTGACAGCTGATGCCTGCTGTTCTTGAGTGTCTTAGCTATTCTTGGTCTTGGTTTTCAGAAAATGCAGGTCAAATCTTGTCACTCACAGCCTTGACTCCTTCAATGGCTCCTTAAAAGGAACTGAGGCCGGGGATTGAGCCAGGTGTCAGGAAGCACGGGAACAGGGCCCGAGTTGCTGCTGGAACACGGCAGTGTTCTTTCTCCACACCCAAGCTTCCCCTCTTTTTCCTGTCTTTATTATAGAGATCAACTTCCCCCTCTGGCTACTTTCTGTGAGATTTGCCGATTACCCAGAATCTCCACAAGAAAAGGGCAGCCAGGAGCTGACCCAGCAAGCAAGACTCCTCCCCCTTTCAGAGGGGGTGTGTGTGGGAGGGATTATCTTCTCAAACATCAATCATTTTATCCTGGGACACTGTTCATTACTTAGAATAAATAAAACCATGCTTCATTGGCTCCAATCCTGCCCTCCCCCCCCCCCCCGCCCCGTATCCATACCCTTTGCCATTTAACTTGTAGTCCTTCGCACTAAAGGGAGAGATTACTCCTCATCCTTGCCTGGTCTTGGCCACGTGATACGAGGGTGGAAGATGCCTCTTGTGTTTCCCCTTACTCTCTTGTGCTCGGCAGCCATAGCCTGCTGGTCCAAGGAGGATGAGAGAGGGCCTCCCTGGTGGCGCAGTGGTTGAGAGTCCGCCTGCCGATGCAGGGGACACGGGTTCGTGCCCCGGTCCGGGAAGGTCCCACATGCTGTGGAGCGGCTGGGCCCCGTGAGCCATGGCCGCTGAGCCTGCGCATCTGGAGCCTGTGCTCCGCAACGGGAGAGGCCACAACAGTGAGAGGCCCGCGTACCGCAAAAAAAGAAAACAACAACAACAACAAAACAAACAAACAAACAAAAAACAAGGAGGATGAGAGCCATGTGGAGGGACCACAGAGGCCCCTTCAGCCTCAAGCAGAGCAGCCCAGGGGAGCCCAGCCTCACTCAGCCAGACCCAGCCGACCTGTGGGTGTGTGAGTGATAATGAACAACTGTTGTTTAAAGCCACAGGATTTTAGGGTGGGCTATTAAGGAGCAGTGACAAACTGGTACAGGATAAAATGGAAAATGTGCAATGGGCTGGATGTGGGAGGATATCACCACGGGGTTTGCTGGCCCAATCTGCATCGTGGGAATGTGCCTCACCAACCTGGGGCCACAGGTGAATTTAATGTTCAGGGCTCTGTGATACCTTGATCCCCAAACAGCCATTCATACAAAATTGTTTCCTTCTGTCAACAGTCAGAACCAAAAAACTGCACCGTGAGTGCAGGTGGGTGGGGGCATGCAAACACAGTATTGATTCAAATATAAGATAAGGTTATGGTCATTGAAAAAGCTTTAAAGTATTAATAGCTAATGATTGTTCTGTGGTTATGAGATGTCAAATCATGGGCTAAACATCCCAGCCCTGGATCCTGTGCCCAACACAACACCTGCCATGGGTACCCATGACAACTCGAATTCAACATGGCCAAAATCTTCCTCCATTGCATAGATTTGGAGAGGGTGGGATTGACACCACTCCGGGCTCTAGGAACAGGCTCTGGTGGATTTCAACCCTATCTGCACATGAGAATCACCTAGGGGAGCTCTCCAAATGCCTTGGCCTAGGCTTCAGCCCAAGAGACTCGAATGTGCAAACGGGATGGAGAACCTGGTCTAATCCACTCAAGGAAGTCATCTCTCCTTGGCCAGAGCAATTAATTCAAGTAGCCAGGTCTAAAGTAATAAAGCCATGACATTCCCCAGGCCACAGCCACCGGTACAGAATTGGGCACAAAGCCCACTTTCGACCAATGCAACATGAGGGTAAGTTTACTGACACTTTAGGGAAAGACTATTCCTATTCTTCCAAGGGAGTCACAGCTGGCCCTTTCTCTTCTTCTGGGCTGGGTAGGTACAAATGTGAAGACTGGAGCTTCTGCAGCCATTCTGTCACCCCAGGGGGAGCAGCCTCGGAGACACTGACACTGTGGAAGGCAAAACCAAAAGAAAAAAAGGAATAGGGTACCTGATGACATCATTGGCCTCTGAACAAAACAAACCCTGAAGCTCCCCTTATCTCTGGACTTTGCAGCAATTTAAGCCAATTTTTAAAAATTAATTAATTTATTTATTTTTGGCTGTGTTGGGTCTTTGTTGCTGCGCGCGGGCTTTCTCTAGTTGAGGTGAGCGGGGGCTACTCTTTTGTTGCAGTGCACGGGCTTCTCACTGCGGTGGCTTCTCTTGCTGTGGAGCACAGGCTCTAGGCGCGTGGGCTTCAGTGGTTGTGGCACACGGGCTCAGTAGTTGTGGCTCACGGGCTCTAGAGTGCAGGCTCAGTAGTTGTGGCGCACGGGCTTAGTTGCTCCGCGGCATGTGGGATCTTCCCGGACCAGGGCTCGAACCCGTGTCCCCTGCATTGTCAGGCAGACTCTTAACCACTGCGCCACCAGGGAAGTCCCTAAGCCAATTTAAGTTGGGTTTTCTGTGATCTGTAATGTAAAGAAAATCACAGCTGATTTATCTCCCCACACATCAACTGTGCCTCATCTCGATGAATGCTACTTCCTTAGGTCCAGTTTTGTAGAAACATGTAGGTTGGTGAATACTTCTCTTTCCTTCACACCTCTCTATCTGATATGTTCCCGAGGCCTCTGGACTTATCCATTTACTTCCACCGCGGTCTCCTCTGCCCTAGTTTGGGAAACACCTCCTCCCATCCCCCACCTGACTGCTACAATGGCCTCCCAATTGGTCTCCCTGCCTCCAGCCTGCCCCCTGCATGCCTCACAGTACAGCCTGGGGGATATCGTAAAAACACAACTCTGCTCAGCTCCCCCCTCTCCTGTCATCTCTCAATGGTGTCCCAGGTTCTGAGGCAGGATATCCAAGCCCGTTCACCCCCAGCCTTCTGCCGTAGCCTACTCTCAGGCTCTCCTCATTCTCACTCCTCTCCAGTGATGCCAGCTTTCTTTCTATTTTTAATTTCTGGAAGGTGCCAAGCATCTTCCTGCCTTACAACACTTTCACCTGCTCCGCCCTCTGCCTGGATTGCTCCTGCCTGCCGCCTCGCCTTTCTCCAGAGCTACTCCTATACATTTTTCAGGTCTCAGGGCAGATGTCACTTTCTCAGGAAACCTTCTCTGATGCTTTATATCTGCATTTGGTGCCAGATATTCATTTTGGTGTCTACTATTTGGCAGGCCCTGTGCTATGATGAACAAAATTGACATGCTCCCAGCCTGCTCAGAATTTACGTTCCAGTTGGGGGAACAATTTTTAAAAGTTAGTGAGCAAAGGACTTCCCTGGTGGCGCAGTGGTTAAGAATACACCTGCCAATGCCGGGGACACTGGTTCAATCCCTGGTCTGGGAAGATCCCACATGACATGCCGCAGAGCAGCTAAGCCCACGCACTACAACTACTGAGCCTGCGTGCTGCAACTACTGAAGCCCGTGCACCTAGAGCCCGTGCTCCGCAACAATAGAAGCTACAGCAATGAGAAGCCCACGCACCGCAATGAAGAGTAGCCCCCGCTCACCACACCTAGAGAAAGCCCACGCACAGCAGTGAAGACCCAACGCAGCCAAAAAATTAAGAAAAAAAAAAGTTTATGAGCAAATAAAAACAATTGTTGCAAGCGCCAAGAAGTTCTAGGAAGAAAACTAAATGAAAGACTGGGTTAGAAAATGGCAGGGCAGGTGTTCTTTAGAGACGGTGGTCAAGAAAAGCCTGAGGCATTCTGTGACACGGAGAACTTTTAATTAGGAGAGAAGAGGTAAAGGGAACAGTATTCTGGGTAGAGTGAACAGCCTCTGCAAAAGAGCTGAGCTCAGGAAGAACTCGGCATGTTTGGGGAAGCCCACATGGCTGCAGCATGGAGGGTGGAGAGAGGGGCATGAGATGAGGCTGGTGAGAACCCCAGAGCCAGACCCCACAGGGCTCTTCTGAGTCTGGCAAGAAGCTTAGATTTTATTTTAAAGGCAATGGGAGCCATCAGAGTTTTTGAGCGAGGGTTGGATGTGATCTGATTCGTGTCCTAAGATCCCATTGGCTATTTGTGAAGAGGGCGAGGCTGGAGGTGACAAGATCCTCTTGGGAAGATCCTGGTGGAAAGCTTTTGTCCAGGGAAGAGGTGAGAATGGCTTGGACTGAGAAGGTAACAATGACGATGGGGGCAACGAAGAAAACTCGTGGTATGTTTTGGAGATGAAAATGGTAGGCCTTGCAGAAAGATTGACGATGGGGGTGAGGGCAGGGAAGTCATCTGGCTTTGCGGTCGTTTTTCAGCCTGAATGTTTTCATCTGTCAAATGGGCCTGCAGCATGAGAACAGCACCCACAATGAGACACCTGCCATAAATCGTGGAGGCCCGAGCTCACTGCGTGCTGATTATCACGCACATCCTGGTTATCACGCTGGGTTGGGTCCCCAGAGATCCAAGTCTGAGTCTTATTTATCTCTTGACCCCCGAGAATGACAGAGTGGAAAATTCACCAACCTAAATTGTGTTTTTAAAGTGTTCCCGGAAGCATCAGGCCTGATTTTCCTTGATCCCCTGTTCTCACCCCAGCCTAGAGCTCAAATGTGGTCTCCAGCTGGTCTCTGGGGAAGCTGCAGTTCAGCACATGGTCAGCAGATGGCGCTGGAGGCTAAGGGAAGGCTCCCCCCTCCCTCCTGTCCTCCTTCCAGACCTGCCTTGGAGCTTCTCTGTCCCCATTTCCAGAGCCAGCTCCAACTCCCAGGCTGCCATTGCAGCAGAGGTGAGGAGCCCGAGGCCAGGCCCTCTGCAGACTCCCGGGAACGCAGACGCATTTTGGAGAAGTAGAAAGAAAGCCTGAGACACTGCTGGGAGCCCTGAATGGGCTCTACACTCTTGGAGACCTCCCGACCTCCACTCCCTGCCCTCCCAGGAAATAACTTTATAAATAGGGCAGTGTGGGTCCCGGATGAGAGCGAGGTTTTCCTCAGACGAGCCACTTCATCTGTGAACAAGGGAGCTATGAAACCTCTTAGAACAGCCCCATGACCTTCCTGTCCATCCTGTGTAAAATATGAAATAAGAGTTTTAATTACCAAGCTTGGAAGCCAGCCGACACATTTAATATTTAATGTCTCCAATGCTTGTGCCCCAGGCATGCCGGCACTGACAGAATCAGGGTTTCCCTTGGGTTGGCTCTGAATGTGCTTGGAGATGGGCCAGGCTGCTGCCCTCCCACACACCTGGGGGCCTCCTGCAGCCTGGCCGGGGCCCAGGCTTGCCCTGGGCCACCCACTGCCTGAGGGACTCCTGCCAAGACGGCCCAGGAGGCCTGTTCCCCACTGAATCCAGGACCTGGAGTCCTGTCTAGCACTGGACTTAGCCCAAGGTCCTGCCAGAGGACGGGAATCAGTGAAGTTTCCCGAGAAGATGGAAACGAACAGAGACAGACAGACCTGAGTTTGAATTCTGCTCTCCTGCAAGTGGCTCAGCCTCTCTGGGAGTCGCTTTTATAATTTGTAAAGTGGAGAATGTATTTGCTGTGTTATGGATTGTTACAAATATGGATGGCCATTTTCGAGGCTTAGCATGTGCCTGGAGCCCAGCTCAGCACTTCACATGTACTATGCCTTTGTCATCTGCAGTGGCCCTGTGAGGTGGCTGCTTTGGGACTGGAACCCAGGACATTCTGATTCCACAGCCTGTGACTCTGAAATCTTATAGGCAAATGTACTGCAGAGATCTGGAGAAATGTGGGTTTGAAGGGCTCACCGCCACCTGGTCCCAGACCCTAGCTTATCCAAGCCGCATGGCCCCTCATGCTTCAGAGACAACCAAGAAAATTGCTAGTGGGGGCTCAGGACAGCAGCCCTAACAAAATCACCCACACCGCTATTGTTTGCCCCGAATTTCTACTTCCTAGAGAGAGGTGGTGGGCACACAAGCTGCATTTGATGGGTTGATTTGGTACTCTCGGTATGGATAGAGTTTTCAGGGCCATCTTGGGGCCGGCCACACACAAGGTTGGTACATCTTTAGGCTCCTGCACCATCCCTTGTCCAGCTGGCTGGGACCAAGTTGGTTTTTTGTGAGTGGATGATAGCAAGTGATGGGGTATGGGGACATCCAGCAGTTGGAGCCACTTGTCTTAAAAGGTAACAGAATACATGGCATCATCGATTCCTTCTGCAGCACCTCCAGAAGGGACAGCCAGGGTAGACAAGGAGAGGAAGGTGACACTGAGCTCCACTTGATAGCCATTGGATGGGCATGTGCTGGGGGGGGACACAGGAACCCTTGTCCTGGCAGGAGTGTGAGCTGTGAGGCTGGTGTGGAGGGCATATACCCCACACTCCAGCAATTCCACCTCTGGGCACACCCTCCAGCGCACCTCTCACACAGGTAGACAAAGAGACTTGCCCAGGGATATTGCTCAGAGCATCTACTGGTAATAGCCAAGGGCTGGAAACAACCGTAATGCCTACTCCTAAGGGAGTAGATAAATCACAGGGTGCATATGCAAATGATGAACACCACGCAGGGTTCAATGGACTGAATTAGAATGATGTGTATTAACATGGGCAGATCGTAAAAAGGTAATGCCAAACAAGGTGTCTGGCAGGTACTACTTATCTACGCTGCAGTATACATTTTCATGGTTGCACGCACTCACACATTGACAATATAAGAATGTTTGCCTGTGGGGAAAGGGGCGAGGGAAGGGAGGGAGTTTGAGAAGGAGGATGGAAGAGACAAAAGCAAAGCAAACAAAAACACAAGAGGACCTGTGAGTGGCTGACGATGACTGAGCTGAGCTGACAATTGTGAGCAATTGAATCCTGTGCCTCTGAGGTCCAAAGCGAAAAAGCAAAGAATCAAAGAAAAAGGGGCCAAGGGCTTCTATAAGTTTTTTGTTTTTGTTTTTTTTATAAAACCCAGAGATTGTTGGTTGTTTGGGGATTTTCCAAACCAGGCTAACAAGCATGTCATCCAACCTTATAATGGAAATGGTCACTGCACTCTTGCTGGACACCAGGCCCATTCTCAGTGTGTTATGCGATTATCTCGCTTTATCCTCAGAGCCTCCCCTTGAGGTATTGTCGTGCGCATTTTACAACAGGGCTCAGAGAGGGGAAGTGAGTTGCCCCAAACCATCTGCTTGCAATGTAAACCCAGCCCCTGCCATCCCACCTCCCAGCCTAAAGGATTGTAATCCAGGCTCCCTGTGGGGTTCGGTAAATACTTCAGGGTGGCCTGAAGGTGGCGCTGTTGCAGTTGATCCAGGACAGGTTAGCCGCTTGAGCCTGCGAGGTGGGGGTGGGAGAACATTCAGAGGATGATAGAGGGCCATCCTAGGTTTGGGGGGAGGTCCTGCTCACCAGCTCCGGAGGCAGTACAGATCAGGGAAGAAGGCAGGGCGTTGACGGCCAGAGGGTAGAGTGTCATCCTGGACTGGAAACCTGCCTTCCATCCTTCACTCCCTCCCATTAGGAGGAGCCAGACTGCACATCGTCCAGGAGACTGTTTTGCAAAGATCCAGGCTCTGTGGAGAGGGTTTAGGGTCAGGATTCCAGGACTGTGCAGATAAACCTTGCTCAGTCTGTTAAAGGCCGGGTCCCCCTGCTCACAGATCCGTTGACTGCTGCCTCCACGGGGGGGAGGATGTACACAAGGGCACTAAGTCCCTGCATTTCCAGGGGGCACTTGAGTACAGGATGAGCACACAGCCATGGTGCAGGAGGGGGAAAGACGTGGTGTGTGCTTGAGGTAGGACCCTGCCAGCCAGGGGAGTCTGAGCTTGTACGGAACTGTCCACCGCAGCAGCAGCTGAAATCAGAAGTGAGTCGAGAGCACGAGATGCAGGATCCTGGGGGCTCCCCGAAATGTGCCCTCCACACTGCAGCGCTGCCTCCGCTTCAGGATCAGGAACTGCAGTTGCAGCTCTTCCCTTCTGGAACCAGAACCTCTCTTCTGAGCTTCAGCTCTGCAAACGCAATTGACCCTCTAACCTCTGACCTTCTGGATGCCTCACACGTACCTCAAACTCAAAGAAGCCAAAACGGAACGCATCACCTTTATGCCAGCCTGTTTTTCCTCCTAACTGTCCATCCCAGCATCCACCCAGGGGCCCAAATGGACAATTTAAGACTCATCCTTGACTTCTCTGTGGCTACCACCCTCCACGTCTCATCGGTCACCAAATCTTGTGGATTCCATCACCTGCCCCCTCCCTCCCTCCCTCCCCCCCTTCCTTTTTTTCCTGTCAAATTAACACAGATTAAAAAGAACAAGACTGAAGACTACCTGTGTCCATGAGAGAATGCTCTCACACTTTGGTGACAAGAAAGCACATTGATAACCTTTTGGAAGGCAATGTAGCAGAATACATCAATAGTCATAAATGTTCTTATCCTTTAATCTAATTATTCTTCTTCTAAGCATATATCCTGAGAAAATAATCCTATACTCAGAAAAAGCTTTCTGCACAGATATTCGTGACAGTGTTGTTTATATAAGCAAAAAACAAAGCAACCAACAACAGTGACAAAAAAAACAACAACTAGATACAACCTAAATGTTAATGTTAGGTTAACAGTTAATTTCACTATTGTGCCTCTTCTTCTGGCTGGGCACCCTTCAGTGTTCCAAGAGTCTGCCCTGCACCGTCTTTTCTTCTCATGCTACATGCTCTCTGATGAGGTCATACACTCCCATGACCTGGGCTACCATCTACATTGACCACTCCCAAATCTTTACTTCTAGCCTAGATAGTTCTCTTGAACTTCTCACCTGTATAGCCAGCAGCCAACAAGACACTGCACTTGAACAACCGAAAGACAGTTCAACCTCAAGAGTCCATAAATGAACTTCATGCCACCTTCAGCTCCCTGCAACCCCGTGTCCAATCTCAATGGATGGCACCAACATCTCCCTGGATGTCCAGGCTAGAAATATGGATGTCCACCCTTCTTCCCCTTTTCTACAACCAACTCATCACCAAGTTCTGTTGATTCTACTTTCTAAATTATTCTCCATCCGCATTGCCACTAGCCAAGCTCAGACTACTTTCATTTCTTACCATGACTACGACAGCCTCTTATCTGCTCTCCCCGCTTCCATCTTCTTCCTTCTAATCCCTCTCCCTCTCTGGAGCCAGAGTAGACTTTCAAAAGCACAAATCTAATTATGTCCTGAGTATATGGATGCTAGGGCCTCGCTTCTGAAGCCACTAGCATGGTGCTTGCTGTTACTGGTGGGGTTTTCAAGAGAGGAAGGGAGGTGTTTCCACGTCTGGGTGGATAGTCACTCCCAACTCTGCTTGAAACCCAGCAATGCCTCCCAATGAGATGAGCTGGCTTTCTTGCGAGGCGCCACCATGTGGCAATGTCTACACGCATTCTCTCCTGAATCCACAGACATTTTTTGTGTACCTACTATGTGCTGGGCCATGCATGCTCAGTGGGGATGATATCACCTCCCATGGGTGAAAATTCATTCTTGGAGAGTGAAAAAATATTTATTTATTTCAGTGCCTTGTGTTTCTCCAAAGCTCGCCTCTACTCAACAATATCTCATTCTTTAGTATTTAATTTCTCTCATCAGGGAGAATTTAAAGTAAATTAAAATTTTCTCCTTAGAGGAGCAATAATGAAAAAAAAAATGTTGAGAAACACCGGGGTGGGCTATGGTGACACGGTAGTTACTGAGGCAGACATGGTCCCTCACTGTGCAGAGCCTTTCATTCTGGCAGAGAAGACACACACTAAATCATTATACAGTGACTAAGTGAAAAGGGTCAGACTTAAAAGGCTGCATATATTACAGATTCCATATATGTGACATTCTGTGGAAGACACAGCTATAGTTGCAGAAAGCAGGTCCGTGGTTCCGGGGGCTTGGGTTGGGGAGGGGATTGACTCTAGGGGGCATGAGAGAACTTTCTGGGGCGGTAGATATGTTCTATATCCTGATCGAGGTGGTGGTCCCACACTGTATGTGTTTATTAAAACTCATAGATCTGTACCCTGGAAAAGGGTGAATGTTACTATATACAAATTACATCTCAGTAAAGCTGCCTTAAAACTTTGTACAATAAATGACGTGTTGAGTATTCTGGTGAGTGCTACATGGAATTGGCAGCAGTGAAAGCAAGCATTAGGCAATGGACCTGGTCCCATGGTGGGACACTTCCCTGGTGAAGTCGTGTTGAGCTGAGCTCTGAAGAGTGAGTAAACGTTAACCTGGAGAAGGCTGGGTGGTAAGAGCTGCTCCCACTGCACAACCCTAGGGGGCGTCACTACCATGGAGATCATTGTATTCCTGGGTTGTGTAATGCAGTGGCCCAGGCAGAGCAGCCTGGGGAAGAGGGAACAACGTGTGCACAGATGCCGAGGCAGGACAGCACATGATGTACTCCAAGGGCGGAGGGAGGCCGGTGGGCCAGGAGTTCAGAAGATAAGGAAAGACATAGCTGGTGATGGGCTGGTGGGTGGGCAGCAGCCAGACCGTGCAGAGCCTTGTGGGTCTCATGGGAGATGTTGGAAGGGAAGTGGCTTGATTAGCTTTGCACTTGCTAAAGGTGGCTATTGCAGTGTGGAGAATAGTGCCTGCAAAGAGGCTATTGAAATCCAGGTGACAGGTGACAATTCCTTAGGTGATGGCAATAGAGATGGACAGAAGTGGACAGATTCTAGGAATATGGAGGAGGTAAAATCAACTGGACTTCGTGGTCAGTTGGACACGTGGGATGGGAGAGAGCAAAGGGGTCAGAGGACTTCTGGCTTCTGACCTGCCTGACTGGGAACATGATGGTATCCTTCTGAGCTCGCAGACACTTGGAGAAGGACCAGGTTAGTGGGGGAAGATCCTGTGTCCAGTTATTTTGAGTAGAGTTGGAAGTATCCATGACGATCACAAGTGATGTAAAGGTGGAGACAGCTTTTGGGGTATCCAGGCACCGACATGCTTCTCAGAAAACTGTTCCCTCTCCATCCAGGGGTAAGCTCCTTCACCCCAGCCATATCTAGTGGGATCAGGGGCCAACACCTGGTCGGCAGAGCACCAAATCAGCAGCTTCAGATCTGAAATGAAGGAGAGGAGATGGAGGCAGGACTGCACCAGCTTCACGGGGAAGACCGCACGTTCTGTTGCTGACACTCCTGGCACAGCCCTGGTTCCTACTCTGCCTGAGGTCTGGTTGTTTACCTTTTACTTCGATTCCGTAAAATAATCTAATTTTGCAACTCCTAAAACCTTGACAAAACTACCACAGATACACAGATACTTTATTTCTGTGCCTTTTTTCCCCAGCTCTGTTGGTCTATTTGCCCAATTTTCCATCAGTATTTCCATTAGCTTAGTTTCATGGTATTGGAACTAACTTTGTAAGGCAAGCCACCCACCCCCATGGCTAGTCTTTTAGTTCCCAAATTTCTTGACCATTCTGTGCAATAGATGAACTATAGAGTCAGTTTCTCAAGATAAAAATTTCCTGTGGAGATTTTATTGAAATCATATCAAATTTATAGATTACTTGAGGGAAGACTGACAATTTTGCAATACAGTTTAAGAATACAGTTTAAGGGGCTACTCTCTGTTGCAGTGCGCGGGCTTCTTATTGTGGTGGCTTCTCTTGTTGCAGAGCATGGGCTCTAGGTGCGTGGGCTTCAGTAGTTGCAGTGCGTGGGCTCAGTAGTTGTGGTGCACAGGCTCTAGAGCGCAGGCTCAGCAGATGTGGCACACGGGCTTAGTTGCTCCGTAGCACGTGGGATCTTCCCGGACCAAGGCTTGAACCTGTGTCCCCTGCATTGGCAGGCGGATTCTTAACTGCTGCGCCACCGGGGAAGTCCCCAAGGCAGACAGTCTTGAAATGTGGCTACCTCGAGTAGGAAGGCTTTAATGCAGTTGCCAAAACTGACATCTGAAGAACGCTCATCTGCAGGATGCTAATAGTTTTATGGAGAAATAGTTTTATTTTATTGTTTAACCTACGCTGGGTTAAACAAAGACAAACGTGTTTCTTTACTTCAGCAATAATCAGAAAATTTGATGCTAATATGCCTTGTCGATGTTCAAGATTAAGTAACATATCTTCAACTGATTGACCACTGACCTTTTTTTTCACACCTTACTGTGTAACATCTCCTGGAACAGGGTTCTAACAGGTAGTGTTGGAGCTGCTGCTCTAAGGTTTCACCAGTGAGTATGACATTTGCTGTGATTTTTGGAAAAAACCAATTGTTGGGTGAGTGAACAAATAGTTTTTATCCTGGTAAGATTATTTTCTTCAATTTCTGGTTTACTAAGGGTTTTCTTAGAAAATAGAAATGGAAGTTGAATTTGATCAAGTGATGTTAGGTATCTATGAAGATGGTCACATGCTCTCCTGCTTTTGAATTTGTCTAGCGAAATTCCACCACAATGCATTAAATGTGGTTCAAGATATTCCATGGGGTAAACTGCAGCACCGCATGATTGTGAAATAAACAGGAGGAAAGTGAGCGGCCAGCAGGCCAGGTGCTCTCAGGGCTGGGCTGTATGCCCCTGTTTTAGCTTCAGTTTGCTGCCTCCTGGTGGTTGTTTGCTGCTATGGCTTAAATATCCATGGGGACCATTCTGAGTTCTGTGGCTGGCTAGGACTTTTAGGATGGGAGCAGCAATTCTAGGAATTTCTCTGGGTTTGATATTAATTTTGTCAAACCAATCTAGGGAGATTGGGCTGGAAGAATACTGGGAACACAGGGACACACTCTCTGCCTCCCTGCTCCTTGAGTTTCCTGCCATGCCCTTCCTTGCCTCCCTCTCCATTCCTTCCACTCAGAAATTGACAGTTGACCCCTGTGGAGAGCTCAAGCCAACTGCCAATTGCATCACTGAGGGTTTTTTAAAAAATCAATTAAAAATGAATACTAATATCTAGCCATTGTTGAGTGCTTATTATGTACCAAATGCTTGGCTAAATTCAAATAAATTATTTTAATTTAATCTTCCCATCCCTGTGAAGTAAATATTATTATTATTATTCACTTTAATTATTTTATTTTATTTATTTTATTTTTGGCTGTGTTGGGTCTTTGTTGCTGCGCGTGGGCTTTCTCTAGTTGGGGCGATCAGGGGATACCCTTCCTTGTGTCGCGCAGGCTTCTCATTGTGGTGGCTTCTCTTGTTGCGGAGCATGGGCTCTGGGAGCACGAGCTTCAGTAGTTGCAGCACGCGGCCTAGTAGCTGTGGCTTGTGGCTCTAGAGCGCAGGCTCAGTAGTTGTGGTGCTCGGGCTTAGTTGCTCCGTGGCATGTGGGATCTTCCCGGACCAGGGCTCGAACTCGTGTCCCCTGCATTGGCAGGTGGATTCTTAACCGCTGTGCCACCAGGGAAGCCGTGAAGTAAATATTATTATTTACATTTTACATACTGGAAAACAACCAGAGAGGTTACATCACTTACCCAGGTCATCCAGCCAGTTCCTGGAAAGTGATAAAGCTAGATTCAAAATCTGACAGTTTGCCTACCAAACCCACACTCTTGTGTTAAACCAACCTGCTTTCCAAGAATAAACCTGGTAATGAAATATTGCTCTTTAATTGATGCTATTTGCTGATATATTATTTAGAATTTTTGTAACTAGGTGACATTTTTCATAAAGTTTCTGTGTGTGTGTGTGTGTGTGTGTGTGTGTGTGTGCTTTATTTGCTCTTGGTATCAAGATTATGCAAGACTCATAAAATGGACTGGAATATTTCCATATATTTTCGTGCATTTCAGTGATTTGGAAAATTTTTTTTTACAAATTTAAGCAGTATCTATTCCTAAAATGTTTGCTAATTCATCTGTAAAATCACTTGGTCCTAAGGCCTTTGACAATTGCCTTAAAGTCATTTGCTACAGTTTTAGTCTTTTCTGTTTTCTCCCTATTGAGTCAATTTGAGCCATTTACAGCTTCCTGAAATAATTGTCATATTTACCTAGAAAAGTTCAGATTTATTAGCATAAAGTGATACATAGTATTAGCTTATAATTTTAAAAATCTCTGTATTTCTCTCATCTTAGTCTTGATGTATTTTTGTGTTTTATTTCTTTTGTTTTCTTCATCAGAATTGCCAGAAACTTAATAGTAATAGTAGCAGTAGAGAAAAATAATAGCAAGCATTTATATAGTGTTTACTCTGTGCTGAGCACCACTGCAAGCTGTATGGACTCCTTTAATCTTCATAACAACCTTATGAGTTAAGGACTATTATTATCTCATTTTACAGATGAGAAATTGAATTGCAGAGTTAGTAACCAACTTGCCTAAGGACATATAGCTAACAAGTGGTGAGGCTGGGATTTAAACCTACGCAGTTGCTGCTTTTATATTTACTTATTCTTTCCTCTTATTTTATTTTATTTTTCTTCTAACTCTTTGAGTTGAATGCTTGGTTCATTTATTTGTAATCTTTGATGCTTGTTAATAAAAGTATTTAAGGTCATAAAGTGAGTATGACTTAATATCCCATGGGCTCTGAGACTATTTTTTCAAAGAACCAGCTTTTGATTTCATGGATTATTATTCTCCTGTCCTCAGTTCATTGATTTATGCTCTTATATTTATTATTTCTCCCCTTCTGTTTGTTTTAGGCTTAATTTGGTGTTTTCTGGTTTCTCAAGATGGAAGCTTATATATTTCATTTGATGCCTTTCTTTTTCTAATATAAGCATTTAATGTTATGAATTTCCCTCTAGGCAATGTTTTAGCTGAATCCTACAAATTTTTTTTTATCATGGTAAACACATAACATAAAATCTATCCTATTAACAATTTTTAAAAAACTATTTATTTATTTGGTCGCGCTGGGTCTTAGTTGCGGCACTCCTTAGTTGCGGCTCACCAGCTCCTCAGTTGTGATGCGTGGGCTCCTTAGTTGTGGCATGCGAACTCTTCGTTGTGGCATGCATGTGGGATCTAGTTCCCTGACCAGGGATCAAACCCAGGCCCCCTGCATTGGGAGTGCGGAGTCTTAACCACTGGACCTCCAGGGCAGTCCCAAGTTCAAAATATTTAATAAATTTCCTTTCAAAGATGCTTCCTCTTTCAGCCACAGGTTATTTAGAACTGTGTTATTTAATTTTAAAATATTTGGGCATTTTAAAGGATTTTTTTCTGCTATTGTTTTTAGTTTAATTATGTTATGGTCAGAGAATATATGATCTCTATGTTTAAAAATTGCTAAGGTTTATTTTATGACCCCAAATGTTTTAACTTGGTGAGTGTTCCGTGTGCAATTAAAAAAATGTGTATTCTGCTCTTTTTGCATACAGTGCTCTGTAAATGTCAGGCCACAATGATTGATAGTGATCGATCTTCTATATCCTTGCTAATTTTTTGTTTATTTTTCTGTTACTTATTGAGAGAGGAGTGTTAAACTCACAATTATGACAGTGGTTTCTCATTTCAGGCATCTTGAAGCTCTGTTGCTATGTGCATTCACATTTAGGATTTGTATACCCTCTTGGTGAATTAACCTTTTTATTATTATGTAATATCCCTCTTTATTCTGGTAGTATTTCTTGTTCTGAAGTCTACTTTTTCTGATATTAATATAGCTACTCCAACTGTCTTTTGATCAGTGTTTCCATAGCATAACTTTTTCTATCCTTTTACTTTTAATCTACCTATGTAATCAAAGTGAATTTCTTTTTTTTGTTATTTTTTTTTGGTTTTTTTGGTTTTTTGTGGTACGCGGGCCTCTCACTGTTGTGACCTCTCCCGCTGCGGAGCACAGGCTCCGGACGCGGCTCACGGGCCCAGCCGCTCCGCGGCATGTGGGATCTTCCCGGACCAGGGCACGAACCTGTGTCCCCTGCATCGGCAGGCGGGCTCTCAACCACTGCGCCACCAGGGAAGCCCCAAAGTGAATTTCTTGTAGACAGCATGTAGTTGTGCCTTGTATGTGTGTGTGTATTCAATCCAATGTTGTCTTTTTTTTTTTAATGTCTTGGAACTTGACTTTAATTCAAACTTGAATCCAGCTTTGAGCTTTGGCTTTTCTTTTTTCTTTTTCTTCTGGCTGCATGGCCTGCAGGATCTTAGTTCCCCGATCAAGGATAGATCTCCTGGGCCCCCGGCAGTGAGAGCACTGAGTCCTAACCACTGGACTGCCAGTGGATTTCTTAACAATGTTGTCTTTTAACCGACGTGTTTATACCTGTCTTTTAGCCACTAAAATGGAGTTTCTCTTAAGATTTTAGCCACCTGTGCTGTCACACCGCTCCATATGACCTGGGCCACCTTCAGAGCAATGCAGAGAGAGAAAAGAGAAAAAAATAATGAGAATTTTCCCAGACTCCTTAAGCCATAAGAGCTCCCTCCTCTGGTTCATCTGGAAAGAAAGGTGGGTTTTCTCTTCGGATTTTAGTTGGCAATGCCACCACCTCTGCCACCATAGTGCAACTTTGTGACTGGTTCATCCTTGGGACAGGTTGAAAGAGAGAAAACAGAAAAAAAGATACCCCACACTCTAGCTCACAGAGGCCTCTTTTTTCCAATTCCTTTGTCCAGGAAAATGGGTTTCTCTTGAGTTTTTGCTGCCTACACCTTCTGCACGGTTTCATATTGGGGCTACCCTCAGGTGAAAGCTGGATGGTAAAAGAAGACGAGAACCCTGGAAATCTACTCTGTAGGAGTCTTCCTTCGAGTTTTGGTTCCCTTTGCCAATCCATTTGCTATTTTCAGAGTCCTCAGGCTGTTGACTTTTGTATTTTGTCCAGACCTTTTAGCTGAAAGCAGTGAGAGAGGTGGGCTATGGTGGCTTACTTTATCTTGGCCAGCACCAGAAGTCCAGCGTAGATTTTGCAAATTGAGTTGGTGGGTGACATAGTCAAACATGTTTAAATTATTAATTGATACTTCCAAATTGTTCTTTACAATGGCTATATCCATTTACATTCATCCAGCACTATACAAACTCCTTTCCTATCCTCTTACCAACAACTGATTGTCCAATTTAAAAGATTTTTTCCCATTTTCTTGGGTGAAAAAAAATAGTATCTTGTTGACTTGATTTCAAATTCCATGTTTGCTAGTGATGTTTGAGCATCTTTTTATCTCTTTTGGGCCATGTATATATCCTCATTTGTAGATTGTCCCTTCCTGTCTCTTGCCCATTTTTCTACTTGGTCATTTGTCTTTTTATTATTGATTTGTAGAAATTGTAGTTTCTACTGTTTGGGTTTTATTGAGGTTTACTTTGAGACTCATTACTTAATCAATTTGTCTTTATGTTCTGTGAGCATTTGGGGAAAAAAAGGTATTCCCTGTTCAAATTCTCTCTAGATTTATTAAAAACAATCTTGTTAATTTTGTTATTTAGATTGTCTATATGATTTTTAAAATATTTGATCTGTTAAATTCTGAGACAGATGTTTTAAAAATCTCCTGATCTGGTTGTGGTTTTTTAAGAGTCTCCTCATATTTCGGTTTTTGCTTTGTATATTCTTTTCAGTGTATTTGTTCATACGTTGGATTCAGATTCATAATCAATCAATCACTCAGTGATTAAGAGCAGGAACTCTGGTGTTAGGTTACCTACGTTCAAATCTTAGTTTTTTCTCTTACAAAATACATAGGTGTGGCTGATGTACTTAATTTTTCTAAGTCTAAGGTTTCTTGTCTGTGAAATGAGGCAAAGAATAGCATTTACCTCCCAGAATTGTTGTGAAATTAAATAGAATTATCCATGTGAGTGTTTAGTAAATAGCTATTATTACATTTTCTTGATGATCACACATTTCATCGGTTTAAAGTATCCCTTGGTTCCATTTAATGCTTTTCCCCCTTGAATTATGCCTTTAAAAATAGGAACATTACCACCCTCTCTTTATTCTATTTGAATTTTCCTGAAATATATTTATCTATTTTAAATCTTTCATAATTGTTTAACTTTAGATGGATTTCTTGTAAAGCAAATTGGCCAAAGAGAAGGCCAAAGATGGCCACCATAAGTTCTTTCCTTCCCTATAAGCACATGTCACTCCACTCACCAGAAGGTGGGATCTATTTCCACTCTTGTTGAATCAGGATGGCTTGTATTTTGCCTTCACCAGTACAAAGCAGAGGAAGTGACATTGTGTCAGTTCCAGACCTAGACTTTAAGAGGCCAGGTAATTTCCGTTTGTGTTTGGGGAAGCCAGCTGCCATATTTTAAAGAAGTTCAGGCAATAATATTAAATGATAAGGCACACTTGGTGACAGAGAAAAGCACTGAGCACCACTCATGTGAGTGAAGTCTTCTTGGACTGACCAGTCCAGCCCAGGCATCTGCAGAACAGAGCTGAGTGACCCCAGCCCATGCTCCATGGAGCAGAAGACCCCAGCCAAGCCCTGTTCCCATCCCTGACCACAGAACTGTGAGAAATAACAATTCATTGTTGCTTTAAGCCACTACGTTTGGGGGTGGCTTGTCACTCAGCAGGAGATAACTGAACCAAAAATAGAGTTCGATTTTTCCTTTTCACTCAATTTAAGAATCTTTGTCTTTTCATAGGAGAATTGAATAACTGAAAATAATTGGTCTTTTTTTTGTGTGTGTGGCCCTGTGGCATCTGCGTTCCCTAACCAGGGATCAAACCTTGGCCCCTGAAGATTTGAAAGTGCCAAATCCTAACCATTGGACCGACAGAGAATTCCCTAATTGATCTTGTTTTTGACATCTTGTGTTTTCTGTTTCTTTCACTTTTGTGTGAATGAATCGAAGAGAACAACAGCAGATATTTCACTGAGATGGAATATTTTGCAGTGTCTGCCCCGCCCACAGCAATCCCCCCATCTGAGTTGGTCCCTCCCTCTGCCTAACAGGAGAGGCCCCCAGAAGCCGTGCTCACTAAAGCCGGGTTACCTGGCAATGGTAACCTGGTCCAGGCCACGGCTAAAACCTTGTCAGTGGACGTGAGGAGGGTGGGGAAGCACCAGTTGCAAGATAAGCCTCAGGAAGTCTCATGGATGTAGCACATGAACTTTCCCTACGAGAAGGGCCCCATCCAGTCAGCTCTGGCTTGGTTAGTGTCTCTTGGACGGCACGGACTGGGGGTCCTGCACCCTCACCCTGCAGTCTCAGTTGCCTGACTCGGTGTTCTTTCTCTTTTAGGTCAGGCATGATTACTGTAGCCCCAAGAAGGTATACGATTAAGTAAGGAAATCATGAAGAACTGGATAAAAATCCACATTATCAACTTTCTAGAAACTTCTACTAAAGGCTAAATACAAGGGCAACAGGGAGCTGAGTGATCACCATGATCAGATTAGTCAGTTTTGAAAATGTTTGAAGCTTTTAAAAAAGATGAAATATTAGAGGTTGATTTCATCTAGATGTTTTGGAGGATTTGAGAAAATTTATAATCAATGTTTAAATGCATATAATTAATGAATATATAGATATAGTAAGTGAATATAATCAATGATTAAGAGAATTTGATTACATTTAAAGGTTTGGATGGAATAGTTTCATACGGATATTCAATGTTTGGGGAACTTTTGGTTACAAAATTAGTGAGTTTAATACATTGATCACTAAATGTGTAAAGAGCAAAAGGGCGTTTCTGGGCTCCTTGCTCTGCACCAGGCACTGTTCTAAGCGTCTTAAATGTATTAATTCATTTAGTCCTCATAGAAAATGTAAGAAGTAGGAGCTACTATTATCCCCAAATAATGGATGATAAAACTGAGGCACAGAGAGGTTGAGAAATCCGACCAAGGGCCCGTGGCTATGCAAGCAACAGAAGCAGATATAAACCAGGCAGTCAGGAGATTACCAGATAGGAAAGACCCCACAATATCAACATCTCCCCTTTCTCCTAAGGAGGTTGGAAGCGGGCTTCTGTTATTTACCAATGGGTCTTAACTGAGGCCACTGAAGGGGGCGCTGCATGCAGCTTTACCAAAAAGCAGCCCTCAGAACATTCACACTTTGTGCCGCCTCCAGAGGGCTTGGTAGTGGCTTCCAGCCTCTGGTACCTAGAGGTCAGAAATGATGTCCAAAATACTTCACAAGCAGTTGGGCAGGTACAGCCAGGATGCTGCAGGGGTGTCTCACCCTTGTCTGGCTGTGTCCTTTGAGCTCTTATCCCCTGGGGCTGCCCCCTCCTCCCACTTGGCTTTTCTGTAGTTCTTTGCTCTGATCATCCCCTCTGCATTGTTCAGAAACCTGGTTTCTAATGTGCAAGTTTCTATGACCAAAATGTGGCAGCTACTACTTTACTGCTGTTACTCCTCTCTCTTCCTCACTGAAAATCATTTCAATTACAGAAGAAATACATGCTTGGTGCAACAAAAGCAAATAACGGAAGTGTGAAAAAAAAAAAAGCAAGATTCCCAACCTCACGCCAAGGTAACCGCTGTTAGTGGTTAGTCTGTCCTTTAAGAATTTTGTCTACACACATAACACTTGCTTTATTTTCCAAAACTGGGATCATACTAATTTTCTAGTTGTACAGATTCTCTATTAACTTAGTGATATACTGTGGGCACTTTCCCAAATGAACATCCCTCTCTACCTCACTCTTTTAAAGGCTACATGGTATTCCATCTATGTTTAAAATAGCACTGTCCAGGACTTCCCTTGGTGGCGCAGTGGTTAAGAATCTGCCTGCCAATGCGGGGGACACAGGTTCAAGCCCTGGTCTGGGAAGATCCCACATGCTGCGGAGAAACTAAGCCCGTGCCCCACGACTACTGAGCCTGTGCTCTAGGGCCCACGAGCCACAACTACTGAGACCTCATGCCACAACTACTGAAGCCCGCGCACCTAGAGCCCATGCCCCACAACAAGAGAAGCCACTGCAGTGAGAAGCCCGCACACAGCAACAAAGAATAGCCCCTGCTCACTGCAACTAGAGAAAGCCCCTGCACAGCAACGGAGACCATAAGTTAATTAATTCATTAATTAATTTAAAAAATAGCACTGTCCAGTAGAAATATAATGTGAGTCACACAAGTAATTTAAAATTTTCTGGTAGTCACACTGAGAAAAAGAAAATTAAACAAATGGAGTTAATTTTGCTAATATATTTTACTTAATGCAGTAGGTCCAAAATAATATCAGTTCAACATGGAAACAATATATAGTTATTAATGAGATATTTTACAGTATTTTAAAATATTAAATCTCTGGAATCCAGTGTATACATTACACTAACATCACATCTCAATTTGGACTAGTCACCTTTCAAGTGCTGAGTAACCACACAGGACCAGTGACTACCATACTGGATAGCACAGACTTCAACTATAATTTAGCTGTGTGCCTGTTGATGGAACTAGAGATTGAATCCACTTCTTGCTATTATAAGTAATGCTACAATAAACATTCTTATGCTTATCACGTTACACATGCATGTGATTATTTCTGTAGGATAGATTTATAGAAGTGAGGTTTCTAGGTCAGAGAGTTTATGCATTTTGTAGTATAATAGATATAGCTAAATTACCTTCTGATAGGGCTAAACCAATTTATACTTCCACCAACAGTACATAAGAATGATTATTTTCCCACACTCCTGACAAATTGGATGGCATGTGCTTAAAATTTTTTTCATCTCTCTCTGCCTTTTGCATCTGTAAACCAGTTCACTGCATTGCCTCACAGAAGGAGAGATCTGTTTCAAAGCTGCATTTTTTTTATTGGCTACCATTTTCAGCCAGATAGAGGTTGTGTTTGGCTGGGTAGGTAACAGAAAACCCAGCGAACATTGGCTCAAATACATAGGAGTTTATTTTCTCTTGCTAAAAGAAGTCTGGAGAAAGGTGGCTGCTTGTGGTGGTTGACCCAATAATCAATGATGCCTGCAAAGTTCTTTCTGTCTTTCTAATTCAACATTCTTAGCAGGTAGGCTTTTCCTGCCTCATGGTTACCAGCTAATGGTCACAAGGTGGCTGCCACCACTCCAGACATCATGTCTGTATCCCAGGCAGGGAGGAGGGGGAGGTGGATGGCACTAGCTACTTCTTACCCAGAAGCCACCCAGAATACTTACATGTCATTGGTAAGAACTGAAAGACTGTCCCAGTTGCAAAGGAGGCTGGGGAAAAGAATAACAGCTTTTTGGCCTATCGTGGAAGGTGGCAAGAGAAAATGGGATTAGCAATGGCTGATTGGTTAGCTAAGAACAGTCCCGCTATACCATCCACCCCTAAAGATAGGTCTCAGGCTTTAATGTAAAAAATCCCACTCTTGGATCCAGGGCCACCTGTTTCTGGTCCTGGTCATAGTTATCTCTCGCGGCACTCACCAGTCTGGCCTCACCATGCCTAGTTTTTCATTGTAGTGCACTTTGAACCACAAGCCTTAGGGATCCTTCTGGGCCCTGGTTGTGCCTGGATAAGAGGAGCTTCTGGAAAGAGTGCTTGTGATTGGAAGCTTCTGACTTGGCTCCCGGTGATCCCTGCCTCTGCTCTTTGTGCCCTTATATCACCTCCCCTTGAGTGAGACTTGCTTCTAAGGAACAGAATATGGCAGAGTGATGAGATGTCACTCCTGTGATTAGGACTGTGACTTGTCTTGTTGGTGGTCTCTCTCCATTGCCTTCTCAGCTTGTACCCTCAGCAAGCTGCCATGTTGGCAAGGCCCATGTGACAAAGAACTGAGGGTGGCCTCTGGCTAACAGCCCTGAATTCTGCCAAAAACCGCATGAGTGAGCTTGAAAGTAGTCTTCTCCAGTTGAGCCATGAGATAACTACATCCCCAGCCAACACGTTTGACTGCAGCCTGTGAGAGACCCTGAGTCAGAAGACCCAGAATTCCAGACCTACAAGAAGCTATGAGATAACAAATGCACTTGTTTCAAGCCCCTAAGTTTTGGGGTAATTTGTTACACAGCAATGCATAGCTTATAGCATGCTGTTGGAAGACTGCCTCCTTGGGAGCAACGAACTCTTATCTCTGTATCAGTTTCTTGTCCTTCAAAACCTCTCCCCTCCTCACACAACTGTAGGGTAAGGGCAGCTGTGATTGACAGGCAAAGGTAATTTCCAGGCATTCAGAGAGCCCAGAGCCCTGTGTACACCTTCCCCATCTTTTCACACTTTCCGATGAGTTCCTTGGGACTTCATCTTGGAAGAGAGGGCAGAGATAGAGATACTTCTATTGCTATGTGGACTCACATTTCCATGAGGAGCGTCCCTGGCCTCTCTCTGCACCCCTTGATGATTCTGCCCCAAGTGGGGAGGTGAGACTTGATCCAAGCATTTGGGGGCAGGAACTGAGGGGGCCCCACCCAGCACTTTCTGGGCTCTCTTGACACCACGGGCCTGCAGGGAGAGTGCGTGCTGGTTGCCCACGACAGGGGTGATATAGGCTTCCCCAGAAGGCTCTGCCCCTGCAGGGGGCAGCCTGCAAGCAGAAGGGGCAATTGAGTTCAGAAGGAGCACAGGGGAGCCCTCTGGGTCACTCATCAGCCCTGCCCTCCAATCCAACATGATGAGCAAAGCAGTTGGTATTTGATGGGTCCGTCTCTGTGCCTTATTTCTCATTGGTTCCAAGCTTGGCAGGAAAGAGAGGGGTTCTATTTATCTATCTCAAGTATCAACATATGTATTCAAAATAACTGTGCTTTTAAATGAAGATACAAAACAAGTTTTTCTTGTTTTTGCGGTACGCGGGCCTCCCACTGCTGTGGCCTCTCCCGTTGCGGAGCACAGGCTCCGGACGCGCAGGCTCCGCGGCCATGGCTCACGGGCTCAGCCGCTCCGCGGCACGTGGGATCCTCCCGGACCGGGGCACGAACCCGTGTCCCCCGCATCGGCAGGCGGACTCTCAACCACTGCGCCACCAGGGAAGCCCACAAAACAAGTTTTGACAGAAAGGAAGGACCAGGCAACTGGGTCATTGTAGGTGGCGGTGGAGGGGTGTTGGGACAGGGGCTGGAGTGCGTGTCTCGGTTGTGCCTTTGCGTCCCCGATGTTGGGGTGAGTGTGAGTGAGTGTGTCTACATCTTGGTGTCCCTCTTAGGGACCAAGAACAGTGAATCCTGCGCCCCACCCGCTTCCAGCTCTTGCTTCCCTCTTACGGGCGGGTCTCCCGTAGGCCTGGGAGGGTTTTAAGCCCGGGTACAGTCTCTTCCCCACAGAAGCCCAGGACCCCAGTGACACTCTGACCCCACAGAGAGGGTCTCGCTTCTCCAAAGCACCTGCTGGTCAGACCCCACCTGGGACTGCGTGTGGTGGTTGAGAGCAGCACCCCACAAGCTGCACACTGGCCCCTGCTGCTTCCTGACATCCCTGATCTCTGTTCAATGTGTGATTTTTTACGATCGATCTTATATCCGGCACAATCAGATTTATGGCTCCTGCATCTTATGAAATTACACAGATGTTGCTGCTCTGCTTCTCTCCAGGACAGTAAAAGGCAATAACATTCTTGCAGATTTCGACAGCAGGCAATTCAATAAAGGGCCATGTATATTTTATAAGTACAATAAAGACAAGGCTCTCTGCCCGCTCTGCGGCCCGCCAGGGCCTGGCCCTGCACTGGGCTGCCGCCCGTGCCCTCTTCCTGTCTGTTTGTCGATCAGGCCTTTCCCACTGTCACGCAGGGGAACGGGGAGATTTATCCTCTTTCTGATCCATTATTTAAGTTTGGCTCCAGGGACCCTGCAATGGGGGCTGTTTAAAATTTAAAGGTGTTTGTGGAACTTAATACTTTCCTTCTCCTGATTTGTACTATAAAATTTTATCTATATTTTTGTTGCCCCATAAAACGTTTCTATCTTATCAGGATGGCTTGTCCTTTTATGGGCAAAACCATAAATATCTGATGAGGTGCGGGTTGGCTGAAGGTCTCACAGAGGAGTCCTGGGAGGAGGCAGGAGGAGAGCATCCTGCCCTGCTCTGCCGTGGACACCCTGCGTGGCTGGAGGGGACAGGGTACCATACCTCTGAGACTCAGTTTCTTCACCTGTAAAGTAAGGAGAAACATAGCACCCAGGGCTATTGTGATTCAGGGAGATGTGGCACCAGTAGTGTTTCCTTGGTACCTGGCACAGCATGTGCAAAGGCCCAGAGGTGGGAATAGTAGAGGAAAGGTCTCCATCTCCAATGCAGGACTGCAGAGTGCCAGGCCGGGCTGGGAGCAAAGGTCTGTGCCAGCTTGGCAGTCACTCAGCCTTGGTGTCCTCATTTATAAGATGGAGACGTGAGGTCCCCATCGCATGAGGTGTTGTGTGGATTAATGAGCAATGCCTGCACAATGACTAGCTCAATGCCCCCCACACAGTAACCACTTCACATTTGTCAGGTGTTGCTGTTGCTGTCATTGTTACAGGCAGGGCTGGGGCTGGGGCGAGGCAGGTGAGGTGCCCAGGGAGCACCTCCTCTAGGAGGTGCACGGGTGCAGGTAGGCACCTGAGAGTGAAGCCGCCTTACATTTTGCACCTTACGTTCCTCCCTTGCCTCACCCTGGCCCTGCTACCTGGGTGATTTTCATTTTGGCTGGTGGGCAGTCGTGGCTGACCAGAAGCAGGCCCCCCAGATTAGGGGGGTGGGAGCAGTGTTCCTCTTCAATAGAGCTAACACCTCCAAGAGGTCTAGGCGTTCCTGGAAAAAGATTGGATGAATTTTGGTGTTCCCAGGGCCAAGCCAGGCCCATCCCTTTTGTGTGACACTCACTGATACCTGCTTTGTGCCAGGTGCTTGCTGGGCCTGGCAGCACCAAAGAGAGGCAAGTATAAGCTCTGCCCTCAAGGGGTGCCTGGTCTAGTGTGGGGGGGGACTGGCACATACTGGCATGGGGGGTTCAGGGACAAAAAAGGGGAGGGGCTTCTACCTCTGTAGAGTGGTGGTGAGAGAAGTCAGGAAAGGCTTTTTTTTTTTTCATGGAGGATCCTAGTTCCCTGACCAGGTATCGAACCTGTGCCCCCTGCAGTGGAAGCTCAGAGTCTTCACCACTGGACCTCCAGGGAAGTCCCAGGAAAGGCTTTTTGAAGGGTTCTTTTGAGCTGGAGCAAGAAGGACAGGTAGGAGTTTGCCAGAGCAGAAAGGACACTCCTCCCAAGGAGGAGCATGAACCAAGCTGTGGAGTGTGAAATGCACCAACTGGCAGGTGCCAAGACTGAGGTCAGCATCTAGTGAGGAACCTGTGTCCCCTGAAACTTCTGGAGGTTAAGGTAGAGGCGCAGGTCCTCAGAGAACGGAAGTGTAGACAGGAGTCAGTCAGTGCCTCCCAGAGCCTGAGCCCGCCGTGTCCTGGGGCCACTGGTGGGACGAGGGTCCCTTGAGGTGGGGCAGGTCTCACCACAGAGCCCAGAGCCCAGATCCCAGAGGTGTGAGGCTGGGCAGCCTCACTGCTGCCGGACGGCCTCACTCTTGGCTGGGGCCCCAACAGTCTGACTGGAAGGGTTCCACTGTTTAACGTAGTGGTTCTCAAATTTGGCTTCGTACCAGATTGATACAGACCTTTATCCAGTCCCTTTGGCTCCAAGAACTGGAGGGAGGGAAGCAGGATTGGTCAGAGGGTGAAGCTGAGCTGCGATCTAGTTACAACAGAGACCTCAGCTGATCTCAGCAGGAGCTCTGGAGCTGGGATGATGGCCATTCAGAGTGGCTCCAGGTTGAGGCAGGGAGGCGTGTCTTTTACCTCAGCAGCAGGCGGTCATTGGCTGTGGTCCATCCCGTGGGAAGGAGGCAGTCCCATTGGCCAGTGCTGTCAACAGGCAACCCTCCTGGAAGCTGAGTGAGTGAGGGTCTTGGCCCCGAGCCTCCAGGACACAGCCTCAACTGTCAGTGGGGATGGCTGGGTGCCCATCACAATAAAACACAGACCAGCCACCTCATTCTCTACTATCAATAAAACCAGAAAATAACAAGTGTTGGTGAGGATTTGAAGAAGTTGTGGTAAAATAAACATAACATAAACGTTATCATCGTAACCATTTGCAAGTGCACAGTTCAGTGGCATGGAGTACATTCATAGTGCAAAAGGGCTGTAGTTGGTAGGAATGTAAAATGGTGCAGCTGCTATGGAAAACAGTCTGGTGGTTCCTCAAAAGGTTAAAAATAGAACTAATCGTATGATCCAGCCATTCTACTTCTGGGTATATACCCAAATGAATTGAAAATAGGGACTCAAAGAGATATCTGTACACTCATGTTCATAGCAGCATTATTCACAACAGCCAAAATGTATAAACAACCCAAGTGTCCATTGATGGACAGACAAAATGGGGAATATATGTATATATTAATAATATATATATATATATAATAACCTTTAAAAAGAAGGAAATTCTTCCACATGCTACAACATGGATGAACCTTGAGGACATTAGGCTAAGTCACAAATGAACAAACACTGTATGATTCTGCTTATATGAGGTACCTAGAGTGGTCAAATTCATAGAGACAGAAAGGAGAATGGTGGTTGCCAGGGGCTGGGGAGAGAGAGCGAGGAGAATTGTGGTTTGATGGGTACAGAGTTTCAGTTTTGCAAGATGAAAAGAGTTCCGTAAACGGATGGTGGTGATGGTAACCCAACAATGTGAGTGTATTTAATGCCATCGAACTGTACACTTAAAAACGGTTAAGAGGGTAAATTTTATGTTATGTGTATTTTACCACAATTAAAAATAAATTAATTAAGCAACCGAAGTGCCCATCAATAGGTGAGTGGATAAAGAAGTTGTGGTATACATATGCAATGGAATATTACTCAGCCATAAAAAAGAGTGAAATCTTGCCATTCATGACAACATGGATGGACTTAGAGGGTGTTATGCTAAGTGAAATAAGTTAGACAAAGAAAGACAAATATTGCATGATTTCACTTATACGTGGAATGTAAAAAAACAAAACAAATGAACAAACATAACCAAACAGAAGTGGAGTCATAGATACAGAGAATAAACAGGTTGTTGCCAGAAGGGAGGGAGTCGGCGGAGGAGAGAAATAGGTGAGGGAGACTAAGATGTACAAACTTTCAGTTACAAAATAAATGAGTCATGGGTACGAAATGTACAGTATGGGGAATATAGTCAATAATGATATAATACCTTAGTATGGTGACAGATAGTAACTAGACTTATGGTGGTCATTTTGAAGTGTATAGAAATTAAAATTTTTTTATTGGAGTATAGTTACTTTACAATGTTGTATTAGTTCTGCTGTACAGCAAAGTGAATCAGCTATGAGTATACATATATCCCCTCCTTTTTGGATTTCCTTCCCATTTAGGTCACCACAGAGCATTTGAGTAGAGTTCCCTGTGCTATGCTTGCTATACAGTAGGTTCTCATGAGTTATCTATTTTATACACAGTAGTGTATATATGTCAGTCCCAATCTCCCAATTCATCTCATCCCCCTGAAGTATACAGAAATAGCAAATCATTATGTTGTGGACCAGTATTGTAGGTCCACTATACTTCAAAAACAAAGAATCAAACAAACAAACAAGCAAACAGAAAAACAGATCAGATTTGTGGTTACCAGAGGCGAGGGGTGGGGGCAGGGAGAATTGGAGGAAGGCAGTTAAAAGGCACAAACTTCCGGACTTCCCTGGTGGCGCAGTGGTTGAGAGTCCGCCTGCCGATACAGGGGACACGGGTTCGTGCCCCGGTCCAGAAAGATCCCACATGCCACGGAGCTGCTAGGCCCGTGAGCCTGCGCGTCCGGAGCCTGTGCTCCACAAGGGGAGAGGCCGCAACAGTGAGAGGACTGCGTACCACAAAAAAAAAAAAGGTACAAACTTCCAGTTACCAGATAAATAAGTACTAGGAATGTAATGTACAATATGAGAAGTATAATTAACACTGCCCTATGTTATACATGAAAGTTGTTAAGAGTAAATCTGAGAGTTCTCACCACCAGGAAAAAAATTGTTTTTCTGCTTTGATTTTGCACCTGCATGAGACGATGACTGTTCACTAGACTTATTGTGGTGATCATTTATGATGCATGTAAGTCAAATCATGATGCTGTATGCCTTAAACTTATACAGTGCCGTGCATTAATTACATCTCAATAAAATTGGAAGAAAAATTAATTAATTAAAAAATAATTCAGACCTGGAGGTTGCAGGAGAAGGAGTGTCCTGGGCACGTCCTCTTCTGGGCAATCCCCCTTCCCAAGCATGTGGTCTCCATGAGAGCAGCTATTTTGTGCAAGGTCATCCTGACCCCTTGAGCTCAGACAATGGCCGAGGACTGGGCTGTCGTGTCCTTTGGGTGCTCAGGGAACCAGGCACTGAGAGTTAGGAATGCAAATGGTTTGTTTGAGAGTCAGGCTGTGAAGGGGGAAAGGAGGAGAGGCCTTTCTACCACAGCCTTGTGGAGCCACAGTCATTGGCTGGGGCCACCCCAAGAAGAATATGACCTTGGCTCAAAAGCTGAGGCAGACTTAGAGGATTAGCAGCAGGAGGCTGACAGCTAACTACCTTCCTTGCAGGGGCAGCAAGTTCTTCCTTGAAGGGGAGTCTGAGCAGTGCATCTCCACGTCTACACAGCTGTTCACCCAAGCGGAACAGGCAGGCAAAGTCTCTTCTGGGACTTACGATCTTGGACCTACAGACGGTAGTGTGAGGCTCTCTGGACAGCCAGAGCTGTGACATAGCCAACTCTGGAGCCCTTGGTGGCAGGTGGACTGTCCTGTAGACAGATGGCTGAGGGGCGGGGGAGCCAGGTGGTCGTGGGAGAGGAGGGTGAGGCAGGCGTGCAGAGAGAAGAAATGATGAGTTGGGGGAGGAGCCCACAGCACTCAATTTGCTGGTGCCAGTTGTTCAGGCTCAGGTGTACTCTGCCCTTTTCATTGGTGGTTTACCATGTTCTCCTCCAAGATTCCGCCAATAAATCCCCCCTTTTGTTTAACCTAGTAGTTTTACAAAACCACTGGACCCCAGCGTTTTCATCAAAACAGGGAGGATTTGCTGGGGCTGGAGGAAGAGGAGGACAAAGCACAACAGAAATAAGAGGATAGAGAGGAGGCATTGGAAGAGCTCTGCTGAGGGCCGCCCTGCTCTTCCATGGGTCGCCCTGCTCTTCCGTGGGTCGTCTCTTGGGATTCATCGTGACATTATCCAGAGTGTAGCTGGTCCTTCCTGGATTCTGGGGACCGATTAGTGGAGGTGCCGCTGGGACCACACCAGAGACTCCCAAAGTGCTCCCCATCTCAAGCCTTGCCGGGGGGGGGGGTCACACTTTTTTTTTTTTTTTTTTGCGGTACGCGGGCCTCTCACTGTTGCGCCCTCTCCCGTTGCGGAGCACAGGCTCCGGACGCGCAGGCTCAGCGGCCATGGCTCACGGGTCCAGCCGCTCCGCGGCATGTGGGATCTTCCCAGACCGGGGCACGAACCCGTGTCCCCTGCATTGGCAGGTGGACTCTCAACCACTGCGCCACCAGGGAAGCCCAAGGAGGTGGGGGGTCACACTTTTGCTGAATGCTCTTTACCAGTATGCCAAGAAATCTGTTTTTCTGGCAGAGACTAAGCGAGCACTGAAATCTCACCATCTATCATCAAACCCTGGAAATGGTCGGAAAAGATTTATAAAATAAGTTAAGGGACTTCCCTGGTGGCATAGTGGTTAAGAATCCGCCTGTCAATGCAGGGAACACGGGTTCGAGCCCTGGTCTGGGAAGATCCCACATGCTGCGGAGCAACTAAGCCCGTGCGCCACAACTCCTGAGCCTGCGCTCTAGAGCCCACAAGCCACAACTACTGAGCCCACACGCCACAACTACTGAAGCCCGTGCGCCTAGAGCCCATGCTCTGCAAAAAGAGAAGCCACCGCAATGAGAAGCCTGTGCACTGCAATGAAGAGTAGCCCCTGCTCGCTGCAACTAGAGAAAGCCCGTGCACAGCAATGAAGACCCAACGCAACCAGAAACAAATAAATATTTAAAAAATAAAATAAGTTAATTTAAATGGAAGTGTATTCGAAAGCAAGGAAGAGAATGTCCTAAGCAACAGAAACAAACAGGAATCCTTAAAGGAAGGAAGCAGATGAAAGCCACACAGGAAGAAGGAGCCAGTTATGGTCACATTACGTGTTGGGGGAGCTCCTCAAAGGTGAGCATCAACAAGAGTCACCCAGCACCCGAGGATGCCGGCACTACAGAAGAGCAACAGCCAGCTCAATAGGTGAGGAATGTCACCTAGGAAGCAGATGAGTGAGCAAATGGAAAAGGACTTTGAATTAAGGACATTAGTAGGATCATCAGAGATAAAGGAGAAAATTCCATTCTACAATAATAGGAAGAAGACAAAATAGGCATTTGTGAAAAGGAATCGATTAGTTTGTAAATAAGAACTAGATGACTGTTGATTTTTAAGTTTGCTGAAGCTTTAAATGAATGAGCTGAAATAAAATTTCAGAACACAGCACAGAGAGAAAAAGAGAAGGAAAATATGAAAGACAAGTTAAGTGACATGGAGACTAGATTCAAAAGTACAAACATCTGTCTACTAGAGTTATAGAAATTGTAAAAGTGATACTCCTGCCCCAAAAGATAAATTACCTACAAAGAAATGAGACTCAAATTGACATCAGACTTCTCATCAGCCCCACTGGATGCAAGAAAAAAGGGTAGGAATGGCTTTAATACACTGATCAGAAATAACTTTGAACCTAGAATTCTATACCATCATTCAAATTTCAGGATGAAAAAATAAATACATAACAGGTGCAAGGAAGCAGAAAGGATGCTACTCACAGGCCCTCCTAGAACTAACAAAAGACAAATTCCAGCAAGAAGAAAAGTGAAGCCAGAAGGAAGTTGTGGGCTAAAGGAAGGAATGGTGAGGCAACATAACACATGTTGTTAATTTTTAACAAGTTATAATAAAACATTATTTTAAATAACAAGCTGGAGGGACTTCCCTGGCTGTCCAGTGGTTGGGACTCCGCGCTTCCAATGAGGGGGGCGCAGGTCCCACCCCTGGATGGTGAACTAAGATCCCGCATGCTGTGCGGCACAGCCAAATAAATAAATAAATAAATAAAAATAAATAAATAACAAGCCGGAAACACAATTCAAATCTAAAAGTGTGTGTGGAGAGGAAAATCAGGAAAATGTCACATTTTTTGCATTTTTTTCCCTTTAGGTGAATCGCATAGACTCTGATTAACTTTAGACATTTAATGAAAACACATATTTAATAATGGGCATCAACAAGTTAAGGGCAAAATAGTTTTTCTTAAGAATAACCATGAAAAGAACAAATATAGAATGTATGACAAACTTGTAGAAAAAAATTTTTGATCAACAACAGAAGAAAAAAAGTGTGTATGAATAATGAAGGAGGCATGTTTATCAGTTAACTTTTGCTGAGTAACAAAACTATCCCAAAATTTAGCGGCTTAAAACAACAACAAAACAGGACATTACTCTTGAGGACATTATGCTAAATGAAATAAGCCAGACACAAAAAGGCAAATACTGTCTGATTTCGCTTATATGAGACACATCGAGAGGTCAAATTCATAAACTCAGAAAGTAGAATGGTGGTTGCCAGGGGCTAGGGCAGGGGGGATGGGGAGTTGTTGTTGAACAGGTTTTGCAAGATGAAAAATTTCTAGAGATCTGATATACAGCAAGGTGCATACAGTTAACAGTATTGAACTGCACACTTCAAAAGGGTTAAGATGCTAAAACAAAAACCAAAACTAAACATCAGTTTCTTTGGCTTCTGATTCTGTGGATCAGTGGCTTGGGCTGGGCTCAGTGAGGCAGATCTGCTGATCTGGGCTGGGCCCACTCATGCATCTGCAATCAGCTGCCTTGTTGGCTGGACACTGGCCGGCATAATATGGCTCAGGTGGAACAGTTTCTTGGCTGCTGATGTAGGCCCTCATCCTCCAGCTGGCTAGCCCTGGCTTGTTCTTAGGGCAACTTCGCGAGCTCCCAGAGTGAGTGTCAGGCTCAGAACAATAAAAGTGCTACTCCACTGTGTTCCATTGGTCAAGTAAGTCACAAGATTTCTGCCATCTTATCTTCTGTTCTCCATTTGCCATGCTGTAGTAGCCTGTAAAAATGGGCACAAATTATTTACCTCCCTATTCTTATCCTTATTTTACAGATAGGAAACTGAGGATCAGAGAGTTTCAGTGATTTGCTCAAGGTCCCACAGCCAGTGGTGAAGAGAGTAAGGACATGGGACTGGAACATAGTCTGTTTCCAAAGCTGGAAAGCAAGATGTGGAAAGTCCACACTCCCCATCCTCTGGCCTCTTGAGGTTAAATAGTGCTCCCTTAATTCTTCCTGGCCCCCACGTGGAGTGGGAACTCAAAATTCCAGGAGAACTTGACCTTTGTAGGCAGCTGCCTTTTCTTAATGGCCACTTAGTTTCCAAATGGATTCTCTTCAGGAAAATCCCAACTCTGAGTTAGATGAGCCAACTCAGCAAGAAGCTTTTGATTCATACCAAGAATGTGTGGAGTTTTGAGAGGTACAGGACTAGGGGACAGGAAGAGGAAGTCCTGAGAGCCAGGAAAAAAAAGGGAAGAGAGAGAATTAGGAGGGGAAACCAAGATGTGGAAGGAAGGGGACTGAGAAAGAGAAAGAAAGGAAGGAAGGAGGGAAGGAAGATAGAAGTTTAGAAAGAAGAAGAAAAAGAAGCATTTAATTGGAGAGAGAAATTGAGGAAGCAATAAAGTATGAGATGTAAAGACAGAAAACAGAAAAAAATGTCAGAAAGGGAAAGGCAATGAGAAACAAAGGCACAGAACTCAAAAACAGCAACAGAGAGAGATGGTATAAGAGCACAGAGTGAACAAAAGAGAAAAACAGCAAGAGAAAGAGGGAGGTGGGTGGGAGGGAGGGAGGGAGAGAGAGGGGGAGAAATTGGGAAGAAAGACAGAAGAAGGAGAGAGTAAAAATGAGAAAGGGCCCAACAGATGGAGACAGAAACTGACAAAAAGGATAGGAGGGGACCAGAGACAGAGGCAGGAGGGAAGACAGAAGAAGAGAGGCAGAGGCAAACTTTGCATATTGAGGATGATTTGCTGTCTGCTGGGAGGCTGCCACCAGCGGGTGGCAGACTCCCCCTCCAGTGGGAACTATCCTCCCCCTCCCCCCATGCCACTGCAGGCAGAACGCTCCCCCCCCACCTCCACCCCCCGGTACCAACTAGAAATCAAAGGCGGAGGTATTTGGTGCAAGTATTCCTCATTCAGAACAGAATCATTAATGTATTCTAAAAAGCTTTTTAGCTGTGGCCTGCTCTGCATGTTATTAATTTCTTTATTACAGATCTTGTTATTTTCAGAGGTCCCCGGGGACCCATTAACAACGGATTTTTATGGGAAAGAAGTCGGTTAAAGTGGTGGGAATAACTGCTCCTCAGCTCTGAGTCAGTAATCGGAGTTGCACCGAGCATAATGTAGACTGTTTTAATTTCCAAAATAGCAACAGTTCAGACATTTAATTGCAGATTTATGCCCTTTTTTCATGCTGCCGAGTGTAAAATATGTGACCAGTAATATATAACGGCTAACCACTGAGCCATAGACTGACCAGGCTGCCACATCTCTCCTGAAAAGGGGAGCACAGAGGAAGGAAGGAAAGATGGAAACGTGGAAGGAAAGGAGGGAGAGAGGGGAAAAAAAGAAGACCCTGGGTACGTTTCGCTGAGCTCAAACCACTGTATTGGTTCAGTCCTCCTCACCTCGCCCTCTTTCACATTCTCCAGCTCTGTATGGTAAATTTGAAAACTTCACTTTTCCCTCCCCTTTTTCCTGTTGCCTCAACGACCCCCACAAACATGCTGTGAGCACCGGCTCAGGGAACCACAGGGGACCAAGGGCTCCAGGGTGATAAATTCGGGCCTCCATCACAAGTTCCGCCTCCTTCCCATTCTTCCCTGACCAATGGAATGGACGTAATGAATGCACCAATGAAAACGCACGCAACATTCAATCGCACCAATGAAATCCCCTGGCGCCATTTCTCGCGTGTACCTCCACCCACCTCCCCAGATAAAGGCACTTGTCCCGGGTTCTCGCTCGAGCTGTGCTACCTCGGCGCTCCTCCAGCGTGACACGTCTACCCGTGCAGTGACTTTGTCTCTCGAGGACCTCTGGATATAAGAAACTATTTTCCTGAGCCGCCCCCGTGTCCCCTCTTGTGGCCGCGCCTAACCATCGCCTAAAATGAACCCAGAACAATTTCCTAGCGTGGCAGCTGACATCTCGGAAATCTTTTCCGAGGGAACGCGCAAGCCCCTCCCATGACGATGGGCGTGTGGTGCCGAGGGGTCTCAGCACGCCGCTGGGAACCGTTGGGTCTGTGGAGTTGGAAAGCTGCTTGTCCCGGTCAACAGAGGCCACCTCAGCCCAGCAGGCCGTCTTTTTTGGAGCTGCCCATGACCTGCAGGGCACTCCTGCTGCCGAGCGGGGACGGTCATTGGAGTCCGACGCCTTGTCCCCGCCCCGCCCCCTCCCGCCCCCTCGTGACGGGAAGGCACCCAGGGCCTCTGCGGGAGGCAGCTTCCCAGGTGTCTCTCCTCAGCCGACTAACAGGCCCAGCCGGGGATGGCAAAGCCAAGGCGTTCCGTGAGCTGTGGCTTCAGGAAAACAGGTAACTCTGTGTGGAAGGGGGGTGGACCTTGGCATCGCGGCGTGGCCTCCAGAAGTCCCCGCTCGTGGCCCAGTCTGTTTCTCCAAGGCCTGGAGCCGGGGCCCATCCCAGGGTAGCCTGAACACCCTCAGGACCCGGGCCCTCCTGGCCTGCGGGATAGGCCTGCCCTCGCCCACCGGACCGTCCTCGTGGGGCTGCGGGTGCCCTCAGTGCGCCGGTGATGAGGAGGTTTGAAGGGGGATTACTGTCAGGCCCTATCTGGGCCTGCTGTTCTTATGGGACTAGCGGCCTGACAAGCCTTTTGTTTGAAATCCACAGGTAAAAGTAATTCTTTGCTTGTGAGGTAGAATTGATTGTAAGATACTTTGTTTATGTGAGAATAGATTTTGGGGGACAGGACAGAATGCAGGTATCTCTGGTGGTAGCTCTATTCCAGGAAGAGGTCCTCTATCTAAATTCTTTTATGCAGTTAGTGGGCAGGTCAAAGTTTCTTCCTGAGTCTTTTGGGCCTTGATTGTTTTCAGCTGGAAGTAATTTGCATACCAAAGAGACATTTTGGGGTGACAGATTTTGTTCCCCTGCAACCTCATTGTAGTAGTTCCCCTGAATAAAGTCTACCTTACTGTCAAAACAAACAGACAAAAGCTACTTGTCCCTTGGGCATCACCAGCCTCCATTTCTTTTCCAGTCCCTTCTTCCTGGGGGTGCCAGGCCCCAACCACTTAAAACCTTCTAATCTGTAAGCACCAGGAGAGCTAATAAGGCACTAGTTCCCAGGCCTAATACAGTGTCTGGCACATGGTGAAAATTGTTTGAGTGGATGACAAGGGTTTTCATTTTTCTCTTTGGTTCCTGCCATCTTGGCACCCAAGGATGGAGTGTAAGCTCCCTCCATGGACACAGCTGTACCCTCTCTGTGAGCAGGTTACCTACAGCTCCCCAGTGTTCTTGATTTTACACAGTACCAGTTGAAGCAGTTTGTGCCTGGGCTGTGCATGAACTCTCTTCTCTGAGGACTGCCTCTTGACGCCCAGCGGAGGGCCCCCAGCCATGCTTTCCTGTGTGACTTGTGCCCCTAGGCATAGCCATTGGACCAGGTATGGACACATGACCCAAGCTGAGCCAGTCAGAGTCTCTTTTCATGCCATTTGGAGGTTTGACAGCAAATCAGTCTCCATCGATGGCTGAAATGATAACTTGTATATTTGTGAACCGTAGAGCCATTATATTCCCTGTGTTAGAAAACTCTATTGTTAACTTGGTTAAGCTATGAACACCTCTCCTAGAATCTCCTTCCAGGGTAGAGTTGACTAAAAGAATTGGGAAGTGGAGGGGAAGTAGCTGCCATTATTGTCTGATGGTCTTTGTGGCTAAAAATGGTGACAGACAGATGCTGAAGCATCCAGTGGGTCCCAGTCTGTCCTCCTTCTTCTTTGCTCCACAACCTGTGTTTGTTCCCGTTCACCACGAGCAATTCCAGGTTCACCATGAGATGCTTAGCAATGGACTCATAGGGGAGGTAGCTACCCAGAGGCAACAGTATCCCATAGACCTCCCTACAATCCCCACTTGGGAATCCCACTTCAGTGGCTCCATATGCTTGGCCTCGAAGATTCCACCTGAGCCAAAGCTTCAGGCATATTGTTTAGTGACTTTGCCTCTGACCCTCTAATTCCCTCTCTGGACCTGTACTTCCCTAGCTCCGTCCACAGTTGTGTCAGGCCTAATCCCTATAATAAATCCATATCCTATAACACTCACAGTGGCTTTGCTTCCCTGACTGAGCCCTGACTGATACAGTTATTAGTAGTGGTGATGCTTCCAGGGGAGCAGAACTGTAAGGATGGGAATCTGACATTGGTTCTCTGAGTAGATTTAGAGGCATTAAGTACACTGTTTTCAGGAGTAAAGGGGATACCGGTGGTCCATAGCATGTGCTGGTGAAGCCGTTATTAAATTATCACCTTTAGACCCCTGGAGTCAAGGCCTATAGAAAGTGAGACTGACCAAATAGCTACTGCCAAGGAACATTTCAGTGGCAATAAAGGGTATTAGGACTGTGAGGTATTCTTCTTAGTGCACTGGAAAATTTGGATAAAAAAGGTGATGAGCTTAGGGCTTTAAATTCCCAAATCAAGATTTGGGTCAAGATCCAGAAAGCATTTATGTCTGCCCTGAAAGAAAGCCTTATCTCCTGGAGCTGCAGGTTGAGATTTCTGAAAGCCAAACCCAAAGTCTATTTGTGTGGATGGCTGAAGGACAGTGCCAACTGAATTCACACCTTGGAAGGTCTCATTAAAGTTAGAGGGCTTTGACTGAGAAGGAGTGGGACCCTAAAAACTGGGATGGAGACACCTGAGCAGACTCTGATGAAGAGGAGTATCATGAACTCCCAAATCTTACCAATCTTTTTGCCAGTAGAAGCATCCCATCCTCCCCTTCTGAGGAGGTTACTCTCCTGGTACGTGGAGAAACTCTAGTGGCCTCTTGAGGTGATGTTCTTGTTGGGGAAAGGTGATCTTCCTCAAGACCTGTCCCCCACCTCTCATTGCTTCTAGATCTTTTACTAGACTCAAAACATGGCACGCTTCAGGGGGTCAGGTACAAAGTGTGATCATGAAGAGGCATCATATACACCAAAGAATTGCAAGATGTCTCCAACTCGTATCAATGTAGGATGGACCCAAAGGGTGTTGGCTCATGGTGGAAGGAATATAATGTTGGAGCTGGCTGAATTGATTGATATGAATGTACTAAGGGATTCTAGATTAGTTATGGTAATTTGAGTGGCTTTGTATTGGTCAGGGTTCCCCAGAGAAACAGAACCTTTAGGATATAGATAGATTTAGATAAGAGGAAATTTAGTATAGGAATTGGCTCACCCAGCTATGGACACACAGAGTCCCACAGTCTGCTGTGTGCAGGCTGGAGAACCAGGAAAACCAGTGGTATAATTCAGTCCAACTCTGAAGGCCTGGGAATCTGGGGGGCCTGATGATGTCAGTCCCCATCTGAGTCCAATAGCCCAAGAGCCAAGAGTGCTGAGGTCCAGTGGATGTCTCAGCTCAAGCAGAGTGAATTTACCCTTCCTCTGCCTTTTTGTTTTGTTTGGGCCGTAAATAGATCAGATGGTGTCTGCCCACATTGGGGAGGGATATCTGCTTTACTTAGTTCACCAATTCAAATGTTAATCTCTTCCAAAAATTCCCTCACAGACACACCTAGAAATAATAAATGACCAGCTCTCTGGACTTCCCTTAGCCCAGTCAAGCTGACACATAAAATTAACCGTCAGAGGCTGGGGTGGCTAATAGTTTGCTCAGTTGGTTGGTTGAAACCTGGACCCAAATATGAACTCCCCTGAGCCTAAATGAATAAGGCTGAGATTTCAGAACTTCTCAGATATACTATAGAGGGAGGCATCCAAAAGCTTAGGAAAAGCAGAATGCTAGGATGGATTTATTATATAAGACCTGCTCACCTACCCCCTCACTGTGTCTCCTAGGAGGGTCCAGAGGACTGCTCACCAAGACTTTGAGAAATACATTGGTGAGGGGAGTTCCCAGCACTCTGAAGAGCTCCGTAATGTTGATTCTCTGGAGGACAGGAATTACAGTGGGAAATGACGCCATGAAACTGAGCTCCTTGAATTCAGTGGGGACGATGGGATCCCAGGGAGGCACTTAACTGACAGAGACAAGGTGGGTGTGACTACCATAATTCAGAATAGTCTGACCTGAAGAATGTTTTAGCTGTGGCTGTTTGACTGTGGTGTCCCTAGGATTGAAATAGATGGGCAGCCTACTAAAGTCTTACTTGATTTGTATAAACCAAAAGCTCTAGATCTGGTGAGCAGAAGTCTGGCCTGAATCAACACAATAGAGAGCTGCATTCTCCAAACCTGTTCCTAGATTTGAGCCATTTCATACACCCCAAACCCTTCGAATAATGGGGAGACACTTAAGGAAGGAATGCTACACTGACAAAAATGTATACTGTAGCTCTTTTTTATTTTTATTATTATTTTTATTGAAGTATAGTTGATTTACAATGTTGCGTTAGTTTCTGGTGTACAGCAAAGTGATTCAGTGATTATACAGATATAATCTCCCGAACTCCCAATTTATCCCTCACCCCGCCATAACTCTTCTTTAACGTACTGGAACTCTACCTCCTAGCATTCCCTAAAGGGACCAGCAGCCATTTACCAGCGTGACTGTGCATGGGGGAATGGGAAATAGCCAGACTTTTGGGGATCACTGTATGCGAAGGAACCCAAAATGACATTGTGGCCTACCAGCTGTAAAGGGGATTATGGTAATTGGGTGATTAATGGAGTTTTGGCTTGAGTCAGTTTCCATGTGGACTCAGTGGTCTCCAAAACAATGCTGTGGTTATCCACATCATCGTATCACATCACTTCATCATCCAGTGGAAGTAGTTTATGCTAGATTGGGCTTGATGGGTCTAGAAGGCACAAGTAAGTTGGATGAGTATGTAGCTCTTCTGCTGTTTTGCTTTCTCCCTTTTAGTCTATACCTACATTCTTATGAGAAGTTTCCCAATGACCAGTTAACAGAGGAAGAAAATATTGAGGATTTGAAAATGATTACGCATGACATGCCGGAACCACCTAAAAGTGGACCAGTGTGGCACTAAGGCCCTACTGTGGGGTGGTTCTGAAGAGCAGTGGTGAGACAGAAGCCTTCCAGTGGGCAGTTGAACAGTACACTTCATTGTTCATCTCGCCTGGAAGGAGAAATGGCAAGAGGCACAGATTTACAGTGATTAATAAAAGTTAATTGCAGGAAGTGGCAAACGGTTTGGCTAGATGGTCAGGGACTTGGAAATAACAGAATTGGAAAATTGGTGACAAAGAGATCTTGGAAAGAGCTCTGTGAATAAACTTCTCCAGACTGTCACACTGTGTGAGGATACTTGTGTCCCATGTAAATGCTCATTAAAGAGCAACCTTAGTAGAGAAGGATCTTTATACTCAGATGGACAAGATGACCCATTCTCTGGATTCCAGTTAGCCTCTTTCCCCAGCCACTTTTGTCCTTGCTCAATGGACTCATGAACAGAGTAGCAATGGAGCAGGAATGGAGGTTATGCATGGGCTCAGTAACATAGACTTCCACTGAACAAAACTGATTTGGCTACAGTTGCCACTAAGTGCCCAGTCTGCCAACAGCAGAGGCCAACACTGAGCCCTTACATGACAGCATTCCTCAGGGGAGCAGCCAGCCGTGTGGTGATAGGGTGGTTACGGTAGACCACTTCCAACACGGAAGGGGCAGCACTTCGTCCTCACTAGAGTAGACACTGGTCGTGGATTGGCCTTCCCTGCTCACAATGCTTCTTTCACAACCACCATTACTGCCTTATCTGCCATCATGGTATACCACACAGCATTGCTTCTGACCAGGGAAGCACTGGTAAGGTAAATAAAGTAAGGTGGCAATAGGCTAATGACTCATGGTATCCGTTGGTCTTATCATGTTCCCCATTACCCTCTAGCAGCTGGCTTGATAAAACAATGAAATGGCCTTTTGAAGACTCAGTTACGACACCAGATGAGTGGTAATACCTGTGGGCCCAAGGCAGAGTCTTCCAGGTTGTGATATATGCTCTGAATCATTGTGACCAATATGTGGTATCACTTATTCCATGAACAGGATTCAAGGTCCTGGAATAAAAGAGTGGACATGGGATTGGTTCCTCTCACTGTTATCCCAATGGTCCAATAACCATTAAGATGGTCATGTGTGGGCTTCCCTGGTGGCACAGTGGTTGAGAGTCCACCTGCCGTTGCAGGGGACACGGGTTCATGCCCCGGTCCAGGAAGCTCCCACATGCCGCGGAGCGGCTGGACCCGTGAACCATGGCCGCTGAGCCTGTGCGTCCGGAGCCTGTGCTCCGCAACGGGAGAGGCCACAACAGAGAGGCCCGTGTACCGCAAAAAAAAAAAAAAAAAAAAAAAAAGATGGTCATGTGGCTTTTGTCCTTTATTCTATTAATATGGTGTATTACATTAGTTGGTTTTCTTATGTTGAACCAACCTTGCACTCCCACAATAAATCCCACTTGGTCATGGTGTATAATCCTTTTTAAGTTGATATTTGCTGGTATTTTTCATGTATATTCATAAGGGATATTGGCCTATAGATTTTTGTGTCTGGTTTTGGTATCAAGATAATACAGGCTTTATAGAATGAGTGGGAAGTGTTTCCTCCTCTTTTATGTTTTGAATGAGTTTGTGAAGGATTTGTGTTAATTATTCTTTAAACACTTGGTAGAATTCACCAGTCAGGCCATCTGGTCCTAGGTTTTTCTCTGCAGAAAGTTTTTGATTACTAACTTAGCCTCTTTACTTGTTACAAGGTCTATTCAGATATTCAGCTTTTTTTTAAAAAGCCCATTTCAGTAGTTTGTGTCTTTTTAGGAGTTTGTCCATTTCATGTAGATTAATTTGTTCATAGTATTCCCTTATAATCCTTTTTATTTCTATAAGTTCAGTGGTACTCTCTCCTCTTTAATTTCCGATTTTAGTAATTTGAGTTTTCTCTGGGAATGGGACTTTGAAGGGGCACCAACCCATTCTGCCCCTTCCAATAGCTGCCAGCCTGCTGGTTTTTACTGTAATTGCAGTGAAAGGGCAACTGCAGAGCCAGGGAGGGGGAGATGAGAATAGTGAAAGTTAAAATGCCATAAAGGTTGCTGTTATTACTGATACTCAGCTATTGGTTTTTTAAAAAAAATAATAAATGCTCCCCAGATTGCTACAAGCCTTTGGTTAATTTCCAGAGTTCTGAAAAAGTTGTTCCTGACAATTTTTGCTGGTGCTTTCACTACTTTTATGGAGAAGGGAATTTTCAGAGGTCCTTACATTGTCATTTTTGCTGATGTCACCCCTCTTTTTTCTTAGAGGTACATAAAGTAATAGTGTTTCTTACAATTGATGACATCTTAGATTTGATAAAATATTGTTAATTCTTAGCTGTAAAACACAACTAACTACGTAATGGGAGAGTTAAAAGTAAGGTGACACTAATGCTAGGCAATAAAAATAAATAGATTATGGGCTGATATATTAATTAAATATCTTAGTCCTTATATAATTATGGAAAATGATAGAGATCTTGATTATTAATTCCTGACTTTGTCACATCAATTATTTATGTTAAGATGTAAGGGTAATTATTCAGATAAGGTAAACAGAATATGTAACTTATGAACCAATAAAAGGGAAAAGGAAAATTATTAATTTAGTGGAAAGTAGGAAAGAAGGAAGGGACAAAGGAAAACAGTGAAGAGACACACAGACACAAAATAGATGTTATAAATAATCTCAAAATAATAATCACAATAAGTGTAAATAAATTCACCCATTGAAAGATGGAATTTTTCAGATTGGTTTAAAAATTCAGCTATATATCTTATTTATAAGAGATACACCTAAAGGAATGAAACGGGTTGTAGTAAATGTATAGAGAGACATATATAGTAATAAGTAGATACTAACCAAAACTGATATAGCAATGTTAGTACTAAACAAAATAAACTTTAAAGAGCAATATTAAGAAAAGTGGGTGATAATTAATGATGAAAAGAACAATTTCCCAGGAAAATATAACACTGAACTTTATGTAGCCTAGAAGGCATTAAGCAAAAATAGACAAATCCCCAGTAATACTAGGAGATTTAACACATTTCAGATGGAATAAAAAGAGAGAAAACTAGTAAGGATAAAGAAGATATAGAAGACTAGATAACAGAATTAACAAACAATATAAAGAATTAACAAACAATAAACATGTAGAATTCTCAGTGTAGCAAATGGAGAATATACATTCTCTTCATGCATATGTGGAATGTTTATAAATATCAACCATTCTATCACATAAAAGAAGACTCAAGGGCTTCCCTGGTGGTGCAGTGGTTGAGAGTCCGCCTGCCAATGCAGGGGACACGGGTTCGTGCCCCGGACCAGGAGGATCCCACATGCCACGGAGCAACTAAGCCCATGTGCCACAACTACTGAGCCTGCGCTCTAGAGCCCATGAGCCACAACTACTGAGCCTGCATGCCACAACTACTGAAACCTGTGTGCCTAGAGCCTGTGCTCCGCAACAAGAGAAGCCACCGCAATGAGAAGCCCACCCACCGCAACGAAGAGTAGCCTCCACTTGCTGCAACAAGAGAAAGCCTGCGTGCAGCAACAAAGACCCAACGCAGCCAAAAAATAAAAATAAAGAGGCAGGCTAAAAATAACTGGAAGAAAGTCTTAGAGAATATCTTGTGGTGTTGTTTAGGAAAAGATTTCTTAAACGTAGGGGAGAGAGCAAACGAGGGGGGGTGGGGGGAACGAGCGCCAGCCATGAAGGAAAAGAGTGATAAATTTGTCCTTTCTGCTCCATTGTTTTGCCTATTCCTGTGCCAAAACCACCATATACAAAGGCATCCTAAGTTTAAGATATTTAAAAACCACAAAGTGGATGAATATATTTTCAAAATAAAAAAACTGTAAAGGATTAATATTCAGATTATATAGCGTCTTCAATTCAATAAGATAGAAACAAACAACCAGCAGAAAAGTGGACAAAATACATCAACAGCTAATATACAAAGGAGAAAATGGAATTTCCCATAAGAATGAAAAGATGCTCAACTTCACTAATAATTGGGGAAAGACACAAAAATGATCAGCAGTAAGACACCGTATCATATCCATCAAATGGGCAAACATTTAAAAGTCTGGCAGTACCAAGTATGTATTAATAAAGATGTGGGGAAATGACTCTTGCAAACTGCTGGTGGGAGGGCAAATTAGTAAATTAGTGCACCAACTTTGGAGAGAAATTTGGAAACACAGCTTGACAATGTACACACCCCAGGACCCAGCATTCCCACTCCCTGCTATATTAATCAGAGATATTTTGCTCTTACACACAAAGAGACATGCACAAGGATGCTCATTGCAGGATCATTTGCAATTGCATAAGAAATAAGGAAGTAATCTGTACATCTACCAATAGTGGAGGAAATTTAAAAATTATTGTGTTTTCATACAATGGGTTACTCTTCCTCAGGTAAAATGAATGGACCAGGGCTACATGTATCAACATAAACAAATCTTATAAAACAATGTTGAATGAAAGCAAGTTGAAAATGATTCCATTTATGTAAATATGTACATAATGGTGTGTGAACTTATTTAAATATTAAAAACATGTAAAATAATACTATATTTTAATGGACACCTCTATAGTAAAAGTATAAAAATGTGAATAGCAGATACACACCAATTTAGAATAGTAGTTACCTATGGGTAAGTAGCAGTGAAGAAAGTAATGAAAATGGATCAGGAGGAGGGCAGAATCAGATAGACATAATACTATGGCAAAATGATTGCTAGATATGGGGGATGAGCAGAAGGTTTTTATTATATTACTCTATTCTTTCATATATATGAAATATTTTATATTTTAAAATTTAATAAAATAACTTTTAAAAGTCCTAGGGAAGGAGTCTAATTGGCCTATCCTGGGTCAGCTGCCCATTTTTGGACCAATCAACTGAGTCATGGAAGAACATGGCTGCTTTTGCTCTAGCCATGTATTGCAAGGAGGCTGGGGATGGAGATAGTGTCCTTGAGAAGGGAGGGGATCTGCACAGAACCAAAGATACCGACTGAGTGCTGGTCCCAGGGGCATAAGCAGCCAGAATATATGGGAAATTAACCAGGGTACACATTAGAATCCCCTAGGAGCTTCTTTCAGGACTCAAACCCAGACCTGCTGAGTCAGAATTTTCAGGCATTCACATTTCAAAAAAGCCTTCCTGTTGGCTCTGATGGGAAACCCTAGTTAAAGAAAATCACTTAAGGCCTTGGGTTCAAACCACCAAGTTGAAGCCCCTGGCCCAGGCGAGCGGGCCTTTATGCACTAGATAAAATAGTGCATAATAGTGACTCTCTTCCCTCCGAGAGTCAGCCTGTGGACAAAGGAGAGGACGCACACAGGTGGACTGGTTTCTAGGAAAGCCCCACTCCCAGGCTTCATCCTTCAGTAAGTAATACCCTTGGCCTGAACCACCCGCCTTGGTTCCTCTGGGGTTTGGCTTTAGGAGGTAGGTTAGTGAGGAGAGGGACTTGAGCTTCCCCCTTAGAGGCCAAAAGTTTTAATGTTGGTGATTTTCCAAAGCCCCTTTGCATGGTTTAAAATGACAATAGTAAAAACAATGACTTGCTAATTGCCGGACACTGTGCAGAAATGATTCGTCCAAAGTCCCTAAGCTAGGGGCTGGCAAAGTCAGGACTCAAACCCAGGTCTGTCAGACTCCCAGATCTGTGCCCCGGGGAATCTTGGGTCACTGAAGATTCTTCGTAGTGTGGCAGCACCTGGCCTTCTCTCCTTACTGCCTGCTCTTGACACCCCAGAGTACACTCATCTCCGAGCACACCAAGCATGACCTGGTGGTCAGGTGATGATGCTGTCAATGGCTTCACACCCTTCTTATCGTTGCCCTCTTTGCATGGTGTCCCCTGAGTATCCTTTCTACCAAACCATCTATGTGGTAAGTCCTCATGGGTCTTCAAGGCTTTGCAAAATGTATTGGGTAGGCCAAAAGGTTCATTTCCTTTTTTTCTGTAAGATGGCTCTTGTAGCACTTAGTTGTCTTTAACTTCGTTCAAAACAATTTTTTTAGATTGTATGTGACAGCTGTCGTATCAGCATGCATTTAAAAAAAAAAGACTTATCAAAATTGGTGAATTTTTGTGTAGCCATTTTAATATTGAGGATGGAAGAAAAAAAGCAATATTTTTAGCATATTATACTTTATTATTTCAAGAAAGGTAAAAACTCAACTGAAATGCACAGAAAGATTTGTGCAGTGTATGGAGAAGGTGCTGTGACTGATTGAACGTGTTATAAGTGGTTTGCGAAGTTTTGTGCTGGAGTTTTCTCGTTGGGCGATGCTCCACGGTCGGGTAGACCAGTTGAAGTTGATAGCAATCAAACTGAAACAATAATTGAGAACAATGAACGTTATACCACGCGGGAGGTAGCCTACATACTCAAAATATCCAAATCAAGCATTGAAAATCATTTGCACCAGCTTGGTTATGTGAATCACTTTGATGTTTGGGTTCCATGTAAGTTAAGTGAAAAAAACCTCTTGACCATATTTCCGCATGCGATTCTCTACTGAAATGTAATGAAAACATTCCGTTTTTAAAACAAATTGTGACGGGTGATGAAAAGTGGATACTGTACAACAGTGTGGAATGGAGGAGATTGTGGAGCAAGTGAAATGAACCACCACCAACCACACCAAAGGCCCGTCTTCATCCAGAGAAGGTGATGTTGTGTAAACGGTGGGATTGGAAAACCAAACAATTAATTCCAACAAGTACTGCTCCCAGTTAGACCAACTGAAAGCACTCGATGAAAAGCGTCCAGGATTAGTCAATAGAAGATGCATAATCTTCCCTCAGGATAACGCAAGACCGCATGTTTCTTTGATGACCAGGCAAAAACTGTTACAGCTTGGCTGGGAAGTTCTGATTCATCTGCCATATTCACCAGACATTGCGCCTTTGGATTTCCATTTACTTTGGTCTTTACAAAATCCTCTTAATGGAAAACATTTCAGTTCCCTGGAAGACCGTAAAAGGCACCTGGAACAGTTCTTTGCTCAAAAAGATAAAAAGTTTTGGGAAGATGGAATTATGCAGTTGCCTGAAAAATGGCAGAAGGTAGTGGAACAAAAGGGTGAATATGTTGTTCAATAAAGTTCTTGGTGAAAATGAAAAATGTCTTTTATTTTTACTTAACAAACCAAAGGTACTTTTTGGCCCACCCAATACAATACTGTTGGTTGCTTACCTCTCATCTTCCCCATTCCACTGTGCACTCCCAAAGGGGGGCACCGATTCACTCATCTCTGTATCCGGAGTTGATAAGCAGAATGTGAGGGGATGAGTGAATACACAAATGAGTGAATGAATCAATGGTAATGGCAATGGCAAGCAAATGGTAGCAATGCAGAGGAGGGGAGTGCGGGGTCTGCAGCCATAGTAACAATGATGTTGCTGTATGATAGTGCTAGGAAGATGGTAACCATGGCAACACTGATGGTGAGGCCTCTTTAGACAGTACAAGTGCTGCCTGCTGTCCATGCCAAACCTGACCCACTCAGTGGCCAAACAAGATGATGAGTACAAGTAGCAACTGTTGTCCTGCTCCCTGCTCTAAGACCCCCGCCCAGGGCTGAGTTTCACAGTGGTCACACCCTCTTCTTGAGTGACCCATGAGACTCTAGGAACACTGTGTTGGGGGCAAGGAGGTCCAGCTTGCCTGGGTGTGGGTATATGTGCACAGGCAAGAAGCAGTAGGATGGGCAAATGTATAAGGTGTGATTTGTTCTAAGGACAATCTTCGTGTGTGTGCACTCGTGCCTGCTGCGAGTGTATTAGGGGAAGAGGGACAGTTCCATATATGTGTGTGGGGCACGGCCAGATGTGTAGAGGGCTAAGTGTGTGGGAAGGGGGAGTCAGCCTGCCGCGTGTGTGGCTGCAGTGTGGTGTTTCTGGGAGGGCACCGTTGTGTGGGGGGAGCCGTGTGCGCGGACACTCGCGCTAGCTTGAGCTTCATCGTGGGGGGCGGGGTTCCGGGGCTGGGGGCCGGAGACCCTCGGCCCCACAGCGTACGGGGTGGGGGGGGGTTGGGGGGGGTGCTCTGCCCATCCATCGCCCCGAGCTCAGCGAGCGAGGCGGATATCACAGTGTCACAGGGGCTCGGCTCGCAGATCTTATCCTCTTCATTTCCGCCTGAGCCAAGCCGGCCCGCACTAGCTCCCTGAAGGCTCCATCCATCATCATGGAGGGAAAGATGAGGGCTGGACGGGGGTGGGGGTGGACTCTCAGATGGCGTGGAGAGGGAGGGGGTGGCGGGAACCAGGAGCACCATCGGACACCCGAGAAAGGCATCGGGACAAGTTGTCGGGGGTGGGCATTTTGGGATCTGCTCTTCCCCGTGGGGGAGGAGATGCTCTCTTGGCCCTGGCCGGGATGAGGGACAGCGGCCGGACTCAGCCCTAGCCTGGAACACCACGCAGGTTGCTGGGGTCCGGATCCCTGGTGCCTGGCCTCGCTCTCCCAAGCTGGGAGGCAGTGTGGGGAGGGAGCGTGTCTCCATTCCAGCTCTAGGGAGAGGGGTGTATTAAGCGAGGGTCCGCACCTGGACCCTCCGAGGTGGCTCTGGGCTCGGGACGGCGTAGGCGGGGGCGGGCGCCCCGAAGGGAGGCCTTATTTCATTTCCCCGCACTGCTGAGGTTTCTGCGAAGTGTCTCTCTCACCTCTTTAAATTTTACGGCGCTTGGCTTGTGGCCGCAGGCCCCGCCCCGGGCAGGAAGTGGGTGCTGAGTCTCGGAGCCTCCCCGGCCAGGGGGTGACTCCACCAGGCAGGGCGTGGGTCAGGCCCGGGGTGCCCGGACTCTGCGGGGCGGCCAGCCTGCGACCCCTCTCTGGTTCCCCCGGGCCTTCCTGGAGGGGGTCTGGATTGTCTGGGCCCAGGGGTAGGGTTTGCCTCGTAGCTTCTCAGGCCTGGCCCCGCCCCCTTTTCCAGGCTCCTTCATAGGCCACACCTACCTCCTCCAGCTCCCAGTGAGTGTTGGGGTGTGCGGGGTCGAGGAGGGATCCTGGAAGAGGGAATAAGAGGACCAGAAGTGGATATCAGCCTTGGGGCCCCATCTAGGTCAGGTACACCAGTGCAGTCTGCAGATGAGGCAGGTAAGCTCTGGTCCCTGATGGACGGGCCTGGCACCTGCTGGGAGATCAGGTTGGGGGCTGGAAATGAAGGGAGGGGGCATGGGGAGGCAGCTGGGCCCCAACACTTCCCTCAGGAGCCTGCTATGACTCCTTACCAGGATCAATTAGCGGGGGCAGGAGTGTGGTCTTGCACTGGAGAGGATGAAGGAGAACAGGAGATGAATGTGAACAGGAGTGGGGCTTGAGGGAGGAAAGAAGTGTGAGCAGAAGGGCATGGAATGTCGGAGGATCCCGTTAACTGGGGGAGGCACTGCCCATAGACACCCAGCCAGTTAGAGTCAGGATTTGAACACAGTTATGTCTGACTCCAGAGCCCCTTTTTTTTTTTTTTAATTAATTAATTAATTAATTAAATTTTTGGCTGCATTGGGTCTTTGTTCCTGCATGCAGGCTTTCTTTAGTTGCGGCGAGTGGGGGCTACTCTTCGTTGCAGTGCGTGGGCTTTTCATTGTGGTGGCTTCTCTTGCTGCAGAGCACGGGCTCTAGGCGCGTGGGCTTCAGTAGTTGTGCCACGTGGGCTTAGTAGCTGTGGCTCACGGGCTCTAGAGTGCAGGCTCAGTAGTTGTGGCACACGGGCTTAGTTGCTCCGTGGCATGTGGGATCTTCCCAGACCAGGGCTTGAACCCGTGTCCCCTGCCTTGGCAGCCGGCTTCTTAACCACTGTGCCACCAGGGAAGCCCCAGAGCCCCTTTTTAAGATTTGTAATCATCACCTTGATTTCTCTACAGTTTACTTCTTATTGATACAGCCCCAGACTGTCCAATCAAACAGCCACAGACATAACTTTGTGACAAGCACATAACCAGAAGGAAACAAAAAGCACAAAACAGAAATTTGGCTCCACTGGCCTGGGAGATGTGGAGCCAGTGGCCCAGCAGGGAGAGACACTAGCTTCCCAGATTGCCCCTGGTCGGGGGCTCTGGGACGCCAGGGCTGGTTCAGTTCAGAGCAGGGCGTGGGAGTTGGGGGCAGAACTGCAGCTGAAACTGCCCGCCTGGTAGTTGAAGCCTGTTGAAAAAGGCTTTGAAACATTCTTTTTCTGCGTTGACCTGGAGAAGACATGTCCTGGATAGCACACTCCAGGGAGCTCAACCACCAGCATCTGTATGAGGAAAATTGGTCACCTCCGCATGACCCGGCAAGGGTCTGTTGTGGCCGTCCCTCCCCTACTCCCACACCTGCTCCTGGCTAATGCTCCTGTCTTTTCACACTCCTCACAGCCAATCTCTCACCGAGTCCTATGGATTTGCCCTTCTAAACATCTCTCAAGTCTGTCCCCTTCTCTTATCCCTGCCACCTCAGTCATCGTACTCCTTACTGTGGTCTCTCCTTGTGTTATTGCAACGAGCTCCTATCCGTCCTCGATACTATGATGACAATAGGGCCCTGTCATACCCTTTTAAAACCCTTTAAGGGCTGCCGGCTGCTCCCAGGATAAAGCCAAAGTTCACAGCGTTGAGTTCAGGCCTGCCTTTCCTGCTTCCCTCACTTCGTTTTACAAAAATAACCTTACCCCTTCACGCTTCTGAGCCTATTGCATGTGGTGCCCTCTGCCTGGAATGCCCTTCCCTCCCTTCTGTACTGGGCTAGATTTTTGTCACCCCAGGCCCAGCTCAAGTACCTCTGCTCTGGGAAGACTTCCTGGAGGGAATCCCTCTTCTGTGCTCTCATGGCCTCTGTGCTCCCTTGCCCCCTGGTTATAATTGGCTGTTAGGATCTGTCTAGGTCTTGCACTAGACTAATTGCTCACAGAGGGCAGGGCCCTTATTTCACATAGGAGCCTGAGAACCTGGCAGGAGGAGTCAAGAGGGGATTGCTATTGAATGATAAAGGGGAACCGGTATTGTTTGGGACCTAGCACCAGGCTGCCCCCAGCCTGTTTCTGGACTTCCTTGGACATGGGACCCTGGGTCCATGATACTTGGGGTGTGGGTGAGGAGGAAGAGGCTGGTGAGTGGCATTGTGAGCTTGTTTGAACATTATACCTTCACATGAATTCTCTTTCCTCTGAATCCCTCTCACACTGCCCCCAACGCTGCAGAAGACCTACCTGTAATGAGGACTGAAGATTCAGGAATGTTCCAGTCACTGCCTGTGGCTTTTGCGTCTTATTGAATAGGGTGACTGGTTGTCATGGAAACCCTAGTGCAGGAAGCTCCTTCTGGCTCCCTTCCCAGGGTGGAACTGCGGGCTGAGTGCCCTCTACGGCCTCTGGCTGAGCTGCTGCCAAGCTGGCAGCTGGTGCTGGATGGCTGGGGCCTACCCACTCTGGGCCAGACTGGGTCTCATCATTCCTTCCTCAGTAGAAGTTTGTGGGTTCATCCCAGAGTGTTGACCCGAGCCTGTACCACACACTTCAAGGCCGTAGCCCTATAAACATGTTTCTTCTCCTTTGGGGACCACAAACCTCTGGATAAACTCAGGTTCAGGTTCTGGAGTCAGACAGCATGGGTTCTAGTCTTGACTCTGCCACTGCTTGTGTTGCTGTGTAGTCTTGAGCAAGACATTTAATTTTCTAAGCCTCAGTTCCCTCATCTGTAAAATGGGGATTATAATAGCATCATGAGATTTCCACTTTTGGTAAGATGGTGAACTAGTGCCCTAAAAGGCCCTCCCACTAAAATACAACTAGATTCTGCATGAATTACAAAAACAAAACAAAATAAAACAAACCATTATTTTTAATGCATTGCTGGGTTTGTTAGAAAGTAAGGGAAATCTCTAAGGACTAAATATCCTCTGCCAAGAAAAACTCAACAAGACAGTGAGTAACTAAAACTAAAGCATGGAGTCATCACTAACAGGTAAACAGGAAAGTCAGGTTAAATGTTGAAATAAGCACTGTGATAGGCAAATTAAGTCTAGGGCAGAGGCAAGGTGAGAGAACTTAACTTGAGACTCCTGAATTGTGCCCGGGTCTCCTGAAGGTGGCTAAAGTAGTCCCAGGTTAATAGCAGCCCCGACTAAATGCAAATGCCATCAGTATGAATGTACCTCCAATTTAGACCCTCAGGATTCCCACAGGTTAAATTAAAAATATGAGCTCACAATCAGTGATCACCAAACTACAAGGAAACAAGCCACTATGAGTGAGAGTCAGCAATACAATAAACAATACGCTGAGACAATACGCCCTTCCTAAATACTTTGGCTATTGGAATTACCAAGTACAGAATATAAAACAATCATGTATAAAATGTTCAAAGAAATACAAGATGGAATCACATCACAAAAAAAATGTGGAATAAAAACCTGTCTACAATGGCCAGAAGATTTGAGAATAAACCAAATAGCACTTGTATAAATGAAAATTATAATCAGTGATATAAAAATCTCATGAGATGGACTAAATAGATTAGATGCAGCTGAAGAGAAAATTATGAACTGGAAAGTAGATCTGAAGAAATTACCCAGAATATAGCACAGAGAAAAAAAGAGATGTAAAATATAAAAGGAGGTTAAGAGAAATGGAGACAAGAATAAGAAGGTCTGCTATGCAGCTGAAACCCACAAGGAAAGAGCAGAGAAAGCTAAGGTGAGATTATATTTGAAGAGATAATGGCTGAGAACTTTTCAGAACTTGTAAGAGAAGTGAATCCACTCCTAGACACATTGTAGTAAACTTGCAAAAGACCAGAAATAAAGATAAGAATTTAGAAGCAACCAGAGAATAGAAACAAGCTGGTTATAAAAGAATGGCATTTAGACTAACAGTAAAATTATCGATAGCCACAATAGAAATCCATAAGAAATGGGAAACTATTTTCAAAGTGCCAAGACAAAATAATTATTGACCTAGATTTGCATACTCAGTAAACCTATCTTTTGAGAATGAGAACAAAATAAAGTCATCTTCACATGAACAAAACCTGAGGAATTTTACCACTGACAGACTTTCATTAAAGGAAAGTAAAAATGATCCCAAAAGGAAAGTCTGATATACAAGAACAAATGGTGAGTAAAGAAGTGGTAAACAAGTAAGTAAATTTAAACAAAAAGTGTCTGTATAAAATAGTGTTAGTAGCAATAATAATGTCTACTTTGTGGGCAAAAAAGAAAAAAAAAGGTAGAACTCAAATACTGGATGTCAGTCATATACAAGTTGGGAGGGGTGATTGGAATTAATGTGGTTTAAAGTCCTTGAATTACCTGGGGATGGCAGGGGGACTAAATAATTATTAACCCTAGACTGTTTTTAAAGTTTGAAAAAATTTTAAGGGTAATTTCTAAAAAATAATAGAAAAGGAGTATGTAACTACCAAATCTGTAGAGGAAAAGAAATGGAATAAAAGGGGAAAACCTCTCAACTTTTAAAAAAGTGAGAAAGGGGAAACAAGAACCATGGAAAAGATGGGTGGATCAAAAAGAAAGTACAAAATTAGATGGCAGATACAAATCCAGATTTATCACTAACTGTAAAAACTGTAAATGTGCTAAACTCTTTAGTAAAGAAACAGACATAATGTTTGAAATATTAAATATTTTAAAAATCCAGCTGTATGTTGTGTACAAAAGTCACCCCTAAAATAGAAGGACACCAAAAGGCTGAAAATAAAGGCATTCAAAATGATACATGAGGGGACTTCCCTGGTAGTCCACTGGTTAAGAATCCACCTTCCAATGCAGGGGCACGGGTTCAATCCCTGGTTGGGGAACTAAGATCCCACATGCCACGGGGCAACTAAGCCTGAACCCTCTAGAGCCCGCACGCCACAACTAGAGAGCCCACGTGCCACAGCTACTGAGCCTTCACGCTCTGGAGCTCACACGCTGCAACTACTGAGCCCGCGTGCTCTATAGCCCACATGCCTCAACAAAAGATCCTCCATGCTGCAACGAAGATCCCGTGTGCTGCAAATAAGACCTGACACAGCCACATAAATAAATATTAAACAAAAACCAAAATGATTCATGAGAAAAGAATGTCAACCAAAGGAAAGCTGGAGTGGCTTTATTACTATCAAAACAATAGTAGGGCTTCCCTGGTGGCGCAGTGGTTGAGAGTCCGCCTACCGATGAGGGGACAAGGGTTCGTGCCCCGGTCGGGGAAGATCCCACATGCCGTGGAGCGGCTAGGCCCATGAGCCATGGCCACTGAGCCTGCGCGTCCGGAGCCTGTGCTCCGCAACGGGAGAGGCCACAACAGTGAGAGGCCCGTGTACCGCAAAAAAAAAAAAAAGAAATAGTCATTAAGTTAAATATTATAAAAGATAGAGTTCCTAATAATGATAAAAGTTTTAATGAAACTGGAAGGTAAAACAATTCAGTTCATAAAATAGCCTTAAAACATACAAAGGAAGAATGGACAGAACTACAGAGAAAAATTGGTAAATCCATGATTATTATGGAAGATTTCAACATATCTCTTGTAGTTATTGCTATGTCAAACAAAGAAAAAATTAAGATATAGAAGATTTTGACTACACAATTAACAAACTTGAACAAATGGATGTAGATAAAATCCTGAATCCAACAATTAGAGAATACAAATGTTTTCATCCACACAAGGGAAATGTATAAATAGTGACCACATACTAGAACATAATACAATTCTTAGTAAATTATAATATCCGGTATACAGATCATGCTTCTGTAACCTGCAGTGCAACTAGGTTAAAAATCAATGATAAAACAATGAGTAAAAATTTTTCCATGTGTTTGTGAGTTAGAAAAAAATCACACTGGAAAATTTTAAAGCCCTCATGAATGAAAATGGTGCATATCAAAACTTTTGTAATGCAGTGTAAGTGGTAGTTTGAGGGAAATTTAGAGCCTTAAATGCTTACATTTTTAAAAAAGAAAGCTGACAATTAGCCTAGCATCCAACTTACAAAAATAGGAAAAGAATAAAAACTCAATGAAAGAAAAGGAAAGAATATCATAAATTCATAAAATAGAAAAATAAAGATACAGTAGAGGGAATCAACAAGGCCAAAATTAATTCTTTGAAAGACTAATAAAGTAGATAAACATCTGGCAAAGTTTAAAAAGAATTTTTTAAAGGCATAAATCAATAATATTAAGGATGAGAAAGGAAATATTGCTACAGCTAGAGCAGAGATTAAAAAGATAAAAAGAATATTTTATATAACTTTGAATTAAATAAATTTTAAAACAGGCAAAATGCACAGATTCTTTGGAACACATGACTTATCAAAACTGGCTTAAGAAAAAAAAAATCCTGAATAGTCCCATAACCACTAAACATAATTAAAAAGGTTGTTAATCCCACATAGAAAACATCAAGCCCAGATGATTTCAAACATTCAAAGAACAGATATTACAATTTTATACAAACTCTTCCAGAGAATAGAAAAAAGGGAACACTTACAGCTCACTTTGAGAAATCAGCATAACTATTATTCAAATCAGGACAACCTCATTCATGTGCCTAAATGCAAAAATCAAGGAAGAGTAGAAGACTGAATCCAACAAGATATTTAAAAATCATGACCAAACCAGGTTTATACCATGGACCTAATGAGGTTTAACATTAATATATATTATATGTTAATATAATATTATTACTATATTATATATTATTATATTGTGTATAGTAGATATTATGTTACATATTAGCATGTATTACATGTTCTATAAAATTATTAATATATATTAAATTGTAAATATGTGCAGTGACATTAACAGGTTAAAGGAGAAGATCTATGTAGAAGAAGCATTTAATCAAAATCAACATTCTTTCATGATTAAAATTCTTACCTTCCTAGGAAAATAAGGGAATTTTCTTAACTTACAAAATTTAGCAAAATCGTACTTATTAATAAAAAGTAAAAAGGATTATCCTTAACAAAACACGATAAGGATCTTAATATCCTCATAATCAACATTTTATTGGAAGTCCTAGCCAATGTGTTTAATATTTTTAAAAGAACAAGAAGGAGAAGAAAAGGAAGGAAAGAAGAATAATGATTAGAAAGAAACAAAACTATCATTTCCAGGTGAGATGAGTATCTACATTAAAAAATCCAAAATAATATACCAAGATATTATTAGGATTAATGAGTTTATGAAGGTGGCAGGATATAAGATAATATTCAAAACTAAATTGCTCGTCTCTATACTTATAAAACAATTCAGAAAAAGACAACATTTAGAATAGCAACAGAAAGTAAGGAATCTAAAAATAAATCTAATAAAAGATGTGCAAGACCTGTTGCAGAAAATGTTACAACCTTATTGAAAGACGTCAGAGAAGACCTAATAAACAGGGAGATTTATCCTGTTCAGTTCTCCACATATTGATCTATAGAGTAATTGTCATTCCAATAAAAACCCCAATAGGATTTTTAAAAGTACTTTACAAGCTGATTCTAAGTGGAAGAACAAAAGCCCAAGACTAGCCGTACCCTCCTGAAGAAGAAATGGTGGTTAAACATGCCTAAATGCAATCAAGACTTAATATCAAGTGTTAGTAGTTAAGATCACGTGGTATTGGCATGGGATTAGACCAATAGACCAGTGCAACAGTAATAAAAGTTCACATGTGTAGAAAGCTGACATACGATAGAATTGGCTTTTCAGATGACTGGGAAAGTATTAACTATTTGATGTAAGGTGCCTGGCTACTTGATTATTCATATGGAAAAATATGAAGTTGGATCCTTACCTCACCTGTACTCCAAACTAAATTCGTTTTTTTTTTTTTTTTGCGGTACGCGGGCCTCTCACTGTTGTGGCCTCTCCCGTTGCGGAGCACGGGCTCTGGACGCACAGGCTCAGCGGCCATGGCTCACGGGCCCAGCCGCTCCACGGCATGTGGGATCTTCCCGGACCGGGGCACGAACCCGTGTCCCCTGCATTGGCAGGCGGACTCTCAACCACTGCGCCACCAGGGAAGCCCTCCAAACTAAATTCTTAATGGGTTAAAATTTTAAATGTGAAAGTCGAAACTTTAAAATTGAAGAAAAAATGTAAGAGAATATCTTTCTGATTCAGGTAGTGAAGGATTTTGTAAATAAGACACACAAAAAAAGCACAAACCATAAATGTATGATGAATCAGGCTACATTAAAATGAAGAACTTCTATTCCACAAGCTGGAAAAAATTATTTGTAGCACATAAAACTAGTGAAGGATTTGTATCTAGAATATATATATTTTTTAAAAACCCTAGAAATAAATAAGAAAAAGACAACCCAAAAGAAAATTGAGTGAAAGACGTAAATAGGCATTTCACAAAAGAGAAAACACAGATGGAGAATAAACATATGAAAAGATGCTCAACCTCACTAATCCTTTGGGGCAGATCCAAATCGATAAGTACTGTCACGGATGGGGAGCAATGGGAACTCTTCTTAATTGCTGGTGAGAGTGTAAATAGTAAAATCACCATGGAAGATACAGACTTTGTCTGACACAGCTGACCCTGTGCATATCCTGGCAACCCAGCAGCTCCCCACCAGGTTATATTCTGTAAAGACTCTGGTATGTGTGCGTTAGAAGCCATGTAGATGGACATTCATTGCAGCATTGTTTGTTTTAATGAAAAATTGGGAAAACCCAAATATCTGCAGTAGGAAAATGTAAATGGGATATTAGATGGCAACGGATAATGGTCACAAGCGAGAATGTGGATGAGTGCTGGCTGTAATACTGAGTAAGAAACGGAACTAGTAGAAGACTATGCATAGTGTATTACCAGCATAAAGTTCAAAAACATGGAAAACTGAACAGTAATCTTATGGGATCAGGAATTAGTTTTTATTTTTAAAGCAAGGCAATGATAAACACAAAATACAAGATAGTGGTTATCTTCAGGATGAGGTAGGAGAGGGAAGGGCTGGAATACTCAGAAAGACTCAGTGGTCTTGGTAGTGTCCTAGTTTCTATCTTTCGTAATGCTCTAGTTGGGTTCACAGGTGTTTATCTTATTATGCTTCACAACTTATATCAGTTATAAGTTTTGTGTATGTATCAGATATAACAAAAAGAAAAATGAGCTCCAGTTACACACTTAAAAAAAAATAAGATATAACCAAAAAAGAACAAAGAAAGATTATAAAATAAAGGGCTGGACAGAGACAAAGATAGTAGGTTAAGGCACACACACAAAAAACAATGTAGGAGTACCAACATTATTATCAAAGTAGAATTCAGTACCAAAAGCATTGAACAGGACAGAGATAGACATTAGCTAATGAAGAAAGATACATTCCCTGAGAAAGATAAAATAATCATAAACCTTGTACCAAACAACACAGCAGCCAATTAATGTAAAGTAAAAACTCCAGGGAAAAAAAATCTCAGTAGTTGTCTCAATATTCTTCCTCTTTGGTGTTAGTAGAGTCCTCCATGCAATGGTGCTGCTAGCCAGGCCCCCTCTTGATCAGTGCCGTGGCTTTAGGAGTCACCTCTGAGACAGGTGCCCACCTTTCCCAGTGATTTGGAAAGGCCTCAGGGAGTGTGGCCAGGCTCCCAGGGGTCCCAGTCCAGACTTCCAGCCCAGTTCCTGCACCTGCTTCTATATCTGCCCTGCCCATGGATGATGGCCTACTTCTTCCTGCTTCTTCTCCTGACCTGCCTGATGTTCATCAACTTTCTAGGCTCCTAATCTACAAAATTTCTTCACTGGACTCTCCTGGTGTGGGGGGCTTTTAATCTGTGAAAATGGACCCACCCTTCTCTCTTCCCTTCCCCATCTTCCCGTCTGTGCCAAATGGCTGTGTGAACTTAGCAAGTGGCTGACCACCCTGAGTTCCGCCATTCCCTTTGCACAAGGCAATGATGGAAGAGGCACAGACCATGCCTGTGATAGATGGGGCTAGCCATGACAGGGAGGGTGGCTTTCTGGCTGTCAGTCTTCCTTCCTCCCTGCTTCTCTTGTCCTGGCCTGTATGAGCCAACCTGCTGGCCAGCACCTGGGAGGCAGCTTAAGACAGGCCACACCTCTCGGCCTTGCTGTTGAATCCTCACTCCTGTTGCCCTGGGATGCGGCCTCCTTCTCTGTCTCTCAGGCCATTCCAAGGCACTCCTTGGCTTGGAGCCTGGTCCGGTGAAGCCTGCTCCACCCCTCAGAAAGGTAGAGTTGCAAAATATTTGGGACTTTTCCTGTCTGTCCTGGCCTTCCTTCTAGGCAGTTGCTTGTTTACAGTGGTAAGTTGCTCTCAGGATCTACCACTCACTAGCTCTGTGACCTGGAACAAGCTCCTTCACCTCTCAGAGCCTCAGCGTCTTCATCTGTAGAATGGGGGTGACAATACTTTGAGTGAAAATGAAATGAGATCATATCTGAAGGCACTAGCCTATGATAAGTACCCAGTACTCAGTAGCTATCGTTATTGTCCTGGTTATCATCACTATTATCATTATTGTTCATTGTTGGCAGAGTATTTTATAAGCAACAAGACACCTTGTAGTAAGCTGCTTTCTTCCAGAGTTGCAGCTTCACTTTGCTTTGCGGAGCATGACTCCAGGTTTCTGCTCTTGTCACAGTCGCTCTGTTTGTGGTCATTTTTGTGGTGGGTATAACTTGATTGTTTGCTTATTAGTAACTCAGCACCAGTAATTCACTTTTTCAATTGACCTCTGTTGCTTATGAAGTACCCCACTGCCTGGCCCTGCGGCACAGCTTCCCAGTTCCAGCTGTGGGTGAACTGGAGGGGGTTCCCCTCTGTGTGTGTGGCACCAGAGGGGGCCAGGCATGTGCTCATGGCCAAGAGCTCAGATAGCATAACTACCAGCATCCCTGTAACTTGTGCCATGAGACTCAGGCCTGGCTGACTGTCTGTGCCTCGATGCCTCCTCCGGTGTGGCCCCTGAGGTCATGGGAGGCCCAGGTGTCTGTCAGCCTCCGAGCATGGGGAAAGGTAGCCTGGTGTCACAGGAAACCCAGCTCCTGGAAGCTTCCCTGGCCTAAAGGGGTAGGGGGAGCCTTGCCATTGTCAGTGCTAAGGGCCACCCCCCATCCACCGCCTTCAAGGCCCTTGGGCTCCT